>NC_084948.1:23741797-24341797 GCF_949316205.1 Platichthys flesus | reverse complement strand
CTCGCTGAGAGATTGTTGCAGCATATTTCTTATCAAAATGTGACAAACTGTTTCTATAATATAATTTCCCTAACGTAACAGATGCCTAGTGAACTAAACCAACAACTACTTCTGCAGCTTGTGTCTGATTTCTTATTGTCTTAAATACCAAATGTAATGAAATGTCTCGTGGACACATTTCCAAATGCATAAGCGCCACATTTTCGAAAAACGTACCCAGCTTCAGACGTGTTTTCATTCAGTGTCACTCGAAGTTGCCTGAGATAAAGAAAAAGTCACATCCACTTGTGTAGAAAATGAAAGTGGCGTATTGAAAAGTACATGGCATCAAGTCATTTTAAAGAAAAGGTAAAAGAAAAACATGTTTTTCTGAGTGACACACAATTCTGCTGAGCAGGGATGACACCAAAACGCTCTACTGTTAAACCTGTCACACTTCTAACCACAGAATTGTTTTTTCTCATAGAGACGAATAATTAGCTCTGTTGTATCCACCACTTAAATCGTAAGTGACCTGAGGTATGGAGCAGTCTGTGAAGAAGTTGGGGAAGGCCAAAGTGCACAGTGCGTTGTCCTCCAGGGGCCCCGTGGTGGCGGCCTCAGATTGACAGTAGACGGGGGGCTGGGCCGGGCCTGTTCGTGGGTTCTCCCCGGCTTTCTTAGAGGGTCCAGAGCAGCTAGTCCAGGGCTCCGAGTAGAGGAGACCGCCGAGCAAATGGTGAGCGTCGTACGAGGCAGGATCAAGGCATCCCATCTCCGGCTGCACCCGCAGATGCATGTTTTGATAAAGGTCCTGTTCACTGACCATGTTGCTGTAATCGGGCCCCAAGAGCTCGAAGAAATCCGCGGCCTCTGGGTTTCCTCGCTCCAGGTCCTTCAGCGTCATCCCAGACGTGGAGCTGACTTTGGAGCAGTTGGCCGGCTCGGTGAAGAAAGAGGGGGGCAGGTTGCGGTGCCTCAGGGGCGGCTTCTTGGCCTTTTCACCCCTTATATCCTTCACAGGGCTGAAGAGGGCGGCCAAGCTCTTGCTCTGTAAGTTGGCCTGGACTCCATCGCGTTTGGGCAGAGTTTTGCTTTGCAAAGGGCTCGGCTGGGCCAGAGGGGAGCCCTGTCGTTTCACTGGGGCCTCAGCAGCGTTTCCTGGTGTTATGATGCCGGTGCACCTCTTGATCTGCTTCTGCAGATACTTCCGGTGGTTGACTTTCCTTTTGGATTTCACCGGCTTGTCCAGAGCCAGCTTGATATTGCTGGAGGCCGAGTCTATGAAGCTCAGCAGGTCCCTGGTGGTCTCTTTGTAGTCTTCGTCATTCTCTGCCTCACCCAGGAGACCCCCGTCCAGACTCTTCTCCACGTCGTACTCCACCACAGAACCCGGGAAGCAGAAATTCATGAACTGAGGGTTCATGATCGCAGTCTGAACAGCCATTACTCTGTCGAGGCCCGGCGGCTACACCTGTGGCATCCGCTGTGATCCCTGGTCCAAAAGTTTCCTCAAAGCATGTCTATTTTCTCCCCCCAGACAAACGCTCGGTCCTGATGCTGCTCATGGAGCTCCGGTAAACATTCCAGAGTAGAAGTGAGGGACTCCGAGGGACGTGAGGAGATCTTAGGGGGGGGCTGGACTAATGATGTCAGAACATCAAAGAGGAGGGGCAAAGGGACCGCGGGACTTAACTCTTTGCTTGTGCCCGACCACCTGCATCTAAGAGGGATTTGTCTGAAATTCCCTGCTGAGTTGAAGACAATAACCTCTGTCACAACTCCCCCCCCCCCCTCTGCTTTAATTGTTAGTGTGTGCCCTGAACCACGAAACGCTCTCGTGAAAGTGGACGATATTACTGTAGCTCTTAAACTCTCGGATATAACAGTGTTATAAAGTATGAACTTGTGTAAAAGTGAAAAATGTAAGCAAAGTTTTGAAGTTAATTGAGTTAAATCTGAATCTGCAGCATTATTATTATCCCGATTCCTGTTTGCTTTGCTTAAAAACTGTAACTGTTATTCATCTCTTTTAATGTGTATCGTGTCTGGATTACCAAATACAAGTTAACTTGTAATCTAATTACTGTTCATTTAGCCACTGAAACAATACCGGCATAAAAAAAGAAAAAATAAGAATGGAGGCTTTACAGTACAGAGAGAGGCCTCTTTTCTGTGGGAAAATCTTTGAGCCCCAACAGATGCCACAATCTGGAGGAATCTTCCCAACTGCTCGCTTGTGTCTTAATCTGCTCATGGCAAAAGTTGATTTCTGGTGCATTCCCAGGCCAGTGGGAATTTCTGCCCTGGCCTGACAACTATTATGGGCTGCCTTTGACATAAAGCCCTACAGGGTCTAAATAGCCTCTATTCTTTGCCCGGCAGTGAAAGGGAGCTTTGTGCCAGAGATTCATTAAATTGCACCTCACAGCCCCTTCGTAAAATGGGTCTCAATAATGAACAGTCGATTTAACTAGAAAAGCTGCCGGAGCTGTTAAATTAAAGGGGAATAAAGTGCAGTTCGGGCTCAGTGTGCCAGAAGAAATGTTGACCTCACGGAATCCTGGGTATGAAACGTTCCGCTGTAAACAATAACTTATTACAGGAAGTGTCTCGGGCTGTGGTGAATACATTAAAAGGGACGTGTTGTTGTGTAGCCAACGCTTTTTGGCCAATTTAACAGAGGAATTTCAAGTGAATTTCCAGAAAGATAAATCGACTATACATACAAAAATCTGTAAAATATTCCTACACTACAGCACATTGTCTATTCTTTACCAAAGAATCCTGTCCGTCCCAACCTCTGACCACCTGAAACTAAATTATTCCTACTTTAACATATTTTGAAGATTAGCTGCAAGTTACTAATTGAAAGGACATCGCTCCTCTTACAAACGAGCGTGTTGAGCGTTAGGGGTTGAAGCAGAGTTAAGAGTTGACGGGAGGCAGCAAAAGGTCTCATGTTAATGAGGAGAAAAGGGGACAGTGAAGCTGATAGCACTGATCTCATTATCTGTGGCCCAACACAAGTCTGTGAATGTAAAGGAATCCAGTCGAATCTACGGAGGATTTAGAAGAAGAAAAATATGATATCTTGCTATTTGTGTGGTTTTAAACGTTTTGACATTTCCCAGCAAAACCAAGACAAACATTGCATTTGTCAGCTCTAAACTTTCACTTAATTAAACCTGAGCGGGGGAAGAAATGCAGATCAGCTGCAGCAGCGTCACAACGGCTCATGGAGTTGGATTTTTTGCTTCCCCTCTCTTTGCAAACGGCACAATTTTGGCACAGTGACATCATCACAGTCATGGCAGCCATATCCACCTTTTTTTTCTCCTTCTAGTCAAAGGGGGCTTTTGGCTTTTGTGCTGGTGGGTCATTCACATCACAGAGCCTGACGCACAGATCCCGGAAACAAGTTTCTATTGTTGCTCAAAGGCTGAGAGGGCGAGAGGGGATGGGCTGCGGCGGCGAAGGAGGAAGAATAAAACGGAGATGTGAACTGAGAACACAGCTGACGAGGTCTTGACTTGTTTCCACTCTTTGGGACTTTTAACGGAAGGTAGTTTGTTAATTGATTTGTTCAATCCCCGTAATGGAGCTGTGTTTATTCCAGCGTTAATCACAAAAGGTCACAATATGGATTGCGTTCCGAGAATCTCATTTTGTCTGGACCTCAAGGGGGGGGGAAAGTTTAATTTGGAGAAAATCATTAGTAATCTGCAGCCCCCCCCCCCCCCCCCCCCCCCAACACACACACACAACCAGCTTAAGTACCCAGATCCATATTGTTGAGATATAGTAAAACATTACCACCCAAAGAATTCACTTATTCAGCAGCACCCATCCCCTAGGGCGCGGGGGGGTGCTCGGTGCAACGTGACGTGGCACACACGGCCCTAATCTCTTCCTCTACTAGTGTGTGGTCCCCGTCTGAGCAGGGACGTGCTCGCAGTTTGTGTTCCAGCGAATACTAATAACACCTTTGATTGATGGCCAGTGTCAGGGACTTAGAAAAGGCTGACAAAATTAATGACCTCTCAAAGGCCTGAGAAAAAGTTTAAGGAGGGCATTTAGTGGCGGAGACCCCGTCCTCCCCCATGTTTAGCTGTGTTCCTTTAAAGCGATGGGTGATTCAGTCAAGCCTGTGACAAAATGTGGGGAAATCAAACCCGCATTCCTGCGCAGGACATGTTCCGTTTCACATGCTCACGTCACATCAGGAAACTTGTGGCTTTAATAGAGAATATGTGCAATATTCATTATGTTTGTTTACATCCTATTTATTCAATGATTTATTTTATTAATGTATACATTCAAATAACCTAATAGTCTTTATACCTAGTTAGGAAACCAATTCTAAATTATATTTGTGATATAGAATTAAAGTGATTTTATTCTAATTCCACAACTGTCTGTTTGTCTGAATGTGGAACTAATATCTAGTGAACCATTTATTGTACTGGCTTCACACTTGCTGTGTGTGTCATTATTGACCTGAGGAAGCGCAGTGTTCAAGTAAATGTTACTTTGGATGCTGGATACTTTAAATATGAATAAAATGTGTATTAACAGGCGACCAGCAGGGGTGGGGCAGTGTGCCTTCATTCTGTGGATCGAGTTAAACATTTCTTGGTTAAACTGCAGCTCTGGTCTGTGACTGGCAGCCTGTGCCTATGTTTATTTCACCAAATCGGAGAGACGGACATTCATGTTATCCGGCATGGCATCAAGAATTAAATGTATTCCTGCTTTCGCAATTTCACTAGAAAGTAAAAGCTCAATGTATGATTTATTGCTGCAATGCTTTGTATCGAGCTGAATTACAGAGCTTTTACTTTGAAACAAACATCTGCCTATATGCAAAATGCATTTTTATGTAATTTTATGAAAAGATAAACCAGGTAGGATGAACACAACGTTTTCTAACTTCACTCTGCACAATAGACTGTTTATAAAAAGCTCTACACACACACAATAAAAACTAACTCTATGTTGTAGAACTGTTTGAGGAGGACTCACTAATGACAGGGAATAACTCTGAAGTGGCTCTGGAGCATCAACACAGTTCAGGCACACATTCCGAACAGGCAGGTTTAGAACCGGCGATGCACTGGTGAAGTAAATCATCAATCCTGGCCTAAAAAAAAATGAATTAGCGAGAAAATTACAAAGCAGGAAGATGCGTTTTCATGTGTTTTGACCATTTGAGCTTTTTATCTTCCCTCTCTCCCTGACGATCCCTGAGTCCATTCAGCCTCTTGCTCTTAACCTCCCATCAACCCCTCTCAACTTCTGCGGCACCCCAGGAGTTGTATTAATAATATTACTGGCAGGGGGGGAACAAAACGGGGTCTGTGGGCGACTTTGGTGAAGCAATTTAAAGCTTTAATGGCGGCCGGTGAATGAATGTGTGCCAAGAGGGGAATCCCACAGGTCGGTCCACGGGGGTGAGGTCAGCAGGCGTAGCTGCAATAACCTCCCACCACTCACTTTATTGGCCTCCTCCGATTGGGTTTTTATTAAATCTCCAGCACATGCAATTGTTCCTGCCAGGCGGAGGCAACTTAAAAGCCCCGGTCATTCTAGAGCAGGACAAAGAGTCCGGTGGACGGAACCACCTTACATCCATACATGATTAAAAGACATTTAGATTATATGGCAATATATTTCATAGATGTATGATCAGTTTCACTGGTGGATGTGTTGACAGCTCATAAAGAATTTAGTGAGGAAGGCACTGCTCTTTGATCAAATCAATTTTAATATCTTTAAAAAAAAACAATGTATTTTCTTTACAAAGTCTTTGGTGTCAGCTCCTCTCCTGAGACGTGTTGTGGAAGTGTAAAGAAACACATTACAATAAAAAGACAAACAACAAAGACTTAAGGAGTGTCAATATGAAGCAGTGACATTAAATGAGAAAAATGACATGAAGATGAGATGGAACAGGAAGTGTCGCCCTGATTGAAACACACATAAAAGAAAATAAAAGCTTGACGACAGAGAGGCCGTGAAATGAGGATGATCGGAGTCTTTTGATGGTTATTTGATCACATAGTAAAAAACTAAATAAAGATATCAACTGAACAACATTGTGATTAAGACACTTTTCATTTTGGCTCATGCTATGTTCCAGCAGTTGGAGATATATCATTTGGCATAAAGAAGTACTGAGATGTTATCCTGGGGTTGTGCTGTATTTGGAATCCTACATTTTCCTCTGTATTTCAAAGAAGTGGGTCAAATTGAGTCGACTCCAGCACTGAAAATGGCCACATTATGAGGATAAAACATCTTTTAAGTAATTTACATGTTTTTAAAAATCTATACTGATCGTAGATAAATGTGTGTTAATTTAATCTTGTAAAGAAAATCTCCAGCATTGATTTAAAAAGTAAGACAAACTTTGGAAAGAGAACCCTGTGAAATACCACGTCACTGATTAAACAAGTCAGGTGACGTTTTTTGCCGCTTTGAGAGATCAGGGCATTGACACAGTTTGAACCTGCTGGATCCAGTCCCGGAAGTACTTCAGCTCCAGCGCCCGGGCTGCTCGGACCGAGGGGGGGTCCAGGTCGTTGCTGTAGCGCAGGTCCAGGTGATGAGCTCCGTCAGGGATCATGACAGAAACCAGAGAATCTGTTATGTTGTAGGTGACGCCACCGGCCGACCACGGGTCAAGTCCTCCGTTACTGAAACACAACAGAGACACATTCACATTATGCAAACGCATGGATTTCCACAACACTTTCTTTAATATCACAGAGTGTAAAAGCCCAAATAGTTTTAAGGGAAAGCCGGTACGTGGCATTCACCTTAGTAGTTGTGGTCACGCTGATCTCTCTGCACTACACAAACACAGGAAACCTTCTGTCAGCCATTTCCCAGCCAGTGTTTACCTGAAGATGATGTTGCTGTGAGCAGCGATGTCCTTCCCCCCGTAGACGACGCCCGCCCACTCAGCCCGCGGCCTGATGCCGAACATGGCGTGACACTCGTCGGAGAAGGCCTGGAAGTTCCACTCCTCGGGTTCAAACATGTCCTGGATGCCATCTGTGCACATGGGCATCACCATCTCCGTGCAGGCCTGGGGATCAGGGATCGGACACACATTCGTTTAGACAGGTGCAGCTGCCCACTGACACATTTGTGCACAACTTTATTCAGGAAATGACAAGGAGCGATCCTTCCGCTCTGTGCTGCCGCACCTGGTAAAACCAGCCGAGTTCCCCGAGGCTGCCGGTGGCTGTCTGCGATGTGTTCAGACAGGAGGAGCTGCCGGTGTAGTTGTAGTAGACCTTCGCTGCTTGAGACACGCCGTGCAGGAGCTGGTGGTCGGACGCCGTGGAATCCAAACTGAGATACTTGCACACCACCTGGAAAACAAAAGGTTTACAGTTCAGGTAAAGCAAGTCTATAATATCCCTTTGACTCAAGGTGGCTTATATCATTCAACTCCTCCATAAAGGCGTAGTTGATTGGTGACCGTCGTCCTTCAAGCTGATTCACTGCAGGGGAGTTCTGACGCTCTGTGAAATTGAACAAGGCCCTTCTTGCTCGGTTACTTAGTTCTGCAAACTCTAGGAAGAGTCCTGCAGGTTCCAAACTTCTTCCGTTTCCTAAGTATCGAGGCCACGGTGCTCCTGGGAACACACCAAGCTTTGGAAATTGTTTCATACCCCTGCTCTGATCTTCAATTTTTACCCCAGAGGTCTACGGAGAGTTTGTGAACTGGTTTGTGTCAAATCCAATCAGTCAATCAAATGCCCAATAAAGCTGGTTTGCACTTTAGACAAGATCACATCACAAAGTGAATCTAAGTCATGGGGTTTTTAACGTTGTAGCTTCATGGGCAAAAAACTTTCCAACGTAATAAAGAGTGAAAACGTGAAGGGGTCTGAACACTGTCTGCAGCCACTGTATATCCAAGTTGTTTACAAGACTGAACATTGCTTTCCTGTGGCCCCTAAAGTGTTTTTCCACATAAAACGTGGTGGCGCCTGATTTGCATATGAAATTCCCTGGAATGAACCGGAATTTATTGCTCTAAACTTGGCACAAGAGGGAAGAAAAACGTCCACTAACTTAAAGCCAGTGATCTAAACGACACATTTTTTTTTTTAATGTTGCATGCATTACTGCCTTGGCTGATTTCTCCGAATTAACAGGCTGAATGATAGATATTGGAGCTTCGGCGTCTGTTTTATTTTTCTGCGTGTTGTTATGGTTGCAGCGGCGGAGTTGGCCATGGCTGTTGTTCGGCGCTCTCTTTGTGAGCCGGGGGGGGAACTGGGCTTCCTTGTTTGGACGTTGGAGGGGAGCTGTGCTAGTGTGGAGTCTGTTACTAAGGCTTTTGTCTGCGGGCTGGGGAGGAGTTGGTGGTCGATGGATGAGGAGGGCCACAGACATGTCCAACTAAAGATTTATACGGTGAAAAAAACAGAAAAAAACACTGCAATTGCTCCAAAGCATCTTCTCCTTACTTTTCAGATAGGATTAGGCTTATACATTCATCTCTGCCAACAGATTTCCCTCCTCTAAGCCCTCAATACCCCGTTCTCACACTCACTCAGATAATCACATTAGCTTTGTCATTAAAAAAGCTCCTCTTTGCACCCACTGCCTAAACTGCTTAAACCACCCATAGGGGTCGCATACATTAAAAGGCAAAGAGCCAAGAAAAAAAAAACACAACTCAAAATGGCCATTTAGTGTTTGTCTCATGTGACACAGTGCTCCCGGATCCTTTCAGCGGATAAATGGCAAACAAATAACAAAAAAAAAAGAATGTATCGCTGTGGTGGAAGTTTTATTTTGAAAGAGCTGTGAGGGGGGCTCGCTGGGAGGAGTGCGGAGGCTCCAAACCCAGTGTGGGGTCAATGGCGGAGCTCGGTTTATGCATGTGACCTGCCAAGGTGACTGGTGGAATAAACTGCACCCAAGTCTATCAGGCCGATCAGCGTTTACATGTAATTAAATTAAGAAAGGGAATTTAGTTTGAAACCATATTACATGATTACAGTGAAGTATTTGTTCCAGTCCCTTTCAAATGAGAGCAGCCAACCTTTGTTAAACGGCCTCATGGGCGAATGTCCTCTTTCTGTGGCGCCGTGTGAGCGTCCTGAGAGGAACACCTCAGAGATCTGACGGAGCGTGCGACTGAAAGGACGCTCTGTACGAGGAGAGGAGGAAGAATGGTGGCTTACTTGTAGCAGCTCGGCGACAGAATACTTACAGTCCAAAGAGAAGAGAGGGCCTTATGAATATTAATGAAGTTAATTGACAGCTATTGTAAACAAAAGCGGGAACGACCACAACAAACACTTGACGCACAAACGGCTGAATCGCTCGTTCATTTCAAACACGGACGAGCTCCTTCAGCAGAGACAAACAAAATCAAGAGTAAGGCAAAGTTTAGTGAAGTTTAACCAGGGTTTAAAAAGCCAATACTGGTGCAGATCTTAAGATACAGGATTTTATTTTACTATTATTAATATTATTTGTATTCGTACCTGGATCGGCCAGCGAGGCAGCGGCTGCAGGAAGTTGGCTTCGTACGGGTAGTCCACCATCGCCAGGTTCACCCACGTCTCCTGGAGCCAGTTCTTGAAGGCGACGGCGTCCATCTTGTTTTTGAGAGGGCTGCACAAACTGAATTCTTCTGACAGCCACTGGAGACCAGATGCTAATCGAAAGAGAACAAAAATCACATTAGTATTCACATTACTTATGTCTTTTTAATGTGCACTGCCATGTTAGATGTTAGAGTCTCCTGAAGCTCACCAGAGGAAAGTAGTCTCTTAAGTCATTTCTTAAAACGTACCTCAACTGGAAATGTCCCTGATTTTATCTCAGCGGTTTATTTGTCTTATTTAACTGTTGATTTGTCGTCTTGTTCTTACTTTGCAACTGTGTTTTGAAAGATAAATAAAGTTTATTATTCTTAATATTAAGCGACTTGGTTCTAAAATTTCACGTTGACATTACCATTCGTTAACATGGAGGAGAGAGGGTTTATGATAAATACTGCAGCCAGACACCAGGGGGCAACAGAGATACTTTGATATAACACATTGGTGTCAAATCGTCCATCTTTTCCTTAGTTTAGAGTTTAAACAGAAAAGGTGTGGAGAGAGAAACTCTCATGCAAATACACAAATTGTCCAACAACAAATACCAGTGGGTTTCATGAAGGCAAATTTATATTCAGACTTATTCAGATCTGAATTCTACTTTTTCCAGACAGAAAATGGATGGATCCATCTATTGTTTATCCCAGGTTGTCCTCTGTGGAGTTTAGACCCTGTGGTTCTCCAGGTTTCTGTAGCAGCCGTCTGGTCCCAGGCTGTAGGAGATGATTGCACCACTTAACAAACCATATGGACAGAAACTCTCACAGTCCAGGACCCTCCAGCACAGAAGAGATTAAACTGGACTGACTAATTGTTTCTGAATAATTCAAGTACATCATATTTCATATAACATGACAGAAGAAGATAAATCAACCCACGAGCGTCTGACTCACCAGTGGAGGAGACGTTATTGATTGCCTTCCACGACTTTCTAATGTTGGCCTCACAGTTATAGCCGCTTCTGGCGAAGTCCTGCGTGACTGTTCTGTGGAAGTCGCCACATGGCACCAGACCAGGGAACTGCCATATTGGAGCGGAGGCCGCCAGAGCTCTGAAATACAAGAAGCAAAACCCGCTCTTATTATTCTGTGGATTCCATTTTCCCCCTGAAACCTGTGAATAACATTTGTGCTGGATGTTTGCAGGAGGATGATAATGATAATGATCCCAGCATGAAAGTGAAGGAAACGCTGATTCAAGCTCTGATGCCTAATGTCTCATGTTTCTGTAGAGCCTCTTGTAAAACAGTCTGTTGACTCAAATGAACATCTGGTGTTTATTACGGACATTAATTCACCGACAGGAGCTCACAAAGGAAAAAAAAACAGAACAGAAGTACTTCAACCAGCACTCAGAGGAATCTCGCTCTGTGTACTTCCACTCTCCTTCGGTGGGAAATGACCGGTCAGGTGAACGTGAGGCTGCAGATGCATCATTAAAAGAAGGCGTTTGATGCTTTCTCAGTTTTTCTTTCCTCTAGTGTTTAAATATTTTTTTTTTGTGTATGGAAATGTTTTCATGTGTTTTCCTGTTCACATCCATTCTGGGGCAAATACATTTGCTTCCAGGGGCAAAGCACTTCTGCAGCATGGCTTCGCTTCCAGTTCAACTCTGGTGAACTTTGACCTTAACTCAACCAATTGCGTTTGTGAAGTTGACCCCCCCCTAGAACGTCATTGGCTGTAGCTTTCATAGGGAACCAAGATGGAGGAGACACTGGTATTAACCAACCCATGCTTTATGATTTAGGACATGAGAATTATAAAGTGTCAGCCATAGGAGAGGTTGCCTTGTTTCAGTGAGTCGGGGGAACACTTGTCCAACAACAACTGCCACAACCTTAAAACGGAAACAGACCACACAACTGATTTCTGTGAGCGTCACATCCTGTTCTGCCAGCACACAATTATACGTTATTATAAGTATATTACCCGACAACTACATTGGGGTACTTCATCCTGAGCCAGGCAGAGAGCATCCCTCCGTAGGAGCCTCCCACCGCGATGACTGGGCTGCGTTGAGCTCCGGGTAAAGTGCTCTTCAGGTTTTGAATCAGAACTGCAAAATCTGCCAAGGCCTGCTCTGAGGTCAGGTAGTTCAGGTGTTTGCTGTCCTGCAAGAAAAATTACAAGTTTTGTTCAGAAATTAAAAGATGAAAACACAAAATGATTTCCTGTCACCGAAAGTGAAGTCTATTTTTGCACGGAATTATTTTAACACCTTCATCTAACAAACCTACCAGTAAATATCATGTTGAATTTGATTTTAATGATAGGATTAGAACTTCTTCACTTACACTATAAGAGTCTTGTCCAAATGGCAGAGATTCTCCATAGTAACGATGTTCGGCAAAAACCAGCATGGCGCCCAACTCCTCCGCAATTTCCCACATGAAGCCCTGAGGACAAAACAAAGGCAGGCGCTCGATCAAATGTGAGGCTGTGCACAGGGTAAGAGAAAGCTAACAGATGGGATATTTACAGTATTGTTGCAGAACCACGTGATGTCGCCTTCGTTGCCCGTGTAGAATAAAACAGGACCTCCGGGCTGCTTCCAGTGGTTGTCGGCCACCAGGTATCTCTGTTTGAACGTGCCATCCTCCAGGAATCCAAAGTGATCAATCTGAAACAGATAAAAATCATTCAATTGAATGTGTTATATAATCCTCAATGAGTTCATATACACTAACTGATCACAATTATAATAATTCAACTGAATTCAAGCAGTCAAACAAATGAGATCCCACTTGAGATGGCATCAGACAGACGGCAGGGGGATGTAATTATTTATTTGTTAAATTATGTTTTGTTTGAATGAAGAAGCGTTGATATTTTATGATTGTATTAAACTGTTGACAGTTGTCTGTGTGAACAACATGTTGTTTCTTCTATTTAAATGAAAGCTTTGATACAGATGAAATGATGCTTGAAATGACGCTGACCCGAACATACATATGTAATTATTTCTTATATTTATCATTTCTTATGTTTTCTCATGAATACAAATAAACCATTTCAGTATAAAAACAAAAAGCTTTGATATGTTGTGATAAACAAAATGTTGACAGCCCTGGAAAACAAAAAAGATAAAACATAACAACCAAAACAAATTATATTCAGATAATCTCTGACTTTCTCTGTTCCAGTGTGAAATCGTTATTCCACAAAACAGAGACTGTTGTAATAAATTCTGCTGCATGTTGTGTTAACGATTAACAATGACTTGCCTGTTTATGACATACATGTTATCAACAGCCTTGTGATATCCTCTCTATACTTTGTGATAGGTCTGAGCGATATGGCCAAACATTTCTATAAAGGAAAGTATCAATCAATATTGATAATTATCACGATAAATGTCAAATTCTTAGTTATTTTAAGCTCTAAGGCACATTTTGGCTCCTGAGTCAGGATCAGAAACTTTAACATGTGATCTAAATAACTCTTTTCTTATGCAATCGTCGCATATTGTTGACAGAATATCTAATGCACCGATCATTTATTAATGTTCAAAACCAACAAATAAGCATTTTACAGTCACCTCGGAGTTGGGTGATCGGCGACCGACACCTGGCTCGGGGCCAACTGTGGCGTTTTGAGATGACAAGCCCCCGGAGGTAATTAGCCCCAATTTGTATTAAAAAAAAGTTGGAGCCAGTTTTAGGGGAGACGCCAAATTAGTTGTACTTTAGATGAGCTCCGAGATATCCTTTCATCACGCCTCAGGGATTCTGGGTATCTTCCCCCATTCAGCTATATTTCCTGTATTCTTAACAACAAAGGCGGAAAGAAACCAACAACTTCACAGAGACGACAACCCCTACGATGCAGCGGGGTCGGCCAGCCCTTGAATCGGCCCCGGCACTTAATACAAAATGCTTTTGTTTTGTCTCCTCCTCCTCGTCCTCCTCGCTCCCTCTCCTCCTCGGTGGATACAAAGGAGGCAACAATTTTATGAGCCAATGACAGCAGAAAGATTCGGGACCTCAATGTGTTCATTCAAGCCTCCACTCCTCGGTGCTTGGCAGGGCTTTTAAGTGCGAGGGGGACCATGAGACGGTTTAAAGGGGACGTTTGGCAGTGAGGGAAGTTGCAGTGGTCGTCCAAAGTGTAATGTCAGAATTCTGTGAACAAATGATTTACATTACTTGTCGTTTATATAAATCACATATTTGTTTTGTATTTCATGAGCTGGTTTTCTCTTGTAGATCAACTGGTAGATTTTTTGGGGGGAGTGAAGCTCTTCAATTATTGAGAGTGGAGTTCCCTTTGAAAAATATTCTTACAAACAAGCAAATTATAAAGTGGGTGAATATGTGGAGTGCTTCATCAAAAAGGACCCCCGCTGAATAGTGCACCACTTGCACCCACTCAGTATGCACATCACAAAACCCCACAAGACTGGTTTTGTAACAAATCCACACACTCTGATAAGTAGCGCCCCCGAGTGGCAGCTGCAGGCAGCACTTGAGCCCTGCTTGTTTCAGTTTAGATTCACAGCACACACACCCTGTTTGGCATGTTGGGCCAAAGCGTGAACTGTTCCACTGGAGATAAAAAGTTGCTTTTGTTGTCCAGGAGTTGGAGAACATGAGGGAAACGAGCGCGGTGAAGGACAGAGGTTGATTTGGAGGATGCTGAAGAACACTTCCATTCATTGTCTGCAGGGAAAACGCAGTCAAGAGGATTTCCTCAGGACAACTGCTGGATCACTTGGAGCGCTCTTCACTCAGAGAGCGAAGGGAAAAAGGACTGTGATTGATGACTATCATGGCAAAGACCCTTCTGGGACTGACAAGAGGGGAACAAGGTTGTTTTTTGTTGTACGTCTGGAGAAGAAGCAGCAGTTACTTTATAATTGGTTTGAGAAAAAAATCAAAAACACAGATAAGACAATGGGTGTGAGGAGGAGGGAGGAAACGGTCTTCATCATCTTGTCAGCTCGGCAGATCAGGCAGGAAGTGGTGGGCTGGACCAGGTGTGGAGTGTTATCCCCGCGTCCAACCTCTGTTAACAGTGTCTAAATATAACTGGTGGGGCTGCAGCCTATTGTTCTTGTCTTTGTTGGTTTATCTGATAGTTTGATTAACCGATTGAGTGGTTGAGCTTTAAAACATTAGAGAATGCTCATCGCAATTTCTCAAGAGCCACAAAAACACAGAGATATTAAGATTTACCGAGATGTAAGACAAGAAAAAGCAAATCCTCAAATCTGAAAACATCTAATATTTGTAAATTGTGTAATAATCCAATATTTCTATATACATATAAATATATACATACATTCTAAAGTCTCTCTTAATGTATTTACTTCTGCTGCATGGGGTAGGCTGGTGGGGGGGGGGTGGGTCTTTCTGTGGGTAGGGGTATAACCATTAGATTTGTGATGTGTAATTGTATAATTGTATTGATTACCCAAAGAAACCAATAAAAAACTGATAAAAATATTTGTAAATTGTAAAGTGCATACAAGTAAAGAGCAAAGCAAATGGATAACAGTCAAAATAGGAGCGATTCTGGAATTTGGTCGTTCGTGTGTCTACACTTTTCAGTCTCAGTTCTAAATAAAATAATTGTTAACAGGTTTGTAAGGCAACAGGTTTAAATGTTCAACAGAGTTTAACCTTCAAGGTTAAACTAGAGTGTCACTCAGTAGAGCACAAACCTCGGCCAAGGCCCAATAGATCCCTTGAATTTATTCAAGCGTTTCAGCTGCAGTTTATGTATCTTCCCCTCCTCAGAGATCCTGACACGTTTACCTCGGGCAGCTTATAGAGCACCTGAATGCACCTTCATCACTTGTGGTAACTTCATCACAGCGTGAAGTGAAGCAGCCGATTAATCAGCACACGATGACAGTGAAGGATGACCTCAACACATGAGCTATGAAGACAAACGCTGGGTCTTGTGTTCGTATGAGTCAGGTCCTCATGTCACTCGATGTGACGCCTCAGCAGGCGATCTCATGCTCCATGAGGGAAACGTAAAAGGCTGAAAGAAGATCTTGTGTTTGAAGCGTTTTTCACGTTCACTGGACCCCGAAGACCTTTTCAGGCAACGAGCCAGGAGCGATACTTTCAGTGCATGTTGGAGAAAACAGAGCTGATTGTGGAGGCTTTCCCTTCACTACAGGAAGTCGGGGGGGGGGGGACGTCTATTGTCTGCAGACACAACACACGGACAACTTCTGCAGCGCTAAGTATACTGAGCACATAAGAAAGAGCAATAAAGAGTGCAACTGTTAAGCCAATTTATGTAGTGGTTAACCAGTATTCATCTTATAATAGGAATTTTACTATAGCAAAAAACATCATCTCTATCTTATTATAGAAAATTACACAATATGTCCAACTTGTAGTTAAATACACAGGATAACTATCTTATAGTAAAACGCAAACTATCTTTCTTATTACATGCATACTCCAACACAATATCAATCTTGCTGTAGTAAAACACACAATATATTTCTCATTATAGTAAAAACATAAGTAAAGTTTTAACAAAGCACAAAGGTTCTATATGAATAAAGTCTTTTTTGTATTATTATAACATCACTTCATGGTTTTATTAAAATGTCATAATAACATTATAACACCTGTCTTATTAGTATTATTGTATTGTTATCCATTACAGGATGACTCAGGTCAAAAACAGGGAACTAGAATATTTCTCTTCATTGCAAGAGAAGTTTCGAAGTGAAGTGAAAGAGGAACAAGGAACCAGAAGCTCCTGTGACGTTTCACGTGACAACTGATTTAGCAGCACTTAAATGGAACTGACTTATAGCACCTTGTAGTTTGGATTTTTTTTTTGTAAAGTAAATTATACTTTCTTGATTCTTGTTGTTCTTGGTTGTACCCTCCTGGTTGAATGCACTGGTGGTAAGTCGCTTTGGATAAAAGCCTCAGCTAAATGAAAAATGTAAATGCAAAAACTGATAAAGTTTAAACAGAAGTGAACTCACCCTCTGGTCAAAGTAAAGGGTGCTGTAGTTGATGGGGGACTCCGCGGGGGGGGCGAACCCCCCCAGCCTGGTGAAAAGTTGGGACTTGAGCGCGAGCACGTGCAAAGAACCCAAACACAGCGTCAGGACGCAGAGAGCCGCGGCTCTGAGCCGAACCCGGGTCCCGCAGCCTCCCTGCTCCATCATCTGCAGCCTGTCACACGTTCTCAGCTCAGACTGACTCACAAGACATGAGGTCTTCTTCTTCTTCCCCCCCAGAACCCGTCACAGGCCGGAAGTGACAGAGGACTCCTCGTCAGGGATCTGTCCCCGGGACTCAGCAGCAGGTCGGCGGCGGCTCGTCAGGAAACACCCGCTGACATGTTCACGTGTTCGAGTTTAGCTGGAGGCGGCGAGCGGTCAAAACAAAGACACTTCCTGTGCGAGAAGACACACGCGCAAGGGACGACGGGAGTCTGAGTTCCACACGTGAGGACACCTTCGAGTTGAAAGTGCAAACCGGAAGTGTCACTGAAGCGTTTATCTTTGGCTTTTAATCGTCATTTTTTAAATGTTTATATAAATATATGGAGACTGTTTATATTATGTATAATCTCAATACAGCTCCCGAAAACACTTATTTTTATATTAGAGGTTTTAGTTTTGAAAGTATATACTGAAGTGTCACCGCGTTTATCTGTCTTGGCATTAAAATACACTTTAAATGTTTAAATCTAGAGACTATAATCTATATATTATTCAGTATAATCACTGTATAGTAACACACATGAACTCCTATATTGCGGCTTTTATTTTTAAACTATACCGGAAGTCAATCTCCACTTCAAACTTGGATAAAGGGCAAAACAAATGTTGTGAATACATTTTTAATTTTGAAAATATACTGGAAAAGTGCTAAGTTTATCTTTTTCTTGACCTTGGGATAAAAATGATATTAATATATATTTGGTTTTATAAAATGTTTATAACATGGTGGAAATTCATCAGGTTAAATTAAGAAAATCTTCAATAAAACACAGTACAAAACATGTAGTGTAAGTATTTAATGTTAATGTACAGAGTATTTTTTTGAGATTATTTGGTACACATAAAGGAAAAAGAAGCACAATATCCCAATAGTGGTTTCCTTTGCATTTCCCACACTGTGTTGACAATGGGACACAAGGATTTAACGGTCAGTAACTGCTACGACAAGGCAAAAAAAAAAGGCTCGTCAGTAGTACGTAGGGATTACTGAAAATAAAAGGTAAAAAAGCAAAGTGCCGAGATGAACTACAAGTCTGTACAACATTAAAACCTAAATGTTACAACAAAAATAAGTGTGCAGTAAATGGCGTTGTGCAATACAGTACAATACAGGTATGGCAAATATATGAAAGATAAAGTTAGACACTACAAAATTATGGTAAAAACATGCTGGACACATTTCACAATCAAAGCATGTGAAGTACAACGAGTCAATGGAAACTACATGGACCAACGGCTTCAAAAATAAATGAAGTCTTACAATTTCATGGCTAGGCAGCAACAACGAAGGCAGAAATATTCACGACTATGGGTTAAAGTAACAGCTGATGGTCAAAAACAATGTCAAGTGATAAACTGTTCATAATTTCAGAGGCCTTCCAACTCGCTTCATACTAAATCAACTAACTGCAAGCACACAAAAATAATGTCACGTTTTTTCAATGTAGCATCTCTACGCGTTTTAATTCATGTTTAATCCGACAATAAAAAACATATCTTAGCAGCAAGTAAAAATCTACAGGGAACACATCTTTTCACAGCTTGTAATGACAGGTGCAAATAACTACACAGAAAATGAGATTATGAAAAGTTAATAACATTTTATGCAATTCTCAGAGCTGAAGGAACCGGAGTGGGAAAAATAAGTCGTAAAGATTGTGCAACTGATTTCAGGAAAAGTTCGCGACGTTTTCTCGCAACTCGATCGGACTTGGTCATCTTAAAAACATACCGTGTGTAAACATTTAGTTTTACGGTGAACCGGTCACCTCCAAAGATCGGGGAAGCTTTTTGTCAGCTCGGTTGAATCTGTAACAAAATACCTGGTTGAGCTTTTTCACTCACATAATACTGCTGGTGAATATTTAATGACAATGGAGCCTAAAATCCAAACAGGAGAGTTCTGCCATTTCAGCGTGAAGAGGACAAAATTGAGCCCTACTCAGATTCTCTGATGCATCGGGCAGACAAACACTTCACCCTGTTGCACTGAGGATTATGTTCTCCATCAAGAACTAAATTTGACGGAATCCCTTGTACTGCTTTTAAAAGGCATGGGACTAGAAATGAGAGAAATAAGAGGCTTGATGCCATCTTTAGAGGGACGGAGGCATAGGGGCTCAGCCATTTGCTCTCTACAGTCAATGGCTACTGAGTTAGCACGGCCAGAAGCTCGGTCTGGAGCTCTGTCTAATTGAGGCTGCAGCAGCTCAAGTAACTGATGGCTTTACCCTCGCCGGGCATCGGGGCAGTGTCATTGTTATCCAGCTTGTTCTGCTTGGCCTCTCGGATGAGTTCGCAGGCCAGGTCCAGGAACAGTTTCTCCACGTTGTCGGACTCCTTGGCCGAGGTCTCCAGATACAACATGCTCTGAGACTCAGCGAAATCTTCAGCCCTCTGTCTGAGGACCTCCCTCTTCTCTGCCAGGTCTATTTTATTACCTGTAACGCATACAAATGTATCTGTCAAGACATTTACGTAACCAGACACAGAGAAAAGAAGACTTTCTGAACAGTGGTGGGTGGGTGGGTGTGGATCAGGCAGATGGAAGTGGAGTGGGTGTACATGTGAGTGATTCCTTTCCTGAGGAGTAACAAAAAACCCACAAACAGTACAAAACAAAATGTATATAAGGAAAAATTAAAATGAGGTATTTTGCAGATCTTCTCAGACATTTAAACTCTGATGGCAACACAGTCTTCACACAGCTCCGGCAGCACGTAACGTCGACCTACAGGTGGCTAGTAGCTCGAGTCCACCTAACAACAAAATGCTTTTAAATATTTTAGTTGAGCAACCCTCAGATCTGGCTCCAGATCGAAAAGTATTGAATTAAAACCAATAACAGAAAAAAAACAGAATGATACCCAACCCTACTTAGAAAACCAGGTGAGCTCCAGTAAAATACAGTGTGCGCAACTCTTCGGATTTCCCTAGACGAACATGATGTATAAAGTTTTCTTACCGACTAATATAGTCACCACTTGGTTGTTGGCATACTGCTCAATCTCCCTCAGCCACTCTGGAAGGCACCTGAAGGAGTCCTCACAGGTAATGTCATACGTGAGAATGAGGGCGTTGGCACTACGGTAATAACTCTGAGTGATGGAGCGAAATCTCTCCTGTCCAGCCGTGTCCCATATCTGCAGCTGGAAAAAGGAAATATAGGAAATGAGCAAATCAAATCGTCCGGGCACATACTTGTCTTTAACGTAACGTGATTTTCATCTTTGTATACCTTGACCTTCTCCCCTTTGATTTCCACGGTTTTAATCATGAAATCTACTCCGATAGTAGCCCCTTGTCCAGGCGGGAAAAGGCCCTGGAATGAGATTATATATTATATTGAGATGAACTGTGTTATTACTGCAAAGTCATTCGCGCAGATATATATGATATATATATATATATATATATGATACAAACCTGAGTAAAGCGCCGGACAAGACATGTCTTCCCAACGCCAGCATTTCCTATCAGGACTATCTTGAACAGATAGTCATAATCTTCCATGCTCATCCTAAACTGTGAAAAAAAAGAGAAACAGAAAGATGAGAAAATGCATTGAGACCGATTGACTGCATTAAAGGATAATGGATCATTTCTGTAAAAGTCCTGAAGCAAGAAGGAGGGAAAGAGATCAAACTGCTAAATTGTTGTGGAATCGGTAAACAGCTCGACAGCATCTGTGATGTTTGCCTTGAAAAATCCTTACCAGCAAAAATCTGAGATACTACAAGTGAAATAAACTCTAGTTCATCTCTTAAATTCAGTATTTGTACTTGAGTTAACTTGTACAAATAGACTGGTAGGGCTGAAACATGTGTATTCATAATATAATAACGTGATCATTATCAACCGATAAGAAGGTTTTCGCCTTGAGGTCCTTTTTGGCCATATGACCCAGCCCTTTTTACACGGATCTAATATTTCACTGATACTTCCCCCTTCTTCTTTTTTTAACATCACATGATGTTTGTGCAAGTTTTGTTTGATTCCTAATGTTTTTGCTTTGGTGCAGATTTCAAGGGGCCGTGAATCACTTCAAAGGGATCAGGATGTTTACTTTGTCATCAGTGAAATCCTAAAACAATAATGCTAAAATCAATATTATACTTTTACTTATTGCATGTAATACAAATCTAAAACAAAGCATCTGTAACACCACATCGCATCAACACATAAAAAGGAAAAACAATATATAGGTTAACTCAAACAGGAAAAAACAACATGCAGGTTCATGCAAACAGGAAAAAACTACATATAGGTTAATGTGAACAGGAAAAGACTACATATAGGTTAATGTGAACAGCAAAAACAACAAATCGGTTCATGCAAACAGGAAAAAACAATAAACAGGTTGATGTGATCAGTTAAAAACATCATGCAGGTTCATCCTTCTCCGCAGTGACCGTCTGCAGCATCGTGAATTCGGGCCTGTACGTGAGAAAACTAAGTATCTCTCTGCGAAAGGCTGAATCCAACCCTGCAGGAGTAAAGTGAAAATCTCCAGATGATGCACTGAACCTTCTCTCAGGGTTGAATTCAGCTGGAATCATCCGCATGTGACAATAAACGATCATTTCCCCGGTGTCGCATTTTTCCTCCCATCTTGTTTCCTAATGAAATGTCACAACGTTCGCATCCCGCTCGGGGACTCGATCCGGAGCTAACGGGACTATTTAATCCTCGTTTTGCCTCCGTTATCCTCTTGGGTTGAGACCCGTTATAAAGGGCGCAGCTAGCAACAGTGGCTACCAGCAGCTACCGTGCGGCTGGAGCCATTTTGGCTCAATCTGCAGGAGCAGGAGGGAGAAGGAGGATAACAAAAAAATAACATAAAGTCGGTGTTCTGTATGTGAAGGAGAAGAGTTTGCACTTACCCCCAAATACACGGGGACGTCCCCGGACTCTGAAGCACTAGGTATGCATAGATCCGGCTCAGGAAACGGGGAGAGCCACTGATGGGAAGAGCATAGTTGTTCCTGTGGCTGTGGAGGAGGAGGACTGTTCTCAATGATGTCATCTGCTCACATGCAAAACTCCACTTCATCCACATCAGTGAGAACCAATGCACATTAGACCCTCTAGCATCTAATAGGACCTGGATTGTAAAAGAGAGATGACACATTTTATATATATCACAATTATAATGAATAAAGTTCTAACGGTTGTCGGTATTATCGCAGTATATATGATACACAAACTTTAGTAATTTCACTGGATTTAATATCGACAATATCAATATAATGATAATATAAAATAATGCATATTATACACATTGTTATTATGGGAATGGTTTTGGTTTCTCTGCAAAATTGAACTGAATGAACACCTTTTATTTTTGTTCAATCATTTTTTTGCCGGGGATTTTTGTGAAGCACTTTGTAATACTGTTAAGTGCTATATAAATAAAGTTATTATTATATGATCAGATCTAGAACTACACGCACCCATTATGGATTGAGCTTTAATTCTGTGTTTAATTGTGCACTTTTCACAATTGATCATGTGCGATCCATTCAATGTACATATTTCCACACACTGCACATATTTCTCTTGTTATTACACTGTATGTATTAGTTTTATTATATTCATATGTTTCTATATTTATTTAAATTTCTTGCACTTAAGTATTATTATCCTTATACTTAAGTATTTCATGTCACTTTTTATTACTAACTGAAGCCTATTTTTGACTCTGTAATATAGCCCATTGTGTAACTAATAAAGGATTATGTTATTTGATCCTATCTTACATATATATATCATATTTATAACACAATTAACAACATATAACAACATTGGGGGAAATGTTATGGTGGTAGGGTAAATATTCCCTTAAACGTGTGAGTTTATCAAAGATTATATGTTTTAATAAATAAAAAAAAAATTCTTCTTTAATAAATAATATATATCTGTTTTAATCTGTAAATCACATTTAAAGTTCTGTCCTCTGTTGCTAGGAAACAGAGAACCCGGAACCAAATGGCTACGGACCAGTTTCCAAACGGACTCTCCTCGCGGTTGCACGTTGTGCCCTTGACTTCCTACGGGAGGATATAGCTGATCGGTGGAGGAAGCTGCTAACCGGGAGGTCATTTAAAAAAAGTCTGAACCGTGGGGACATTTTCTCGCCATGGGATTCGCAGCGGACGAGGCGAAGTGTCTCCCTCCCCCGGGCATCGCGAACAGGAACTCGGTGTGGCTCGCCGGGGTCGGCTGGTGCTCCGCCATGCTCCACAACGCGATCAACCACAGGCCGCCGCTGAGAGCAGGTTAGCATGTTTGCTAGTTAGCCTTCAGACTCTTGACTTGTCCCCAGAGCTGAAACTTTAAACCAGGAAAGTGTCTGAAACCAATTCTGACACGGTTCTAATAACAAAGAGTTCTAGTTTGTAATAGCTGCTTATTATGTTCCTATCAAATATAGTTTATTGTCAACATGGGGAAATGTCTCATGGGTCAAAGTGCTGCAGCAGCTGCACAACAAACAACAGCATACAAGGAAATAGGAGCCAGAATAATAATGCAGAATAAAAGTGCAACTTCCCCTTAAAGATAAAACACTAGAAGGATATAACGATTAAAAGATGACAAACAAAAACTGACGTTGTTATTATGTTATTAAATCTAAATGTGTGTTCATCCACATTTACTTATACTAATGTTAAAGAAACGTACAACACACCAACAATAAATGATCTAATACATTACACAGAGTTATATTTATAGAAAAAACAAATGGGTAATAAACCTGTCTATAACACAGCTCCAGGCTCTGTCTTATGCTCTCTATAGCTCCTGTAAATGTCCATATGACGTTATGCTGTGTTTATGCATTTATTCTCATTTTAGCTGCAACTGTGACAGAGGAGCATTAGTAAAACTACGTTAAATCCTCATTTTGCCACATGAGTTTATATGAAAAACAAACTTTCAGGGCTACTGGATGTTTGAGTTTATGACCTGTGAAGAAGATGATGGATTAATGTTTATTTAAAAACTAAATGAAAGAGTTTGACATTTGTTTCTGCTTATTTTTGAAAAGATAAGGCACAGGCCTGTAGTTCCTTATAAGACAAATGCAATATTATATCAATACTAAAATTCATATAAACAACAAACACTATACATGTCATATTATTATCTTTTTAAGTTTTGAGACAAATCTTTGAGTCTGTGTGAAGGTTGTGGTTTGAAACTCTTATTTATAGGCAGAGCATGACAGAGACTTGATAAACAGACAAATGTTTTACAATTCTGTTGTAGATCGATCATGTGTTAAAGTGTTTATCCTCCTATATATTTGTATTGTGTATTATTCCCACATGGTACTGTGTGTATAGCATTGTTGTGGTGCGTGTTGTTGCTTTAACCACAATCTCATCTGTGTGGTGTTTCCTTTTTAAGGAGTTCATCGACAGGTCCTGCTGGCGACGATCGGCTGGTTCATCGGCTACCACATCACAAAACACGAAAATTACACTTATGCCCGACTTGATCGAGACATGAACGAGTACATCAGACTGCACCCAGAGGAGTTTCCTGCCAAGGGTGAGTCGTTTTTTTAATTTGTTGTGTGATTACATGT
The DNA here is from genome assembly GCF_949316205.1 of Platichthys flesus. Classification (NCBI taxonomy): domain Eukaryota; kingdom Metazoa; phylum Chordata; class Actinopteri; order Pleuronectiformes; family Pleuronectidae; genus Platichthys; species Platichthys flesus. Next base: position 24,317,377 of record NC_084948.1, on the reverse strand, counting down.
TGCAGTGTCTCATCATTCTTCATATTAGACATCAGGGATTTGATTTCAGTGAACATATGAGGTAACAGGGGGTTTTCTACAAACACACGGGGAAGGTGGTGAATTGCTGATCACAAACCATTTTCTTCAAACATAGTTTCTACCATGATTTCTGTAATGTTTTCTCGGTGAGAATTAAAAAAATTGTGGCTCATGTGTGTTAACCTTTATTTTTGTATACCTCTTTTCTCTCACCAGAGAAAAGGACCATGGCAGAGATCTTGGAGCCGTTCCATCCTGTGCGCTAAGTTGGTGGAGGGAGAGAGAGAGAGAGAGAGAGAGAACATCTGTGGACTTCCATCTGTCTCCAGTGGTCTTTTTTTGTGAGATTATAATTGTGTGAGATATAGCTCTGTAAATAAAAACTTAACAAATTCATCTTTCTCTGACTGATATTTTCTCAGAATTGGTCAAAACAAACAAACAGAATTCCCTGTGAGGTTTGGACACAAATGAAGCCGAGGACACTTGTCATTCATGATCATTTAATCTTTATATCAGTTTCAATGGAGCTTTGCAAAATGAAGAGACAGAAATTTAGAGTTTGGGCAGTGATTGCAAACGTACTCCACGAGTTAGAAGCATGGGGTCACTGAATGTAAACAGTTCAGAGATGTTCAAGTGACTGCAGCATAGACAGCACTTCTACAAACACCCGGCGTCCACGTATCTGACCCCTGTTCTCTAATTCGCCACTCCGATGATGTCCATGTATTTCTCCGTCAGGCTCTGAGACCTCTTGGTGAGGTCGCTCATCACAGAAAACAGTCCGCTCAGGTGGAAGCGGAAGAGGGCTTCGGGGTCTGCGTCCAGCCGGGTGTCGCTGAGCTCCGTGCTGGCCTCTGGCTTGTGCTCGCCCAGGTGGAACAGGCCGCTCTCCACTGCGTTCCTGATGGTCTTCAGCATCAGGTAGTTTCCGTACAGGTCACCGCAACAGGACTCCTCCGCCTCCTCGCTGTCCCACACCCGGTCGGAGGGCACGTCTCTCAGCAGACTCGGCAGCAGGATGGTCTGCTCCATGTCGCTGACGGCTGAGCTGTATCTCCTCAGAGCCAAGTGAAGGCTGTTCTTGTTGAATTTGGCCTCGGCAGACTGCATGGTTCTGATTGGATGAGTCCCGGCTGTTCCTGTGCTGTGGTGGTCAGACAGTAGGAAGCAGTGTGCAGTGCAAAGCCATGAGGGGTGTCGGGGAATTTATACGATGAGTGCCGTGACGTTAATGCATCGTCCGATACATTCGGAGCTCCGGGTGCTATGTGGAGTCAAACTCTTATCTTTATTTGAGTTGCACAACCTTCATAACAATGTCTCACCAGTTTGCACCCAAAAAGAACCTCTGTGGAATGATTAACCACCCAGACCACTGAGTGTGAATGACCTGAGTCTGGAGGGATCACATGGTTTTATGATGATTGATATCGGGGTTAAAAATAGGCTGAGGGATATCAAAGTTTAAACCATGATCAGAAGTGTTTAGATTTAAAGGATTGAACTTCAGGCAAATAGAAAATTAAGCTTTATATCCTTCTGATAAACTATAAACTATAATCTAAGGAAAATCTGACACTAGTAATAGGCCTCGGAGCAATCTCTCTTTCATTGTTTGCCTGATTCCTCTCTAAACAAAATCGTGTCCAAATCCTAATGTTCTTACATGTGTGTGACGAGCTCTGGTATTTTCTCACGAATGAAGAATGCTGCAGACGCTCGGTCTGTTGGCAGACGTGTTCAGAAGTCGAGCCAAACACAGACACAAGCACAAAACACCAGTTTGTGTCGGTTAATAAAGGTTAACATCATTATTTTTATACAATTACAGCTGCGCCTGGGACCAGTTTGTAGTTTGAAACTGATTTAGTAGGTATTTACTATCATTCTGCATTCAAGACCAGTTTATATTTTAAAACCATATGAATGTGGTTGCTAAATTGAACTGCAGATTTTCTAAATGACCCCAAAGTTATAAAGAATAAAGTGCATTAAGCCATTTTATCATAATTTCACAATAAGTTGATAAATTGTATTAAATGAGCGATGTCACCTATAAAAGCCTGAAAATATTAGAGCTTAAAGATTTGAACGTCCAATTGTTCTCAGCACATCTCACTTGTATCGTTTGAGACCTTGCAGCCACTAGATGGCGCCTACTAGCTATTTAAATGATATGGTGTCTTGTTAGTCAACTAATCAGTTAATGGTTGACCCACAAATCATAATGATTTTACATGTGATACAGTGATTCTATGCCCTTCATGAATTCCCCTTCCTTTATTGTAAGGTATTGCCTAGACTCTACTACATGTGCATGATATTTTCTTATGTTCTGGAAGTCATATTTCATTTCCTTTCTGCTCCTGCATCTTTTTAACCTGGCAGAAAAAACTGAAGACACAAAAAACACTTTTAAAGAAACAAACAATCCACTGTATTTTTTAAGGCAACAATGTAACCTTGGGTGAAGCGAAATTAATATGAAACATTACATTTCATCAACATTCAGCGTCTACATATACATATATATTTATATATATATATTTAGTTACAATCAAGTTTTTGAAACATCTGAAAGTGTAAATTTAATGCAAAGAGCAACTCAGTGAACAAGGAACAAACTACTTCAGTGAGTGTTTTAGATGTTAACCACATGACGTTAAAATCTCAACACCCAAATACAGTAGTTATGTCATAGATTGGCATATAGGACTTGACCATGAAGACGTTTTATCAGTATGTCTCGCTTAGTTTTACACTTTGATTCAACTGGAGGAACAGAATTGAAATGTGTAATATGTTCAAATATAATTTTTTTCTGAAGTTAAATTATGAAAAACAAATGATCCCACAGCTGCCCAGGACGTTCTGGTGCTGACTGCACTCCTCACGCTCAAACACCCTCTCCAGCTCAGTGAGATTCACAAGGCAAAGGGTGTCATCCACCTTGCTTTGCACCGGCTACTTGAAGCTTGATGGGAACTTGCAAGCAGCCGGGTCAGTCCTTCACTGAGACTCTCCACACACACGATCTGATACCGTCTTAACAAATCTGGAGGGTGAGAGCACAAGCAGCAGGGAGAGGACAAGTAGATCCCTCGGTCCCTCGGGCAGCGACCATAGGGATCATATCAGCGTGGGGCTGCTCCATCAGTTCGTTTATTTCATCCTGTGCATTTCTGAGATTTGGCTCCTCGTCCAGCACAAACACTCTTTCCTCAAAAAGTCCCATCGTGAGAACAGTCTCCGTCTGTCCAGCGCGGCCCCAGCTGGTGGGGGTCGTCGCTTCAGTTCTCAGCTTTCTTCTGCTGACCGTTGATGATGATCTCCAGGACGTTGGTGAGATCCATCATCTTGCTGAGCATGTCCATGATGTCGGGGTGCTCCTTCGCTCCACTGATGAACTCCTCCAGAGTCAGCTCACCTGAGGACACCCGGCAGCAGCGAAGATGAACATTATTAAACATGATATAAATCATTAAAATGTCTTATTAAACCTAATTTCCATTTATAGAATATTTAACTCTGAAAACCAGGAGCATTTGGACGGTGCTCGGTTTTCATGGTGTCATTATTTGATTTATTTTACTCTGTCAAGGGATTTTATTGATTAATTAAGCAACTACTTCTGCCAAAGCCCAAAAATCCTTTTTATATTAAATCAATTTTCATAAAACGTGGGCATTTTTCTACATTTTCATTGATTTCCCAGAGAATAAGTCATTGATCGTGATGAACAAAGTCAGACATGTTTATAGAAGTGCTATCTATGGTGATTCATATATTTAATAAGAATGTCTTTTTTTTATCATATTATGTACATATCAAAATCAAAATCATGTAAAATATGATTTATTTCTTCTCTGACCCACATCACTTCCTTCCACCAAGTTTCGTGTAAATCTTTTCAGCAGATTTAGCAGAAAAACTAACAGAAAAGTTATTTAAAATGGATTTTAAACCTTCCTTCCTATAAATGAAATATTTTTAATATAGCCTCTGGATACATGCTGCTTTGCCATCGTGACACAAGTTGCAGCAAAAAACACTCGGGTGATAAATTATAATCGTAGCATTGATAATATTTGTCACCTTCTCCATTGACGTCGATCTTCTCGTATATGAGCGTCACGATCTCCTCCGGGGGGATGTCGTAGCTCCGGGTGATGTCTTGAATTGCCTGTGACAAGAGTTTACTCAGTTAATTCTTAATCACACGGACACACACACAGAGGCCTTAACACCTCACATGAAGCTGTGTCTGCTTCATATTACATATACGATACAGCATTTAGCCTTAAAAGCTAAGTGGCTCATGATTTAAGTGAAAAGGCCTCATGTAATCTGAGGGGTCGTGACTGGGTGATATCTTTAACAGTGAGTAAGGTTATTGACGAGGCCACATTTAGACTCCAGGTTAGGTAAGAGGCCTCCTGGATTAGGTGTCACGTCTCGTTGGTGGCAGGTTAACCTCATTTCACCTCTCTCGCGGTAGAGCAGCTAATCTGCCCGATTCAGGGGAGCGTAAGCCAGCGGCCTCCTTGTATCTCCCGAGGCTCATTGATTATGAAACATTGACAGAAAAAAAATCTATTGCACCTTGAATATCGTCTCCATTTCGTCCTTGTCAATCTTCCCGTTTCCATCTTGATCAAAGAGCTTGAAGTACCACTTCAGCTTCTGGTTGATTTCTCCCTTCAGTAACAAGCTGATGGCTGCGATGTACTCGACAAAGTCAATGTAGCCGTCCTGAGGAAGAACACAGGAAGGATTCAGTTAGTGAAAGAAAAACATACATATAATATATAATATGTATAATATGTATATCTGTGTGAATGTAACTTCATACTTATTTATTGTTGGAATTCAAATTCAAATTAGCATTTGATCCTTTTTGCACATGATCATTAAATACACAGGCTGTGGGTGTAAATCAATTCTGAGGAAACTGTTGCACTTCATCATGGGTAATAAGCTTTACCCTCATCATAGATGTCCATGGTTGACATGTCGTGCTAAGCTTTGTGACGGATGCCAGGACTCACAGAGTTTAACCTCTTAAAATGTCACCCACCTCTGTGATCTCTTCACTCACTCAATATCTTCATATGACAAACAAATCCCAGTATTGCCAGTGAATCACCCCCAATGGGCAGAGCAGAGGAAAGTCTTTCTTACCCCGTCCATGTCGAAGGTGAAGAAGACCTGGTCCACGTAGCTGCCGGCCTCCTCCGTCATCCCGTTCATCTCAAGCATCGTCTTGAGCTCAAAGAGGGTGATGAGCCCTGAGGGCGACTCCCTCATGAACTTGGTATACCAGTGGTGCATGTCCTCCTCCAGTATATCATCCAGGTTGGAGCAGTAGCCTCCCATTTTGAGTGGATGTTTTTGGTCTTGATGTCCAGAAACCTGCAGAGAGCCGGTGGAGAGGCTGATGCACGCAGGACAAAGATCACCCAGAGCACTGACGCAGGTCCGACTGAAGCCTCATCCAACGACCGCCTTAATCCTTAAGTCTGTGGGACGGCCCAGGTCAGATATAACCGCTAATGCGATAACTGCTGAGTCTTCCTGGAAGCTGGGAACATTTCCTGCTGTTTGACTGACGACTGAGGGTTGGATGCCAACATCCAGGGAGTTGGGACTCAAATAAACAGGAATTTCCCTGAAAGCCTGAACTCTTAAGTCTTGAAGCTTAATTTAGTTCATGATTTTTGCCTTAATGGTCCACAACTGCATGGGAATTTTGAATTAATTGCTACAATTATTGGTTATTTGTGATTCTCAAGTCAATCATGTAGTACAGTAGTTGTGTGCACGCTCACATAGGGTTGCCCCCCACCCACCGGGGATTCTACAACAATTAACCAAGGGAATTCCTCTTGTGTCGGACTTATCCTCTTTACAGATTGGGTCTGCGATGAGAAGTAGAGTCACGCACATCGTAGTAAATTATACAAACAGGACAAACATGTACATTTTCTTTTTAAAAGCTTTCGCGTTTTTAAAATGTTGTGCTCTGAGGCTTTTTGTTGCCTTGTAACTAAAGAATGACTTATACTTTACAAAGATGCAATAAAGTATGGTTCGCATCACTTTAACAGAATAGTATTTATACATAAATACACAGAGAAGTGTGTACTTTGCATTGAAGTGAAGATTCTCCAATACTCTGAACGCTGCATCACTTTTCTCACCTGCTCACCACTGACAGTCAGACAATGGTCCAGATGTTGTGTGGTGGTTGGGGGGGGGGGATTTTGTTCATTGTATTCATTACCTCGGACAAAGAGGTTTCCATCTGCATTTGTTTGTTTGTGTGTTTGTTAATTAGCAGGATTAAGCAGAAACTAGTGAGCGGATTACCAAGAAACTTGTTGTCAGGAAGCATCCCATTAAAGTTTGGTGCAGATCCCGGGTCACTTCATTTACCATTGTGAGATTTTTTAACATTTTCAATGATTTCTCAGAGAATAATTGAAAGATCTTGAGGAAAAGGTTCATATTTTATAATCCAACACAATTTATAATTACCTCATTCCTTATAAAGTGTGTACACACAATCATCTGAGTCCTAATGACATGCAAACATTTGTATCACTTTCTATATCAAATCATTATCGTCATGTTTTCATGTCTTAGGTGAAACTGGACATGATATTGTTAGATAGTAGATATTTTCTCTAAAACCGATTAGTGTTAAGATAAAGAAGTAGTTTCCCCGGCTTTCTGAAACATTAATTAGAGATGAATCATCCATTTTATAATATCTGAAATGTTATTAATACATTCTAAATAGATTTGCAGTTCAAACTTCGCTATAGAGACTTTTATGAGGGAATTCTTAACCCAATTTCCTTTGGGAATAATTCATGGGTCTTGATGAGAGGAAAAACCCAAACTAATGTGAACAATTCAGTGCGGCTTTATTGAAATCGTAAAATCTTCTCACAATGGTGGTTTTAACAGCATTGTTGACCCGGGGTTGACCCAAGCGTGGCTCTGCATGACCGATCTCAAAGGATCAGGTGTGTGACGGCGGTTTCACAGTAGTGAAAGGCTATCAAAGCTCAGAGCGCCCGTTATAGTAAATCTGCCTTTAGACGATTAGCAGGTCTCAAAATAGGACTGAGGAGATGCAGCACCGGCTGCGCATGCAGAGAGCGCAGGGCCGCCAGTTTCCAGAGCGCACACCCAGGTGAGGCGCGAGGGTTAGGCCAGAGCAAATGAACCCTCAGCGCTGCCAACAGATTAAGAGAAATGTTTACTTTAGCTGAAAAGAGAGATAGACGACCTCCATGCAGAAAAAAAACCAGGACAAATAAAGAAAAAACCCAGGGAGGAGCGGCTAAAGTCAACTGAAGCAGAATCAATAAACTCAGAGTCAGAGCAGAAACGTGCAGGTCTGTTCTCTCTAGTCGCCTCATGGGCCAATGTTTGCAGGTCTCAAAGAGCAGGTGGAGTGATTTGGGTTTGATGTGCAGTAATAAGCTGTTGAAACCTCTTTGGACGGCTCCGGTGTGCCGCTGTTTAAATTTGACCTTTTGACCAGCGTGTGACGATCATCGTGCATCGAGGTCATTTGAGAACAGCATGTGAAAAATAAATCTCCTCTCTCCTCAGATCAAGGACAGATATGTGGCCAAAGCAGGAGGGAAGAAAAGCTCAGCATAAAAGCTCCATATACATTATTATTTAGAATTAATATTAATATCCTTTAAATCATTAATTAATGGTCTTGTCGGAACAGCCAGTGATGGTGGGGTTAAACTTTAAAAATAATTCAAATGCGATACACCATGTTTTTACATACAATATCATTTATTTCCATATAAAATTCCCCAAAACTTGTATTCAAGCTAACTTAATACTTATTTACACCATATCTTGGTTTTAAGGTTATGATTGTCCAGTTAACTGTACAAGAAATGATTGACAAAAATATTTCTATAAAACTGGATGACTTTAGTAACTTGGGCTTCACATTAACTGCCGTAAAAACACTTAATCTTAAAAACATTAATTTTTTCTCATGTTGACTCATTTGGTTTTAATCAAACCATTCAAATTAAATCTGATTTCTTAGTATTGAAAATAAACATAAATGGCAATAGGTGTCTGTTTTTTGGCTCAAGCTTTAACTCTTCCTCAGGTCTCATTGCCTTCATGAAGACCTTCTGGTGGAAGAGCAGCTGTCTGTCACCGGGTGATTTGGCATCAACATTAATCACAGCAGAAATCCCATTAGAGAAACCAACATGTTGACGTGGCCACTGCAAGGCCACAGACCCACTGACACAGCAGCAACTACATATATATATATATATATATATATATATCAGCAAAGATAATCTGCAACACAATATGAGTCATTGTGTTCAAGAGGGAGATAATCAATACAAATTATTGATAGTTCTCTTCACATGGAATAAAAAAAATGGTTACTGCTGCATGTGGCATATGTATGCCCCCTAGTGGTCAACCATAGAAAGAAAAAAACAGACCGGTCAAACAAAACCTTTCTGACATGTAGAAAAATGTCAGAAAGGTGTGAGATATGTGTGAGATATTGCACAAAGGGTTTTTTTGAGTGTATACAATAAACGGGGCAGGTGCATCTTAAAATAACTGACCACTTTTCCCATGATAGCTGATTTTCCTACAGTGTTTGCTACTTTCAAGGCAAATTCTCCAACATGGCACAGACATGCAAATATTAACACTTGTACAATTACTAACTTTGTGTAAAACATTTATGTACAAATATAATCACAGGTTAAATTACAGTGATCATAACCGTGATATTTTTACCAATACTCTTGTGAGGAATAAACATAAACGAGGCACAGTAACACATTGTAATAATATTTAAAACACAAAGTCCTGAGGATGTAACTGGCACTTTGCATGTGTTTATATTACTCTATGAACGCAGCAACGCGTTTGGTTTCATTATTGATATTATTCAAAGTCTACACAAATTGAGAGCCTTCATATGACCTGCACACAGACCCACACACCCTGTGGGTTTGTGTGACTGTGGCCATGAAGCTTCCTGTGCTACACACGCGTTGCAAAAGTCACACGCACGTCTGAGAAATCACACGCTGCCGAAAGCCACAGTGCTGTGGGAGGTGAACCGTCCCACTTCAATCCCACAGAGAACCGGATCCTCTGGTTCTCTGTGATGTTTGTTTGAGCAGGTTTTCTTTCCGTCAATACAGTCTTCCAAACATGTTCAAGGAGAGGGGATCAATGTAGGTGGGAGCAGAATCCTCCGAGTCGTGGTCGTATAGAAACTGTCTGAACACGTTGTAAACCATCTCCCTACTCAGGGTGTAGTTTCTCAGCTGACCCTGCGTCTCTTCAGGCATGAGGAACGTCAGCTCGTAGTCAGCGATGATGGATCCGTTCCTGCACGGAGGGTGAAACAGAACATTTCCCTTTAGAGTTCACACAAATCGAAGAAGTGGCTTAATGCAGCTGATTGTGTAGATGAGGCGACGTGTGTGTTACCGTAAGGAATAGATCTCGGCTTTGGAGAAGTATCGTCCCAGAGCAGGGGAGGCGGTGTAGAGCTCAGCCAGCTGGGTGCGGCAGGTTGAGACATGCATACAAACAATGGGAGAGAAACAGTTAGCTGATACTCATCTGCTTTCAATTCTCTCACAGTCTGCTGCAGAGCCATTTCAATATCGAATTCCCGTGAGAGATGAAACTCGAGGGATTACTCTCAGTCTCTCGGTTGTTTCTCAAGCCTCCACTTCCAAGTGAAACACAAATAATATTCAAACAACAAATAAGCCTACCGTGCTTTAGCATTTTAGATTGTTTTTTTCTAAACATTTAAATAACTTAGAGTCCTCAGTGCAGCACTTATCACTTCACTAACAGTGCCCTGTTGAAACCACAGTATATCTGTGTCCAAGGAAGAATCTTCCAATCTTATACTATCTGTACATTTGCAAATATATAGTTAATAATACTATAGTCATATATTTGACCCAAAGTCTGAGACCGTTTTCCCGTTCTCTAAATAATAAAGAAGAAGGTGTCAGACTTTCGGCCCCCACTGAATACACAACCCGACTGGATTAAATACGTTATTTGAAATACAAGGAATATAGCGATTGGCCAAACCTTTTCTTGAAGCTCAGCTGTCAGAGCTTGGCTTTCACTGGAGGAGAGGATGAGAAGTTCCTCCGTGAAGACCATATTAGGAAGCTGGAAGCTCCCGTTGAAACGCAGAGGAATCACAAACGTGGACGAGTCGAACTTGTCGTCCACGTCGTCCTGAAGCGCTGCTCAGAGAGAAAAAACGTCAAGGCCTCGAAACGGAGGTATTCTCACTTTCACTTGTTCTCATAATACACGTAGCATAATCCCAGGCTCTTTATAAAAGACCAGTTGAAATAAAACTTTACCTGAGCAGATCACAACCGAAAGAATTATCACAGCAGCGATGAGAACAAGAATGGCGACAACGACCATCCACGGTTTGACGTTCTCTTTCAGTTCTCTCTTAATCCTGTAGACGTTGCTGGTCTGGAAGCAGATTCACATGATTTTGTCACAATATGGTTTGCAATCTGTGTGTGTGTGTGTGTGTGTGTGGTCGGGTGGGTGGGGGGGTGGGGTGCAAGTTAGAGGTCAAGTTATTGAAACAGGACGTGAGAAATGACACACAACCACAAAGTTACAAGACGTTTCCTGAAAACCACGGTGTCAACATAAGGTCATTCATAGGTAGCTGCACGGGACTGATGGGAAAATAACAGAGGGACTTGTCACCAGATAACAGAGATGATGTTACACTTTCTTTTATTAGGAGGAAATGATCAAGAACCAACAACTTCATACCTCTCCGTTACTGCGAGGAGTTCCCACGTCCATTTTATCCTGTGGTGCCCGAACTGAGAGCAACGCGTCGCCATTTCCTGCAAGCTGATGAAACAGAAAGACACTTTCACTTTCATCTACGAAGGGAATTATTCATTTGACAGAAGAGATTTGATCCATCGTCTAATAATAATATGATTTTGTTGTTCGCAGTTTAAAATATACATTTATAAATGAACATGTATTTAACACAAACGTAATGATTTGAACACAAAAACTGTTAAAAAATGAAAATGTCTATTTATTCAGTTTACTAGGGTTGATCGGCACAATACATTTGATGTGTTTTATGTATATTTACATATAAATACTTATTTTGTTGTATCGCCTCTCTGTTTGTTGCATCAGGAGTTAACTCCATCACCGGCTGTCACATGATACTGTAATACATATTGACTGTCAAAGGCTAAATATGACCACGATGACCACGATGATGATGAACAGTACACTGACCCGTGACTACAGATTAGTTTCCATCTTACGTTCATGAATTAATATCGTCTGTATCAATCAAATATTATATTATCACGTGAACATCAGAGTATCACAGAACCTGCAGGTGATGTAGATGCAGATCTAAAAAACTACTCAGATCATAGATACATTTCCTGATAACATATCATGTGTGTATATGTAAACAAACACATATGGCTGCCAGTGTGTGTATGTAGATATATGTATATATAAGCACACAAAATATACAAAAATAGATAGATAGAATATAACTCTCACATATGAATATACACAGACTCCCCCACAAACACATCTACACACACATCTACACACATATATGATATAAGGATAGATAGATATAATACACACACACACATATATATATATATGTACATATAACTCACTGGTTCAAGAGCAGGATCGAGTTCTCCCTCCCTGTGGTTCAGATGGTTAAGCGGGATGTCCTCACCCATGTCGCTGTTCTGTCTTTTGCACCCAGAGGAGACGCCTGAAGTCTGAACCCGGAAGTCTTCAGCGCTACACACTTAGTTTTTAAACAAGAAACCACAATGTCCGCGGGACTCGAACGTCAGCGGGACAGCTGCGGGTGTAAGGGTCTTTGAATCCCCAGTAAAGAGCGGGACGGTGAGGACACGTGTCCCCGGGACCCTGAGACACTCTGACACTTTCTGGTGGACTCCTCGACCTGCTCCTTCTTCCTCCAGGTGTTTCCAGCAGATCTCTGACGTCAGGAGGCGTAGACACATACCCAGGAAATCTGAAGTGCGTTTCACAACCCGGACCTGTTCTCCATTCACCCACCGACATTTTAGATACCGACACTGTCTGTGGTGTGAAGGTATTTGAATCACATCACGTGCAGCCCCGCCCCCCTCCCCCTCCTCAGGTAAACATCTGGAGGGCTTTATTGTTGAATGTTGACTCAGGCAAAAAGGATGGTTCATAAATTTACTTATATTATATTTGCACAGTTATGTTTATTCAATCCGGATATTTCACCAATTCCTTCATGATGCCTTTGATGACTCAGCGTTATTTTCTTCACGTATCAAAACTCTGCCATCATTTTCGACCTTTTTGTTCAGATATATATTTTTGTATAAAGAATCACGTATAATTTTACAATTGAAACAGTTAATAAAGCCGTATAAACAAACGTGGGCTTGTAAATCAACAGTTAAAGGTTCAGTGTGTAGAATTGAGTGACATCTAGTGGTGAAGTGTCAATTTGCTGCTGAACACCCCCTCACCTCACCCTCCCCCCCTTCCAAACATGACAGAGAACCTGTGGCAGCCTTCAGTTGTCATAAAGTTTGAGCAACTGTAAATAAACATGTCTCCTGTAGTTAATATAAAGCATTTACATATAAAAGGAGCCATTCTAGGGTAAAGAAAACAGCAATTTGTAGAATTTAGATGAAACACACTAGTGAAAACATCACTATGATTATTTTATATTCAATGTATCAGCCATAAGATCCTTTCACCTAAATCTTACACATTGAAACCTCAATGGTTATACAGTAAGTTGCCATTTAGAGGCGATAGAGGTGATTTTGCATTTCCCCGCTATCAGAGCTCTGCATATCTCTTAATCTAGAGGCTGACAAAATGCAAATGATCAATACAGATCAATAAAGTATCTTAGTATCTAGATATCCACTGTATAGTATTTATATAGAGCGTTTATAGTCTTATCAGTCTTTACAGTACGAGTCACATTTCATACAGTGATTATGTTTCTATCACCACAGAATTAACCACTAGAGGAGCCAGGGATTGAACCACCGTCCTTCTGGTTAATATACCCACAAAGATTAGCTCGCCCATCTAGACACGCATCATTTAAGAGCAGAATTTAACAGAAGGAGAACCAGCAAAAGCTACAGGAGCAGCTGTAACAAAGAAGCTTACGCACCCAGACACAGAAATCACTCATCATCATCTGTTCTAACCATAAACTGTTTATAAAGATGGACGATGTCTCCACTTCCTCCTGTTGTGAAGGAATCAAGGTAAAATACCCAGAAACACGACAGCTGCCATCTTGCTCTATTGATGTAATTTGGTCCCAGATAAAGTTAGATTGGATTCACTTTCAAGAGCTGCATTTTTCCTCTTAATACACCTCTAACCAAAGATACAGTTTAACCTGTAATGACTCAACAAAACTCCCAAAAAGATGATGACAAATAAGTTTAACATGAGGTTTTCTTTACATAAGAAGGAAGATGTTTATTTTCATAACATTTCTATGTATATAGCTTCTGAGGTCCTCGGTCGCTCCACAGTAAAACTGGGATTTAAATATTTTTGTTGTATACAAAAATAGGACACAAGCAGAGATATCGACCGATCAAAACAGAAAACAAAGCGGTATATAATTTCAAACTGAAGTGAGAGTGATTTTGAATGAAGCCTGGACATTTTATAATCTGCTATGAAAGCTAAGTAAGTATAAATCTAGATATTCTTCCTTTTGCTAACCAGCATTTTTCAAAGTCCTGTGTATGTGACATTGTCTTTTCTGATCGTGGACACAGTTTCAACAGTGATGCTTATTTCCATGTGCGGAGACACAGCTGCTCTCCTCAACTACTCCCCAGTGTTTATAGACCTGTTCTATACACGGCCTGGAGAGGGACTTAAAAACAGAACAGACACTTAAAAGAAGAGGAACTTCTCTCAAACAAATCTTTGAATAACTTAGACATCTGGTTGTTTTTCTCTCTCTCTCTCTTACAGTAAAATGTCACAGTTCCTCGTTTCCTTCTTGGTGAAGCCTCTCCTCTTCTCCCTCGACGCTGCCCCCTATCTGCTCAGCGGGGCAAATCCCTGAAGGTGGCTGCTCCTCCTCCAAAGCTTCAGCAAGTCGTGCCTCCTGCTCCTCCTGTGGATCCCCCTCATGGTCGGGGTCACTCCCCGCTACCTGGTCCTCTGTCTTTTCACAGTCCATGTCCTTGTCTTCCTCCAGGCTGCCCGGTAGCCCACATTCATCCTCCTCGGCCGGACTGTGTAAAAAAACCTCCTGCCTGTCCCCATTTTCGTTTGGACTGTACAATTCACACGGGGACAGGCCGCCCCCCAAGGCCCCCGCCTCCTCGCCGGCTGACCTCCTGTGCTGCCTCGTGGGCGGGCGTCTCTTGAACGACAGGCGTGCACGAGTCTGCATTGGAAAAAAGTTTTGAAAGCAAGGGTCAATTTGCATTTATGTTTAACGTTAATTAATTTGCGTGGTTAAAAAGGGCTTCTGGTCACTGGTCAACACCAATTAGCATATGCGTGAGAGCGCTGCACAAGATGGTACCGACAGGGACTCTTAACTAGGCTAAGGGGATTACATCCTCAATCCTCCATTGCAGAGGCGTTCACGCTCTACAGTGGCATCTTGCACCGGCTTATCTCAGGGCTGCTTAAACAGAAGATGCCGGATACCCACAGAGAAACGCGTCAACGGGTGTGAGGACCACGTGTCCGGCTGTGATGTCACGGGGCCTTTGTCGAATCGCGCGTGAAAACACCCCAGGTGCCATCAATGTGTCAGCAGCTCACATTTAATCACACAGGACATCAACAAGCATATGAAACCAACGTGGTGAAGCTGTGTCCATGTGTTTACCTTGTTGAAGCTCGGCAGGGGGGCCCCCTCAGGTGGGTCCTCGAAGCCGATGGGATCCTCCTCCTCGCTGGACTGACGTGAGGGCCGCGGCCTGGGGCTCAGGGGCCTGCAGGGCGGGGGGGGCGACCGCGGCGCCGGCTGCAGCTTCACCTCGGGGCTCTTGGGCGAAGGCAGGAGAGAAGTGGGTGACAGGGCGAGGTTGGCCTGAAGGGGGGAAGAGAAGATCCTGGAGCCTGGGCACTATAATCTCCTCTCTACCACATTATGTTTGAATAAACTTTATTATAAGAAAACAACCAAGGACTTGTTATTATAGGACAACTAGAATCAGGAAGAGATTATAGGGTATAATTAATATTGGTGTGATTATTTTAAATTATAGATTTAATTTCATTCATTTCCAATACAATATGATGAGTTCAGACTCTGTTGCTCTGCTAGTACCTTTCCCTTTCTTGGTTTAAAAACTCTCATGTCCAGGAATTCCCTCTTAAGTGTCATAAACAAGAGCTGTCAACATTCAGTCTACACAGAATCCCTTGTTGGCCCCCGACCACTGCTCAGGTTTAAAGACGAGTGTCCTACCTGCACCGGAGAGAAGAGGAAGAGGGAGAAGCGGCAGCCCTTTTGTCCCATGGCTGCCCACCGTGTGAACTGCTAACTAAAGGAACTCAACGGTGGCGAGTTTAGAGCCTCACCAGTGGCTGAGTGATCCCATTAGCTCATTAATCTGAGCAGATGGTGGCATCAGGGACAAGAAGCCCTTCCCCTTCATCGCTCAGCATGTGAGCAGCTCACGCACCAGAGGGAAGTGGACAGTAGGGGGCAGTAATGCTTCAAATATCTCAACCTCCCTGATTAGAACAAAAAACCCTGACTTCGTTCTACGCCCTCTAACAACATCATCTGTGAACCAGCGGCTGTTTTGTTTCTCATTTCCCGTCACAAAATGTTCAGAGAGCTGCAAGATGCACTGACCTGCAGTTTCTCGATGATGGACGAGTTCCTCATCTTGATTTTGAAGGGATTTGGGGAGACAACCGTTTTCTGCAGGAGAGCAGACCAGAGTTAATAAAACACAAAAAGATAGATTCACAAAATCAGCAGTTTGAAGGCATGAGAAGAGGCTGAGCAGAGTGAGTGTTGCTTTAATTGAGTTTATAATGTGCACTGACATACTGGGACATACTGGTACACGACCTGAAGGTATAAAAACTACAAGATATATTAAATAAAAAAAGTTAAAGCCCCTTTTTCACTGGTCAAAAACCTCAAACACACACTAACGTCTGGCTTTTGACTGCAATGGGAACAATACAATCGTTATTCACTCTCAGGTCGAGTTACACGGCTGTAGACACAGGTTCTTATCAGCAGTGATGGAAACATGACACCCGGGTGAAACAGCACATTTGACAAGAGAGGGACTATGTTTACTCTGGATTCAAGATGTTAAACAGAAAAAAGGAAATTGTAGTTTTATCTGGGTGACACACTTTATGGATTCGCCTGCTCTGCTGCTTGTATCAGACACATTTTCGATGCTAGTATCTGTATTAGAACATCAGTGAAAGTCAGATTTAGATATCGTGCAAACTTGTGATGGATTCGTCCTGTCATGCAAAGATTCTTTGTGTGGTTTCACAGTGTGTCACTGCAGACAGAGATAATAGGCAGATAAATAGATAACATTGCAGATTTAATACACTGTCTACTGTGCTGCAATAAAATCTGAATTAAACAAATCGGTGTCTGTTTTCCGGGGGATTTCCTTTCGCGGCACATGGGTCAATAAAACCAAATAATAAATACTCACATCTGATTCTTCATTGTCATCTTTTGCTTTGTGTAACTTCAGGGAACACGGATGTCGTCTTCGAAATAACTAGAAAAACAAGAAATGGAATCTGTCGACACACTGTGTGCTTTCACTCTATTTTAAGCAAGAACATAAACGATGTAAAAAAAACAACGTGTTGTTCGACACAGGCTAAACATGCTGTTTTGTACACTGTTGCGTGGATACTGTTACATGCAGGATAAAAATAAAGAAGCACACCTCGTCATTTGTGGCAGGCATCGGTAGAATGTGACCTTTGAACCTTCCTGCCAGCTCGGCCACAGACGGCTTGGATGGAGAATCCTCCTGGAAAAACAGAAAACAGACAATAAACTACTGAAAAACACACACATATATATATATATATACACATATATTTTACTAACAGTCAATCAACACTGTGTCACAATTTCAAATATTGCAGTGCCTCCTGTGAGTTAAGGATACGTTAGTTCGAGTATATGCTTAAACATTAATTTATCCTCTTTGTAAAGAGAAGACGTCAACAAAGCATTACAAAGTTTTCATAAGTGGTAATAGGTTTCATTAAATTGCTATAAAAATGAAATCTTTTTTGGCTCAATAGAGATTCAAGTACGGACATGTGAGAAAATACAGACATACAACACACAATAATCAACACAATCAAAATGAGAAATTAATGTCTGTGCTTCAATATTTGCACAATCAACATAAACTTTGAAATCTATGCTTTGAATTCTGAAGATTGTGAGAGAAAGTATAATAAACAGCATATTCAGAAACTTAAGAATATGCTCTGCTTTAAAATATAGTAATTTCAAGTGACCACAACTACACAAAGTAGAAAATGTTGTAAATGTGCAACAGGAAATGAGTTTGATTGCATTTTTACATCAGGTAATTTCCTTATGTTCAGCCTTGAAACAGAAAGTGTCCGTTTCTATAAGAAGTTGCAGAGGGCAGCAGAACGAGTACGTGTTTTCAGAAAGAGTAAGTTTCACTTCCTGCTTCTCGACAGTAAAACGCAGACAGATTGGGAAACAGAGGGTCGATGTATATAAATATATATATATATATATATATAAAAACTGCTTGTTCAGTTCTGTCCTTGGAGGAACTCGTCTTTCTTCCAACTGAGAAGAGGGTTTGGACACAGGAAGTGAGCGTCTCTCTCTCTCTCTCTCTCTCTCTCTCTCTCCCTCTCTCTCTCTCTCTCTCTCTCTCTCTCTCTCTCTCTCTCTTCACAGCTGCTCAGCATCACGCCGCAGCCTCTGACAGGACGGACCGGTCCTCGCAGCCTCGTCCTGTTATCACGTCTTGGCTCGTCCACTTTCCGTCTCTCCCACCATTCTCAAGCTGATTGCTAAACATCCCTCGTCCACGCTGCCGTTTGATGACCACTGACTCACTCCACGTATCAGCGGCCTGTGTGATAAGTTGGCTCGACGCTGCGGGCCCGGAATGTGCAACCAGCGTCAGCCTTGAAAACAAGCCTCCAGTGTCTCTCTGTTTTTCCAGGATCTGGTATTTTGGCTGTGAAAATGGGCCGAGCCGCTTGTTTACAGCTTCACAGTCACATCCATCGTGCCACCGTGGATTGATCTGAATACATGAATTGAACTAATTGTAAGTCTAGCCTACTTGAGAGTAATTTATGAACGATATAACCGTCAATGCCCGCACGTCCTTCATATTGACATGTTTGTTAGGTAATCCATCCACTAGAGGGCGATGCAGAGTCAAGAGTTCCTGACAACGATAAACAAGTTGATGGTGAAAAGGTTGTGACAATGTACCTCTGACAAAAGAGTCAAAAGATACCGCTCCAGCCGACTCGCAAAGTTTCTCCTCCAAAAGATCCGCAATTGTTGAAATTACTTCCTTTAACTACTGGCTGCACTGCCCCCGATGATCTCCTGTGGTACTGCTCCGTTTCTTCCATTTCTTCCGTATCCATAAGCTTATTAAGACAAAGACAGATGAAATGAACAGAGTGTATGCACAGAACCTTCCCTTTCACCCTGTTGTCAGCATCAAATAACTTAACTAAAACCAAACGTATCAAGAACCGTTGAACAAAAGAACAAGAAATGACAGAAAACATCTTTAGAAAAAAATCAATTCAGCATATAATTTGCCCATGTCACATCTGCTAACATGGAGGAGACAGGGCTTATACTGCAGTCGGCCAACAGGGGGCGATTAAGTTGATTTGGCCTCACTTTTGGACTGTCACATCGTTCATCCTGCTTTTATTTTCCCACTTAAAATTTCCCCTGTGGATCCTGTCATGTTTCCTGGGCTCGCCCCCCCCCCCCCCCCCCCTCCTCTTAGTTTGAGCCGTCACCCATGGAAACAGGGATCTCACACACACACACACACACACACACACATACACGCACATACACACACACATTCCATGTTTTAATCGCACGCTTTATTTTTCTTTTCCCCTCCTCCTCCTCAACATGACCTCACCTCCTTGCTCCCTCCACCCAAACCTACGACAGCCCCGCCCCTGTCACTGCGTCCCTGAGTCTTCATCCACATCCCGGCCCCTCGTTCCTGAGCTCTCTTATCACATCCGTGATAAATAGTAATCACCAGGGACCACACAGTCACTGCGTAACCTCTAATTGTTTAACTCTTTCCTGTCTTGGAAAAACAAAAGGCCTCGAACTCGAGTCTCGACACTGCAGGCTAAGGAAGGAAGAGGTTGAATTTTTCTATTGTGAAACTTTATTTAAATGACACAGGAAGATATCTATGATTTAATAACTTTAATAAGTAATTATGGAGTAAAAAACGTTAAATTTCTATGTAGAAGGCAAACTCTGGAACTTGGTCACGTCCAGCGCAGATTATATTTTCCATATTTTAAAACATTTATCAGTTTCTTTCAAAAGTGACTTTAATGAATTGAGAGAATACTGCTAAGATTTAAAAGCCTTCATCTGGGATAAGTGGGTGTAGAAGTTATTTCCTTAATATCTGTCCTCTCCCAGCGAGCCCTTATCTTTAATGAACTTCTTTTCGTGCAGAATGAAAATAACTTCGGACTCAATGCAAATACCTCCCCGACTTATAACAATGACCAAGCACAGAGGAGATGTTGTTTTATTCATGTTTTTAAAATGGCTAACCCTGCTTTCAGACGTGCACCGAACGCCGGATGTTCTCCTGAAATAACCTCCGGGGCTGAATGTTAGAACGTAGATGCCCGAGTGAGTATCTCTGACATTCTCTGGGATCTCTTAAGTTAAAAGGTCAGGAAATAGTTGATTGTGAGCCGATAGGAGACAAGAAAATAACTAATTGTGGGTGAATTGGAGAGATGACGTGACGGATGTAAAATGGACAAATGCGTCAACTTGGAAACACAATAAGACTCATTTCATGTCTGAAAATGGCTAACAAGGTGTATTTTAGAATTTTGTTAATTTATTACACACAGTAATTTAAACAGGATTTACAGCAACCATAACCAAAATCTACTGAATAATATATAAAAGGACTCTAAATTTGTATTTCTTATGCAAAAATCCTTTTCTCTCACTTGAAGTCCCCAGATTTCACAAACTGTATTCAGGGAGATGACGAAAGAGGCAGATTAAACTCCAGTGAGCCATACAAGGCCTCTGGTCGGACATGTGGACGGCGTCTAACTCAGCTGGGACCCCGCGCTCTCAGAACGAGTGGGAAACTGTGGTTCACTGCAGGAGAGGAGCAGGCCAGACGCTATTTCTGGGGCCCTCAGCCTGGGAAAAAGCCCCGGAGCAGAGCAAAGCAGCCTGGATCACAGCTCTGCTCTGTACACCCCCCCCCCCCCCCCCCCCCAGCTCCTCAGAGAGAGCGTCGCTGGATATGCTGGGCCACATCTGAGCAAACTGTAATCTAGCATACAGAGCAGTTGGTCATGTCTAAACAAGGAGACGATAAAAAAAAGAAGAGAGGCTGCTAGAAGCAAAACAATCCCCCATGTGGTTGTGGCTTTTCAAAAACAGGCTCTGGATTGAAGCAACTTCTTTAAGTTTTAAAACATTTTCACTTAGGAAAATAAGGAAGGTTCATATCAGCTGATTAAAGGAGGTTGTGTCTTTGTGGGCATTTGATTGTTTGTTTGTTTGCAGGATTGCGAAAGAGCTAATCAACCTATTTCCATAAAATTTTGTGGAAGGGTGGATCATGTTCAAAAGAAGAATGAAATGGAAAACAGGTAATTTCTTTCTACCTTAGCCTGGGCAGAAGTAAGCGCTCTTTGATAGTTACTCAGGACATGTTGAGGGGATGCGGCCTGAGAGGATTCCATACATTGTGTGAATTACAAATAATACAAAAATACAATGTTAATTAATCCAGGAATGTTTTCTATCCTTTATGACAAATCATATCAGCTTCAGGTTATCAAACCACTGACTGAGGGGCAGAGCGGCCATCCTCCAACCAGAAGGTTGGTGGGTCGATCCCAGTCTTTCCCATGCTGTATGCCGAAGTGTTCTTGGGTGAGAGAATGAACCCAAGTGCTGCAGATAAATGCACATGTTTGGGTGAACGGCAAAAACTGTTCTGTAATGCACATTGTTTTTTCATGATCCAAAAAGTACACAGCAGATTTTCATGAAACTTGGTAGAATAGTTTCATAGATTTTATTTTATTCAGTAATTTGATGAGAAACATCAGGTTTGTTTAGGAGACTGATAGAGTATCTAAACTCCTCCCTCTACCTTGAACTTGTGTAATAAAATGTCATGAAATTGAACATGTCATTGTATGAACGTTTGTATTAAGATGCAACTTCATTGAATTTAAAAGGGAGGGGTTCGGCCTTAGCGGACGTATGAACTCGACTCTCGTCAATGAGAGAATGTGTTGGTTTGAATCCCCATCAGGCCAGTTGTGAAACTTCACAAGTCACTAGCAGCGCAGCACACACAAACACACAACTGTGCAGACGTCTATATAACAAATATTTTCCTCCTGCAGTCATCTGGAGGTGCCACACACAGTCTGAAAGTCATTGGCTATTCTCAGCCACACTGCCGCTAAGAAAAACTGTCTCGACCTCCATTGTGGTTTGACTGGGCACATGACCACACCTGAAAATCTCAATTTCCAGTCTGCGGACGGAGACACGAGTTCTGGTGTATGACCGGCACAACGCAGAGACAAGCAGATCGCACAAAGCCCACTCTTGTCTGCTCCCGTGAGGCTTATTTCCAGAGGCAGAGCGGAGGAAGCACATGATATACGTCCCAGTAAATCCTGACATATCCGCTCGATGTAACAGCGGCAGGTCAGAGAGCAGCAGGCCGTGTGATCTACCACGGAGCTGATGAAGATGAGGCCTGGCTCGGGATCTCTGACCTCCTCTCCCTGCTTTACTCCTCATCCTCCTAAGCTTGTGCTCTGAGCACGGTGGAAATCTGCGAACGTAAAGAGAAATAACTTGCACCGAAGCCCAGCTGTTCAGCAGAATCTTGTTCATTAAGCTCAACGGGCGAGTTGGCCTCAGTTTCCAGTGTTTTCACGAGTCGGCATGTTCTGCCAGGAGGGGAGAGCAGCACAGTGAGCGGCTCCCTTCGCCCTTCACTTGTTAAAAAGGTACGAGGTCCCTCTCGCTGCCTTTCCAGGAAAACATGATGATCTCTGGACCAGACCTCATCTGAACATCTCACTTTTCCACTACCCGCACTGGCCATGTGTTGATGTTTTCATTTCCCGTGTTGTGTGTGTTTGTGTGTCTGCAGAAGTGGACCGGAAAGGGCCTCAGTCTGAGGGGTGAGGTAAACAGGGCGCACTCGTCTCTATGAGCCACTGCCGCCGCGGCCTCATGGGAAATGGGAGGTGATGCAGACTGGTGCGACAAACTGGAGGGCGGAGAAAAATAAAACAAGCATCCACAGAAAAGTGACAAGAGTCTGAAAGAGTTAGATGAAGTTCCACTGCATCACAAACTGCAGCATTTGTTGTTTTAAGTGTACCTAATAAACTGGAAACTAAAATAGCATGATGAAATAGTAAAAGTGTATTTATTTTCCTCTACAGTACGGTTTAACCATTCACCCTCTCTTAGTAATAGTGGATTCAAAAGATAAATGGGTTTATAACGCGTTCAAACTTTCCGCATGCACCTGCCTCCTCGCCTCATCAGAATGAATCAAACACGGGGGACGAAACCAGAAATATTCATTATCTAGATTGGGATGTGATCAATATTGACAAACAGCCTCAAGCAAATATGCAAAACCTGTCTTTTGATAAACTGGCCCATGCACAGTACTCGCAGCTTGCAGCAGTAATTGTGTTTGCTCTCCGTTCTGCCAAAAAAAGGAAATAGAAGAGGGTGGTGGTGGAGGCGCAGGCTGAACGGGTTAACTGTTCTGCAGGGAGATGTGGAAGCAGGTTAAAAAGTCATGATGATTTTTTGTTTTTTTATTTTGCAGTTTCCACTTCCTCTGCCTGGTTCGACTTTGTCTCAATGAATCTGCCGCTCGTGCACTTTATGCCAAAACAATGTGACACGTCAGACAATCTGCAGATGGGTCTGAGATGAGTCACAGCCGGCAGCACATTGACCGGCTCAGACCCAAACAGCCTCGATGGTGAAAACATGCTCCCCATCGAGTCCACGCCGACATGATGAGTTTGAGTTTCTCACAAAAGCTGGGGATTGCTAAAAATCATCATATTTCACAGACTTGCAAACATTCAACGAACAGCGTGTCTGTGTGTTTCCTCTGCACAGGTCAGCTTCACCCCCCCCCCCCCACACACACACTGAAACCCAACCAAGGCCGAACCTGACGCAGCATCCTCCCTGATAACACTGGACATGTAGTTTGAGTCCACGTGACGTCAGAGAACAATAACGAAGCTTAACAAAAGAACAACAACAACCAATCTGCAATAAAAGAAAACAAAAAAAACAGCTGAAGCAGTTAGAGGCTTTACGAAGCATTTGATTGGTCGTAAAGGTGCAACGAGCCAGGCGCCCACAAAACCCCCTTAAGTGGTTTAAGACGGAGCAGAGATTTAAATACGGCCAGTAAAACCAGAGTGAGTTCGTTTCCCACATGACAGCTCTGCCAGTACGATTCTTTATATCGATGGTTTTAGATTAAGACCATTTACGGACAATTTAAACGCCTCAGTCAGCATTTCTGTGTTTCAGCATTTATCTCACAAATCATCTAACGAGCTGCTCGTTACATGTAAATAAACGTTCCAGCCGATACTGGATTGTGAAGGAGATGGTGAAGTATCATGAACTCTGCTGAGGGACGTTCCAGTTGGTTTGTTTGTCAGCAAAAAACAGTTTTATCGAAACTAAACCAAAGGATGGGACATGGCCCAGCGTTTCCTTCTTTCTTTTATGCTCCATTTCTTTAGATTTCACAGAAGAACTCAAAGATCTTTATGAAAAAATCCTGCCATAATTTTTAGGGAACTGATTTTGTGTGAACTTCGGTGCTGCTTCTTAAGTTTTTCGAAACCTGCATTATTTACATCGACAGCAGGTTCTCTCTTCATCTTTCATCAGCACATTTTAAAACATGGGTTCTGCTCACGGCCAACATGTGGCATCGCCCTCAGCTGCCGACACAGGTACATATCCCCTCCATTCTAAACTCTATGGAACCAGTGACTGGAAAACAGCCACAACTGGTGACAAACTCCACAAAGACTCTCCTGTGAGTTACTTTGATGAACTTTGATGAAGCTGCTGCTCACATGGTTCGGTTTTGCCCGAAGCATTTTTTTTCTTTACACGTTGTTACTGTTTTCACCAGGGAAACCAAATGTGTTGTGAAACGGTGTCGACAAGAGGAAATATGAAGATTCTGCAGAAAGCGAATTCCCACTTCCCACTGTCTGCGTCTGTTTACCGAATGTTTTTTGCAACTACACCAAAACGCTGTCTGAGAAACACACAAACACGCACACACAGGGGAACAGAGGTGGAATCTAAGTTGTGACTATGGTGGTTTGCTCTTCATCAGACTTATCGAATCAGGACTCGGATCAGAAACCCTTCGATCACTAGACTTTAAATGAATCGTGTAAACTATTAAAGGAAGACGGTTTATTTTATACACAAGTGGCTGCAGAATGAGATTCGACCATATCGTCACTGAGACTAAGAGAAAGGGCTAAAGTTTGAGTTACATGTTCACTTTGTTTTTATACATTTTCAAAATGAATAACGAGAGAGGAGATGGTCCATTGATCCAATCAGAGCAGGCAGATAACAGAGGCCATCTTTTAGAATCAGCTCATATTAATTAATATATAAACGTTTGTTTTCAGTAGCATCTACTGCAGCATTCTTTAAAAAAATTATCAAATCTTGTATTCAAAAAAAATAAACAGTAGACACAGTTAAGGATGTTGCATTAGGTTATAGGCTACTCTCGGCAAGTACCTTCTTTCACTTAAGTCGAAAAGTAAATGTTGTACTTTTACTTTCACTTGAGTAAATATTAGTCTATTTATTTGTACTTTTACCTAAGCTGGAGCAGGTAATCCTGAGAAAACTAACAAGAGCCATCAATGCTTTATGTTTGAGTATTTCCTCCACCACTGGTTATAAATAATAATAATAATAATAATAATACTGGTTTAAAGCAAACAAGGAAAACACTAAGTCATGACTGGCTGGTACAGACTGGACTCTTCACTTTACTGTGGATTACATCATAAATGTGCTCACCATATGGTTGGCAAGTGGAACCCAAATACTCACTCCTCTCCTCTGGCTGTGTTGTTTTCAACACAGCCAGAGAAAAACCACCAACCTCCCACCACACACACACACACACAGTACACACCCTCAGGTGGACACTCACACATACTGTGTAAGGACACACAAGCACACAATTTCCAGTCGGTCATCTATTTCGTCATTCCAATGCAGTAAAACAAAATATAAAAATGATTCCATCTCTTTTAGAGTCTTGCTTGAGGCATCAGTCTGCGAACATGAACGTCTCTTTCCTGAAGCTGGAAACACGCAGCTCAGACTGATGTGTGTGAGGTCATCACAGCGTAGAGCTGAAGCGGTGCGAGTGACAGCGAGCAGCACTATACAGGAAACTTCCTTGCTTGCTTACAGGAGCTTTAGGCCAAATGCTGCATCCAGATATACAAGATGAGGCTGCAGCATGACAATCATCCATACTGCTCATCTTTTGAGGGTCCCTGCTGGCCGAGGGGTGGGCTGCACCCAGCAAACAAACACAAACAACCATTCAGGATCTATGGACTGTGGGAGGAAGCGAGAGAACATGCAAACTCCACACAGATGAAAACAGGTGACAACTCAGAAACCATCCTCAGCTGCGGCAGCAAACCGCTGCAATAAACTGCATCGATGTTGCAAGATCCTGTCAACAGGGATTCGGTCTCATTAGTTGATTCAAACCAGAATAACCATCAGGAAGCTACTGACAGACCACAGGCTGTCCCCAGGTTTTACTTCAGGTTTTTAAGAATGGATAAATTCACTGCGGCTGCCAAAGAGAAGTCATATTTTACTATAGACTGCAAATAAATATAGACGACTTGTCGCCACTTCCTCCGGAATTGAAGCTTAAATGTTATGGATACAGGCGCCCCCATCTGAATCTGGAGCCAGAGTCAGTGCAGTAGTACTCGTGGTTTGGAGCTAATGTATGTGCTCGACCAATCATGATTCAGTCTCAGCTGTCAATCATGAGGCTTCCTCCTGTTTTTAATAGCATCAAACAACTCAAACCAAACTTATCAGAAATACGAACATCAGTGTGAGATCCGATCGTCGAGAAAAAATTTATTTTACGTGTTTTTTGACTTCTAAGTTTGGTCTGTGTCCAATTTACTAACATGGAGGAGATGGGGTTTATGACCTATATCACAGCAGTGGGGGGGTGGGGGGGGGGGGGTTAAGAGGATTTGGATTCACTGTCATGTCGTCCATCTTTACTATAGCCTGTGTATGAAGATAGATGACATGAAAGCTCCCCAAAAGTCAAGCCAAAGCATATTGATCGCCCCCTGGTGGCTGGCTTCAATATTTGTCATAAATCCCACCTCCTCCATGTTAGTTAGCTATTTGATGCGATAAACATGGGGTGAGGCGTCATAGAGGACAGGTGAGACTGACTTTGCTGCTGTGCAGACTCCGTATGTGCGAGATGGCTCCGTTTCTATCCAACATCTTGAAATGAAAACAGAGCTTGTGAGATTCGGGTTCGGTCTTTGTCTGAAAAAAGCAGAACTCAACAATAATAGTTGAACCTGCTCTCGCCCTCAACTTCAGGGTTTTTCTCTCATAACAGCTTCATCTCCCAGAAACTAAGAGGTTCCTCTTCTTTTCTTTTTTTCATCATTCTTTTCTCATTCTTTCATCTTTTCCAGATTTCAGGGGAAAGTCCAAACTCTCTTTTCTGGATTTCTGGCAAACAGTGGAAGATGAATAAAGTCTTGAACTCAAGCCGAGTTGTTCCAAAACACACGCGAGTCGTAAAGTTTCAGTGGTGAAAGTATGCGAGGGGGATTCTGTGGCAGATTACTGGTGTGATCCCTCGTGGGCTGTGGGAGAAGAGAAATGGGCGTTTCTGCTCCTATGGGCCACATGACATTAAATACATAGGAGTGATGTTAAGAGTCTGAGGGAAAAGGGGAAAGGGAGGAGGAACATGTGAGAAAAACATGTGTAGAAGTCGGGCTGCTTATAGCACGAAGACCACTCAGGACTTTTCTCTTATTTTTAGCTTCAGTCGGAAAAAGACAGTGTGTCCTCCGAGAAGAGGAAGTGGAGCTTTTTTCAGCAAAGGGGCAGAATAATAATAATCTGAAGATTTACTCTTAGAGTAAAGAAGAATCACTTGATGGTATTTCATGGTAATGGAGCTCGTGACAGATGTTGTGTCAGCTCCACTTCCTCTCTCATCGTGGTCATGAAGGCGTGACCGAGAAACACAAGCATATCAGCCGGAGAAGGAGGAGAAGCAGAGACGTGTGTGTGTGTGTGTGTTTGAGTGTGTTTGAGTGTTTAAGTGAGTGAGTGAGTGAGTGAGAGTGTGTGTGTGTAACATAACCATTGCACCCTTAGGAAACTTACTTTTGCAATCATTCTTTAACAGAGTTTAAAATGACATTATGCAATTACCTCATGCATTTAGTTGGGTGTGTGTTAGTATATATATATATATATATATATACACACACCCTTTAACAGGGTTTAACTTACATACTACATATTATATCTCATGCATCTAGTTTAAATATAACCACACACACATACACAAACATATATTTACACGTCTATTTGTTTAAAATTACATTATATACTATGCATCTAGTTAGTTATGTGACAAATAAAGAAACATGTCATATATACATATATAGATGTATATCCTCTGACAGGGTTTCAAATTACAATACATAGTTTTGTATTTGATAGGATATTTGTCATATGTTTCTAAAGACACACACACACACAATCAAACATATGTACAAAGAGTTTGTATTCATATGACCACATGCAACTTTACACTTGTAGTATATGAGGACTTTTACACTGGTAGTAGTCAACACAACTACACGTGTATTGTTTCGTGTATTGACTCGAGCCAGAGTAACATAACAATCATTTAAATAGTTGCTCACACAGTTTGAAGCTCCTGCAGAATATATGACAGTAATAACAGAGGCTCTATGATGTAATGCATTCATTTCAACCACTCTGTTGCTGCACGGAACCACACGCGCTCCAGTGGTTTTTCAAAGTACAGGCCGAGCAGAGAAGTCAGAGTTAGTTACCTCCATCCTGGGGAATGTGCCAGAGATCGTCTCCTCCTGCTTCTTCTCTCACTTGTTTCCCTTCCTGTGTGTTTGGCTCTTGGATTGAACGTGTCCGCTGGAGCTCCGTGTTTATATGTGCAGCCCGGTGGAGGCACATCCATCAGCCAGGAGCTAGAGGAGGAGACGCCAGAGGAGGAGACCGGTTTTTACGCACAGCTCGGCTCACTGTCAAGTCTGTGGGAGGAAGATATACTACTTCTGCTCAAGAATTTCAAAATAAAATGCACTTTTTGGTGAAGTCCATTAAGTATTTAAAGTATTAAACCTCAGGTTTTCCCTCTTAGCTTGGTTGGTTTGGAATTAGAAATTAGATATTTGAACAATACAACAAGTAAAGTATTAGGAGCCTTTACAACCTTTGAAATGATCGTTCAGCATTAGACTTAGCTTATTCAAGGAGGTTATGTTTTCACCCTCATCTCTGTCTTTGTTAGATGTTTACGCAACAGTTACGGAAACTTTGAGGACAGATTTGAGTTTGTGCAATTTGGTGCAGCTTCAGTTGGATCTTGGCATTAATCCGAGAGGTTATGTTTTCTTCTGTGTTTTGCATTTGTTTATTTATTAGTAGGAAAGGATGCAGCATGGCTCAGGAAAGAATCCATTCAATTTTGAGGCGGAACCAGGAATTTATTTTATTACGGTCTTTAAAACTGTGAGACATTTTCGTGTTTTTTTTTACAAATTTGGTGAATGTTGGACATTTGTGAGACAAATCACAGATTTCTTTCCAGGTTTTTTTTCATTGTTTACAACAACAGCAGGTTTTCTCTTCATCATCAGCACACTTTACGACACTTCAGCTCTGCTAACGGCTAACATGTGTCATTGCCCTCTTCAGCCAGTTAGTATCACCTCAGTCCTTCTCATCTGGGTCCTGATAACATGCAAACTCAGAAAACGTTTCTTTATCATTGCAGTGTTGGGTATTTTTTCACCAGTTTCCTCTGGAATAATTCATGGAACTTGATGGAATATATTGAACTAATATCAAATGTGTACAATTTGGTGCAGCTTGACTGAATTTACGAGGACTGTTGTTCCTTGGCAGAGGTTTGTGCTCTATTCAGGGTTAACTGAGACATTTAAAGTAAAAACCACATGATATATTCTTAACGCTGATCAGAAACAGAACTCATCATCCAGAAAACGTGACTGGACAGTGGAGCAGAAATCAGTTATTTCACAAATCAGACCACACTGTGCCACAGTGGGAAAAGAAACGCTGCTTTCTTAGAGCTCAAACTCTCCAACATGTTTCAGCCACAACCCATCCACTGATGTCACCGAGTGTTGTTAGTCTTTTCCAGCTGATGGAAAACACCTGCTGTGACATCAGGGTTTGAAACGAGGCCAGATGTGAAACAGGGTTTTCTGCCCAGAGTCCTTTTT
Organism: Platichthys flesus; assembly: GCF_949316205.1. NCBI lineage: Eukaryota > Metazoa > Chordata > Actinopteri > Pleuronectiformes > Pleuronectidae > Platichthys > Platichthys flesus. The sequence goes on along the minus strand of NC_084948.1, from coordinate 24,287,296 downwards.
GCAAAACAAACAATCTTCTACATTTAATCTTTCAAATCTTCCATTTTTCTTACACCTTTAAAATCTATACACTCAGTTCACGATACTTATTTTATATCTAGAGTTCCGCTCAATGTTTATAGCCATTTCTACTTTTATTTTGAAGCCTGTGTGAGTGTGGTTCTCACTACAACACTGTAGAAAATACAATGAGTGTAACTCAGCTCTGCATAAGCAGCTTATATTGCATTGATTTTTTTTTAATATTTAGCAGGTACTTAGTTTGCACATTACTGAATATTCTTATATGCACCCATGTGTCAATAGTCAGGTGGAGTTAAATCATTATTTTCATTGTCTATAGTAATTTAAACTTAATATTTTGTAAATAACCTAAAACCTATTACAAAATATCTGGCTTACTCAAACATACACTTAAACTTACTGACTTGGCAAGATGCTAATTTGATGTATCAGAAAATACAAATGCAGAACTAGTAAAACCACAACAAATAATTATAGATATGAAAATGAGTTGCACTTCATGCATGGACCACAGGTGCAGATTCCCCATTCAGTCCAGGTTTAAATGTGTGTGTGTCTGAAATGGCTCATTTTAGGTGTCTGTGCTCTCACAGACAAAGTGAGGAGATTGGACATCTGCAGGGAACTCGGATGAAAGAGCCGCTGCTCCTTAGTGTGAAGAGGTCAGAATCAAATGCAAAGTTGCAAACAGTCTTCAAAATGACTCACATGTCTGGGAAGCAATGAAGTCCAAAACTAAAATCCGGTAATTAAACAAACGGAAGAGACAAGAGAGACCAATAGGTGAGACAAGTAGAGGGAATGATGTGAGACAGGAAGTGGAGGCCGAATTAAAACAGGAAATGAATTAACAGGAGGGATCACAAGAAAATAATGGAACTGATGCAGAGACACACAAGGAAGGGTAACATTAAAAACAGAATATAAATCCAAAATCTTCCTGGTCAGGTATTCATGCTTCTTCTTTTCCAAACGTGTTACATTTTGCACACATGAGGACTCTCGCTCACAGCTGGAAAACAGGCCAGTGTTACAATTAGCTGCTTTTCAGTGAGGTCTTCACACACTGGGTTTGGGCCCGAGGCCTGGAGGAGGAAGAAGAACCAGTTGCTCGAGGACCTTCATAATGGTGCGGTTTCTTCACCATCAACCCACCACACAGCTGCAGAAAGAGCAGAGGCTGTTTCTGCTGCTGGGGAAAGTCCTCATTGTTTTCTCCCTTGAGGTTCATGTGTGCATCTGTTTGTTTTATAGTTTTTGGTCAAACAGCCAAAAGCCAGTTGCGATCCAGTTTCACAAGTTTGACATTGACAGAAAAACAGGTTCTTAACAAACACTGTTCATGATCAAACGTAGATCGACATTAGCCTCCAAATGGCAGGAAGCATTGACTCTTGGAAAGTGTTTTACTAAAAGCTTTGGAAGAGGAGGTGATTAGTGCTTTATAAATGATGCTTATTATCATTATTAGGGCCATTAGAGGCTTTTAGAAGATGCTGCAGGAGTTTCTCGTGGTTTATAAAAGGAAAAGACGCACCGGAGGTTTGTCGTCTTACTGTCGCCCGACTGTGAAGAGTGAAAGGGATCAGGAGGAGGAGTTCGTATTCAGGGTCAGTTTGGGGAAAAGGTTTGGATTCAGAGAAGAGGACGGAGAGCAGAGAGAAACAAGAGGGAGACTTTCTAGAGCAACACCCCCTACCGCTAAATAACCTCCATTTAAGCTCAGTCTCCTGGAGCAGCAGCCACAGGGAGCCAAACAGGAAGTGAAAAAGTGTTTGCTGATAATTAGTGGAAATGGAGAAGCTGATAAAGAATTCTTACAAGGAGAAGTGAAGCCTTTATCTATCAGGCCAGTGTTTCCATTAGATTAGAAGCCAGGTTTGACCAGTTTTTATCACCGGAAATGTTTTCATATTTATAATTTTAAATATAATTTGTCTGCACACATGCGCGTACATGCACGAGTTTGCTTCTCCTGGTAGCTTTATAATCTGCCTCCCTCCTCTGGTGGAAAAGGACCATTGCACTGAAAAGATGTTGGTGTGTGCAGCTGTGTCATAACAGAAACATTCACTTCCTAGAGGAGTTACATTTAAACTGCAGCTATGGCTTCAACCTAAGCCGTCCATATGCCACAGCGTTGCCAGATGGAAAATGTTGAGTTATTTTACCAGAAGCTTAAAATTAGCATATTTTAAGGAAATTATCGTACAAAACCAGTGTAGGATGGACACTTAATACTGGGACGCTGACATTTCAAAGCTGTGTCCCAAATATGGTTGAAAACACTGATGTCGTTACGTTGTCGTGCTCACTAGTGGATAATTATGATGCCATTTTCCAAAACTGAAATGAAACATATCGAGAATAAAGTTGCAATGTTGAGACTAAACTTCCAACAAAGTATCAAACTACTAATGTTAGTGCAGAAAACGTTTCATTGTTAGACCAACTTAAAACGATACTTCAGCCGGTAACATATAAATGAATTAAGTTTGTTCAGCTTAAAACTAAACTTTGATCTGAAAAAAAGGGAGAAATGGCTCTTTTTCCTCAATTTCAGTATCAAGGAAATTGACGTAAAGCTCATAAACACAGTGCGGCGTCAGCATTAAGTCACTGAACTCGACATTTGGGAGATGGAACAGCTCATATATCTGTCACGCCTTCTTCTAACTGGATTTATCGAACTTTATCCTCAACATTTCACCTTTATTCAGGAAAAGAAAACCCTGCTCCTCTCATGTCTGGCCCTGCTGCTCTTCTGTGTTTAACAGACCCGATAGAGGAGAGCAGTTTGTTGATGGAGTGGAGGTCAGGGCCTTAAAGGAGAAGCGGAGGTGAGACAAACATTTTATATTTCTGATGCTGAATGTTTTGAGTTGGTGTGAAAAAGGCCTCGGGGACATGTTGACTCGAGCCGCTCGCACACAGCCTCTTCATTATCAGCAAAGAAAAATAAGCGAGTGAGGTCGAGGTGCTTGTTGATCTTTCCCCAGGTGATGGCAGGACGGTCTGTGGGATGTAAGCTTTTCACATCCCACATCGCTCCAGCTCATCTGGCAGAGACAGAGCGGCTCGGTTAAAAAAAAAAAAGAAAAGGGAAACGTGTCATGGGGATGAGTCAGCCCAGAGCGACTCGGCCTCTTTGCATCTGTGCAGAACCAAGGCCTGATGATTCACGGGCAGCATCATGACAGTTTCCTTTTTGAAGAGCAAGACGGATGGTCGACAGAAACCTGGTAAAGTTTGGGTTTATTCTGGGATTAGACATCGTTCAGGGTTACAGTTACACAACTTTCCTTGTGCAGAATCTATGAGGTACGAGGACGTGTACAACTTTCTCATTCAAAATGCAACACACCGACAGAGGAGTTGTAAAATCAATATTATGCAAGTGTAGGACAATAAAAGCAATAACCTCCGCCGCAGCTTATGACCTAATATCTTTTTTTTTTCCTCTTTGAAATACACTTAGAGCGTCCATTACTCTGAATATGGAGATGCAGGGACGTCGTCTGCCGGTGCAAATCCAATTCAGAGGCCGGGTAATAAAATAACCACGTCAGATTACATGTGACAGCCGGCACGTAAGCAGCCCCGGAAACCTGAGGGCTCAGGTGGCCTCTGGAACACACACACACACACACACACACACAGAGATACACACACACACACACACACACACATGCACATAGAGCGAGACAGAGGGACAACAACTGCCCCATTTTCATACTAATCTGCTTTTATCAAGTCATGTTCCATCTTTTCCCTGGAGAGATTGCACACAGCCCTGCAAAAAAACACACATACACACACATACACACACAAACAAACACACACCGGAATACCCCATCTCACATCTGCACAACTAATGGCCCACGGCTGATAGGTTATTTACTTGTTTTCTTTCCTTTGATTTATGACGACAACCAACAGCACGATAACAGTTGCTCGACATGCATTAAAACAAATTCAATCACTCGACAGAGAGGAGCCGAGGCAACAATTAAACATAACAAATGAACATGTGGTGAAACATCATCTGTCAGGGACGAACACATTAATCCGTGCACGTGTTCAACAAGTGTTGACGCCGAGCAAGACGAACAAGAAGCAGCGCACAACGTGGGGGTAAATACTCATTGCATTAGGTGCATAACACGGAAACAGGGGAATATATATATGATATTTTTTGCTTGGAATCGAAAAAATGACATAAAAACTATTTGTGACATGGTTGACATGGTTCCTGTGGACATAGCGCTGCAGGTGTTGCACTGAGGAGCTGCAGCTCTCAGCCCTGGATTCCCACTCAGACCTTTCCCCTCTGCACATGTTCAACGGGTTTCCTCCTCGGCTCGGGTGGAGCAGCTCCGGGCGCCTCAGACGCCGGTCAGGCTCTCGTTCAGGGTGGAGATGTGGCTCGTCACGCACAGCTGTCTGGGGCCGTGGTGGGCTTGTCTGGGCCGCTGGTGCAGCAGGAAGAGGCGTTTGGCCGCGGCCCGGTACTTCCGGGACATGAGGTTGTAGACGACCGGGTTGATGGAGGCGCTGAGGTAGCACAGCACCATGGAGGCCATGTTGAAGTTCTGGCTCAGCATGGCCGTCTCGTAGTCGTCCACCTGCGCGAAGAGGTTCCTGCCGATGTGGTACGGCAGCCAGCAGATGATGAAGGCCAGCACCACCACCACTGAGAGCAGAGGAGAAGATGGAGAGGGGATCAGTTTCATTAAAAGGAATCGTTGGACCTGATTCTCACTGCTGTAATTTACCAGCTCTGGCATTCATGTGCAGGGAACTCTGTTGTACAGTGGAAGACGACAGGCCGATCTGTGTCAACCAAATTATAATCAAGATGCATCCATCAGGTTGTTCATTAGTTGAGCACAAACGGCACAGAGCTCATGCTGGCAGACTCGCTGCCATTTGTATCCACGGCTGTTGAATCCTGAAATGAACAGACGCCTCCATAAATCAACATTAATCGAAATGTTCATGCTTCTTGACTCCTGGTCGACATGCGATCAAGAGCTGTCCCTCTGCAGATCTACAATATGTCTTTATCTCATTAATAACTCTTACTGCTAATTATCCAATAACTGGGTTCCTGTAGGCCGCATATTCCCCTCTTTAATTTTTAATTTGACATTTATTATTTTCAGTGAAATTAATTGTACTTTAGTCTGCAGGGTCTTGTCGATCGATAACGGTGACTCAGCGATTACCTCAGCAGGCACAGACATGTCAGGCAGCTTTTAAAACCAAAAAGTTCTTCTTCCTTTTTCTGTTTTTAGATTCAAGGCGTCATGCTGTGTCCTCGCTGGATGTTTTTCTACTGCTTACTGTGTATTAGGTCTAATTAGCTCGCTGCTACAAAGCGTGACCGTGTTGTTGGAGCCAATCACAGGTCGCCACCACTCAGGAAGGGACATGACGGGTTGTGCACGTGATAACTGGTTGTTTTCCGTTTTTGGTCACAAACTATGAAAAGAGTCTGTTCAACCAAAACATATTTTTGTAGCTATTTCTAATCATATGTTTGTAATATGCAGTTTACTGGGGTTCAGGCAGAAAACTTATCAAACAAAGTACAAGTAACACAAAAAAAACTCCCTGTATCTAGATACTGTTTGAGGTAATATGAGAATATGTCATAATTTGTTAAGAGGCATTGATTGCACCAATTTGACATTTTAGGAATAATAAGGGTTAATTGAGAAGATTCATACTTTATGCTAAATAAAGAAAATATGGTAAATATGAGAATGTGGACATTTTTAAATGCAAACTCTGAAGGTTCCTTTTAAGTGGAGTTTTTACTTTTACTCACGGGTTTAAGTTATACATTTGTGTATTACTTAGTGGAGTCAGAATACAAGAGACGTATATAAAAACCATGTCTCACCCAGTATCTTGACAGTTTGCCTGTGGGATCTCTCCCGGGCCAAGGTGCTGGGGCCCTGCAGGTCATTTTTGCTCTTCCACAACTTGCACCCGATGGAGCCGTAGAGGAAGATGAGGCAGAGCATCGGGCAGAAGAAGTAGGTGGTGGACACCCACAGCATGATGTGCAGCTGCCCGGAGATGATGGCGTAGTTGGTGTGCTTGCACTGGCCGGTGTTGTAGTCCGGGTGCGTGTCGTTGTCGTACTCCACGCTGATCAGGAAGAGCGTGGGAGCTGCGGAGACCAGGGCGAAACCCCACAGGGCGACGATGATGTACTGCACCCGGCGCCTGGTCACCACCACCTTGGTCTTGAGGGGGAAGCTGATGGCCAGGTAGCGCTCGATGCTCAGGGCCGTGATGTGGAGGATGGTGGCCGAGGTGCAGCCTTCGAAGATGTAGTGGTAGAGGCGGCACACGGTCTCGCCGAACAGCCAGGGCACGTACTTCCACAGGCGGTAGAGGTCAAAGGGCAGGCAGAGGAAGATGATGAGGTCGGACACCGCCATGCTGGACAGGTAGAGGTTGGTGGTGGTCTTCATGTCCTTGAAGTGCTGGATGATGAGGATGGTCATGGTGTTGCCGGTCACCCCGACGATGAAGATGAGGATGCAGATGACGGTGACGGGGATGAGGGTGGAGGTGGGGAACAGGGAGCCCTCGTAGTGGTGCTCGTCCGCGCTGTAGTGGTCCATGACCTCTGCTACAGCGGCGTGAGGGTCCACCTGGGATCTGGTCCAGGGCATGACGACCTCCAGTGGTGCGACTCAACAGGCGGCTGAGGACAGAAAATGAGACGTTAAAGGACCGAACCTGTGTTTTTAACTCCTCAACTACAAATGATTTAGTTGAGGTTTTAGTTAGTTGAGGTTAACTTCAGTCTCGTGGAATTTTTCCGTCTGAAACTAGTCTAAACATTACATAATACAGCATAAACATATAGAATTCAAGCATTGCACATTATAGTATTTCCACTGAGTGTCACCTCGGTTTAGATGAACACATTTTTTGAGGCATTTAAACAGATCAAAATTCTGAATGTAGCTGCACCGTAAGTTACCGTGTACAGTGGAGTACAGTCGGCTCTAAACATTATATTCTAAATTTGTGCACATAGAAAATTTGTCTTCCAACCTGTCGGCTTGTGCAAACAGTTTACAGTACCGACGCTGCACAAATCATTCCCACTGAGGTGACCCAGATATTTGTATTTGTTCATTACATTCAGATTCATCCGGATCATCCTTGGTTCTGACAATCTTTTCAGTGTCATAGTGTCGCACCTTAACTTCAACATACTGGAAATAGATGCTGGAAACCAGCAACGTGAGGAGAATACCAGCATGATGGTTAATAAGACCATCCCCCACCGTACAGCTCCGTCTTAAACTCTCTATCATCTTCTTAGAAAGACCTTGAATCTACAGACTGATGAGAATTGGTGACCAATTTCCACCTAGTCGGACTCAACATTTTAAACTATATTTACTTAAGTGTGTATTTATTTGAATTTTGAATTGTATTCACCTAAATTTTGTATTTATTTCCATTTTGAGGTGTATTAGTGAATTTTAAAGATTCATTGGTTTACATCCAACGTGAAAACCTATTAGCAGAATGATAAACGATTAAAAAACAGTGTTTATATCGAACTTATCGATTCCTCAAAGCACTTTACATCATCATCATTCACAAACTGATGGAACAGATGTCGTGGGGGGGTGAATCTGGGGGTTCAGTGTCTCAGGCCGACTGGAGGAGCCGGGGATCGAACCACCGACCCTCTGAGCAACAGCCACACAGATACATCTGTGTTAAATCCACTCTAGTTTCTTGCAGCAACAATGAAAACTAAACTAGATAAATATCAGTGAATAACTGACTAGAACTATGTGAAATGACAATAAAGCAGAATTTAATCTGATCTAATCTAGTATTTAAAAATCCAAATTCAATTTTCACTTGGTGCAGAAAAATATATTAAAAACCGACATGATTTTGGTTTAAGCAGAATATTGTAAACTCACTTTCATCCGGAGAACTTTAAATTCTAAAAACGTTACCTTTTTCAAATGAGCTGGATTTTCAATCGTCCAACTTCCTCTTGGTCTCAGTTTGTGTCGATGGAGCAGCAGCAGGAGACTCACATGAAGTGGCAGAGCTGGTTCCTGTCGAGCTCTGGTGAGAGACGAGGAAGAAAAGAGCACCTCCTCTTCCTCCTCAGCACCCTGAGGAGTCAGGGTGTGTGTGTGTGTAGGTGTGTGTGTGTAATCTGCGTAATCAAATGATGACAGGATGGATGGAAGACGGTAGCAGGCGTAAGAAGGAGGGCATGAAAATGGAGGGAACCCCAACACCATCAACACCAACAACACCAACATGAGAAATCTGATTACACATTATAAAATATACATATGAATAATATAGAACATTAATGAGCTCATCCATCAGGGAAACACGAGCTTGTTTGTGGAGTCACTTCTGTTTGCTCCATCTTCCTGGAGCCTCATCTGTCTCCATCACTCCACACCCACCAACTTCATCACCTCCTCCTCCTCCTCCTCCTCCTCCTCCTCAACACCCTCACCCTCCTCCTCCTCCTCACCCGTCACGCTTCTTACAACAAACTCTACATCAACAACTGAGGGAGGACGAGGCCTGGAAAGGTCAAATTTAATTTAATCGGTGGAATATGTCAAATCTGAAATGATTTTTTTAGATTCATGTGTGAGTTTAAAGTTAAAAATGTGGTTTTCAATATAAAGCTACAACATTTTATCCAATTTTTAAGATTTATTGGAGCTTTGTTCGTTTTGATTCATGGTACGTGTTAAAGTATTATTTCATTGCTTAAATAAGGCATGACAAACTAAGATAAACTAACCTTATCCAAACTAAACTAAATCAAGTTAAATTTAGCTAAACCAATCTGAAGTAAACTAATCTAAACCAAACTAATCTAAACTACGATAGGTTAAACTAAGATTAGCTAAAATAAAATAAGCCACGCAAAGCTAAACATAACTAAAAGATAAAACTAAAAGTAAGATTAATTTAGCTAAACCAATCCAAACTAAACTAAGCTTAGAAAAAGCCGAACTCAACTTAACAAACCAAACAAAGATAAGATCTTAGACAAGAAAAATAAGCTCTACTTAAATAAACTAAGATAAGTTAAAATAAGCTGATCTAAACTATGTAAGTTAGACTAAACTAAATAGTGGGACTTACTGTGAGTCAGAAAACAAAGTTCTAGACATAACATAAAGAAGTAGATCAAAATAAAAAATGGTAACATGTGGTCGCTCCCTGACTGAAGCATCTTGAGTAGAGGGTTTTAAATCTTCACTTCCTGACTGGATCCAGATCGACAGGTTTTCAGGTTGGGTCCAGAACCAGTATTCATCTGGAGGCCTGGTCGACCTGCTGGACGACTGCTGTGCTTTGTTGGTTCAGACTCACCAGCTCCATTAGATCTGAATGAACCTTCACAGGTGTCACGTTGACATCAGGTCTGAGTGTTTACTCTGAGCTGACCCGCGGCCGGATGCAGAGCTCGGACCTGACGGGGCCGCGGGACCGTCCCTCCTCTGTTTACTCCTGTCAGCCCCAAAGAGAGCTTGTTTGTTCTGCCCTTTGTGTTCGAGACCAGCAGGTCCACTTTCCCCCTCGTCCATCATGACTCTTACACCACTCAGGTGTGTTTGTCTTTTTGTACGACAGCATCACTTACATCGATTTCCTGGAGACTTTCTCTCGCCTTAACCAGTTTTTACATGACTAACCCAAATCCTAAACTCAACCTAAACCCAGACCTAACCGCTAACAAAAACCTAACCTAAACTTAACCCAACCTAAACATAAACTAAACCATTAACCTAAACCCAATCCTTAACCTGTCCCAAACCACACCCTAACCTTAACCTCTAACTTAACCTAACCTTAGACTATGTCTTCACCTGTAAATGTAAGGTTACGTTATGTGCACTTATATGTGTCCACATTATGAAAACAAGTCCCCATACTGTCAGTGAGTAAACAGATGTAAGGTCCCCACAACCCAGGTAATACCTTGTCCACACACAAACAGAGCAGCAGTGATGGGCTGTTCCAACATTAGACCAGATTACTAACCCTCGTTCATGTGGACATATTTTTATCTACTCACATTCACTTGTGTTTTTGTGTGTGGTTTTATATTGTGTACTTCTTCTATTACAGCTGCACATGCTATCAACTATTATTCCCTGTGATTGATTCTGATGAGCAGTGGAATAACAAACTAAAACCTCAACTCTGAGTGCATTATTGTGTTAATACTACGGCAACTTACCACCTTTTAGTTAGTTTTTCCTCTTAAGTTTATTCAGTAGCAGTTGGAAAAGGTCTGAAATATGGATATGTGCAGTTTAATGTCTCTCCCACTGATTAACAGCAGGGTATCGAAGGGTTGTGTTGAACCACGTTGTCTTTGTACAGTTTCAACAACACGGTTACTGCAAAAAATCAACAAGTCACATAAGAACCATGTTATAACCAGACACACACAAATACCCAAGCCATTAAGAATTATAAATCTTTTATTGTGCATGGATCCTTTGTAGATATCATGGCTATACAGATACACTTTAGATACATACCTATGATTATACATTTTTCCCATAACGAACATTTTAAAGTGATATGTCTGGTAGTATGTATAGTATAACAAATTTCTCATTTTGGAATGTACGGTGTATGAGGTAACTGCAAACATTAAAATTACATAAAAATGGTCTATTTTTGTGCATATTTTACTCATTTTTGTAGCATTTTGTTGACCCTCCCCCCCCACCCCCAGCCAGAGGTGGTGAGCCCCCCGGGTGAAGAGGTGTTAAAATGGCACACGTTGCAATCGCTATCAAAAATAGGAATTTGACTTCTTTAAATGACAAAGAGAAGACATTTGCAGAATGTCTCAAAGACCAAATCATGTAATTATCCAAGACGTTTTGCAAGGTACCTGTATTTATTTATTAATTTTTTTAAGCAGTGCTCAGCGGCAGGAATCTGCCACCGAGTCCAAAACGACACTAGACCCCTAACAGCCAGATTACCAGTGAGAACTCTGCGTTAGCAATCTGTTACGAATACTTCAACACACAGAGAAAGAAAGGCAAATTTTTGATTCACAGGAAGTACATGATATTTTGTATCTGCCATTTGCGTTCCATGATTCATGAGAACTCAGGATTTATTATTTTCTCTGGAGAGTATTAACTTATATTACTTCAATATTATAAAAAAATATACTTCACAAATGTATGACCTGACAAAAAACAAAATCAAAATCAAATCATAGGTAATACAGTTATACTACTTTCAAAATCTCGCACAATTACGTAGGTTTACTAACATCACATAAATGATGCAAAAATAAAAAGGAAATAAAACACAGCTTAGTGTTTTCTAACACTAAAAGAAAAACATTGAAAACTTAAGAGATATTAAGAAAAATTATCCCGAGATTTTTTTTTCCTCTCCAATTAAGGCCTCTGAAACAACCGGTTCATACTCAATTCAATTAATTCTTTTTTTGTAACATTTTTTTTAGTTTTAAATGTAATTGATTTTTTTTGGCTGAGACAGATCAGCTGTTTCAGTGACATAATAATGTGGTAGTACAACTTTTAAAACACCCACAACACAAGTAGGGCTTGCACAATCTCAAAGTGTGTTCTATAAAATGCATCACAAGACCAAGACGCTGTCGGTCGAGGTTTTTCTTCCACTAAGGTGCAAAATCAATTACTGGGGGGGGGGGAAACAACAAAAGAACGAAATAAAAGAAAACGTACAGTTAAGCATACTTTTTTTGTGCTGAACAACAATATTTCGGAGTAAAGCAGCTGCATGATGTAAAAACAAGCTACAGTATAACTATATGATAGTAAAAATAATTAGAATTCACTGTTAGTTTGGTTTTTGTTGGTTTTTCTAAACTTTATACCGAGCATTTATATTTCCTCAAACTTACAGGTCCTTTTGCGTCTTCACTGTACAAAAATATACTAACATTTCTCCAGTCATTTTTGCATCCTTAAACATTCGGAACATCTAAAAGGATGGAAAGTGCTAAATGAACGTGAGCAAGATCTTTTTTTTTCGTTTGCGGTTCTTCTCTCACTAGATCCCCTTAGAATCCAGCGGGGGCTCGAGTCCCTTCATCTGGCCCTGGAGCTTCCCAGCCGTGTACCTCGGTGGCACGAACTACAAACAATACACACATCTGGACACACACACACACCTTCACTGTGCAAACACTGGCCCACCAGGTCCCAGGATCAAATAGCAGATAGGCTAATGACACACCTACATACTATCTTAGGAACACACCTATCAAAAAACAGTTTCATACTGGACACATAAATGGAAATATAAATAATGACTATATATACTGTAATCAGCGAGTACATGAGTCGAAGCGCCCCCTTCCCCCCCTTGACCCTCTCCCCCAAAAGAAACCATTTCCCTGCTCTTTTCGGAGTTCCTTACGCACAGGAAGCTTATCGTAATTCAACAGAAATCTGAACTGAACGACAGACATCACACAAAGTCGGGGGCGGGGCTGACGAAGGCAGGAGTGTCAGGGCGATATCGCAGGTGCCAAATAAGGTGTTACATCCTTGATTCATAGCTGGTGTTCAGCTGTCACTCACCGGCCCTTCCTCTCCCCACACATACACCACAGCGAGTAATACGATTACTCTGTCGACGACGGAAAACAAATACGTATAAAATGAAGGATACAAAACAATAGAGACCGGGAGCGGGGGGGGGAGAATAAAGCTATAACCCTGCAGCTGGGTGGCGCAAAACCGCTCATTTAATGACAAAGTACTGGATGACAAAAGCGATGAGGATGGCGATGACGGCGAAAACCATGAGGAGGAGGAAAGCGCACTGCTCGTCCGTCAGGCTCCGTCTGGCTCGGTTGGACTCGGTGCCGGCTCTGGATCCGGAGCCGGTCGCGCCGCCGCCCACCGCCACTTCGTTCCGCTGAGGGGAGAGGGTCACCGTGGGGCTGTAGGGGCCGTTCAGCTCCGGGGCGTCCTGGCACTGCCTGATAGCACACACCCGGAAACGGTAGTCGCTGCTGGGCTGCATGTTCTGCACGTGGAAGGATGTGGCGGAGCCTTTGTAGGCCTGAGGAGGAGATGAAGAGAAGAGGTGAGGAGACAAGGAGAGGAAACAGACATCTAACTTAAATTCAAAAAGCATAAGAGCCCAACATTCTGAATTGTTTATTCTTTAAAAATAAAATAATTTATATCAGCAAACCGATTTGTCTGTGAAAGGCTCCTATTAGCAGATAGAAAAATCCTTCAGGCTCGATTTGCCTTCCACATAATCCACTGAACCTGACTCATATCAGAGAAAAGAGATTGTTTGTATTGTCTTCCTCTTTCATCGCCCACTATTTTCAGATGTATTTTGTGAGAGTTATTAAGTTTGTTGGCAGAAGTTTGGAAACCATCTGCCTTCGCTCTTCACCCAGCCGAATGAGTTTTTTGGAGAGCCTTGATTTGTCTGGTTGCTGAAGTGACACTTTTTAGATTTTCCATTTTCTGAGTGAGACAACTTTTCAGATGAATTATAAAAGTGGGTGTTAATGAAAAAAAATAAGAGACGCCTCGTTTCTTGTTTAAAATTTGGCAGGATGAAAACCAGAGGCAACCGGTGGAGGGCACAGACCTTTGAGAATATATATTGGGACTGAAAATAACCATGGAAACAAACTGTAAATGAAATTTCACCTCCCTGATTCATTGCCATGTATCATGTGGGGAGATTAGCATAATCCGGCAGTAGCCATTATTCCACGTTAGCGTGGTGGAGGCCACTGAGAGCGATGAATGTGCAGGCAGGGGCCCCGACACCTGGGAAACCTCAAGGATCAATGACGTTTGCATAATGGGCCATTTAAAGCCAGCAGTGACTGATGCAGGACGCTGCAATGCCACACAGTGAAAACGTTAAGGCCCCGGTACCATCTGCATCCTGATCTGTGACAAAAGGCCACCGTGATGAATGGGAGGTCACCCGCAGGTAACAAGGGAAGGACAGAGAACACGAAGAACCTTCACATGACGATAACGCCAGTACCTGTTTGAACTCAGAGTTTCCCATCATGGACTGCAAGGTGTATGTGATGGGGTCCCCCTTCATGGGCGGTAGGGCCTCCCATGTGACTTCACAGGAGTTGTCATCGAGACGCTCCACTTTAGGGACTGGAGGGACAGCACGAGAAGATAAATATGAATACAACTTAGACTTAAAATCCACAAGAACTAAATTACACTATAACAATCAGACCGTTGAGCACTGAAATCTAATCAGCTGATCAATCACAGTGAACATTTGATTCTCTTGAAGCGTTTTTACACGTGCACAAGGCAAGGTCAGATTTGAAAACAAATTTTGTTAAGTTTCTATTTGAATCACATCTTTGAGATATTAGGTTGCTGCTGAAGAAAGTGTTTGTTTCAATACAAAAGAACTTGCTTTGATATGTGAAGTGACTCAGCTGAACCTGCATGCAACATCTAACTTTTTGCCATTAGCACAGAGTCGTCAGTGTGACTCATGCTCCTCTTTAGGTAGGTGGCATTATAAGCAAAACAATACAAATACGTGGTCGTACTGAACTGCTGGAGTCATGATACACAAGTGTGAGGGTGGGGTGGGATTTGTTTCATATTGATATTAAGCTTTAGACCCGAAGTTCAAATTGGTCTGAATTCAAACAGTCAAGAGTCCACTTCACTGAGTGGAGACCAATTGTTGAGCAACACTGACAAACTGGAACATCAGAGCCAATCAGGGATCAAAAGAGAAACTGCAGAAGCTACTCGACACATGAGGACGACGTGAGTCTCTTCCACACAAGTCTTAATATAGCTGAGAGAGAGAGGGAGAGAGAGAGAGAGAGAGATAGAAGAAAGAGTAAAAAAGAAGAGAGACAGGGAGTAAAATATATAAAGAAAGAGAAAGTGAGAGAAAGAAAGAGTGGATAAGTAATAAAAGGAGAAAGAGGAATGAGAAAGAAAAGAGTGAATAAAGAAATAAAAGGTCAGAGAGGGAAAAGAGAGAGAGAGAAAGAAAGGATATAAAAAGAGCGAAAGAAAGACAGATATAAAAAGATAGAGAGAACGAGAGAGAGAGAGTCTCTGTACCTTTGACAGGAGCTGGAGGAGAGCGTGGGGTGGTGAATGTGTAAACATTGGAGAAGGGCCCTTCGCCCGCCTCATTAAAGGCCTGGATGCGGAACATATAAGAGGTAGACTCATTAAGCCTCTGGACTTTGTGTGTGTGGCAGGGTCCTTTACACAAGGATATAAATCTGAGAGAGAGGGAGAGAGAGAGGGGGAGAGAGAGAATTTAATGAGCAAAAGGGTAAAGATGACATAAGGCAAACAAGAGGAGCAACTCCTCTCCCAGGAAATATACAGTAAATCATCAGTTCTCCTTATAGAGCTCCTTCTGGTGCGCTATGGTCCACATGCCCCACCCTGCTCTGCCCTGATCACACCTGGTTCTAACACCTCCTGTGTGATCAGGTCACCAATCGTTCTGACTACATTCACAGTTCTTTCAGCACATGAACACGCCCTCAACCAGTCACATGCGCCCTGCCGTTAAATGGCGTCCTCTCCATAAGCGGGAGTGCATAATTATCCTGCTTTGTTCACCATGTCTGAACATTTTTGAAAAAGCAATGCTGATATAGAATTTCACGAGTGAGTCAAACGTCCAACGTGATTTGGTTTTTCCTGTAACACACCAAGAAATAGACTCAGTCTGTGTTGATCCAGACTAAATAGAGAAAATGTAATTGCTGCCTCCTGCAACGTAAATCATATAATTGTTTATTTGCTTTTGGATCAAAGAAGTGAGATCCGATCCCTAGACGTTATAATCATATCACCTAGGAAACATCTTAATCTCAACAATCAGGTATGATCCGGACCCTTAATACAGTTATCTTGACATTTATCAGAATGTGTGTGTGTGTGTGTGGGACACCAACCTGCCACTCCTGTCCCCCATCTGCAGCTGATACTGGAGGGCGTCTGAGGTGGCGGCTTTGGCTGGGCCATCGCCCCACTTGAGCCTGAGGGTCTGGTGGCTGAAGGCAGTGCACTCCAGGCGGGGCGGCTGCGGGGGCAGGGGCTTGGTCTTCAGCTTGAAGGTGTGACTAAAGGGGCCGGCTCCCAGGCTGTTCAGGGCCTGGATTCGGATCCTGAGGAGGAAGAAGAGAAGAGATGTCAACTTCAGAGAGCTGCAATGTGCTGAGGCTACATCCACATGAATACGTCCCTGTAGCTGTGTTTAAGCCTCGACACTCTTCAGTAGTTTTCTGGTGCATTAACCTGCAGTTACCCACATTCACTCCCTGATTGGCCGTTATCAGCCACAACTCGACTACCAGAGGAGAATGCAAAGCGATGCCCAGTCTTCCTGTCGGTAACAGTTTCACCTTGTTGTCGGTCAAAGACAAATTAAATCCCAAATCGTACTTTTCACCAGTGCTGTTCCTCATTTATAATATTTTTTGCTACTAAGCAACAACCTGCTTCATCTTAAACATCGAAACATGATGAAGCTTCTCAGCGTGTTAGTTTGGACCATGGAGATAATTTTTTGATAAGGAGCTAAAATTACTCGTCTAGACAGGGATCGTTTTAAAACTTTTTTTTTAAATTAGCCTTGATATGAATGTAGCCTGAGCCGGCCTGAGCTGAAACCCTGCAGTGGCTGTCATCATGGTATCAACAGTATTTTATCTCACTGACAGATGTTTACGATCACTCACGGACTCTGCACAGTCCGTGAGTGACATTTTGATATTGTTTTGACTCTGGGTCTCCTGAGAGCTAAAAGTCGGCACTTTAATTCAACCTCTGTGTTTCAGTACAAATCAAACGTGTGGGGGCCAAGTCACTGTCAGACGTCACCGTGATTCTGCCACAGAGCTGTGTGGGCTTGAGACAGACGGCATGTAATTACACATCCTGTGCCGATGACTTTTGAGATAAATATAAATAAATTGATGAAGAGGATTGCAACTATGCACAAGAGTAGTTTCCCTGTGTTAATAAACCTCTTCTATAATCCAGAATCAAAAACAAGCCGCTTTCATTTTGTCTTTGATGGTAAAGGATGTAAAGTCCAAGTCTAGTTTAGTGTAAATGTTGCCTGTCCTGAATAAACCAGACTTTACAAATGTATTGAATCATATTTTGTTTTCCTCTTTTATGCCCAGAGTTTCTTATCTTTGTGCACATATCAAAGGTGCCCTTTTGACCTCATGACATGGAGGTAGTTTCTACCTGTAGCTGGTGTCCGGCTGCAGATTCTGAATGATGTGTTTGCTGACGGGGCCGATGGAGACGGGCTGGCGCTCTCCGAGGTCAATCAGGTAGGAGGTGATCTCAGAGCCGTGGTCACACGGGGCGTCCCAGGAAATGCCCAGGCAGGTGGACGGCGAGTAAAGTGGCGGCGGCGGCCGGGAATCGCTTTCCTCCTCTTCCTCGTCTTCATCTGCATCCACCGGGGTCTCGTACCTCTGCAGCTCGGACTCCTTCAGCGCGTAGATGTTGCAGACAGCTGCAGGCACAGAGCAGGGGGTCTGGCACAGCACTGCCTCGCTGAAGGGCCCCACTCCGGCCACGTTCACAGCCTGCACAACAACAACAACAACATCAACAACACCCGAGTCAACGCCAACTCATACGTGTCATGTGAAACAACACGTGTAACACCCATATTTAACCACAAGGGGGAGTGCCAATGTAAACAGCTGGTAAGATTCAACAAGTCCCTACAGGTGTAATGTTTTAAATTTCTAGCAATGGATATTATATTTTTGAAAGGAAAGGGTTGAGTTTTTAAACAACTTATAAAATAAAAGTCTGGATCTATAGCCTGACTAAAGTGAACTCTTTAGGGTCGGCACTGCCTGTACTGAGGAGGGAAACCACTGTGTGTTTGAGGGCTCATAAGCAGCCACTGTTCCTTCCTTCATCCCTCGTTGAACCACAAAAGAGGCTGCGAGAGAAAGAACAGCATGGTCTGAAATTTCAGCCTGCACCAGACCCAAAGGACAAAGCCGAAGTGTTAATGCCAGCCTCTAACGTCTCCTTGAGTAGACAAGTGCTGGATTCATTGGTGGACGCTGAGAAATGTATTAAGTGCAACAGCACAACCGGAGATGTGGATTAACTCGCTGCTGCATCAGTAGTACTCATCATGATGAGATCCAAAAAAATCATTGCACAGTGTATCTACACTTTCAAAAAGCAAAATCTGAAAATCTTTTAAAACCCCCGTTCCTTTGACCGGCTGATCTTTGCTTGAACGTAGCTGATCGAAGCAGTGAAACAAAACTGACAGCATCAGTGTTGTGACATCTGAGAAATCGATGTTAAGATATACTGTTTCACTTCCTCCTTAAAATGGTGTGAATTTCCATATTTTATACTGATGCTGTTAAAATGATCTCAAACCTGTGAGAGCAACAAACCCACTCACTGGATCAGATTAATTTCCACAGACCCACACGGGGAATTATTTTATTGAATTAGTGATCTTATTCGTAAAATTCTTGTATTCTGATGAATGGCCCTGAATTCTTAATACGTTTTCACTCAATATTTAAAAAGAAATTACTCAAACAGGGTTTGTAAGATGAGCTTTTAATGATCTTAATGTTTAATGAAGAAGCCTCCCAGAACAAATCAAGCATTTGTTATTGCTCACCTGCACCCGGCAGAAGTAGTTGGTGGCAGGCAGCAGCCCCTTCATTTCATGGCTGAGCCCCGGTCCACTGTAACACACCTGCATGCTTCCTTCAGCAGCGCCCCACTCCAGGCGAAACTCTGTCACCGCTGCTCCGTTGCATGAAGGAGCCTCGAAGACAAAATCAGACAAATTACACATCAGCACTCACACAGAGGAGACTGTGATGTCTTTTTAATAATGTAAGCGATACGGTTCTCAGAATGATTTATGTGAAATGAGCATTTGTGTGCATCTGAGGGAGAAATAGTGGAAAGGAGTTGGCTTTACCTCCCAGGTCACGACTACACAGCTGGGGGATTTGCATGTGGTGGAGGGAGTTCGACACTGCTCCGGAGCCCCGGGGCCGGTTGTGACTTCACAGCGCTCTGAGAGAGGTCCAAACTATCCACACGAGAGAAGAAACAACATTTTCATACAGCTGGAGAATCTAATATTAGACGTTTCAAATCAAATTTAGTGAGAGAGGGCTGAAAGCATGAATCAGAAAAAAAACAACCCCTCTTCCTGTTATCGATGGATCAGCTTTGACAGACGTTCTCACCCCAGCTTTATTCGCTGCCTTGAGCCGGAAGCTGTAGGTTTTTCCAGGCATTAATCCTCCCACAGAGCAGTCCAGCTCTGGACCCTGGTAAACCTCCCTGCTGTCCTCAGACTGCAGCCCACTCACTTCCACGCTGTAGCAAGACACTGGGCTGCCTCCGTCTACCTGAGGGGCGCCTGGAAAATTTGCGAAACCAGTGGTTATAAATCTAAATCCTTTAAAAGTGCTGTACGATACAGTACATTTTCAAAGATAATCTTACAAACTGCATAGTCAAAGCTTGCAGGTTTGAAGTTATTTGTGAGACAAATAAATGCATCAACAGAAGCTGCATCCCACACAGATTTGAGTTGGAGAGGTATGACTCACCCCAGCGCAGTTGCACCTCCCTGGCTTTGGGCTTGCCCACCAGCCGAGGGGGCTGGCAGGACCCTGGGGGCACCGCGGGAGTCTGGACCTGCAGGGTCTCCGACAGCTTGAGAGGGAAGACAACACACCAATTAGGACCCAGAGAGAAAAAAAATAAAAATAAACAATCGCACATCCTGCCCGTCTTTATCTCCTGACCAACACAAAGTCAATGCGTACATATTGTCATTTTCACCAGCTTACACGAGCGTAGAGGCAAATGTGACTGCAGCGTTCAGAGGTGCGTTCTGTGCTTCCTTACAGAGCCTTGGGTAAAGTAAGGCAGATTTGCAGGTCTTTTCTTTTTCTTTTTTTTAATGCAAACTGAACTACTGTGACAAAAGGCAAACATGTGAGTGTTATGTCACATTGTGCTGCACGGAAAGGCAGGAGCTTGCCACCATGAGTCATGTTTCTTTAGAGGCCCCATCATGAATAAATGAATGCATTAACAGCTGATGAAGAAATTAATGAAAAGGGTCTGTATACTGAACTAATTAAGAAAAACATCCTCCGACACATGCAAGGAGGGTTAATCGATGAAAGGGCTTTGACTTGTACTTGTACACAAGGAAGCACTGTCTCATCTCCCAACATAAGAGACTGTGAGAATGACAATTTCCTATTAAAACTCACCATAAATAGAGAAGCATATCTTGACTCATGTAAAATTTATCAGATCAACCACAGGATGTGACGTGGTGAGATTCAGAGCTTCTTGGCTCAACAACTGCAGTATCTTAACAGCCAAGAAATGCATCAGCAATAAGACAGCCAACAGAAAAACTGTACACAATAATCAGGGGTACTACATTGTTAAGTGGGCAACCAATATTAGGAGGGTGTTTACAAGTACATGTACTTGGGGATATAGATTAATATTTTAAACAAAAATAGCTGATTTTCTGATCAATGTACTGATCAGCAACCTTTTTGAATTCCTGTGGCGAGACACAAGGCCCATGTGCGCGGCCGTGTCTGTGCACGTGTGCTGATGCTGAGTGACTCACCGGGCTCTGCCCCCCCTCGCTCATGCAGTAAACTCGCGTCTGGTAGGAGCAGCCCGGCTTCAAACCCTCACACACGTGCTCCATTGCTGGGCCCGAGTACACCAGCTCCCATGACATGCCTGGGCACAAAACATTTTAAATAAAATGCCATTATTTCAATGTTTTCAAAGTGCAAAACATAATTTGAATATTTCATTTTTTTAAATGTAGAACTCACCACTTAAGCCCTCAGACAGCTCCACAACGTATTTAGTAACTTCTGCTCCACCAGTATCTTTTGGTGGCTCTGAATTTCAAAACAAACAAATACAAACATATTTGTATTAAACTGCATTAACCAAATCCCTCACCTAAGTCAAGCCACTCAATAAGAGTAAGCTCAGTTTTTGCTACGTCTGGACAACTCGAGAATCTATTATTTCCAGCTAAAATGTGCTTGAGTGCCTTCGTGGTAGCAGAATTCCCAATAATTCCCCCAAATCATGAACAAAAGGGAAAATATGACTTGATGAAGCACTGCCTTTCCAAAAAAGTGGCTTTTCATCACTGTGGCCTTCAGTCTCATTACAAACATTTTCCCAGCCTTCGGAAAACTGGAGGCAGTGATTGATGTGTGTCCCGTGAGAAGGAAGAACTCATACTGACGTCTGAATGACAGAGACCGTCACTTCATCTTTTATACCAACTAAAAGGAAGGTCATCCGTCTCCAGTAGAACTTCCTCTGATCAGGCAGAGCTCAATGAGAACCGTGAGCGTAACTTTGCCTTGCCATGCAAGACTTGAGTGTCTTTATGTGAGAAAGGGCACATGATAAGTAAAAGGCTCACCCCAGGCCATCTTGAAACTGTTGGGCAGGACTCTTCCTCTGATGACAGGCCTGCAGGGACCACTGGGTCTGTCTGGGTTTGTGATGAACTCAACCACCTGGCTGGGGTTGCTCTTCCCTTCCGAGTTGTATGCCGCCACCTGGAGAAAGTACATTGATACAGCCATTGAAGTGTCATATCACTGATGTCAGTCAGTGCATAGTGAGTGCATAAAGGTCATTATGTTTCCTGATAACAAGCACTGACTAGACTCAGAGAAAGGTTATGTAGGGATCTGAGACACAGAGTGAGTGTAACATCTCAAAAGCCCTCGGAAAAATACCACATCATCAGAAAGATTCAGCTCCTAAAATCTACAGGGTTGTTTTAACAAAACAGTGTCTGCATCACAAGCACTGCAATTGAAAAAATGAGGCAATAAGCTTTAGTGGCATTTGCATTTCAGCACGGCACATCTGCAGTTATGTGAAAATCTCTGTGGGCCTGCTGAGTGCAGCTCACATCCATACTGTACCAAGACAAACGTGCACAGCACCCAGCCCCTGCTCACACTGCACAGCTGGATAATTGGACATGAGGGAGAGAGTGAGAGCGGGAGAGGGGGGGGGGGCTCAAGGGTGACTAATGAACCTTTCATTTGGGCATATGGTGGTTTGTTTGGGTAACAATAACTTTCTGTGAGTATTGTTTGAGAATGCTGTGGTGTGGGTTTTTCTGGCTTTGTGAGTAAAGCATTCTTATTCTCAGTCTTTACATTGGGCTCTAAGCAACATACCTACCAAGTTTGAAGTGGATGGGACAAAAGTTTTCGAGATGGGTAAATATGCAGAGATTTCATGCATTATAGTGAGATTACCAACGTAATTAAACTGATATTCACTGAATTTATATTCGTTATAGTTTAAATTTCAATGTTTATATTCTTTTGTTATTTTTATTATTGTCAACAAGTCCCATAAAAAGACCAAAAACAACAATGAACTAGACTGTGACACGACTTTCTAACTTTCCTGGATCACTCACTCTCAAGATTGTTGGTTCTTCTTGCTAAAGAGAGTTGATCTAACAATAGGATTACAAATATACACTGATCACAACACGAAAATTTGACTTAGACTAATCAATGTATAGTTTCATTCCTAGAGGTATGTGAAACCTAAACCTGGATTCCGCTCCCATCCTGCGCTTACAGAACCAGTCTGAACTGGTTCTGAGAGAAAGCCTTAGTCCTCCTATATTAGATCATTGTATTTCACTGTCCTGCATATTCACTGAGATCCTTGTGCCTCTCTGTGTTGATCCTTTCTGCAGAAAGCCCCTTATTAAATCCACAAAGAAAAATATGGTGTTCCAGTCTCTTGCATTTCCTGACTTCCATCACAAATTAAGTATGTTGTTTGGATGTTTTCTGTACATTTATACACCCAGCTGAGAACTTATAGAAGTAGGATGGTATATGTGGTATCATCTCAAAATACAGTTGTGGTTGTACTGGAAGAAAAAAAAACAAAAAAAAAACACCCAGTGCGACAGAGTGCCTCATTGAAAATATTGAAATGTTTTTGAACAACAGCTACATTTGGCACAGGAGAGACACACTCGGAAATTATATAAATTTACCGTTTGTTTTGGTCTTTCCATGGGCTTTGCTTACAATAAGGAAAATTGTGAACGTTACAAGCCAAATAATTTAAAAAGGCAATAATGTTTTTGTTTTTTTAAGTTGTTATAAATAATTACATTACAGGCCCCAGCCCTGGTTTGAACAAGTTGGCTCATGCTCAGTCTGAATGCCCTGTGGGGCTGCCAGCCGCAGGCAGAGCTGAAAACCTCAAGATACATTTATCTTAAGAGCCTTAGAGAATTATGGCTGCATATGTATTTAGCATGAATGGCCCGAATGGGGATTAAACCACTAATCCCAGCAGTGTTAGAATCACATTTGAGTCGGTTTGGTCCTCTTCAAAATTTGCCTCAGCCTTTAAATTCATTAACAAACTCTTCATTCATGTGTTGTGAGCGAGAAGGGAAGCGTCTAATTCTGACACACGTTGCCGACACATTGCACAGAAATCCTGCAGCTTTGACAATCAGAAAATTTACGATTTTCCACACCGTTTACAAATCTGCCCGGAGCAGATTCTATGAGTTATTCGAAAACCAATGGATCGAGTAAAGCTGTCAAAACCAGCAGATTTTTATCATAATATAAGCAGTGTTAAAAAAGATATGTTGTAAAAAAGACAAAGAACTATAAATCAATCCAAACAAATGTGAGATGTTTAATACTGACCCTTCCTGTCAGTTGCCCACCACCCTGTTGACACAATCCTGCACATGGATGAGTCATAGGGCCACTGTGGGCGTCTGGGAAGCCTGGCCCCTCTGCCCATACACACTAAACTGCGGTTCAAATTAAAGCGGTGGCTCAACGGCTTTGACTGCAAAACATCACAGTTCTTACCCTGAACTTGTACTTGGTGCTCCTGTGGAGACTCCTGACGGTGCAGGAGAGCTCGTCGCCGTCGTAGCTTGGCTGGAAGCCATATCCCTGGGACAGAGACAAACGACAGTTGGAGGACGAAAACAACCAGGTGAGCAATGACTTACAAGACAACCATTGTAGCGCAGAAAACAAAGTGGTCTGCTGGAGACAAACAGCTACAGGGGATAGGAGCTTTTTTTTGGTGATTTCCCTGGGAGGCCCTATGTCTGCAGGTAGAGGTGACAGTAGGTATAAATGACTTGTAACTTTAAGAGAAAACTGTGAAAGTATCACGGGAAATAATGCGCCGTTCCATTACAGCTCGGATACCCGGCCCGTGGCGTGAAGTCACATTAACCTGAATTAGATTAAGATTAAGATCCATTTATTCATCCCAAACACATGCACAGACATGCAAAGGCACACTCATGTAGGTAGGGAAATGTAATCTCTGCTTTTGACCCATCTGGTGCAGGACACACTGAGCAGTGAGCGACCATGTACGGCGCTCGGGGAGCAGATGTTGGGGGAGTAAGGTGCCTTGCTCAGGGGCACTAGACAGGGTAGGGAGACTCTTGGATTTTTGGACAGATCAATCCAGGTTCGTCTTTTGTTGTCTCTCCGTGGAGTCGAACCAGAGACGAACCAGAGACCTTCTCTGCCCATAGTCCAGGTTTCTGCCACTAGACCACCGCCTCTCCAGTTGGCGCTCCAGTTTCACAGCAACAACGATTACATTAAGCAGCGAGCAATTGTTAGCCATAACTACAGCTTTCACTACTCTTGATGTACAAAGGGGCCATCTGGAATTTTGAAGTCAGGGTGGTGAGTTTCCTCTGACTTTTCGATTTGAAAATCCGACTTGAGGGGACTTCCAGTTTCAACTTCTGACTAATGGTTGGTAATTCCAAGCGGTGAGGTTAAATGTAACACGGCACAAGGGGCAAGTTAGATTTCTTCTTTTGGCCGGGTTGAAATGAATAAACTACGAAGCTGTGAGAGGATGCAGGAACCAGGGACATTGATTTTTATCATTGTTTGATTATAACTGTGAAAACTGTAAGTGTACTTTGTTAATGCTATAAATATTTAATGCAGTCAGACAATCAAGGAGAAACACTTGGCGGTTCCAGCCTCTAAACAGTAATGACTCTCCAACTGCAGAAAGCACTTTACACAGAGCGGAAACAATACGTTTAGTATTTTGCAGAAGTCATTCGTGCAACTTGTAAGAAACAAACTATGCAAGACATACCGAGCCTTCCTCCTCCATCTCCAATATATAGTAGATGTCATCCTCCTTTGGCGAGCTGGTGGGTCTCTGCCACTTCAGACACAGCCAGGTCACCCCCGCCTTCTCCAGCTCTGGAGGGAAGGGTGGCAATGGCACACTGCATGAAGTGAACAGGTCCACCACTTCACTGAACTCGCTGGGGAGGGCAGAGAGAGAGAGAGAGAGAGAGAGACAGAGGATGGGAGAGAATGGGAGAAAAGAGACAGGAGAGACAGAGTGAGAGAGACACACACACACAGATGGAGACAACGAATGGAAGGACATAAAAATAGACAAAATGGGGGATCCAGGGAGTAAACTAGGGGCAGGGGCAGGGCCTACCTTTCTCCCATGTCATTTTTGGCTGCGAGGCGGAAGGAGTATCTGGAGGCCGGTGAAAGCTTGGTCACTCTGTACTGCTTCTGAGGTCCAAAGTAGCACTGTTCATAAATCCCAGTGCCCTTCCCCTTCAGAGAGAAAGTTTTTAGTTTAACTCGCAATAGAAAAAGAGTTGGGTTCAACGTTTTCTTTCGGGATAAATAAAGAAAATTACCTCATCCCATTGAAGAATGTAGTTTTGGATTTTGGAACCGTTGTCACATGGAGCCTGAACGTAAACCGCGAACAGGTAGATCAGATAAAAATATACACACGCATTCAGAGTGAAACGTCTTATAAGAAGTCATATTTCAAAATCTAAATATTCCCTTTAACTGCGACTCATCTCTGTGAAACCACTTTCTTTTAGTGCTTGCAACTCTGTGACTTAAATGGAGTCAATCAAGTTTAAGTACCACACCGATGGGAAGCACCAGTTGTCAAGATGAGGGAAATTTTGCTCCGCCAAGGTGGTTATGATTTGTTTGTTGGCTGGTTGGTTGGTTTATTTGTTTGTCAGCATTATTAAAGCAAAAACTTCGGAAAGTGAAACTTGATGGAAGGATGAGAAATGGGCTTAAATAGAACCCAATATATTTTTATGAAGATCCCCCAAAAAAAAATTATTGTGAGGTTTTGGGGGGACTGATAACAATGAGTGCCAATTGATGCCGATCCAAATCAAAAATCTTGATCTAGTAAATACAAATGTGGTTTCATAAAGAGGACTGATGGGCCTCGATGAAGATATGCACTTTACTGAGTAACGTACATCTTGTAAATCTACTTCATGATTTTTACTCTCAGTAAAACGGTACTTTGATGTTAAAGTAATGCCTGAATAAAAGTCCTGAATCCATTCATCATGTCCCCCTGTTTTTACCTTCCACTGGAGAACGAGTGTGTTCTTGGTCCCACTGGCCTTCCTGGGAGGATTGGGAGGTTCCGGCTCAGAGCTTGAGGTGGTGAAGCTCACAGCCTCCGACGGGCTTCCCTGTAAACAGTTACACACGGCCTGCACCCTGAGGAAAGGAGAAGAAGGCAGTTGCAAAATGTTCCTCTGTGGATTAACACTGTAGTTAAAACCAAGGCAGCTGGAGGGCGAGTCCAACCTGACGTGATAGTCTGTAGCTGGTCGAAGGTCTTCTAAAGTTGCACTTATTTCCTCCCCACTGCATCGGAAGAAGAAACAGAAACATCTTTTAGTTGGTGTTCAACTTCATGGCATCCTAACGCTTGTGCTCATCCTACTGTTGTGCTCACCAATACATGCTCTTGTATTTCCCATCTTTGCCGCTAAACGAAATGGAGACTTCGTAGCTGAGGGCCTCCGGAGGGCTGCAGTCGTCCTCTGCACTGCCGCTGTCGCTCTCTGGCCCGGAGGGCGCACTCCAGCTCACTACCACTCCTCTGGCCTGGATGTCTGACACCTATCATGTGAAAATGGATCATTATCAAGTCTATGTAACACTTAGGATGTGTATATCAAACCAAGACATGGAAAGAAAGATCGTATTCCTCCAGCTGCTAAATCTGCCACTTCCTTCCTACGCTAACCCCAAAGGGGCCATGTCAGGTCAATATTAATGTTTCAGGTTTCTAATTCTTATTTTTAAATATCTAAAAATATCACAAAATTCTAACTGCCTGCAAATAACAGAGGACCAAAATATTCCAGCTGACGCAACTTCTGAGTTTTGCGCACTTGGTGGGGTTGTGCTGAGCAATCCTAGGATTTTTCATTCTGTTTTGAGGAGGTTTAAAAATAGCCTGAGCTACGCTGCAGGGGGGATTCATATGAGGAAGAACTCAATCAGGTCAAGTCTGCACCTCCTCCTCCCGTCTGCCCTAGGGAGAGGGAAGAAGGTGCTGCCCTGGTGAAGAGGGCCTTACGACTTTACTTCCTACACTTCAATTCTAAGACCTCTAACAAACCAACGTGGCAGAGAGAATGACTTTCATTTGAAGCTGAACCTTCTGTGTATTAACTGCCCCCCCTTAACCGTAACCATCAAGTCTTCAATAGACTTGTTTTGCTAGATTTACAAGGCAGTCTGACCTTCGTGTCTGTGTGTGACAAATCCATCTTATATGAGGTCAAGGATATTCTATTTCCAATTCTACTGCTTCCCACACGGCTGCTGGTGAAACAGCAATTCTCCTCTTCATTTATGTACACAGCTGCTGCCATTAAAGGAGACATATGATTTTTCCGGTATTTCTTTCCTTTAATGTGGCACATATGTTTTTGTAATGTATTCTTAAGGTCTGCACTAAAGGGACTGCTTCCCCCAAAGCTCCTGAAACGACCTTTCAGTCGCCTGGTTGATACTCCCTGGTAATTGTAACATCACGATGCCCCACATTTACACAATGCATTGTTTTCTAGCCATCGGAGAATGTAAACCTCTTCAAGTAATAACATCAAGTAGTCAAATTAGGAACCAAAATATAAGCATAATATTTCTGCTTTAAAACTATTTGAAAAGGGGTTTTAATGGTTATTTTAAAGAATGAACTGTGTTATATTGTATTTTGGGTATAAACATATAGCTGTGTACCTGCCGCAAAGAACAGAGCAGATGTGAGAGCTAGGAATGTGTTCAGTTAAAAGTCAGTGCTTCTTTCTAAGCAAAGCTCAGATCTTTTAGTAACTGCCAGCACAGTTGTTTAGAAGCAAATTTGGGAATAGGAATTCCCACATGGATTCTAGTCAGCAGGACTGACTCCATTAGCAGGTTGTCAGCAAGAATTCATCATGGATGTTAACAGAATGTTTAATGATGCACTACATTTGCATCATTACAAGTTTTCAAGAACGCAGCACTAATAGTCACATAAAATCATGCAAATTGCATTAATTAGATGAAAGAAAGCAAATTGAATACTAACCACTGGTTTACTGATGGTGCTGAGAAGTGCCTGCAGGGCCTGGGCTTCCTTGTCCAGCTCTGAGAAGACAAACAAACAGATATTTGGACAGCAAATAAAACCTTGTTTAGGAAATGAAGACAAAATACATAATTTTTTGAAAATAAACACTTCTGACATGTGACACACCATGTCAGCTGTATAAAATACTGACTAAGTCTCTGATTATAAATATATATGCTTTATATAGTGAGGACTTTAAAAGCTGTTGTGTTACTTTAACACCTGTACACATGTAGAGTGGTAACTGGTGTTACATCGCACCATCTATCAAAAATGTTATCCAGTGGTACTTGCTGAATAAATATGTGAGAATACATCGAATTAATCTGTATTGCAATGACAAATCACAGTTGCTCTTAAATGAAAAATTTCATTCTAAATCCGCCGTTACAAATACTTTATAAAATTGTGGTGAGAACTTCTCTGTTACCATCAACCTCAACGGATCTGATTCCAATGAATTGTGGCTAAATGAATGAGGTTATGTTTTGTTTTACTCAAACTTCCTCTACCTTCTTTAGGAATTATCGAAAGTCAGAAAGGAAGTTATGATTCAAAGTGGTATGTTTTTTTTCACATCACTTAACATTTTACACATAATTTTTCTTGCTTAAATTATTGCCATTTTCATGAGGTCATAGAGATAATTTTTTTTCCCCACTCTCAAAATTGACAGTAATTCCTCAATTATGCACTGGTGTCACCAGGAAGCAGTGTTAAATTCGGTGATTAATGAGCAGTAACATTTCTTGTAATCAAGATTAATGTTGGCCGTGTCGCTGATACTTTCTGCCACCAGGCTGCAGCAGTTAATGAGGCACTTCTCTCTGCTCCTTAACGCAACACAATCCACTCCTAACATCTGGAAAAAGTTCGGTGTCAATTTTCACAAAGCTCCACCCTTTAAAACATCCTTACCTCCAGGCTCGCCATTTTTCCCTCTGCCTGCTGCCTTGTCAGGGCTGGCCACTGCATGACTGAGCTGCTCCTGCTCCACGTCCAGCCCTTTCCCTCCAACGCCATTGTGAATGTCTGCCGTGGGAGGGCTATTGCAAGACTTCTGCGGCGAAAGGGGAGGGCTGTCCTTCACCTGGCCTCCTCCTCCACATCCCTGACGGTCCTTCAGTTTCTTCTGCAGACGCTCAAATGTTTTGCTAGTTCTGTCGTCTCTGTGAACAAACGGCGGGCGTCCATGTTGGGAGTGAGAATCTGCAGAGACTGGAGGAACAAAATGACAAGACTTGTGAGTTGAGACACATGGACACAAACAGAAGCAGAAAAAAGAAAGAGCGTGAATCTCAAAATGGACACACAAATAAACGTCCTGTCTTGCAAATGAGGCTTTGAGAACAAATAAAATACATCTTAATATATCAATACAGTCAGGACTAGGGGTGTCACGATACCAAAAATTCAGTAGTCTGTGCCAATACCAGTAAAATAACACGATTCTCGATGCCAATTTCGATACCACGGTAAAAAAAACGCCCGGCTGCCTCTTATCAGTGGAAACAGTGAAAACACAGAGTTTCTCTGGTGTCAGCTGCTCAGAGATCAGCGCCAAAGCTCCAGAAGTGGTGCAGCACCGATGCTAACAGCTGGCATCGGCGCTCACGGTTCTTACTGTGCTTCAAAAAAATTGGCACCGTCTGTGTTTTGTTATTTTAGTATCGAAAGGTATCGTAAGTATCGGTTCTCGTGACATCCCTAGTCAAGACACTGCCGGTTCTAACTCACCCTGCTCTGAGTAGATATGAGCTGGATGGTACTGGGAGTTATATTGAGAACTCATGTCGCCCATGCCTGTGTACAGGTGGTGTGGTGGGGGCATCATGGCAGGATGCGGGATGAAGGCAGGCAGGTGGGCATGGGGTGGAGGTGGAGGGTGGTGAAGAGGGGAGTGCCCCCCTGGGTGGAACTCTGGTTGCTGAGGTAAAACCAGAACCCGCCGCACTCCGTTCTCTTCTATGATCTAAGAGGGAACAGGCAAAGAGCACAGGATGCAGAAATCAAATAGAATCTGGGTTAAACAAGATGCCAGTCAGATACACTGGACCGGAGGTAGGGTCGAGTGAATACCTGTGAAACGTATCCAGGAGGCACATAGATTGGAGGCACTGAACCATTTGGAGACATCATGGGAACCTGAGCAGGACCTGGGAAGAAGCAGGAAGAAGAGAGATCAGTTTTCCGTGGTAAACATCTGTTTCATCTTCGGTACATTTGACTGGAATTTCACCCCGACTCCGACCAGATTCATCAAAGCCCAAACCTGAACTCTACAGAGGAAACATGTGTTCAGACAAAACCCAATTTACAATCTCTCTACATCAGAGTATGTCTCACATACAAATGCATAAACATGAAGTGAGCTTTTTCATACCACCCACCAACATTAGACCTTTTGGTTCACACGAGTGTTTGCTTGATTAATTACAGTTACAATATCAGTTTGGTAAATGACTAAATACTACTGTTCCAAGGCTGCTGCTTTGGAGACTTTTTACCTTAATTTAAGATTATAAACAATGCAGGAAAGATTTTTCTTTTTACATAAGAAATATGAATATTTATATGTAAATATATAAAATATGAAGTTTTATGTATTTGGTTGTATTTGAGTGACCCTTTTGATTTTTTTAACAATAAAGTTTATTATTAAACTTTAAAATAGCCATCCTGAATTACATTTCTTTTTCAGAGGGGTTTGATTATGACAGATGAAGAATAACTTCATTGATTTTATGAATTGGTATTGCATATTCTTTCCCTGTTATATCGGCCAACAACAATTCACATCCCAGAAACACAGATTTGAAGAATATAGAGTTTATTAACAGTAGTAATGTGCATCTAAGCTATGATAAAGACTTTTAGTCACAGAGAGAAGACTTCTGCCTAGAAAATACTCAGAGTAATAACTCCTCCCATTTTGCAACCTTTAGCATATGACACTAGGCAGATTTTCACCGGAACCACCATTAAATATTATCTCTGTAAGGGGTTGGAAATCCCCAGACAAACTGCCTTTTAAGTACTATTGCATTTGTTCATATCCGAGTAGGAAATGGCAGAAAAACACATAAAAAAAAAACTGGCAAATACAAGAAGACACTTCACAAAAGTGCTGAGGAACAACAAAGTTTCCTGCAGGGCTCTGTTGTAGGGGCCAGTGCAGAAGCTTAGCTCAGCTCAGCTCAGGGAAGTGACAACACAGCAGAAAGAGAGAGGGACCTCTGTGCCAAGTTTGCACATTCACAGATTTCTCTTGTTACAAACCTAAGACATAACCACCACGTGTGGAACAACATGTTTCATGCAGGAGAACAAAAGAGATCCACACCGATCTCCCCGCAACCTGCTTGAGGAAAAGTTTTCCTTAATTTTTTGTTAAAGTTGGTGTACGCAGAGAGGCGCTTCTAAATAACCATCCATACTGGGCCTGGACTACAGGAGCTGGCTTGTGCAATGAGTGACTGAAGCCTCCCACTTCTAGCCCTCAGCACCACCCCTTCAGGTGCTGAAGTCCAGGCTCCACCTCTCTGGGTGAAACAGTAAGTGAACGTTGATGCGGACAGCAACCTCATTTACTGAAAGTTATTGATAATTTTCTGGTACAGGACATTGATCCCAAACACCTGACTCTTCAACTACAACAAACAACAAAATATAAGACAGAAAAAGCACCCACAATTTATCACACTCTCGTTCTCTTGGTTTGAAAATCATTGGGAACATACTGCAATAGTCTACCTGCTAATAAACTTCACTGGACAAGACAGATTGCAGGTTCTGCTCTTAAACTGAAATCAAAAGGGCAAAGAGCCAGCAGAGTAATAGGCAGTGAGTCATTTCCCTACTTAGCTGTGAAATTCCCTCCCCTTTTTTACTCCCGCTCTCAGGGAACATGGGAGAGCTCAGTCTGAATCAAGGCAGCCACACAGGCTCAGAATCCATTGATTTCAGATTACAATGTCATCTGAGTGGGAGTTCAAAGTGTGTATTGTTAGCTCCAATCACTTTTAAGACTAATAAAGTCTGTCAAGCTATTAGGCAGGTGCTGCTGTGCACCGATGTGATGACCAATTAAGGGGGAGACTCAAACGTTGCAGTGTCTGGGCACGTGAATGCACTACGCCATCATGTGCACCTGAGAGAACTTAATGCTGGTCGCCGCAACGTGCCCAGCCAAAGAGGAATCTAGCAAAGTCTACCTGCCTGCAGGGGATGGTAATAAGTTTATGAATGTTTTGATGGGCCATTGACACTGTGAGAGAGACAGCACACACAAAAGGAGGAAACGATTCTGCACAATTCCAAAATTAAGTGACAGCGCAAAACAGACATTTGACTATTTGCCTGACGGATGTGGGCAACAGATATTAGGGAGAAAAACGCATGGTAAATAATAGCTTTCATAATGGCACATATCGGGAAACGGTGATACCAACATGTCTGTGAAAGGCTCAAACCAGCCATTTTATCTGCCAGCTCAAACTAGGCTCAAATTATGAAACCTCTGGGACAAATAATTCTATGGCAGTCGACTGATTTCAAGGTAGAAGTTTAGTTTTTGGGGATATTCAGACCAACCTTTTGCAGATGAAGGTCAAAATGGTCTTTATCAATTCTGAAATAAGCTTTGACCTCCCAATGTGCAAATGAAGCTCATGTTTCAGTTTGCTGAAAGGGCAGGTGCAGCCAATAACCTTGGATGAAAGGGGTATTGCTGGCATTTTCCACGTGTTTTTAGCCACACAACATATGAATGGTCCCTCAGGCAAATCTGGTTATTGCAGCTGATGCTGACTAACTAGGAAATCTTATGAATCACAATCTTTTTTTAACTCTCCACCACTATATATATCATTGTTTATCCACTTAGAATGAAAGGCATTGTGTGTTCTTACTTGGAGGACATTTGAAGAATAGGACCAGCAGAAAGCATAGGGTGATGGAGGTCACACAAACAAACACACAGTCACGCAACCGCACACACACACATCTAAGAGAGTGAGAAAGAGAAGGAAAAAGAGAGAAGAGAGGTTGGGCGGAGAATCGGGAAGGGGGGGACATCCACTCTTTTACATCAGACTGACGCACGAGTGCTGACAGAGATCAGATAGAAAAGGCCACATCCCTCTCCCCCTCCCCCTCCCCCCTTGAGTCAACTGGAGCATTGGTTGTGCTGACGTGGCCGCGGAGTACCAACCTTCCAGAGGAAGCAGCCACGGGAAAAACATCGGTCCTCCTCCACAAAACAGCAGGCAGCCACGGAGCCAAGAATAGCCACAAACAAGCTGCCCATTCTAGCAGTGTAAATAGAGGCTAGGTAACACTTTGGGAGCACCATCATCTCCTGTCAACATCACACAACCCCTGTTCGCCTCTCCGCCCCCCCTGGCAGGCCAACAGGATCTTAACTCATAACTGGTGCGCTCGCTGTTGAGTCAAGTGGGGGCTGGAGGTTATGGCAGGGAGATGGGGATAATTGTGTGGGTTGGGTGAACAAGCAAAGGGAGAGACTGGTGGAAAGGACGGACACATGTCCACACACAAAAACACACACTCACACAGATGTGCGAGGATGGTAAGACTCCCACCTGCTTCCTCTGCAAATGGTTAGAGATCACAACAAAGAAAGATCTAAGTGGGACTTCACACAGGTCTTATAAGGCGTACGCAAACGGAGGGGACTTGGCAGCATCAATCCAAGCAGACTGCCAGCTTTAATCAGATGTACAAATAAACCCTCAATTAGATCCGGAGAATAAAAAGAAGCGTGGAAGACAGGCTAGACAGCGGCTGGCTGGATTAAGATGAGAGAAGGGGGGGGGGGAGAGAGGAGGAAAACGCACACAGCTGGAGAAGGCAGGGGTAAGATTGGCATTAGGAGAGACGGTGTGGTGTCATATGGGAGCTCTCAATAAGCTGTGAATGGCAACATGATGAACTGTGAGCCTATAAAGATGGAGCAGGCTTGATTATTAATCAGAGCTAATAAATTGTCTCCATCCACATAAAGAATAGGCGAGGGAGGGCAAGCAGGTTGACTGACGGGGTTTTATAATTACAACCAAGCAAGGGAAACGGGCTACATTAAATTACAGACAACAAATTCCAAGATTAAAGCCTAACAATTGATTTTTTTTATTTTAGTGATGACCCTGTAGCAAATTGTTCTCTTTCTGCATGGCACATCCTTCTTGGAAGAAGGTAAGATCTTCAAGCCGTTAATTGGGTAGTAATTTGCAATAAGTGTAACATTCAATTAGTAGATTATGGAGGCATGACCAGGCTGCCAGTCCAACCACCACCACCACCGACCCAGGCAGAACGAGGAGGTATGCAAAAGGGAAAAAAACAAAACAGGCCGATTCTATTGATCACTTCGCAAACCAGAGCCTGAGGGAGAAAGCTGTACAGTAAACAATGGAACAACTTAATTAGAGCGGTTATTTTCTTATTAGGTGTGATAAAACTCTCTAAATTCCTGATTTTTCAAGGCTCCTGCGTGGCTCTTGTGATCCTAGCAGCGTGAGTGGCGTTTTAGAAGAGGGGAGGAAATCAGTAACCTTCATGCCTAAGCTTATTACAGAACATCAGACGCTGCTGCTGCTGCTTCTCTCAGCCAGACGGACCCAGAACAAGAGAAGAGCCATGACCACAGGGGCAGGGATATTTTCTTCTCTTTTTCAATAACGAGTAATTTGGCTCCCTTCTGAACATGACGATAACACTCTCAAATGACTGTCTCCTGCGTCAACACGATGTATACTTCACAAACCGAGTGGCGTTTGTGATTTTAAAGAAATTACACGATACGAGTGGGTATGAAATCACCCTGCGTTGGACTTTCCATCTCCTGACTAAACTTGGCTAAAAAAAAAAAAGGTTGTTTTTTTGGAACAGCCCTCCCTCTCATCATCTTCTATGATCCTCTTTAGGCTCTCTCCCTCTCCCCTGGTATCAACGCAGCAATGGGAGAATGAGTCACAAGCTCAGTCATTCATAGAGCTACTCGCTGCAGAAGCTCTGAATGAACAGTGCCTGTGTGTGCGTCTATACTCACATGTTTGTGTACTTGTCCTTGGAGTTGGGTAAGGGGAGAGCGGCGAGTATAAAAATAATGTGCTAATGTGGCCATTGTGTATGATGTTGGCAGCGCAATTATGTGAACCATATGTCATGAGTTCTGTTTGGAAGACAGCGCTGGGGGTGAGGAAACGTGCATCTGTACCACAACTGTGCACATGGGGCTAGTCAGAACGGATATGATCATGCGAGCCCATGTAATTTAATGTGCTGTGTTCCCAGTTAAAATAAATTGACTGACTGCTCTGGAAGCACATTTTGTGTGCCACTTGTTTCCCAGTGGAAACCTGATGTTTGATGATGGTTATGAGTATATCATCTGTTCTCTCCCTTAAAAAGACTACATGTATCTTGATATTTGGGCCATGATAGAATCCTGGGATGGAGCGATTAGGTGCCAAGGGATTCTGTAAAATTCTATAAAAGCATTGCTTATCGTCAAATATATATTTCATAAAAGATCAGGGAACACCAAGTTTTTTCCCGTAAAATGTTTGATTTAAAAGCACAGCAAACCGTGTCGGTGTTGTCAGACATGTTGCTTTTGATTTTGACTCACAGACAACACTACCCTGCCAAAGTAACTTTAACAAATCTCGCACTGAACTCTTACAAGGTTTGAAGGCGCGATGCAGCACAGCAGTTTCAGTCAACCGATTCATAATTGTTTATAGAAACGGTACATTTAGCTTCATCTATGAGTCTGAACATCAATGTAAAAATGTCAAATACAGCGATAGAGATTTCTAAAAGTAGCTTCAAGTTGACGATACCAGTGTATCAACAGGATGGATACCAACTCACCACACAGTCAGATGTTCAACAGTGCACATCCTGCCTGCTCAGTATCAGACACAGGGTACATGACAGCTCTAAGTCCCTCTGATAGAAAATAGACTAAGCATATCTGCTGCACTATCAGGAATGACACAAGGTATTTCACAGCTATGGTATCAGTGATGAGGGACGAGTCGGCAGATGAGCTGGCTGACCAACCAGTATCTAACAGGGAGATAAGCCAGAGGACACTGGAACCAGGGCCACAAACTGAGCCAGGTGTATGCATGCAGACACATAGCACACACATGCAGTATTGAGCTTCCTGTTGAGATGCCAGAATGGCTGCCTTGTCTTTTGTGGGAGAAAGCACAGCTCTATCAGGCTCAATAAACTCAGTGGATCTAGACGGTGCTGTCAGCCATCAACTAGAGACTGAATCATCCAAAGTGATGTGAATCACCGGCATGCTAAGTCAGATAAAGAAGTGGATCTAATCAACCCAATGGTCCTGATGCAGACTTGCGTCATCAGTCACCAAGCCTATTAGGTGGTCCAATGCTTGGTGCCAGTGATATAGCCTTCAAATCTACAGTGGCAGACGCTGAGAGAGGCCGACCCTGGTTGAAGCAATAAGTGACTGTCCACTCACGTACAGAACTCCCATTATGGCAAGGAGGATAGCGAGCAAGAAGCTGCTTAATGGCCACTCTAATTAGCCGCCCTCGCTAAAGGCCCCTCCTCCAAAGCAGATATATAAAAAGCCTAAAATACTGCATTTTACAAGAATGTCTCTTTCTATTAAACAGGCTGTCATGCACTAATACGAAGCTGTTACGCACATTAAACTGCTAAAAATACATGATTGAATAAACAAACTGTTGTGGGATGGAGCACATCCAGAAGGAAATGCGTGTGTAACAGATCATCCTGGTTTTGTAACTGTGTCATGATGTACCTGTCAGTACATACTACATTTAAAAAAGGTGAAAGCATGCATATGCACAACAGACAAGTGAACAGGGATAGTCTGTTGTTGCAAACACACAACAAATCAAACCAACCAACCACCACATGCGCGTACATGCATGCATGCTCAGCCGCCCGCACGCACACTCTTCTTCCTCCCTCCTTGCACCGCAAGCGGTGAGTCATCCCTCTATTCACGTCACAGGGAGATGAGCGCACCCTGTGACAGGCCAGTTAGTAGCAGTCACACTGATCTATGTGGCACCTCTCAGCTCTTTGTTTCTCCTCTGATGGAGAGACTATGTATGCTCGCTCCCTATTAAGAGGGTTTACTCAGCTCGTAATGGGGGGCCGGTGTGGGAGCTCAGTCAGACAGCAGTAAGAAGAAGAGCCCTGGTGTGAGCAAGCGGTATGATGGCTTCTTGCCTGAGCAGCATCACTTTATATTTCTGCTTTGGCTCCTTTGTTAAATAAACATGGATGCCTGTGGCCTTTTGTCCTGTTATTATTCATATAAATCACAAAGCACGCTCAAAGTCAGCAGACAAGAAATATCCGAGTCTTCCACAGTGAACACTAGTCTATACATGGGTCATTGGATTTATGCTTAAATGTTGAGCACCTGCCTGCTGCGAGTATCAAACATTATTCACACAAACCTTTTATTACAATGATATCCCTTATTATCTTTATCAGAAAAATAAACAGTGGCTATGAGCTCACAGAACGCGTCTGTGGAGTAAGCCATAAACATAAATTATCTTCAGATCAATGTTTTCCAGGGCAACTGGATTTGATAATGATCATTTAAAATTATGAGCGAACAGCTCTAGTTCCTACAACTACTCCAGCTGTCTTCTGTTCACAATGTCAGCGACATGTTGGAGCCAGACGGCATTGTTGCTGTCACAAAGACAAAGAGAATCACCAACAATCGTGGAACAGGGAAATGACAGCCATGACAAATAAGAACGTGTAACACAGCTTTACTCCAACACCATCGTTTACTCCTCCAGCAATACACACTGTAATTACAGTATGTTTAATTAACATTGTGACAATATATCAGGACACAAATCATTTTTATCACCTGTCAAACTAAACAGGATATGCAGGAAACACATAGGGTTGATTGAACACAAGAGTATAAGGTTCCTGGTGGGGAAATGCTGCTGTGAAAAGGTAAACGTTTATTTACTTAAAAGAATGAAGGTGTTGGTACATTTTGTGCATTTGCTGGAGTCCAGCTGTTTTTTGCACTTCTGTTATTAAGAGGTGTGGAAATTTCTAAATGTGAAGATTGAACCTTATTGACAGATTGAAAGCTGGTAGGTGGTGATAAAGTCTACTTCAACATTTGGTCAAATACCAGAGAAGAGCGCTGTGGTCCAAGCGAGTGGGCAAGGCAGACGTCTGTGAATGCTGGTAATGTGGAGCGATTATCTTAAATGTAGTTGCACAGTTGTAATTAAACCCATCAGTTCTAACAAGACCGGTATAAACATTGTTGTTGACTAGGGTCGGGCCTCAGTAAAACACCCGCACCTACACACACACAAACACTAAGACAGCAGGGCAGAGAGGCCTCAGTGGAGCCAGTGAACCAGGTAAACTCAAGGCAACGTCAAACTGGAGCTGATGTCAACTAGGTAAAAAAGCAGAAAAAGTAGAGCAGCGATGTGCAGTCTGCAGCGTACTTGTTAAGCTAATAGCAATCTGTTATAGAGACGATAAAATGAAAGCGTTTTTCATGTAGCCTCAGTCTGTTCATGTTAGTTTCCCATGAATATTAAAATTCTTGTAAACTAGCTATTGCAGGCCCTCGCCCGGCCCCTTCCCGTCTCTACCAGCTGTACCTGCCGACAGAGAATCACACCAGCAGCCGATGGAGGAGGACGGAGCACAGACCAATACTCACGGACATCTGCATTCTTCATTCTTTCTAAACTGAACTCAGTATTTAGATGTCGGGGATATATCTTATCTTACAGGCATTTTAAATTTGTTTCCACTGAGATATTGCATGCAGGCTATAAAAGGGATTTTGACTGATAAAAAATGTACTGCTGCTGCTCTAGAAACAACATTAAGTTTAGTTCTAAAAATCTAAAATCATTCCAGTCCTGTTGTGAGTAAGAGAAATAAAGATTCATCATCTTGATGTATAATGGGGTATGCATCAAGATGAGTCAATAATCATTTGAGAATCACACTGTAACGCTTTAAAGCAGAATTGAATCAAATCGTGAGGTGCCTCGTGATTCACACCCCTGTTTGCTGTAGCAGCTGTACTATTCATATTATTGGCTGGAACCATATGATGCAATTATGTCATTAAGCAACCTGGAAGCTGTGAGACATGACCAACATCCTGTTGTCATTTCAATAAAAAATACATTGGTGCTTTCTGGTCAACCCCTCCCCCTCTTCTCACTGCAATCACCAGGGGAAAAAGAGCGAGTGAATGTGGGTGAAGGTGACGCCGTCTATTAGATTATACCTACACCTATTATTATTTCACACTTTACAATTCTCGATACTCAACGCCTTTATTTAAAAAAAATTTGAACATACAAATAACAGTGGCTACATATCCTTCAAGTGATAAAAGAAAAAACTAATAACATAAAACAGAACACACACAAACTCGAGTGCAAGGCAGCAAGCGGCAGGTTAATGAGGTAGTAGTGACAGACCATTAAAACCCATTTAAGGTTCTAATGTTATCAGTGGTTCTTCTTGGATTTTGTTTTTTAGCAGTGGGAGCACCCCCCCCCCCCCCCCCCCCTGAAATGAGACACATCACTCTGCGCCAGTCAACAAGTGACTCTGCTCCTCTCCAGTCACCCACACGCAGGACCCATCTCAACAATAACCCACTGAACTCGCTTCCGTGTTCCTGGATGAACATCGTCAATGTTCAAAGTTGTATCAATAACTTCACATGATTAAACTTGTCTAACCGGTGTGACGGAAAACAACTTGAATCTTGGTAACAAGTGAAGAGTTGTCTGATTCCAACAACTTATTGCAC
The DNA here is from genome assembly GCF_949316205.1 of Platichthys flesus. Classification (NCBI taxonomy): domain Eukaryota; kingdom Metazoa; phylum Chordata; class Actinopteri; order Pleuronectiformes; family Pleuronectidae; genus Platichthys; species Platichthys flesus. The sequence continues at coordinate 24,246,751 of NC_084948.1, read as the reverse complement.
TGAATATGAGTTTCATAATCTTTATATATGATTTTGCTTGATGGTGATTTGCGTATTATGTGATATACATCGATATTAGGAAAAAGTGGTGTTCACCTCTAAGGTATGAACCAGCGCTATATATGTTCTATATTTACTGTATTAATGAATATCTCAGTTTCATTTGGAAAAAGCCACACGGTATACAGGAGGTTTGTGAAGATGGCTGCCAGGGGGGGCTGCTCGTCTTTCCCGATGCCCGGAAACTCCCAGAAACTATATGTGTGCGTCTCCTCTCATTGAGTTTCTGCTTTGTGAAGAGGTTTGCCTGCTGAATATAGTGTTCCTCATTTCACAGTCTTCATGTTGGGGACATGCCCTTGAATGAAACTTAAGATAAAACTATTCCATTCGTTTCTTTTGTGTTTGCAATATGACTCACAATTTTAGAGGGAGTAGTCATTTTTCCATTTCATTTCAAATGAAAAATAAAATGATGCAAGTTAGATATTCTTACATGAGTCTGAGCCATGGAAGCTTCTCTAATTCTCTAAGTAGTAATAGCATCTCTATCACATCACTTAATTCAAAGCTGTGAGATGTGACAAATAACTTCTTTATGAATAATGCAACTCCTGAACTTGGCTATGTTGTGATTTCTGTAATTTTTCTACTGTAAAAAACACAAATGTGTAAAACAGTGAGCAATAATTTTAAAAATTTTGTCGGAACTGTGCACACATGATTTTTATAAATGTTCTCTCTTGTGGGTTTACAGTAAAAGACGATTCGGGAGTTATTGAATGGATGCAAATATACCTATGTGATACGAAAATTCAGATTTTTGTACAGCTAGATTTTTTAGACAAAATTAATTTAAATCAAGATTATAATGACAAAGTAACTTTCTCACCTGTGATACACTGAAACTGACCATCCTCTCGTCGAATAGTGAAGGCCTCACCTGGGTTTACCTGCACCAGGATTACCTGTCGAAAAACAAAGATACGTTAAATTTAATAAAATAAGTTCATTCCATCTGAGGGAGGGAGATAGAGAGAGACAGACAAAGAGAGAGAGAGAGCGACAGAGAGACAGACAGACAGAGAGAGAGAGAGAGACAGCATGTGACAACTTCAAGAGAAACAACTTCCACACACCTTCTCCAAAACCTGATAGTGACCACAGCAACTAGTAAACAACACAAAGGGAATGCAAGTTTCTGCAAATGCAACCACTGTATTTAAAGGTGGTCAATTTGTGGATAGTGGGAGGAAGTGGAGACGTTTTGTCCATCTTCATATACAATCTAAATATGACAACATTATTTTTGTAAATATTCCCTAGTGGACCTCTAGAACTGAAGTCTCCACAGCTATAGTGTGAATAAAAGCAGCATCATTCCTTAGGAGAAACCCAGTTTCTTATCAACAGTAGTCTGCGTTGCACTGACAGTGTGAAAACACTGACAATACAGTCACCAGAAAGTAGTACGAGGAAAAAATTGCTTTTCATCTATCATTTGGAGCCTCTCAGTAATGATGTGAGGCAGGTGAGGCAGGTGAGGCAGGCAGAGGCAGGTACAAGCAGCAGAAATATTACAGTATCAATAACGACCAAAACTCACAAAGCTGTCTGCTCTTGCTACAAGTGCTTCAACATGCTTGAAATATGTGCGGTAGACTGCAGCTGGAGGGATAAACAGGAATTAAACTGCAAAAAATAAATAAATCAGCAGATAGATTTTTTTCCCCATGGGAGACTTAATGGGAATACCAATAATCTCTGAGATACCTGGATAATTGAATCTATGAATAGTAGTTTAAATACATGCATGTCTGGGGGGGGGGTGTTTACTACAACACAATTTCAGGAAGAAAAAGAAAGAACAAATCGATGGATTGTGGAGAAGTCTCATAATAAATTCACTGTAGGATCAAATATGTATTATCAATTACTTTCGGTCATATAAATCGTACTATTGAACTGATGAATGGTCTGAATGAGCCAATAAATGGAAAAAGATGAGAATTGGGGGAAATATGACCATTGTGTACAGGTAATATAGTAATACAGTTAATATTTAAAAAGAACAACGTCAAACCTCAACCCATGGGATTTTGGTTTGGTTGTTTTCCACAAAACAAAAACAGCTGCACAGTTTTAAATGAATCTCATAAAAAGGGATAAATCTGAACTGACACTTGACGTAAACGTACTTTTATCTTTTCCAAACGTAATTAGTGACGAAAGTCTGTAAGCTTTATTTAATGTGTATATTCCAAGAACATTGAACAGATGTTGCCTGAAGGCAGCGAAAGACCTAAATTCAGTTGTTTTTTTAAATGGCAAAAAATAAAAAACTATTTGCCTGCAAGTTTTAAATAATTGATCGTGTTTATAACATTTAACAAAATGTATAGTTTTTAATACCATCTCAAATGAATAATGAATTATAGTTTGACTGTTTTTGCTTTTCCCTGATGTTTATTTACAGGGGAAAAAAGTCTGTCCTCCTCTCTAGTTATTGGGCTAAACATGCATATAAAAGCTTCAACCATTAACCTTAAACCTCTAAACCTAATGATTATTAGATTAAAAGTCAGTAACCTGTATATTCCAGGAACATTCAACAGATGTTGGCTACAGACAAAACAAGCTAAACCCAGGCAGCAAATGACAGCTTGCCTGTTTCTGTCCATATCTGATATTAATGTGCAGGAAAAATAACTTCAACTTTCAAAACCAAGTAACTATCACTACAAGAGCCTGTAATCCCTTGACACTGAGACTAATTGTTATGTTTTTCTGTTTTAGAAAAAGGTTTAAATATTTGTTTTTTTCCTGGAATACAATGCTTGTGTAGATATTTTAAAATGAAAACTGTGCAAGAAATCATGATTTATAATTTGTGCTCATATCTAGTATTGGAGTACAGAAATAAACTGCCTCTAGTTACCACATTGTACATGCATTTTTAAGCTAAAACCATAAACCTAAACTAACCCTAACCCCTTAACTATTTTTATCTCACACCATTCAGAGAGTTCATCGCTGCTACCACACACCTGCTTCTTTAAATCACTACAACACAACCGAGCGTCAGAACTGAATAAGAGGAAGCCTCAGGAAATACGTCCAACTTTTCAAACCATCAAACATCTCTCACAATGCCACCTGTTTTAATAATAGGCAAATATCATGAAAATTATTAAACAGACCTGGAGACAAACACTTTTTCAACCAGTCAGATGATGTCAATAAAAATCCTACTAATCATCTCAAATCCATCAGTTTCCTCATCCTGATAAAACGCCAAGAGAACCCACGTATAGTGTGTGTGAGCGCCGGTTACCTCGCTCTTGTGGAAGTCGCCGTCATAGAATCTACACTCCCCCGGCACGGGGCTTTGGACACGGCTTGCTTCAAGCACAGAAATCATCAGCACCTCCATCTCTGACACTGCTCCCATTCATGTGCTCGGCAGGGAGAGGAAAGAGCCCTTTGACTGCCACACACAGAAGCTCATATGTTCCTACACACCCACACAAGCAGCGTCAGCAGCAAGTGTAGATGGTGGTGGTGGTGGTGGGGGAGGGCTGGAAGTGGGTGGGGGTGTTCAGGGGCAAGGGAGGTCTGATTGAATCAAAGTCTCTGCACTTCACAGTCGGGTGCGTGTATACGATTGTTGTCCACCACCTTCAGTGTGAGGAAAACACCCTCCCCTAGATTTATTTCTCTCTCTTCCAATCTGATCTTTATGGTGAAAGTTACATTCAAAATATACAAATGACACAGTGACATTCACTGCCGGTTAATGAAATCAAAAGGAAGGAAATCTGGCTTGCAAAAGATCCGACTGCTACTTACTGTTGCCCGCATTGCTTGTTCTCATTCAGGCGTCGCTATACACGCAGTCACAGCAAAAGAAAATGATGCTCCAGGGTCTACCAGACCCTCCACCACTTCAACCACCCCTCATGAGAAATCACATGACCGGCGGAGCTAACACATCTGGCTGGGCTGATCCTTTACACCCTCCGCTTCCGTCAACTCTTGTGCAAAATCCAGGAAGAAGCTGGAGAGAGGCGTGGAGTGCAGCAGGAGCTTTGTAAGCAGATGGGGCTCGGTCTCCTGTGCTGGATGTAGCCTTCACAGAAAGTGTGGCGTGAATCTCATGTTTGCTTCGCCTGGTTCAGCCTCATCTGCTCCATAGCGGCGCTCTCTGCAGCAGGCAGCTCGCTCACTCTATCCTCTAGCTCCGGCGCTGCCTCCCCACCGTCAGTATCCACAGCAACCCCTTCAACAAATAAGCCACGGCGATGTCCGCACCAAACCTTCAGAGAAGGCACTGAAACCTTATCAGCAGCGGCCACTCTCCGGAAAAAGGAGGTGAATGAACCAAGGAAAACAGGACCGAAAAGGAGAAGGACTTTGGATGATGCCTCAGTTTGCTTCTTGCCTCAGTCACTGACAGTGTGCCGGTGCCAGCTCTGTTAATGCCTGCTGTGCTCCTTAATGCTTAATTTCAATAGCATTCCATCAGGGTGTGATCATAGCACAGCTGAGCAGGCAATGGTTTAAGGGTTCCATAGCGTGGGGAGTCCTTTGTTCTGCCTTTTTTCAAAACAACAACAATGGCGTGAGGGAGCTGAGCGACCCACGCAGCTTCTGAGGCTGACATACACGACTACGCTACAGTCTCTCCCTCCCTCGTTTTCTCTCCCTCCCCCTCATACTCTCCCCTGGCTCTCTCTCCCATTCACAGAGCGACATGCCATACACCCTCTCTTAATACTCCGATCGATGCGAGAGGAGATGAGGTTGTGGGAGTTCAATTGCGGAGCTCCAATGCTGCCGACAATTGCAGCCTCGAGTTCTCCACCGTCTCCAAAGATCACAAAGCAGCCCGCTGAGAGTCAAAACAGAGACACTATTTGTGCAGCGACACAATAAACAGGGCTTCTGTAACATCTTTCCTCATTCATTTTAACAAATGGTCCTTAAAGCGACAGCGTTGATCACTCGATCAGCATGTGCCAAGTTAATAGTTACTGTGCATCACTGATACTACTGCGCAGGGGGTAATTCAAAATCCTCCACAATATGAAAACCTTCTGTTTAATTCATTCTGTAAAATGATTGAAGCTGAATTTAAGGATTCTGATGAATATGGCGGGTAGTTGGAAAGATCAGGTGCCAAAATACTGGAGGTTTCTGAAGTGAACTGTATTTATAAAAATGCAAAGTTAATGTTACAATACATTTTACACTGATCAAATCAACAATCAATTGTTTTGATTATGTTGGACTCGTGAATTAAGGATTTTTTAAACAACTATAGATTAAAGCTCCTATATCTAAAATAATATTGCCAATACCTGTGGTCAAATTTCAGTGTGTCCAAAACGAAATTGGAGAGGGGCTGTCAAAGTCGATAGTGACAGACAGTTCAGATAACATTCAGCAAATGAACAACAAACCCCACTAAAATATACAAAACCCACAAAAATACACAAAACAAGCAACCCCCCTGCTGTGGCTTTGGAAGAGAAAGCACCTTTTTCTAATTACTTGCTCTCATTTCTCCTCATACTTACTGCAACAATGGAGGCTGGTATTTTTAAGAACAATTTGCATAAACAGTCTGGTACTGAAATGGGGTTCTTGGCCAAAATGTTCTGATTTTTACTGGTAACACTGTCTTCCCTGTTTATCTTTAGTAAGAATTGACTCAAAATGTTACAAAACATATTGAATAGACAGAGAGAAAAACATAATTGCCAGGGAAATGTGCCACAATGAAAAATAAGCAAATTTTGAGATTAGTCAGGTTCCTCTTCTGATAACTCCACTTGCCTGAGGCAACTGTCAATCACAGTTATTAACCTTACGCCACATTTTCAGACAGACACTTGCTCAGTGCTAAAACAGTTCAAGGGCCTGCGTTGGTGGGAGTGTGTTGTTTCATGCACCGGTGACAGTGAAATAGCGACCGCCGAGTCCAGTTGGAGGAACAGGCTTGCTCGCCACTCGCATACGAGCGATTGGCCAACACGGTACCTGTACACATGACATCACACTGCGTTGCAGCAAAAGCTGAACCAGGTTGGACTGTTGTTTTTGCCAAGTGCCGCAGCACTGGAAAGACTTGGAAACATGGCCAAGATACTGCAAAGGTTACTTTTCACACAGATGACTAAGCACTGCAATGTGCGATGTTTTCCTGGTCACATTCTCAGCAAAGACGAACTTTTAAGCAGAGCATCGGAAGGAGGTATTCGTGCATTTAGTGAACAAGAACAACGAACTTCACCTGCTTGTCTACAAATTTATAGGAGGGGATGTTTATATACCTTGTTCCCACCACTGTAAAGATTTATGTCCTTGCGGGAGCCATGTGCAAAGAGATTGCAGATCAATTAGTACACACTGTCACACAGGTGGCCACTGCTGTGCTTTATTACCCAGGAGAATGGGACCACTCTGTGTGTTCATGGCTGTTAGCTCTGACATTTCTTGGCCAATGGTGACTCAGAGTTCAGGTTTCTCACCATTTGTTCCTCTTAATTGTTTACTGTGCGTTGATGTGGTACAGCAGCTGCATGGACAGGAAACTGGAGGCAAATGACGGAGAAAATCCTGCCACTGTAGCCAGGCACTAGAGCAGTCTCCCCACAGCTGATGGCATATGCTTAACTGTTCAATTATAATTCGAGGCAATTTGATGATCCTCTACCCACCAGATTCTCTTGGAAATATTGCATGATGGGATAGCAGGACAGAAACAGGCAGAGACTTCCATGTAAATATTAATTATCTTTTTAGAAATATTAATTCACAGAGGAGATAATCTGTTATTTGTATTTATCCGAGCAACCACAAAATGTTATCTAAGCACATACTCAGAGTCTGGGAGCACGGTTTGGATTACTGTCCTGCTTAATGGCAGTCAGCATCCAAATAAATAACGATTTTACTCAATCCTTATTTCTTTCTTCTCTGTGGACTTTGATTCCTTTCGTCTGATGCTAACATCGCCAGGCTTCACGGAGGAGCTGGTGCACTGAGGTGGTCCTGATACAGAGCTCTCCACTACAGTTGATCTACCACAGTATCCTTCGCCTCAGGCCTTTGGCAAACTTCACATGAATTCCTGCAACCTCCGGACATGCTGTCATGTGCTTTTCTTCTCTTCAGGAGCACCTTCCATCTGGCTCCTCTACCGCAGAGACCAGACTTGTGAAGTGCTGCACTTGGTGTAACTGTTCCAGGGCGATCTCTCATCAAAGTGAGGACACTTTGTACTCGTGTTAAGAGTTGTCCTTGGGTTCCAGGTCAGCTTCCTGGCGAAGGTTCTTGTTTGGTTAGTCAATATGCTCGGGGCAAAGACCAGGTAGTCTTGCATTTTAGTCATTTTTAGTAATGATGTCTTATGTGCTCCTCTTGGATATCGTGTTTAAATATACACACTTGGACAAATGTTTATATTTGATGATTTTTAGCTTTCAGCAGAATATGTTGATCACCTGCAATACTGGTTTCTGTAAAGCTGTTTTCAGAGATTAACTCTGGAAAAATGTGGGTCAGGACTTCTGTGTTCTCACAAACAGTCTCTTGAGAACATTTCAGGAGAAAGTCCGGAATTCAGTCCATGTCTGAAAGCAGATTGTCTGTTTCAATAGACCATTCAGTCAGAAATGAATGGTAACTGAGTGGTTCTCAGATCGATAGACTGATTTACTCGGACAGCACTTGTATCTATTCTGTAAATTTGTATGGTTTGTCTCACTGGCTTAGAAGAAAGTGTCCTAAACACTGCTGAGTCACGCTCTGTCCACCTCCTCACAATAGCTGACAAATAGTGGGCTCACCCCCATCTTCACAGATGAATCAGTGGCTGACGAGGAGAGAAAATGAGTGGGCTGCATTTTTGTCACAACATCTCAGGCCCTCTGGCAACTTATAAGGGGCACGGTTCCAGGGCCCTGTCTCCTGTGTCTGGCTATAGCTTACAAGGCCAGCACGAAAGACGGCTGAGTCGGGAGTGAGGTCTCACTATCCACCAGTAACATTAGCCCACGCATGGCACGAAGCCACAAGCAGACCACACACTCATGGCTGTGTGCTCCCTGTTCAATTCATGTTGTTACTATTCATTGCCGGGTGTTCTCACACACGACCGGAGTAAACATCAGATCTATAAATCTCAGCCTATCCCACAAAAGACTTTGAATCTGGCATGAATAACAACATGTCAGAATAAAGAAGTACTTTGTTAATTTTTTATATTTGCATAACACATATTTCCCCATAAGCCTTGATGTTTACTAGTAAAATGTTTCTTACTGAAACTGCTAAGCTGCAAGTCTGTACCAAGGGGCAGTGCTTTCCAATTGACCATTTATACTAGAGGCTTATCGAATATTTTTTTTCTCCAAAGTGTTTTTATCACTTACATGCTGTCAGGTTACAGACACAGACTCAAACCCTCAAAGCAGTGGAACATAAAAACACAAGCACAAAGAGCACAGGAACATTAAATGATAGGTCTAATGAAAAGCAGTAATGAACTAAATGGAAGAATATATACATAACCATCAGCACAGACAACAGCTAAGTACATAAGCCATTAGCTAGGCTTAAACATTGACAGAAACAGACTGATTCATCTGTTACCAATTTAGCTTCAAAACCAAATGGCAAGAGCCGGAAGAACTTCGGGATGAGAGGGGCTTAAATGGATGGAAGCAGTGAATCATACTGTACCCAAAGTCATCTCTAAAAAGGAATCATCTCAGGTAATGACCGCAAGACAACAGCTTCCTCTGTGACTCAGAATAATTGGTCCAACAGAGCGTTAATACCAAGCCGAGACTGGGATAGAGAAACAGAGAACAAAGAATGAGGTGTCCTTGTAGCTTCTCCACCTAAAAAGGTCAAAATCAGAGGGGTCAGACATCGCTGTGAATCCTCTTCACTGTCACTGCAGCCCCGCCTCGCTCTGTCAGGGCCCACGCAGACCCCTCCAGTGGTTCCTGCTCCTCACTCTGCAGCTGTCATGATATTTACACACCTCCTCAGACACACAGCACACACAAGCTACATCTTAGTCGAAGAAATGCTTAAACCACGAATGCGAAAAAAGATGTGCATCAAGCATCTGTATCAAAGGTGATCATGAGTCAGACTGAAACGATTAAGAGGTACTAAAACCTTCCAATAAGCAAACCAATACAGCTTAAAGATTAACAGATATCAAAAGGTTAATATTCATTTCAGAACCAAAGATCAATCAATACAGATGTCAGAAACCTACTTAGGACAAATAACAGTCCTAGTCTCTGTGCTCCCCAGACTCTGGTATATGCGCTTGTTTATGAGCCACCACACCTCTACTAAAAAATTAATGAATACCAAACAGGAGACATCAGTCTTAACCTTGCAAACCCTGGCAATCAAATACTCAATCTCTTCTTCTCAAAAGGTAATAAAAGAAGCAAGAAACCATGTTTTTCTCAGAACATGCACCAACACAGCATTGTTTAAAATCATAGATGGATTATAATGTCCCTGAAACCACAATGCATAACATCTAGTACTGACAGTAATTCTTTGAAACAAAAGCAGAATAGGCACTGCCTATTGACTGGAATCCTTACTAGAGATGTTCTGATACCATTTTCCCTTCAAGGTACTGATTCAGAAACCTGAACTTTGCATACTGATACCAAGCATCTATCTGAAAGTAGTGCATTTAAAAAGAAAACCTTATGTAACGGATGTTAACAGCTGTACGCTTCTAACTTTGCATGGAAGTATTGAAGCCATAATTGAAAGAATGTATGCTATACAACCTATTTTATCATATAATTTGACAACCAGAAGTGTAAAAGAACACAAAATCATTTGTAAAATTGGCAACACTAGTGTTATCCCTCAATACTGGAGTCTTGCATGCAGTACATAGGATTGTGTACTCACTGATGCCCAACCCAGCATTTTCAGTATCGGTAAATCTCTAATCCTTAAATCAATAGCTAGCTACTGAGATTCAAGCCTTGTACATTCAATTTAAATCAATAGATATCAAATCTCAGCTCAGTAAAAATACAGTGTTTTTGTATCCAGCTGAAGACTTTGCATGAGAGTATTCATACGTCTAAGACCGAGACACAAACACCCTGACTGCAAAAACAAAATCATCATGCAGTAGCTCAAAAAAAATGATAAAACATAGATACTGCTGTGTTATCTGATACTTGTTTTTCTTCTTCATGGGAACACATTTCAGTGTGTTTCAGTGATCATGAACATGCAGTGTTGCAAATTGGTCTGAGCAGCAGGGTGGTAATGATGTCAGCCAGGAAGCAACAGCAGCATTTTATTCCTCTAGCTCTCACAAAACAGCGTAAACACAGACACAGGACATGTTCGGAAAATCAGGTAACCTTTGTGGGACGTGGCAAGGTAACAGAATTCCATGAGAACAACACCCTCACACAACAACACAGCCAGGAATATTTGATCTCTACGTGAACAAAGCCTGATTCAGGTGTGGGATTTTCCACTGCGGAAAAATGACGGTTGGAAAGGCCTGTTATAGGGCAGTGCTAATATTAGCTGGTCTTATCTGGACAAACGGCACATGGCTGAGGAAATGACGGAAAAGATATCACTGTGGGTTCAAGCTATCCCCCAGGAAGTCACGGGAATTTAGGCAAATCGAACTGATAACCATCAAAATGACAGGGAAATCACCCAGGCTTGTCAGGGCCACTCAATCTCACTCAGATATAGTTAAGAGACGCTTAACTATATCGCTGGAATCACTCCATATTCTGTACCCATTCAGCAGAGGCTGCTATCAAAACTGAGAGGCTTGTGGTTCATAACCATCAAGCACCTGTTGCCTGGGAAATATGTTACATGAGAAACTGAAGTTAGGACAGCAAATCCATTTTGGGTTGTTTCACTACTTGACTGAGTAAGAACCATAACTACTTGTCTCGTCTATCAACAAGCCACCAAATGCTTTTAGGTTTCACAAGCGGTAGATACTACACGCTGCCATCACTAAAAAATGTAGCAGAGAACAGTTTTTCAACTATGACATTAAATAAGATGAGTTTGGTGTAATCTTTTTGGACTTTTAGCAAGGCAAGAGGTAAATATACAACAAATTAGTTAATATAAAAGGTAAAATTCACACTGTATTGCAGGCTTTTGTAGTCAAGACTCCTCAGCTCAGGAACTCATGCTTGTTAATTTGTTCTTTTAATGCCACACTGCATGCAGGGTTGCAGTCACCTTTTGGATTTATTATTGCCTGATAACACATAACCCTAGCTCCACATAACAGGCCGAATATCACTTAGTGTTTCCCTGCTGCTACAACCATATACTATGTCACTGACTTTAGTTTTACAGTTACTTCTTGAGTAATAGCACAAGTGCTGTGCATCAAAATCTCTGTCTTTGCAAAGCAATCACTTTTCACACACTTGTACAAATATTTGACATTTTCTCACAAAAAAGCTGACACACACCATCATGACTTTGTTTTCAAGATGGTAGACTCAGCTACACAAACAGTTTGACAACAGCACACTTGATGCCATTCCCTGATTACATAAGAGAGGCAACACTCAACTGTGATTATGAAGTCCAGTTGGGTAAAACAGACCTTTATGCAGTGAGTGTGACTAATAGCAGAGAGAGACGTGAGGGTGGAGAGGTTATGAGTGTACCTGCTGGGGGCCATCCCCGTTGACCATGGCTGGGGGTGGTGGTGAAGGAAGCATTGGGAGTTCAGTGCTGAGAAGCTGGCCGGACTCCAGAGGTGGGGTGTGGTCTGCCATGTCTCCCTCATTCACACTACTGAAGAGGTTCTCCTGCAACAAAAGACACAGCAATCAATAGAGTGCTGCAGGGATGACGCACTTTGAACGCCAATCCGGAAGTAAGCAGCACACTGGTTCCTTTGACAAATGCCAATGGGATTTTTATGTTAAGCTTAAGATACTTGCATGTTTTTTGTGTTTATGGTGATTATATTTAACGTCCCGGTCAACCGCCAGAGTCCCACTTAACTGCTTGCTAGCAGACACACAATAGCTGTAAAAGATATGTCACTAGTGGGATATTTAGTCTTAGAAATTACATGACAATGTCTTGAGCTTGATGGATAGATTCAAGGGATGGCTGTAGATATTGCGATTGCCTAATGCAAAATTATTATATTACATTTCTCACTAGAAAATATCATTTTTTTTTTTAACCTGCTGCCTGCAAGCAGTTCTCTATTAATATTAAAACCAAGTGAAACATCCTGAATTCAATAAGACTCTAATAGTTTTAGGATATGACTGTTTGGGAAACAGGATGAACACATCTGCTATCAGGCATGAGGCAGATAGTCTCTAACTGTGCTGTTGTTTCCAGTAAGGAGATAGTAACAAGCTGAATCACACTGAGTGGGAATTTGATTCACATCCAAATTAATCTTCAAACACATCAATTGCTTTTTCCGCTGCTGATCATTTTGTGGCAAAGGAGCCCAGTTGCTAACTCTGAAAGCTATTTACTGGTGGCAGCCAGGTTAGACCATCTGATCCATCTCAACTAAAGAGGCCTGATCACAGACCACAGGGAGGGTATAAGTGATTGGAAACTCATCTGTGCTCCTTGTGATAGTCTGTGTTGTCCATCACTCCTGTAATGTCTTGTCAACAGTACATGTTGCATGCTTTGTTTGCATGGAGCTTGTACAGTCGATATAGAACCATAAAATAAAATGGCAACACATGAGCCACAGTCAGGAAGAGTTTATCAATAAATATCAGAAGATGTCTCCTCTCAAGGGTCATGTAAAACAAGATACTATATTAACAACAATAAATCACAGAGATATTCTCAAACAGTGTACTCACATCCTGCTGAGCATTGTGGTTTATTAGGTGTATTGAATTCAAGCAATCAACAAATGCAGACCAAGAGGGATTATACATAAGCTCATGTCAAGTCAAACTCTTTCAGAGTATGGAGAGAGGATAGATAGGGTGCCTTTTAAGACACTACCATGCAGTTAGACACAGGGCCACAATGAGGGCAGACCACTTGTGATAAAAATTTGAAGCTTGATCACACGGTAAACAACAATTCTGCCAGAAAACAACAGAACAGCGTGAGGGAAATGTAACATGTGTCCTTGAACCTAATTACAATCTCACGCATGCGCCCGTCGAAAGACAGTGATCTGGCTTATCTGTTGGCTTTAGCCCCTCCCCTGCTTGAGCTTATACAACAAAGTCAGTTTACAGTGCGTTGGTCAATGAACTGGATTTGAGGAACTATTGCTGCGGCGGAGGACTGCAATGGGATTAGCCCAGTATTACCAGCAGGCTTCAGATGATGGCAGGATTCTTCCGCAGCCATTCGGCCTCCGGCACACTGCAATAAGTTTGTTTAGCACTCACAGCCTATTATAAACCGATCCATGTTACATCTTAAGGTTGTTTACTCTGGACAAACTTCCAAAACAGCTCCATGGGGTCAGGGAGGGAGCAGATTGTTGGAAGAGAACCTCCTGTGATTAGTGACCCAACCTCCTGTGATTAGTGACCCACCCTATAATATACTCTTACAATTGTCCCCCGAGCAACCACCTTTGACACAGTAAAGAAAACCTACTTTAGAGTGGTATTATCCCATAAGAAATTAAGATTATTCTTTCATTTCAGCTATGGTATTATTTGATTGGGGAGAATGGGTAACTTATACTCCTGTTATTGAATGCTTGGAGGTTGTCAGTGGATCTGCATGATTGCCAGGTTACCTACAATAAAATATGACATGTAATCCTACGCCTCCTCTACAAAAATAAAGTTGATGTTAAATATCTTCTTTATAGAATAAGTGGCAGTGTCCAATTTCGTTCTGTATTTGACTGTGGCCAAGAGAGCAGCCGTTTCTCGGTTGCAGTTTTGGTGAGACCAGGGAAAACACCCTGAAAGGTTAGTATCACGGGCCACTGCGTCTTCTGCTTAATCCTCATAAGACCGAAGAATGGATGAGGAACTAACATGAACTAAAGTGTATAAAGAAAAACACTGTGTGAAAACCTGCTTGGCAATAAACTTGAGAGTGAAATGTTTGGTTGTCAGTGAATACCGATTAATCTTATTTCCCAACAACACTTGAACGGGGACGTTAAACTGAAACACCTGGAGACATGTTTTTCCACTCATCAGTGTCCAGTTGAACAGCTGGCTTTCCATTCAGTGCATGTACGTGACTTGGCATTGATGTTGACTTAGCATTACTGTTAGCAGGGCTGACACTTGTGTTCAACACGTCACATTATTGAAGACAAGAATAAAAGTCAGTGTTGTGATTAAGAGTTCCTTATTTGCCATATACATGCTTGCACTTGTTGTTAGCCACTTAGCTGGCCCTGCTACTTAGCATTACTGTTAGCAGGACTGACACGTATGTTTAAAATGTCTCATTATTGAATAAAAGAATAAAAGCTAATGTGCAGATTAAGAGTTCCTTATTTGCCACATATATGCCAACACTTGTTAGACACTTAGCTAGCCCTGTAACTTAGCATTACTGTTAGCAGGATAGACACTTGTGATACCCATGTCTCATTATTGAATATAAGAATAAAAGCCAATGTGCAGATTAAGTGGTCCTTATTTGCCATAGATATGCTAACACTTGTTGTTAGCCACTTAGCTAGCCCTGCTACTTAGCATAACTGTTAGCAGGACTGACACGTATGTTTAACATGTCCCATTATTGAATATAAGAATAAAAGCCAATGTGCAGATTAAGTGGTCCTTATTTCCCATATGCTAACACTTGTTGTTAGCCACTTAGCTAGCCCTGCTACTTAGCATAACTGTTAGCAGGACTGACACGTATGTTTAACATGTCTCACTATTAAGTATAATTCCATGTTATGGTGCAGTTCCCTGTTTGCCATATTAATGCTAATCAGGTTAGCCGGATCGCAGCCAAGACAACTATTTACTCTAGCTACAGGTGTGTGTGTCTGTGTGTGTGTTTGCTCCGGGTTATGTAAAAGCTCTCGGTTCTTATCTAACTGCGGAATAAAAAACGTAACAACACTGACGGCTGGTGAACAAATGACCACAACATTTGTCGTGTGCTCCCCCCCTCTAGAAACCCGGTGAACACGTCGCGCACACAGTCTGCAGCACCGGAGACTTTATTATAACCAGCGGCTAACGTTACTCACTCTGTCAGTCGACACAGCAGCGGCAGGAGTCCCGGACACACACGCCGATGCACGGGGGATGATTCCTCTCCCTTCGCCCTCCCAAAAAAAGAAAATGTCTTCACGTCAGCGAGCTCCGGTGACCGGCTACTGTCTGCAACACCTGAGACGGAGAGCTAGCTGGCTACCTAGATAAACACACGACCAGGCAGGGATGTGACATGCTAGCGCTAGCCCCCCCTCCTCCACCACCTCCTCCTCTAATGCTACCCAGCTTATAGTTAGCAAGATGAAGACGCGCTCTTCTTCCTCGTGAATACGAACGACGATCGCGTGCTCCGGTCGGCTGCACCCACAACAACTAGGAAGAGCTGGCGAGCGTGCGCGACGGTGCGAAGTGTCGATGTCTTTCTCCCGATCGCCACTTTTTATCGAGATAACTTTCCATCCAACCCTGCTCCGCGCAGAAAAGGCAGGAATTTCGCCATCGCTCACAGGGCCGTGTGCGCATGCGCGTCACGGCAGATCATGACGAGTCCCAAATTCCGCGATAAAGTGCAGAGAAACGTGTGGGTCGCAGCTGGGTTCAGTTTCGGTAAATATCGCGGGGACGTGACCGACATCCGGTTGGTTAAGAGTGAAACTTCCTGCGTGTTCATCCCCTTTGAAGAAGAGGTTTAAGGTTGACGTGTCTGTGGTTGGTTCGTGGGACGAGTCAGTCACGGAGGAATACGTGCACTGTGTTGTGGGGCCAGAAAAATAAAATCACCTTTTGATTTAGCTTTAACTGTGACATTTCACTGTCAGTGTCGATCTGCATGGATTTAAATTCACTGACACACGGTTGACTCGCTGCCTGTGTAGTAGTGGAATGCTGTCACGCTGTGTTATGAACAGGGTCATAGGAAATGGAGGATGATAACATTACCATCATATCATCAGTACTTACCATCATCTGCCACTGCACCTTATCTACCCATTTATCTTGTGTTTCTGTTTTTATTGTTTTTACCGCAATATTTTATATTTTATTTTATTTTATTTTATTTTATTTTATTTTATTTTATTTTATTTTATTGTATTGTATTGTATTGTATTGTATTGTATTGTATTTTATTGTATTCAAATGTACCGGCTGCTATGACGACTTAATTTCCCTTCGGGGATGAATAAAGTAATCTATCTATCTATCTATGAGGCAAGTTTGCAAATCTATGCTTGTAAGGACTTTGCGTTTACCATTAATAAATGTGGACAACCTGACCCTAACCTTAACCAATTAATCAATCAATCAAATTTTATTTGTATATCCCATATTCACAAATCACAATTAGTCTCATAGGACTTTAACATGGTGTGACATCCTCTTCCCTTAACCCTCAACAAGAGTAAGGAAAAACTGCTAAAAACCATCTCAACAGGGTAAAGATACTTAAAAAAACCTCAGAGAGAGCCACATGTGAGGGATCCCTCTCCCAGGACGGACAAAAGTGCAATAGATGTCAAGTGTAGAGGAAAACATCTGGATAAAGGTTTTAGCTGCAATGATGAGGGTAAACAATTAACCTCTGACCAATTCATGCCTAACCCCTAACCTTGACCAGGACGTCAGCAATTACATTTTGCCACATTACGACTGAGTTTTGGAAACTATTACGTCTACTGGGCCTAACAAGTACAGTGTGATAGTGGAAAAAGTCCTAAAGAGTTCACAAAAATAAATACGCACATGCACATGCACACACACACACACACACACACAAAGTCTAACTTCATTGTTACTCTATATTATGAACAGGGTCATAGGAAATTCTCACAAGCATTGAAGTACCGACTGTTATTTTGAAATATGCAGATTACCACTTCCGTTGTGACGCTTAATCTCAACTATTGTTGAAATCTCATTAGCAGCTTCTTTCATAGTTTTGTAAATAAGTAGGTTGGGCATTATTTTAAGCGTATGTGTCTTCTTAAAGGTTCAGTGTGTGGGATTTAGTGACAAATATATAAATTTAAAGGGCTCATTGGAGTAAAGAAAACAACAATTCCTGCAATTTAAATGAAACACAGTAGTGAAAACCTCACTGGGATTATTTTATATTCAATGTATCCAAGGAGCTCCTCATATATGGCATCGTTTTTCATACTTGACTGCTTTTGTGCATGACCAGCAGGCCGCTCTGAACAACCTTCAGACTGGTTGTTGAATTATGAATATGGTACAGTGTTAGCACGTATCACCGTCACAAGGGATGTCAGAAGGATCATATTCGACCTTGTTATTGCCACAGAGGAGGCCTCAACGTTACCAACCAATGTGGCAGCAGCAATCAGCCACGCAGGGAAATATCTGAAAGTGGGAAGGTTGAAGCGTTTCCTGCTGGAACGTGGTGTCCTCCAATCTGAGCACAGACCTTGTGTGGAGCCGAAGTGATACTTTCCATATGCCTACTTGCTTAATAAAAGAAGTGTGGACCTGATGCGCCATACATTTAGTTGGTTTAGGCTATGTCGGGAGGTTCAGTCCCGCTAAGTTCCCGACTCTTCACCAGTCTACAGTTAGAGTCACAACGGTCAAGGACGCTGTGGGCTTATATATCCAGTGAAACTCAATAAGTCCACTGTCATTGTCTTAAATATGTTTGAAGTAAAGGAAACAATCCTAAATCCCCAAAATGTCTCAAGTCTCAAGGATATTTTTGATAGTTTGACTTTATGGGTGTCATTGTCAAAAATATATTTCTACAGCACTTTTCTATTGCATAAAGTGCAGTTCAATGTTCATTGTTAAGCTATGAAAAGTTCCTTATAAATAAAACATTGTGCACACAGCGCACTGTTTGTATAGTCCAGTTAATTAAACTGTCTTTCCTGTTCGACTAGAATAACTGTTAGAACTAATATGTAAATTGAAACAAATAATCCAAAACCACTCCCACGATGTTCCAGGTATCAAGAATCTTGTAGGACTGCGACTACATATCTGTCACCGTCAAAATTATATGAGAGAAATCTAAATGTACATGGTAATAATTCACTTTATGTAGATAATATAGCAGCTTTTGAAGCATAGGTGCTTTTTTAATCAATGTAAAGTGTTAATTATAGATCAGGCCTTTAAATGTGAGAAGGTATTTTCCAAGTGAAATATTAGCTTTCAAAATTATTGTCTAGAAAATATTATGAATATGTAATACACATGTACCTGTGTGTATCTCTCCACTGCCCCCCCTGCTGGACGCTATTGAGGACTTCAACGTCGCCTCTGCCACTAAAGTGAGTCAAATACTTTCTTCTTCGATAGAATGCATTTAAAAATATAATGTGAATAAATGTCTATGACCATTGATAGCTGGTTTCTGGCCTTGTGCACGTCTCTTCCTCTTATCATTATTAAATCTGTGCATTACTCATGGATTAGACCACACCCACCACCTGTGACTTGGGCCTTTATTGTCACATCAGTTGTAAAGTTTTGCGACTGTGACTAATTCTGTCTGCACAAATATGCCAGATTTTGCCATGATGGCATCATGGAGGATGAGGCAAGTTTGACCAGCTATGCTTGTAAGGACTTTGCGTTGACCATTAGTAAATGTGGACAACCTGACCAAAACCTCAACCACTAACCTCTGACCAATTCCTGCCTAACCCCTAACCTTAACCAGGACCTCAGAAATTACATTTTGCCACATTACGACTGAGTTTTGAAAACTATGAAGTCTACTGGTCCTAAGAATGTCAGTGGGAAAGTGGAAAAACTCCTAAAGAGTTTACAAAAATAAATATGCACACGCACACACACACACACACACACACACACACTCACAGTCTAACTTCAGGGGACTTTACATTGTTACTTTCACAGATTTGCTGGAGACTTACTCTAGCCTTACCCTTAACCCTAACCTTAAGCGTAATCCTAATATTTAACTAAACGTAACCTTGACTTTATGTAAACCTAATCTTAGTTTGAATCCAATCCTAACCTAAACCCATCTTTACCTAACCTTAACCTTAACCTTAATCTTAACTTTAACTTTAACTTTAACTTTAACTTTAACCTTAACCTTAACCTTAACCTTAACCTTAACCCTAACTTTATCCTTAACCTTAACCTAAACTAAATCCTAACCTAAACCTAATCCTTACCCTAACCTACACCTAATCTTATTCCAACCCTCACCCTCACCCTAACCCTAACCTAATACATTTCTTCACTTTAAAATCTTTAATGAATTTTGGCCTTTATTTTTAACCCCATAAGAAATACAAGTCACCATAGTAATAAGTAATAGTAATACCGAGACTACACACACGCACACTCTGAATACACCAGACATACTGAAATTATCAAAGCAGATAGGAAATAATAATCAGAAGCTCCGCTCTCCGACTCTCAGTGAACGCAGCAGCTAGCTACAGGAAGTGAGGAGGTGCGGTTGTTGTTCAGTCGGTGGCGGTGTAGCGGCTAAATGCTAAAGCTAGCGACACCAGGCAGCAACCAGGAACCACTGACGTGAAGTTATGACAACCGACATGATTTCACCAGCAACTTGATTCGCCAAATATGTTGACGGCCGACTTGTCAGCGTCACTGTCGAGCAGGAAGCGACGCCGCGCACGAGACGCTCACTAAAGGGAAACTGTAAAGGTAATGACAACACTTTGAAGCGAGCGAGCACCAACAACAACACGTTAATTAGCTTTGACGTTAATTAGCGTTGTGTTGTTTTTCCCACTGTTGCGTTGAACTGCTCTCATCGTTAATGTCACGGCCACATTCACTTGTGGTGCTGTTAGCTTGTTTGAGCTACAATGCACAACACGCCTAGCTCATCTTTGTTGTTGTTGGTTTGCAGCCCTTCTTATTGGAAGTGTTGTGTGCTCAATGATAAGTGCAACTCTGTGTTAGTGGCTCAGTGAGGTGCACCCGCTGCAGGGTTTACAGGTTAACCGGGGACACAACCCGAGCAGGAAACGATGGGCTTCGTTTGCTATGATGCTCTGAATCACTGAGAGAACTTCTGCATAATGATATTAAAAATGATTTGGCCCTTTTGTGGCTTTTTCCATTTTAAAGTGCCATTCACAATCTTGAGTCTGCAGGAAGGAAACTGTGTTCCAAGAGACGAGTAGGGTTTTATGAGCATATATATATTGATCTTTGGAAAAAGGAACCTGAGCCAACAGATACACCATCTCAATTAAACACAGACAGTTTATTTCAAATAACTTTTATGCACATCTGGTAACAGCCAGATTATGAATTAAAAAGGAGTTTGTTCTTGGCAGAAATATTGCATTAGGCTTCAGATAAGGTGGAGGAAAGAACTCTGTCAACACAGTTTAATGGGTTTATCCCAGTCAACACTGGTGCATGTTTTAATCTGTCTGTGAAGTTGGACTCTGTGCCCAGTTGCTGTCTGTGCCCCTGAGTGCCTTTTTGAGATATGGAAAACGCAGTGGATAATTTACCCACCTAGTTTTGACATTAAGCATTTGTTGCTGCAGACTCGACCGCACTTAATTTCCAATTTCTTTCTTGTCTTTTATATTAAAATCTACTTTGACCTTCCTTCGGTCGGATTTTGCAAGACTTTATTGTAATCACTGTATTATTATGAAGAAGAATGATTTGTATGCAGTCAAGGATTTATTAACTGGAGTGGGAATAGCTTTTAACATAACGACTTCAGCATATTTCTGCTTGGCTGTGACTCAGCATTTTGCTTTCCAGCATAAATCACTAATTCTTTCAAAGAATACCTCAAAGTACAATGCTTCAGAGTATTAAGCAGACAACCCACGACACAACTTTTCCAGTATATTTTAATTATTATCTTCTCACTATGACGTTCCACATTTCTAGCTTCAGTACGTTACACTTTCTAAATCAAATTCTCTCGATGACTCATATTAACCTCTGTTGAACTTTGCTTTCTCTTCCTTTCACAGCTGAGTAGCATGCTGGACGTGGGGAAGTGGCCAGTGTTTGCACTCCTTCCTCCAGAGGAACTGAAGCTTATCCGGCAGGCCTGTGTCTTTGGCAGCGCTGCGAACGAAGCCCTCTATGTCACCGTTAACGATGAGGTAACACTCTGACCTTAAGCCAGGTTCCCTTAATCTTTTTGTTTACATTCAGACAATTAGCAAGAATCGACTTAACATCCCTTTTTTAAAATACCAGTTTGATTATTTTCTGCGTGCAGGTGGTCAGGAAATAGCCTCAGTTCCCTCTGGTTCTCACCGGCTGATACTAGATGCGGTTTCCAAGCCTAGGGATAAGCAGATAGAATGAGGCTATCTTTAGCCATATAGGCCTAATGCCTGAGCAAGCTCCATTTTTATCCCGTGGGAAGGTGCCTCATCTTTCCAACCTTGCTCATTTGTTTTTCCCTTTAGTCCAATTAGTTTATATTTCACGGTAGATGATTGAGGTGTAGAAATGAATGTTGGTTGAACTCATTATTTTCATTTATCAGTTTGTCATTTGGAAAGATGACAAACTGCCACTGGGACGGTATGATGGACATGTTTCTCTCTTTTCTGACATTAAAGAGACTGAACAGACCATTAAGATGACAAGACCAATTAATTGATAATGATTTGTAATTGATTCACACACCAGTTTTGCCTTGCTATCTAGTCCCCTCCCAATGTGTCAACTCACCATATTTGTGCCGGGGTGTCCGTGTCAGTGAACACCTGAATGTCACATTCATGTATAATTTCTCAATATCAGAAGCATCTCAGCAGTGACGTCTGTTTGGTATTTGCAGGTCTTTGCGCTGGGCACCAACTGCAGCGGCTGTTTAGGGCTCGGAGATCTTCAAAGCACTATTGAGCCGCGCAGGATTGATGTCTTGTGCGGAAAGAAAATTGTGTCCCTGAGCTATGGAACGGGACCACATGTGGCTATCGCTACTGCAGGTAATCCAGTTCAGTTGACTTGAATTTGTCCCAGAGGGCAATTTTCCTCAGAACGCAAAGGAAAGGCATCACAGAGAAATAAGATCACAGACAGACAAAGATGACACATGCAGAGGTCTCAAGTCAGATTTTATTATTTTGCTGTTTCTTTACTGTCAGAGTTATTTTATTTAACCTGAATAAACAGTTTAAATGTTAACATTCAAATATTTAATGATTGAATTAACATATTTTGATAAATAGATATAAAAGTTCAGGCTGTACACTAGAATTTAACTGTTGTAATGTGGAATGAAAGGGCCATTTGATAGCAACTAGACTTGGCTGCAGATGTTTCACCTCATCAAGAAGCTTCTTCAGTATCTACAACCAAGTCCAATTGCCCTCAATTCAACTCTTCTTTAACACGTCAAGTGGCACTGGTGCAGCTAAATAATATATAAACAAAGTTTTGCATCAACATGTAGATGTGATGTATTTATTGGACTCCTTAATGGCTCAATCAGTGTTTTCCTATTATATAAGATATTTATTCACATACACTATATTATAGATGAACAACAGCCTTTTGTTTCCCAGAAATCAAATTGCTAATATGCTGTTACTTTTTTTAAATTAAAATTGTTATTCGTACTGCTAAATTTACTTGATGGCGAGTGTCAACGAGACTTTAACTTTCGGTATCTTTGATAATGGGGCTTCTCTTGTGCAGGATCAATAAGAGCCTCTTTCCACCGCCCCTCTTCCTCTCCCTTCATGCTATTCCGAGAGCTGTGAGGATCCTCCACACAGACTTGTGGAAACCTATGTATTCATCTGGAAATAGCCAGCGCTGCAACCCTTATATACACTGCATTGTTCTATCAGTTCCTGGTACTTGGTGGCCTTCCTCTCTTTGCATCCTTTTCCCTCCCTCTTGCCTCCTCAGACCATATGGCTGTATCAGCCCTTAGGTATGTTTGAACTAACACAGAAATGTGCAGTTTTTCCCTAAGTTTCTTAATCCTCTGTCTCCTTGGTGGTCTCCTCTAGCTAAAGAACTGAATGAATGGAACTGGTCTCACGTATCTTATGTTTTTCTTTTCCATCTGTCCTGCTCCGAGTTGTCAGCCAGCGCTCTGAGGACTTTGTCGTGTCGCCATCTGTATCCCCCCTGGCAAAGCTCAGTCTTGAACCTTGTCGATATGTCCGCCAACGTGTTTCTCTTTCCACATGACTCGCACGGTGAATCCTTCTCATTCCATTCTAGTGTTGGAAGACTTTAGCTCATCCATCAAAGCAGGACAGCGATAAGGAAGTGCTCCAGTCTCCAAAGTTCAGGACACGTCATCTTTTGCTTTGATCGCACATGGTCCACATTTCTTGTGATCCACATTCCACATTCCACCGGCCTTTTACTGTAACCCTCCCTCCTCCAGGTGTCGGGCCTCGGCTTGGATCAGATCTTTCATCTGCTCTCAGTCTTCTTTCTCCCTTTTGCTGGAAGTGGGTGGGTCTAACTCCTTGTCTGTCTGTCTGTTCCTGACAATGCCCTTCAACCTCAGCCTGTTGTCTGCCAGTGCCACTGTGTGACTGAGCTGTCCACTTGTGTCCCGAACTTGTGGTGACACGTCCGGCATTTTCCATGAGTGGTGTCTCTGTGCATCATCTGAAACCTGCACTTTGCCACCTTGGACTCTTTGATTAGTGATGATGGGGGCAGCTGTAACCGGCCAGACTTAATGTCTAACCCTAATGACAGGAAGTTTGGTGGAATTCAGAGCCACACGCTAAAGTGTTCAATGGCCCGTGAACTCCTTCCCCTGATGTCATAGATACTTCACCATGGTTCCTTTTGTTTTAGCTTCAGAATCCACCGTGTTCGTAGATGGGATGAATTTGTTATGGGTTTGTTCATCCATTAAGCCTCTTATCGAAGGTTTGGAGGTAGCTCGACATAATTAGTGGCCATCTGGATTCTTTTCCTGCGGCTGTGAGCAGATTCATTCCCATGATAAACCAGTTAGGGGCCTGTTTTATTTACTTTTCCAGGTCCTGCCCCTGGGTTATGAAGTGGGCCTTAGTCTTAACTCTTCATCAGTGTTGTACATCAAATTAGGCATAATGTTATAATATGTTCTGATTATTTTCCTTCTGCAAATACATTTTAGTTTAATAAATGCCAATTAAAGAATATTTAGATCTCTTCTAATTTCTACTAAAAGTTGTACTGACGCTTTTCTGTAATCTATGTGAAGTCGACTGGTTCTTATCTGTTCATGTTCTCACAGTGGTTATTTTTTTTTTTTTCGGTTGGTGTGTAGATGGAGAGGTGTTTGCGTGGGGCCACAATGGCTACAGCCAACTTGGCAATGGGACCACCAACCATGGACTGACCCCTGCCCTGGTGTCCACCAACCTCCTGAGCAAGAGGGTCACAGAGGTGGCCTGTGGCTCCCACCACACCATTGCCCGAACAACTGATGGAGAGGTGATTAATCGTCACTTTTCTTTCTGCTTAATCTGTGTTTTTCTTTGGACTGTGACACTATTTATCTCTGTGTTCAGGTCTATGCATGGGGTTACAACAACTCGGGCCAAGTGGGTTCAGGCTCCACCGCCAACCAGCCGACACCACGGAGGGTCAGCAGCTGCCTGCAGAACAAAGTGGTGGTTAACGTGGCCTGTGGGCAGCTCTGCTCCATGGCCGTTCTGGACAATGGAGAGGTAAAGCATCACATCAGCCTGCAGATGTTTAACACAAATAAGTGAATCACCTCTCTCAGCAAGTCCATTTTGTGGCAGTCAGCAAATCGTAAATATTTTTTTGAGTGGTTGGCCAATAAAAATGTTTATTGCAGCTTAGCATAAGATAATCATGAGCTTAGCAGTTTGTACATTAGAGGCCTGGCTCATCGTTTTATGAGAGATATGGATTAATCTCATCCGATTTAATGCTCTCATTCATGCATAAAGACAGTGTTCGTCATAGTTTACAGGGAAATGAGTTTCTTGCAAATGGGGACTTTTCAGAGTAACTATTCCAGGACAAACGTTTTTTAAATATATCCACCAAAATAAAGTGAGGAGAAAAGTTTAGAGAAAATGTGAATTATGTATTTAAACTCTGCACTAAACTAGAACTGTTACTTCCACCAAGGCCCAACAGTCTCATTACATTTAGTCAAGCTGCACTATATTATACACTCATAAATATCAACCCCCTAAATAGATTTAATTCGGATCTATCCCAAAGTATTATGGTTTCTTTCTTGACCCATGTCCCATCTTTCCACCAAGTTTCTGTTAAGTAGTTTTCACTTAATCCTGCTGAAAACAAACCAATGGACAGGGTTGACAACCTCCTTGGCGGAGGTAACAGTGCCTCGACATAGTGTGTGCATTGATCTGAATTTGTCCCGTTTGTAGATCTATGGTTGGGGCTACAACTGCAATGGGCAGCTCGGTTTGGGCAACAATGGAAATCAGCAGACGCCGTGCAGGATCGCTGCTCTTCAGGGTGTCAACATCGTCCAGGTGAGAATCAAAAACAGAGCTTCATAATAATTCTCTCTATTTCAGTCTTTCTCTAAATTTTTCTGACTATTTATCTGAGTTAACATTCACAGTAATTTCTCTCTCTCTCCCTATGTCAGGTTGCCTGTGGATATGCACATACATTGGCACTTACAGATGAGGGGTTGGTTTACGCCTGGGGTGCCAACTCGTACGGGCAGTTGGGAACAGGCAATAAGAGTAACCAAGCTCTTCCCACGCAAATAAACACAGACAAGGACAGGTAAGTGTTTTGTTTTTAACCCCCAGCCTAAAAATAGCCCTGCCACCTTCCTGCCACCATAACACGTCACCAAGAGCTTCATGACAACATCCTTCAGGACATATGTCAACACGCAGTCTGCATGATAAGCCTCAGCAGCACTTCAGAGTTTGAATTCTATCGTTGTCACTAGGATGGTGGAGGTGGCTGCGTGTCACACCAGCCACACGTCAGCTGCCAAGACCCAGAGTGGGCAGGTTCTGATGTGGGGTCAGTGTCGAGGTCAAGCGGTTGCCAGTCCCCACGTCACCCACTTCAGCGGCACAGACGATGTGTTTGCGTGCTTCGCCACGCCGGCTGTCACGTGGCATCTCCTCTCAGTAGGTAAGTGTCGAGGACGAATATAAAGGAAAACTGAAGAGCCCCAGAACTCAGACATTGTTATATAACAATGTATTATACATTGTTTGTTCAAAGGTAATCATCCTCTCTTATGGCCACATGTTATAGTTAGAATTTCCTGGAACTAAACAGGAAAATATGTTTCCTCTCCACTTCAAACAATCATACATGGTAGGGATTGATCTCAGCTCGACTTGACTGTACAGGCCACTTTGAGGTGTTGTTTTTTTTTACATGCTCCAGAAAAATCTGTTTATCAAACAAGCCGCTGAGATCACCAGTACTCTGTTACCTGCTATAGTTTTTACCTTTTCAACTGAAGGAGCGATTTAGATTGATGATTGCCTTCAATTTCCTTTACAAATATCTGCTATAGAGTCTTGACATTTCATCAATTCAGCATCAATGCTATATCTGTACAGAGGAGTGCACGTCTGCAAAAAGACGTAACGCACAATAAAGCGATGGTTTCTTTGAAAAAACAAAACAAAACTTGTTTTCTTTGTTCTTGTCAGATGGTGACGACTACCTGACTGTGGCTCAGTCTCTGAAGAAGGAGTTTGACAGCCCAGAGATTTCAGACATGAAGTTCTTGGTTGATGGGAAGTGTATCCATGTTCACAAAGCTCTGTTGAAAATCAGGTACAGAAACCAAACTCCCTGTCAAGTCACAAGGGAAAATGTTGAACCGGTGCTTTTTGGTTATTGTGATCAAATCGCAATGTTCAAAAATGTAGGTCTAGCAAAATGTCCCGAAACAATACATCCAATCACATGAACTTTTAGAGAATCTATTGTGTCTCTGGTCTTTGAATTTTTCCACACAGAATTACCACACAAAAAACCCTGGGTGCAGATAATGATCCTTGTATAGGATTAGAAACTGTGTCTGTGATGTTGTGCTGCTCATCTCTGCGTGACTGTGTTTTCCATTTTGGTCACATGAGTGTATTTATCACTTTCAGTGGTTGAGTGAGGTCATGAGTGGTGAAGCTGCTCTTTATAGAACACACTGATCACTCAAAACTTGAGTGACCTCCAAAAGAATCATGATATTTTGCTATAGAATTTACCATACATGTACATACACACCATAAACCGACTTGTCCTGTGTTGCCATCTGTTGAACATTGTGTCCTCGTCTTTCCTGTTAATGTCACAGGGAAGCGAAGACAGACCTATTGTTTCCCATTTTTCTTTTTATAACCACACTTGGACACAAAGTATCTGCATTCCAGTCGCTTGCTCTTTTGCACTGTCAGTAGGAAGGAGTCAGACTGTCTGCGACATCAACCACGGGGCACATGATCACACGAATATGCAGCAGTGGGGGGGAAAAAACAACCTGCTCTGGCTAAATCACATGCAAGTGATATGTTTGAGATGGTTTATTCAACCATGTCCTGAGAAGGAAAACTTTAAATATCAAAGCAGTTTGAGCAAGTAGACGTCTGAAATCACAAAAACAGTACAAATATCTCAGGATAGAGAAGTGGAGCCCACAACGAGATTCAAGACCGTTTGGTGATAAAGGCTGATGCTGGTGTTTCAGTGCTGTAAACATAAATACGCAACATGATTTCCTTTGTGGAATTCATACATTATAGCCTACCCCCTGCTGCTCTACAGCCCCCCCTCACCCCAACACTGACCCGATTATCTGCAGCCGCCTGCTTCACATGTTAAAGACAAACACTAGAAAATGTCTGGACCAGATTTTTGGGACATTTTCCAGAGTTCATGACTGCAAATAGCTTAAGAAACAAACATTTTAGACTATTTTCCTTTTGGTCATACTCTATCCGAACAGTATATAAACTAATTAGGCTCTTAAAACATCCTCATCCTTATGTCTGCATCCTTTTATTATGTCTGCTTTCCTTCCCGCTGTAGGTGTGAGCATTTCCGTTCGCTTCTGAACGAGACAGACGAGGACTCCATAGAGATCCACCAGTTCTCCTACCTGGTGTACAGAGCCTTTCTGGAGTACCTCTACACAGACACTATCAACCTGCCACCAGAGGATGCTATTGGTAAGGGCCCGAGCTCATCACACTCGCTCTGTGAGCACCAGGAATGGAGTCAGTGTATAAGTCTTGAGTAGACTCACTTGTGTGTCGCGTGTTGTTTTCACAGGGCTGCTGGACTTGGCTACGTTCTACCGAGAGACAAGGCTGAAGAGGCTGTGCCAGGAAACC
Source organism: Platichthys flesus (assembly GCF_949316205.1). Classification (NCBI taxonomy): domain Eukaryota; kingdom Metazoa; phylum Chordata; class Actinopteri; order Pleuronectiformes; family Pleuronectidae; genus Platichthys; species Platichthys flesus. Next base: position 24,218,235 of record NC_084948.1, on the reverse strand, counting down.
ATCAAGAGGGGCATCGCAGAGGAGAACGCCATCACCCTGCTCTCTGCTGCTGTCAAGTATGAGGCGCGGGTAAGCTCATAGCCACTGACACACAGTCAGACACCATGGTGGTGGGTGCCTTGCCTTCACAGTAGCTAGTCGGTTATACCTCTCAGCATTGACAAGACGGCCCTCTTCATTTTTAGGACCTGGAGGAGTTCTGCTTCAAGTTTTGCGTCAACCACCTCACAGCTGTCACGCAGACCCAGGCCTTTGTGGACATGGACCACGACCTGCTCAAGAACTTCATTAGCAAAGCCAGCCGCTATGGGGCCTTCAAAAACTGACTAGACTGCCCCTGTAGTGACTAGTTGAAGCTCACCCGGGTCTAGAGGGTCGACCCTAGACCAAAGTAAACAGGAGGCCGATCAGTGGTTCAAAGCCTTGTGGCCGGGGGAGTAAACACTGGAGGGGCAAAGGGTTTAAGGTTTCCCCCCTCTAGCTGATGCTTCTGTGTGACTGGCCTCACCTCGGCCACACACAGCGGCCGCACGCTGGGTAAATACTCACCTCAGTCCCGAGCAGACAGCGTGGTCGTCCTTCTGTCACCTTTGTGTTATTGACTAATCGCTCGGCTGATTCAGTATCAGATTTGTTTTGATCACACTTGTCACCAGCCTGATGTGGTGCATCGGTGAGCAGCTCGGACAGGACACGTCAAGTCACTGCATCAATCTTTGCAACCACCCAAGGTTTGTTGCTTTGAAGATCACAGCCCTGCATCAGGAAGTAAAGCGAATGATCAATAGGTAGTTAAGTGCACGCAATTTGTGATCAGCAGCGACAGGAAGTGATCGGAAACAAACGCGTAGGCCAGGACTTGACCTTTCACATTGTGCTGCTTTTCTTTGAAGCCTTTTTTCCAGATTGAGGAGTAGATTTTAACGAGGGGGGAAACAAGCTGCTGTTCTATTTTACAAACTTCAACTTGTTTTTTTTTCCTGAAAAATTATAATTAGCATCTGATCAACAAAACCAATTTCTTGTGTAAGTCACTGTTACATTTTTGCCACGTTTGTTTTGTATCGTAGTTTTTCACCTTTGTCATCCGAACTTTCCGTTACCGTTTATGTATTGGATTAATGTATTGACATTTGCACTGTTTGCTCTGGTCGACTGTCAGAGGACTGATAGAGGAAGGTGTAGTCAGTTACACTTCACCGGAGATAAGGACGTCCTACTGCGCGTCAACCTGTTTTCAGATTAACCCTTTGTGTGCAGCTGGAAACTCTGTTGACTCACACAAGCTTTTATTGTGTAGCCTGTCGATGATGCACCACTGTAGATGCAACAGATTTACGCTATTTGGTTTGTTTACGGAAGTTTGGTTGGCATTGTTCTCTTTTCTTTTTTTTAAATATTTAATATGTTAGCATCAAACTTCTGCTTCTTTTTACGATAGGTTTCTTAATATCTGTCACCTGGTAGCACTTTGTGGAAATTAGCTTATTTTTAAATGCCAACTGTGACTGCGTTGAATATAGCCCAGTATATACCAGGCATATAGTTACCATATAATTCCATATAAAATTCCTAAATGTGTCTAAATATAGTAACAAAATACTTTTTCTCTAACAAGCAAACTATTATTATTTTTTATTTGGAATATTTTGATAATTTGTAAAAAAATATATAAAAAGCCTACGCTGTCATTTTGTATGAAACATTCTGTACACTGCTGTCAGCTGTGACGGTCTAAAGGTAATAAAATGAAAAACTGAATAATTTGATGTATGTGTTATTTTTGTATTGGTCTGTTTATTGCCTCATGACGTGACGTGAATGTTTACACACTTTAAACTGGTTGAAAAAATATATCCTGGTAGAAGAGTATTTTGTTAACAAAACGCAAACTGTGATAAATCTTTTTATCGATTGCATATCTAATCCAGACAGAGTGTAAAGTCAGATTTTAAAATCTGGGTTTTCTAAAACTCGTTAAAAATAACAGACTTTGATTCATAAAGTTTGTTGTTTGTAACCAAATAACACACTTTTGGACTTTTGAAACAACTTTGTGACGTCCTTATTAAAACCATCCATCAATGCATTGCTCCATAAAGACATCCATGTTCGTACATTCTTCTGAGTGACATTTTTTTTTCTTGTGTATGAAATTCAGGACCAAAATAGTCAGTGTGTTAGATATGGATGGAACTATATTGAAAATAAAGGTTCCTCCTTTTCCATGGACCCCCTGCAACCCCCTCAAGGACCCCTGGGAACCCCTGACCTAGACTGTGTAGCACTTGAATTTGTTTTCATACTCGTGCATCTCTGTGCTGAACTCCTGCAGAGCACACGTTGTTGTTTTCACACCTGCCTCCTGATATCTAATGCCTTCTCTGAAAGATTAACTCGGCGCTCGACTGAATGCTGCTTTAACTGAACCATGCATATCCAACTGAGAGAACCACTTTCTATTCGTTAACCGCAGGCAAATGAAGCTTGCAAAATCTCCTGTTTAAAAAACGTGTGTAATAGTCTTATCCAATTTAAATTGACTAATGATAAATGTGAAAAACGTCATGTATAGTTTGAACATCTCCCTGGAAGTCGAAGCTCTCGTAATTCTACGTTTGTGTCCTGATGTGCAACTTCACAGTTTCACATCATTCTGTGTGATTTTGGTCGCAGGAAGTTAAAGGCTGTTGTCAGAACAAGTTCACAGTCAACATTCGAGATAAGTCTCACAGAAAACAGATTTTTATATCTTGATAGAGGCTCAGCTGAAGCTAAACATTAGAGGCCTTGTGAGGGTCAGGCACATTGTGATGAAAGCCAGATCAGCAGCTCGCAGACGATAATTCACTTACTGGGCTCTAGCTCATGGCTACTCCCAAAATTCATGAGCGTATGGCTTCGGTGTAATGTTCCCTGGTGACTGAGCTTCCAATTGAGGAAAAGGTATTGTCTTATACACAAATACATCAAGGAAAACCAACAGGGCATTTTATTTCCTTTATTACAAAAATACTATATGACATAAGAGAACTGATATATTTCATTTCTCCTCATAAGGTTTCCCCCTGCAGCCGTAGGGGCCTTGTATTGGTATTTGCAGATTTGGCAGCCATTCGAGATAAGACATTATTTGGATAAGAATTTTATTCTAAACAGAGTTGACACAAACGGGTTCACGTGGAAATGAGGAAATGCACACAGCTGCCAACGGCCACTGGCGCTGTGCCACATGCGAAACCTCCTGGCGCCATTTCCCCAAAATATAAGGCCGAAATTACAATTGAATTCAATGACAATGACTCTCCTTGATTCTCCTTGTAAACTTGAAGGGAAGTAAAAGCTGCAGCAACTAGAAACATTTACATGTTGGAGCAGGTCGAGGAAGGGGGGGGGGGGCAAATTGGGCAGCTGATAATCTTCTATAACCTGATTACACATTATATTCCATAATGTAATAAAGCCATCATGAGTCACTCTTTCATATTGTCTGCCAGCTTTATTTTTCCTAGTTTATCGGAGCTAAGAAACAAAGCACCAGCCTCTGAGTTGATATTTGTGTGGACAGCAAATTGTTGGCTTAGTTGCAGAGAGATGTACTTTGTGTATTTGATATTTTGCTGCGGCACGTTTCTCAGGTGGTAGCACCGGCTTGTGGCTGCCGTGGAGTTATCACAGCTGCTGGTTGGTGTCCATACCAGATTATAGTGATGGAACCACATCCTGTCAACAGGCCCGTCGCTTGCTGAATAACGTGCAAAGATGTACTTCACCTTTTTTTTTTGAGTTTCCTGCCTCCGAGTTTCTGATGAACCCGTGAGGGCTGGATTGACTCAGCCTCAGAATTGACTTGAAGCACGCAGCTTAGCTTCTTATTTTTAAATAATCCTCAGGACAGAATCTGATCACTGGACTCATGGTCGGCTCTTCTGGGATTTTAGACTGTAGTATCAACATGTAGTTAGATGGTGAAATGGGAAAATGCAATGTTTTCATATGGAATTCAGCTTAAACCAAAAAAGGGGAATGAAAGCAGAGGTTTTCAGAGTTTTTTTACCTTTAGCTTCTGTTTGTTTGTTACTTGGTTTGTATATTTTTTTTTTGTAAGCAAGATTATGGCAAAAACTACCGGACGTATTTTCCCCACATTTATGAGGAAGGATGAGTCAGAGAAACTTTCTTTTACATAGTGAGATAAGGTGTTATTTGGGTTATAGGGTTATAACCCAAATAACGCCGATATGAGTTTGTGAAATTAAGTGCAGCCTCATTCAATTTCAGGGTTTGCGCTCGACTTGGTGTCTTTCTGGTGAACCTCGGTGTTCAGGCCTTTGATGCCAGAAACCTGGACACTCTCCCTCACACTTATTCTGAGTTTTCAGTGTCTGCTTGCTTACGGTCACAGATACTGTCGGTACTGAGTCACGCAAACACACAAATCTCAACACTTTGATCATTCAGTTGATAGTTGAAGTCTTTTAATCAAACAAAGGCTTGTGGTTTAATTCCATCAAACTGACTGAGCAGGCGGGGGGGGGGGGGGGGGGGGCTTTGGCTCAACACTGTTGACACTGAGTTGATAAAACCCCCTTTTTTTTTATTTTAAATGACAGTACATTCAGTCCGGTGTGGGGAGGGCGAAGGGTTTGTGGGTGGGCACTGTTTGTTTTACAAAGCCTTCAGCTGATAGGGCCGTGTGGGGGAGCCCCCACACACATACAGGCTTTCAAATACCCACAGCAAAGACTCGTGGTTATCTTATTTTAAATGTCAAGACCCTATTTTGGTTTTCATTTCCAGATTAAAATGTACGTGCACCAAGGTTTAAAAATAGAGGCGTGAGAAAATGAAGTGTCCATTCTCATTCTTTCGTTTTCCTCTTACATAAAACCCTGTTTCTTATATTTCCCATGTTGTTATTCCCTCAGAAAGTTGTGTGTGGTTGGAGTCGGGCCTCTGGTCACCACTCCCTGAGATTTTTTTAAGCTGTGGCAGCTCTGGAACGCTTCCTGAGCCTCGGGGCTTCATGTGCTGCTCTGCAGGGTTCTGCTGCCTCCACTTGTTTTCATTAATGTTGGTTTGTATGTCGCTGCCAGAACAACATTCATGAAGTCTCTTCTGCTTCCATGGGGAACATCAGAGAATCAGGCTCCAAGGCTCTTCAACACGGTGTCATTCTGCCAAATCACACATTCCATCTGTCTGTCTGTCTGTCTGTCTGTCTGTCTGTCTGTCTGTCTGTCTGTCTGTCTGTCTGTCTGTCTGTCTGTCTGTCTGTCTGTCCATCATTAGTCTGTCTGTCTGTCTTTCTGTCCATCATTACTCTGTCTGTCTGTCTGTCTGTCTGTCTGTCTGTCTGTCTGTCTGTCTGTCTGTCTGTCTGTCTGTCTGTCTGTCTGTCTGCCTGTCTGTCTGTCTGTCTGTCTGTCTATCTATCTATCCATCATTACTCAGCATGCCCAGTCACCTGAGATCTTAATCTCTTACAGTAAGTTTCGCAAGTTTAAATCCACATTAAGTCACATTTACAACACGGATTGCAAAATCCGGACTCGTCATCACATCTGTAATCCGTCTCCGTCCATTGACGATGCCCCCCCCCCCCCCCCCCCCGCCCCCCCAGCAGCGTGATGTCACCCTTTATCTTTTTCTCCTGCATTTCACTCTGGTATTCAAAAAGCCTTTGCTCCCGGCCTTGGGGGATGCCAGACTGCTTCCTGTCATTGTGAGAAATGTAACAGTCCAGGGATTTCAAGGCACATGAGTTTTGTTTAGTAACCACATACTTGCATGTGAAGAGCTTGTTTTTATGTGCCGCATGGAACTGTTTTGCGAGTCAAAGACAATAGCACAGGTTTTTCTGTTTTCTCCGAGCGCTTCGCCCCAGCCTTGATGGTGATTGTTTTGTGGTGGACGGACAAAGAGAGGGCGCACACTGGCTGTTAAACACCCACTGTCTCTTTGATTCCCCCCGGCGAAGATTTGTTCCTTCATTTGTTTGGCTATTGTTGGCTATCTCTGTGAAGTCGTGAAAAATCAACCATCTCTGGATTAGCGTGAAATGCTGCTGAACGAGAACGCACATGTTTGTATCGGTGGAGTCTCGTCCAAACGGCAAAAACATTCAAAAGCAACACGGCAAATGCTGTTAATTTGCATGGCTGTTTTCAAAATGTGAGCTTCAAAGGGACAATTTGGCAGAAAAACACTTAATTTGCCAAAAAAGCATTGATTAGCTGCCGGGAAACCCCCATTTGTGTGGTGCACTTCCTATTTGAAAAGGTGACAACCACCCAACACTAATACATTCACACACATTTCAGTGTTCCCTCGCCTAACTGCCGACCAAAAAGCAGAGAGATCTTTCAAGTTGTCTCAGATTAATTATTTATAAACTTCACATTCCTCCCTGCTAAGCTACTTCACCCTCCACAAAAGCCCCAGTGTGTTCTTTTTTTTTTTTTTTTTTTTTTGCTGACCGCCAAGTGAAGCTTTTCTATTAAAGGGAGAAGTTGAATGCGACCCTCACGCGGCGCCGTGAGGAGAAAGCTTGTGGCCACGCACTGACAAGGGGCGGCCGAGAAACCACTGAATAGAGAAAGTGCTCTGTTCTGTCTCGTGTCCCCTTCAGAAGAAAACGCTGTTCTTCTCTGACGCAGAGCGGCGGCCCACGCAAGGAGTCAAAAGCATCAGGAGACAGTTCAATTCCCACTGCACCTCCCAGCAGACCTGCGGAGGCCGTCACCTCAGGCCACTGAAGGGTTTTATTGACTGTCTCAGGCACTTTTGACCTCCTGCGTCTCCTGTGACATCTTGACTGATGAAGGCAAAACAGGTCAACCAGCAACTCATTAAAACAAACTGGTTTACCTCAATTTGTTGAATCATTTTTCATCTGTCAGGCTGTACAGTAGCACAACAAGCTCACTAGAGTCAAAGTACGTAGAAAAGTGTGAGTAGAAAAACGAAGTAAAAGCAGCTGTGATGCAAATAGAAGGGGCCTGTGTCAATTTTAGAACATAAGTTAGGTATAATGAGGAAGATACAACCCACAGCAGTTCACTGTGTTCAGACGATAGGTTTTTATAAAGTTTCATAACTTGATCTGCAAAGTAACTAGAATGGATAAAATAAATAGATATTCTATAGAGTGTCACTCAGTAGAGCATATACTTCCAACAAGCCCAAACAGAAAGAAACATATTTTGGTTTCTTTCTGTTTGGGCTTGTTGTTTCATCAAGATCTGTGAAGTATTTGCGGGGGGGTGGGGGTGGGGGGGACATCCTGGATCTACCCCTGTTTACCGATCCGTGCCAAAATGTAAAGTAGTTTGGTGTTAATCTGTTCAGTGTTTTTTCCGTAGTTCTGTTCACAAATAAAACAAACACGTGGAAACTACGTGACCTCCTTGGTGAAGCTTGACATGTAAATGTATATTTTCCTCCAAAAAGGAAGTCACTTTTGTTATCTGCATTCATTTCGTCAGCCTGCTTACGCAAAGAAATACTCAATTGAATATGAGGAAATCTGTGGAGGTGTGGGACGTGTGGGACGTGACTCACAGGAGAAATAAAGTAGAATTTCCACTTTCTGTAACATTGTGATATATTTTTTGTAACATCATTTCATGTAAACTTCATTAATTATCCACATATACAGTATAAACACAAATATACAACGTTTAAAACTTATGACATATAAAAAAACAACTAAAATGTGAAAACAGGGAAAAGTTATAAGCGTTTATAAATGTATTTCAAAGGGTACACATAGAATACAGAAAGGTAAATAGTATTAAGTGTTGAGAAGAACTCTGAACACTTAATACTCAATTTGATAAAAATAAAAATGTCGTAAAGATGTTTTTTTGTTTGTTTGGAACCTACATTAAGTTGTCCCTTCATATTGCAACCTGAAGCACATTATTTGCTCACTTGCTGCTGAAACGAGATCACTTCAAACTGCTTGTTTTTTAATGCATCAGGATCTGCTGAGCACATTGTGGAGACTTGATGAATTGTTTGTCTGATTCGTTAACTGCCAGGGCAGACAAAGGAGGAGGAGGAGGAGGAGGAGGAGTTGGACCCGGGGCAGAGGGAGGAGTTACCACTGCTGCCTCTCCAACTCACAGCACAAAACCTGTCTGCCACAGAGGCACAAAGGAGAAGAAGGAACTGGGCCTGAGTGAGATGCGTGCAGAGCAAAATCCCTGAGGCTGTCAGAGAGAGAGAGAGAGAGAGAGAGAGAGAGGAAGAGAGAGAGGGAGAGAGCTGTAGATACTGAGTGTCTCAGCCGGTCAGACAAACAGAGGGAGAGAGAGAAGGAGAGAGAGGAGGGGAAACAGGAAACTCTGAAGACTCAGCCAAGCAGGAGTTCAACTGCAGCTTCACTCCTGCTCCTGGGGGGGAGGAGGGGGGGGCTGGGAGGACAAGCCTTGTGGATGGTGTTCAGGACGCGAGGCAGACAGCTGAGGACAAGGAGCTGAAAAGGACAAAAAGAAACCCCCCAGATTGAGAGCTGACAAAGAGGAGGGATAATGCCATGAAGATATTTCCACACGGACCATGACCCTGTGGAGGTTCCATCCCCATCGTCGCTCCCTCGGCTTGCTGTGGCTGGAGACTCCCTGACTGAGCTGTGGACATTCGTGTGGCTGATTCCTCTGAGTAAGTAAAGCTCAGCCTTCAACTCGTGGGGTGAAGCCGGGTGGAGAGATAAAGCAGGGGGAGGGGAGAACGCACCAGCCTGGAGCTCTGTCCCCAGGGAGGGGTCTCTTCAACATGAGGTTACCCCCAAAATAACTACATCAAGACGGGGGGGGGTGGGGGGGGATCATGTGGTTGAGTTGGAGGAGAAATCTTTGTGCTGACGGCCTGAGTGTCTTTCTGTTCTGAGACTGTCCTGTGCCTTTCTCTCCATTCATGGTGGATTCTTCGCCTTGTGGGGCGGCCTTTTCATTATAAAGCCATTTCCTAACAGACACCCCTCATCCCTCCACTCTTTCAGAATGTTCAACACTACGACACTCCTCCCTGGCAGCTCCACCTCGTCCTGGGCTGGGAATCACTCGGCCAACTGCAGCAGGAACGATGAGTTCAAATACCCTCTGTACAGCGCGGTGTTCAGCATCGTGTTCGTGGTGGGACTCATCACCAACGCCGTGGCCATCTACATCTTCACCTGCACCCTGAAGCTGAGGAACGAGACCACCACCTACATGATGAACCTGGTGGTGTCGGACCTGCTGTTCGTCTTCACGCTGCCGCTGAGGGTCTTCTACTTCATCAACAGGAACTGGCCCTTTGGGAGCACGCTGTGCAAGGTGTCCGTCTCGCTGTTCTACACCAACATGTACGGCAGCATGCTCTTCCTCACCTGCATCAGCGTGGACCGCTTCCTGGCCATCGTGCACCCCTTTCGCTCAAGGACGCTCAGGACTAAACGCAACGCAAAGATAGTGTGCGTCGCCGTGTGGGTGCTGGTGCTGTCGGGGAGCCTCCCCACGGGGTTCCTGCTGCAGTCCACCTCCATGGTGGACAACAAGACCGCCTGCTTCGAGAACTTCTCGTCCAAGCAGTGGAAAGCTCATCTGTCCAAGATGGTGATATTCATAGAGTTAGTGGGCTTCATGATTCCGCTGCTGCTCAACTTCTGCTGCTCCATCATGGTGCTGCAGACGCTGCGTCAGCCCGAGACCATCAGCCGCGGGGGGAAGCTGAACAAAACAAAGATCCTGCGCATGATCATCGTTCACCTCTTCATCTTTTGTTTCTGCTTCATCCCCTACAATGTCAACTTGGTCTTCTACTCTCTGGTCCGGACCAAAACTTTAGAAGGCTGCTCGGCGGAGTCCGTGGTTCGGACCATCTACCCGGTGGCCCTCTGCATCGCTGTGTCCAACTGCTGCTTCGACCCCATTGTTTACTACTTCACCTCAGAGACCATCCAGAACTCCATCAAGAGGAAGTCGGTGGCCGGGCGCTCGTATGACGCCAAGTTCTCCGAGGCGCTGCAGTCAGAGACCAGCTCCACCCTGCAGCACAGCCTGAGGAATCTAAAAGCTAAAGTCTTTCACAACGAGTCTTCTGTGTGATCTGGGTGTTGTTGCACTCAGGTATTAAAAAAACGTTTCCAGAGAAAAACAAACCAACACACGACACCACAGGAATGGATAAGTGCTTTATCAAGCACCTGCCAAAGAAGTATTATCTTATTTCTCATCTCAGGGCAAATATTCGGACCTGTCACTGACAGACCCTGCTCTGCAGTGCTACTGACACCTGACCCTTTGTTCGCTTCTGTGGATTTAATACTTATTTATTATTAATTCCCCTTTTCCTGTGGAAATTGTGTTAAGCGCAATTACTCTGCCGGTGACCTGGAAGGGAATGTGATCACTGGACAGCAGGAGGGTTATGATACTGAAAGCTCCATGTGCCTGTATATCTGTACACTTCCATGGTGAGCTGTGGTGCTAACTTTAGAGTAGTGTCTTTATTAAATTAACAGAAAAGATATATCAAGCTTTTAAGTGTTACAGGGCTGTGTTGTGTGTTGTTTTTTGTTGTTGTGAATTACAAGTAGGTCACAGAAGTGCCTTCTTTGCATTTCATTGTAGACTGTTGATTGCCATTAAATGCACTGACATGGATTTCCACATACTGCACTCATGCCACAGTAATGAATAAAAGTCATGTACTGTCTAAAACTAATGAAACATGTTTTTCTTTTGAATGAGGAGATTGCCAGTTTGTCACAGGGACACAAATACGTTGACTTATACAAAGCACGTGAAGACTGGGGATTTCAACACAATACGACAATTCAACTGCATGTGAATGAGGAGGCAAAGAAGTGGAAGTAGAAAGTCTCTGTGCTTGAGCTTCCTGTGTGGCAAACAGCGAGGGAGAAGAGGAAGTCCTTGTTAATGGAAGTGAGAGAAACAGACTCTTCACAGTTTAATCCGTTAAATACATAGTTTGGATGTGAACGTGGTCGGATAAGAACCGTCTTTCTGCAGCAGTGATTTATTTTAAACAAAGAGAGCAGCTTTAACACAGCGTCATGTCTGTTTAACTTTAACTGAGATAGGAATTCCTGTTTTTTATCGTCCTGATAAATTTTGTTTTTCTCCCCCCAACAAGGACACTGTGTGTTTTAATAACCGACAGTCTGGTCAGTGCAGCTGCACGATGCAGCACAGCCCTGTCCGACAGACAAGGAGGTTAACATCTGCGTTTGTGTGTTAGTTAGCAGGATTACACAAAAGCTACTCAACTGATTTACATGGAATTACATAGAGGAGTGGGGGGGGGGGGGGGGGGGGCATGACCCAAGGAGGACGTCTTTAAATCTTTGTGTGGATCTGGATCAGGGGGCAGAGTCAGGGAGGGAAAGGGGTTTTCAACCTTTTCTTTATGTTTAAGGTATTGATATTTATTTATAAGTGTGTGCAATTTGCTGCACATCCGATACAAATATGGATCTACTCCATTCAAATGTCTCCCACGGGGACTGTTTGTCCGTCCTATGCCCAAAGAACAGCACTGAAGTGAAATCTCAGGAAAAAAAATCCTTTTTGCGGTTTACAGGAGAAACAGATGTGTGAAATATTCCTCCCGCTGCGGACAAATATATACATAATACATCCAAGTGATGTGGCATCAGTGAGGAGTCAGCACAGCGTGAGGGCGAATAACAGAAAGCACATGGCGCTCTTGACTTTATTGACATAACCTGAGAGTCAGGCGGCGGCGCTTTGTTCACACACTCCACCTATAACTCTGCTTCTGAGGCCGTGTGAGCGAGTCAAGGACGGGGGTCAGAGAGCCGGCCTGCTATGAAAACAAACAAGTATGATTGAGACGCCGACGCGGTTCATGCCGTCTTCAAGTGGCGTCTTCCTCTGTGTAGTACATGATGACATTAGGTAAACATCGAGAAGTAGAACTGAGTAATAGCAATAGTAGTAATGACTCATTTCCAGAGAATAACCACAAATCACTGAGGATAAGGAATAACTGTATGAGTGTTGTCATCTGAGAGAAAGGTCACTGAAAGATGGAATTCCCATTTCGATGTCTAACTTTTTTCATTTTTTGTTCCCATGTTGTGCGTTTGCTTAATGTCAAGAACATGAAGCTGTGTACACAACTCACTGGTTGTATAAGAACATGGTGTCAGGGGTCGGACCCCTCACCTGAGCCCAGCAGGCTCCACTGCATACACAACAGTTATCTAATCAGCCTGACCTCTGCGGCCCAGCAGCCTGCGTGGTGAGAAAACACAGACGCAGCACTGGTCTCCGATGCAAACATTCTGCTCTGCATTGCTCTGGTGATCTCAGATGACGGATCGATTTGGTTTTGTTGGTCAGTAGGTTTATGAGCAATATTACATTAAAACGTGCTGATGACCATGAAACTTAGTGGTGGGAAATGGTATCGGTTGGGGGAAGAACCTCAAACATTTTGATGTCCTTTTAATTACTTCCTTTAACATTCCAGTGATGAAACTAATCTGGTTTATACAGGGAAATAACATCTGAGTGTGTGAAATGTGGTGCAGCTTGACTGAATTTAAGTGGTTTTAAGGTTTGTGCTCTACTAAGTCCCACAGTTGTGAAAATGAACATGGAGAAGATACCACATTTTCACATGAGTAAACTATCAAACCTCCAAGATTCAGGTTTGAAATTAAATTGTTTAATCTGCTTAAATCGCATGAATCAACCTCTAGGGACATGTAATATTAATAAGTCGTTTTCACATGACTGCCGGATCCCTTCGAGGTCGCACAAAACAACACCAGGGTTTTGTCTGTTTTGTCGAGATCCGGGCCGTGTGTGCGATCCTCAGACAAACAGGAGCCTTGAACTCATAGCTTCAGGTTCCTGTTTCCCTCGTGGTGAAGAGAACATGTTTTCTCCAATGAACCTCTTAATGGCTGCTTTGAAGTTCTGTCAGTCGCAACTGACCGGCGATCCTCTGGCGTGTTGAGAACACTTGTCAGGAGCAATTTCTGCCAGGGCATTGACAGGGACCTCAGTGTGTGTGTGTGTGTGTGTGTGTGGGTGTGTGTGTGGGTGTGTGTGTGTGTGTGTTTGTGTACGTGTGTCTGTGTGTGTGTGCTTTCAGGGGAAGAGGAGATTGGGTGGGGTGAGATTGGGGTGAGGCCCCTCACCCTAGGATTGATGATATATAACCAAGGGGAGCTGCTAAATGGATCCACTGGGGGGGGGGGGTCTGCAGAGGATAATCAACCATTTATCTCCGCTCGGCTCACAGGATAAAGGAAATAGCTGTTATTACACTAATGTAGGCAGGGCCCATTTTCATATCTGCTCTATTTCCCCACAGAATCACACTCCACATCTCTGGTGTTTACAGTCCCGCTTTGATTTTTATATTTTGGTATTATTATCGCTCTATAAAAAAGAACCCTGCTGCCACTCTCCGGGGGGGGGGGGGGGGGGGGGACATCTTAGAAGACTGACTGGGGGAAAAAGGAGGAGGCAATAAAAAGTACACAATGCATGAGACAGAACATTGTGTTAAGTAATCATTTTGCAGGATGTGGGTTTGCCCGTGTTAGCACAACAGCCTCACTCCTCCTGAAATCAGGGGCAGCACTGAACTAATAACCAGCGGTGGAATGAGCTCAGCGTCTGCATGGAGGGAGGTAAACTAAATAACCGCACCAACGGTCACATGTAATCCTCCCCAACTCCCTGTCGCCTCGGACCGTAAACAGGCCTTATCAGTCCAGTGGAGCGGGGGGCGGGGGGGGGGGGGGGTTGTTTGACCAGATCAGCCCGTGGTTGCATAACGTGTGCGGAATCAAACGGGAAGCATAAGCAGAGGCGTGTTGATAAAGCACTTCGTTCATTTGGGGTCATGTTTAGAAAATCCAGTGTGCGGCATGTGAAGCGTCCGGCGTGTTCCGGAGGACAGACAGGGAAAGGTCACGCTGATCTCGTCCCTGCAGCCGTAACGGGGACATTTTCACCACATTCCACAAAGAGTGCGTGGAGACAGCGGCGGCCATTGTTCTTCTCTCCCCTGACCACAAGCTTATTTACCTTGAGGTAAGAAATCGGACATTGTTTGTGCATTGTTATGGTACTGTAGTACAAACGGGTGTGAGGACATCAATGAAAGTGTTGACACGCTCATCCCAGGTCCACAAGTCCCAGGACGACCTGGGAAGCTGGGGTGGCGTGGGCGGTTCTCATAAATCCATTCTCTGCCGGGAATTACGATAAAATACTCACATGTGACACATACTGTTGTGTATCTTTTTATTTCAGGACAACAGGTAGATAACCCAGAAACGCCCGTCTTTACTAATGCCCTGTACACAGGAGGTTGTCTCTAACCACCCAATACAGTAGGCTGCAGACACACACACACACACACACACACACACACAAACACTCTACACACTCTACTGCCTCGGAGAGTTTCACCTCAGTGAGCATTGTGGCCTATTACAGCCAGCCCTTTATGATGAGGCGTGTTCGGCTTGATGGGACCGGTCGGGGTTTCCTCAGCTTCCTCTGGAGGCTCCTGATGCTTCACACAATGTCCGAGCAGCCTCTGTGAAGACATTAATCCTCTGTTGTAGCTACAGCTTCTAACAGGAGAGGACGACCCACTGGTGTGACTGACAGTCTCATGAGAGATCATGGGTCATTGGGCTCTGAGCCGCAACATGTCCCACATGAAAAGACAAAAAGTCCCTGAAGCATTTGAAAGATGTAATCTAGATTCTGTGGTAAATATGTGAATTCTGTAACTAAAGATCTTAATCAGGACAAGTTGATGCGGCTCAGGTTTAACACAGCGGCTCCACTAAGCACGAGGTGGTATTAGTGATACCCGGGCCCCGCTTAGTACTACGGCCCAGACTTATGAACAAATGCCCGTAACACAGTCCACAGCACATCCACACATAAAAGCTGACGCTCACAGGTCAGCCTTTAGGTCAGCGTTCTCCCCATGAGGAATTTCAGGCCGACCACACAATACCTCTCTTCTTCTGCGCCTCCTCCTCCGCAGGATCCGGTCTCCTTTAAATCACTGTTCAATTCCAGGGAGACGAGACGTCCTCATCTGCTCAACCCAGCCCTTGTCCGGAAAAAAACCCACAGCTGCGAGACAAATTCAATAATCTTTGCTGTTTACTCTATGCGTTTTTTTTTTTTTTTTGGGGGGGGCGACCGGGGGAACATTGCAAGTTCCTACTCAAACGTAAAGATGGTGAAATGTGACCCCCACATCCTGTTGGATCAGGGTCACGGAGAGAAGACCTAATTCCTTGATAGCGTCGCCTCAGGGAGTGAAGGACGTGGCTCATTGATACCAGAGAGGTTTATCTCCATAAAACAAACCACACAATTAGCTCCGTAAACAGATAAGACCGAGATAACTCCTCTTCCAGCAGTGGGACCATCGAGCAGGAGAAGCTTGCTGATCAGTTAAAGGGGCGGCGTGTAAGACTGGACCGACTGTTGAATTCATTGACCATATAAACAAGAGCGAGCATATACACCATGGGCTATAGTCAGTCTGGCCACCAGGGGGGTAAACCCTCTGAGACGCTGTGTCGGTCGGTCAAACGATACTCACATTTTCATCCCATTTTTAAAGCATCATGTAAATAATTAAAACCAAATTTATAAGAATCTTGTCAGTGGGTGAAGAACTACAGAAAATGGCACAAACCCCTTTGAGTTTGACCCCTGTCCAATCTGCTAACATAGGGGAGGGAGTTTACGACCACCACTAGGGGGCGATCTAGATGTTTTGGCTTCACATTTGGGGAGCTGCCATATCTTTCATCATCTCATACGCTCACAGGGCAGCTGTCGACGGATTGCCAAACCGGGCATGGATGTGGAAATGGTGTTTTCCACACAGGTTTTTACTCTGCAACCCGATTTTGTAAGTGGCCGCATGTCAGAGATATTTCACACCGAGTCAGAGGGAACGATGTGGTGGAGGCAGGAGGAACCACGAGAGGTCGAGGATCGTGGGGCAGGGAGAGCTGCTGGAGGAATCTCACAGAGAGATGACGACTGTGTCTGAAATCACCCACTTGTTACAGTGATCACATCGGGAAAAGAATAGAAATGCTTTCAGACACTCCTCTGCACCTGTGATGACGTCATTGTCGCAGGATTACGACGTACAATAACAGTAACGTCAATATCAAATCTCTATTCATTTAATGGTCGTCTTTAAACGTAGAGATAAAGTTGTTTGTCTCAGTTTGTGTTATGTTGTGTTTTGATGCTTTGCTTTTATTTACCTGTGTTCGACAGGTCGGACTGTTCCTGCTGCCTCTCGCCTCTCGTCTCTCTTCCACGAGTGCAATGCATGATGGGACACATCGCTCGGTTAGTCACCATCGGCTTTACACTATTTCTCCAGATGCATTATGGAAAACAAAGAGTATATAGGGAGTGAAGAGATTCACTAAATGGCCATCTTACGATATAGTGATTGGTGAATGATTTCGGACAAAGCCCATGCATGCAACACATGATTAGTTAGTGCGTCTCCCCCCCCCATCTTTGACTGGAGGCTACAGATGCCATCACCCTTATCGCTGTTAAAGCTTTAGTGAATATAGTTTTCTGACATCGGCTCCTGCTCAGTTTAGCTGAAGCATGATGCTCAAGCATCGGATGTCTCGTTGATTGCCGGCACCGTCACCTCTTTGAATAACGGCTCGTCACTGAAGCACAATGAATCCTGGGAAGGCCTTCGATTCTCCCAGGTGGAAGGACGCTGCGTCAGCCGGGGGTTGAAGGACCAATCGAAAAGAAACAATCGAGTCGTGTCACTGTGACGCAATCGGTCTTGAAACGATTTTCAATTCCACGTGAGGATGAGTTGAAGCCGTTGGCCTTGAGGAAAATAAGTGAGAACATCTGAAACACTGCAGCACTGTTGGCAACAATAATATAAAGTGTGTGATATAGTAAACGGCCCAGAGCATGAAGCCTATTTACTATGGTCCTTTAATAACACGTCTCTAACACTCACACACCAACACAGAACAGCATCTGTGCTCAGAGTCCACGTGGCTGATAAAAACATCAACCATTAACTTGTTATCGATCGATGGAGGTCAGACTCTCTGGTGTCTTTGTCAAGCTCGAATGAAATACATACATACACATATCTGTCCATATTCATAAATTATGAATGATAGTAAAAAAGATAAACCAGCATCTTATCAGGAGCATCCTAATCGTCAAAGAATATTGAAAAAAAAACTATGATTTAAAGGAAGATAAAAAAAATTGCTTTTATATACATAACCACTGAGTTTGAAGGCTTTTGTTTATCTTTTTAAAACTCTATCCTTCATCGATAGACAAGAGTCGAAAATCTTTTGCTGCTGTTATTTTTCAAACTAAACCTTCTGTTTCAAAATCCTGGCATCGAGTTTTAGTTGTTGCAACCGTTGCAACAACTAACACTCTCTTAAAAAACCACAACTCTATTTCTGGAGATGATTCATAGAAAAAAGAGGAACAAGAATAAAGAACGCTGTCACATATCTCTCTCTGATCAGTGTGCACAAATCAAGTGATGAAAATATCAAAATCATAACTTTGACATGTAAATGCACTTGTGTGGAACAATGTCATTCTTGCGTCAACCAAATCAAAAAGTGTTGAGCAGCTGATTTCAGATCCAGGTCCACGAGAGGAAACATCTTCAGCTCTCGCCTGGTATCGATCTCTTGTTGGCTCGGGGGGATGGACGGCACGTGAACGGGCCGGCGGAGCCTTGGACCCTGTGTGAAGGTGGAGTGGCCCGGCACCTCGGAGCCACACACAATGGCAGCCCCTTTTTTCAAAAGTGCATGACGACCGCCACGGTCCCACATGAGGCAGGATCCAAATTTAACCGTTCCTGACCTTTTTTCACTTTGAAGCGGCTGATGAATTGTGCAAAACCCTGCTCGGCCACACCAGTCTCCATTGTCTGATACAGAGCAACATAACCCTGGCAGCAGACAATGGAGGGTCACTGCAGAGGGCCTGAAATAATCATAACAATGACAGCTCCCATATTTATAGTTGCAAAGAGACTCTCGACCACAGAGTGTTTTGTTATTAACAGGAAGAGCTGCTCCCCATGATACACTTCTCTATACTGGGCGAGTCGGAGTGGCAGGTTTCATTGTTTTCTGCAGCGAGGCCGTCAGCCGCCACTAAAAAACTTGTGCTGAAACTTTAGCTGATAGTTGAGGTGGAAATGTGAAAAAGCTAAAGTTCCACCGTTCAGAGCAGATCGGACTGAGCATCGGTGGCGAGGCAGAGATCGCTGGGTCAGCTCACATCTGTACGGCTCTTCCTGAGTGAAGCTCAGAAAGCAGCCATCCAAAACAGGCACTGCGACACACACACACACACACACACACACACACACACACACACACACAAAGGGGAATGAGATGAGGTGTGCGGCCCTATTTCCCAGAAAGACCAAAACTATAGCACCTCTGTGAATCGGGGAAGTCACTTGATTGTTTGCTATCAGGTCCCCGGGATGAGCAGGATGTAGAAAATCAATGAAGTGGTTCAGATTAGAGGTGCAAGCCGAGGCCTGCAGATGCAACCCTTGCTGTGACTCAGAGCAGATACCGAAGGTGTGACACGCTGTGGTTTGGCTCACTCTCCCGCTCATCAACAAAAACACAAGTGGCGTGGTAACACAGGAACTCTCACCTCTGAGATCGCAGGTTGGCGGTTCTGCACATGGGCCTCGCAGGCTCCTCTAAGGAGGACTAATCTTAGAAAGTGATTTAGCATAAAAGTTGAATCTCCACTTTGACCTCACGACCTCTAAACACAGGGCGAGACTGTTCCCCTCTAATTTATCCAAAGAGATATTTCTTCCTTGACCCATTTATAGCCTTTGAGATACAGCAGACACGAGTTCACATCCTTCCTGCAAGAGGAAGCCCCTGTTCATACGCTCGTTTGCCTCGATAGTTTCGGAGGTGCGACGGCAGAAAACTGTTCAGTCAGGGTTTTTTTTTTTGCCCCCCCCCCCCCCCCCCCCCCTTCACCCAGCAGTTACGGGAACAGCTGCACAAGTTGATGCACAGCACGCCCTGAAAAAAATCGGAAGTTTATGAGGTTTATGAAGATTTTTTTGGAGAAAATAGTCACAAAAGTCCAAAGACAGTTCCCTCATTTAGACATTGATACAATCATAAAAAGAGAAAAATACATATTAGAGCGGTAAATACAATGAAATGAGCCTGTGGTAGTAAACATGAGATAGATTATTTGCTTTATTAAAATGTCTGAAGTTTTTCAAATGTATAAAACAGAGGATATTGATGTCGTTAAATGTTAGTTGTTATTTTAACCACGCCTGTACATCAGCTGTGCCTGTGACCTACATGCACAGGGTGATTCATTATAATCAGCCCAGATTCAAAATAGGTGCCAAGACGATACCAGAGAAGCTAAATGTAAGAATTGACAGATATCTTAACTAGGGTAATATAAGCGTAACACAATCCCTTTAATTCATTCCCTAAATGAAGCAAACAGCTCAATACAGACAAAATATTCTATAGAGTATAATGATTAAATATGAGAAACACGTCTTTATTTCGATCAGGATATATTAAACACCAAAGAATAAGTAAACAAACCAATTCTGATCCCGTTTTTGATTTCAACTTATTACATTACATGTCATTTGGCTGAGGCTTTTGTCCAAAGCGACTTACAATTAGTGCACTCAACATTCATGAGGGGCCATTTAGGGGTTCAGTATCTTGCCAAGGACACTTCGGCATGCAGATGGGAGAGAGTGGGGTTTGAACCGGCAACCTTCTTGCTGGAGAGCCGCCACACCGCCCCTACTTATATATTTTTATCATGCTTTAATACTTCAGCATCTGTGACACGCACATAAATAACTCCCCCAGACTCCCGGGTGTCCATCAGCTGCCGGAGCTGTAGAGACATCATGGACGCTGATGGCAGACCCTCCTATCTGCAGGGCACACACGACGATGCTGTAGCTCAGCAACGCTACTCAACTTTATCTGTATCTTTCCTGAACTTTGAACAGGGCGGTTCAAGGGGAAACACTGTAATAATAATACTAATAATCATACATTTTAAAAAACAGGAGGCAGAGGAGGCCTGAGGAGAGAGAGGGGAGGATCCAGTGCACCCTGAAGATAAGGGCCGAGCTGCAGCCATGAGCTTCCTCAATAAAACACATCAGGAGCAGATGCTATATCTATCCGGCCTCTCAGCCAATGGGAGGCCTCCCAGTGGAGGGAACTGTGGCAGCGGGATTAATCCAGAGCTGGCACGGCTGTTGGTGAATCAGCACCAGTGTGGTTTTGTTGACTCGAGAGTTTGTAGTATCTATATCCTGTCCATCCCAAACTGTCATGGGCGAGGCTGTGGTCTCACTGGTGTCACACAGGGTTAAACTCGGCTCTTATTTCTCACTGTCGAGATCTTCCACGACTCGGAGAAGCTCTGCTCGTTCCATCACATTCAATGTCAGTGTCTACTCTCGTTCATTCACATGGAATTAGGCTGAGCACTCAGATTCTTTGACGTGTTGCATTTTCTATGTGAACCTGGATGCAGGTTTTTTTAAATTCTCCCCACGCCACAAGGTTCAAATGACTGTTTCCAGCGCCACCCAGTGGTTAAAGACTTGCACTGCTGCCATTTCTCTGTGTCCGCACCACTATGAAGAGAAAAACTCGGAGGGGGACCCAGAGAGCACATCCCTCCTCCAAGGTCCAACCACCAACCACATTTAAATTCAATAGATTCAGATTTTTATTTGAATCTGCACCAAAGTCCCCTCAACATCAAGATCCATTCATTATTTTTAGTCCATGAAAATGTTGAAAGAAATTGCAATGATAAAGAAAGTGACATTTTTATGTTACAGCTTATTCGTCAGATCATGCATCACCCCTATTTTCACGAAAAGTTGTTGATTAGTGCTTGTATTATTATTGTATTATTATTACAAACAAACAGACAAACAAACAAATAAACAAAAACATCAAAAACGCAGCTGAAAATACAACATGGTGGATAAATTCTCGTGAGCGTCTCTCCAAGGAGAATACCCCCCCCCCAAAATACCAGTGACCAAACATGTTTAGTCTCCTTTTGATATAACGGAGGAAATGGACATCAAGAGGTGTGGGTGGGCTTCAACCCCCCATCCAGACCCAGCTGCTCCGGGTCCATCATTTCCTGCTTCCCACCCGACGAGCCAAACAGGAGCCTCCAGACGGACTCAATCTGCCGGGAATGTTTTCACTGGTAACTCGAACAAGTAGACGGCAGATGTTCAAATCAAAACGAGAGACAGAGCCTCGGACGCGTCTCGAGGATTTTTTATGTAAAAGAAACAGTGAGAGGAAGCTGCTCAATGTTCAATTAAAATGTTTATGTTTTTATTAAAAAGGGATCAAGAGCAAAAAATCAGCTTGAAACATACAAACATCCCCAAAAGCAACCTGGTGTCTCACTGTTGCTGTATGAGCTTAACTGGATTTCTTGTAAACTTAATAAATTAAAACTTGATAAGAACCTTTGTAGGCAGTAATAATGTGCTGTGATCGTGTGAGCCGAGGAAGTAGCGAGGCTTCAGTGCTCTGAAAACATTCTTTCAACTTCGTCGATCCAGTTACACGGAGACTCTTCCTCGAAGTCGCTGTGGAGGGAGAAGCACAGTACAACACATGTCAACAGTGTTTTCACAGATACCAACTCGGCAAATTCTGTGTTTTCACCACAGATCCGACACATATCACATGTTCCTGCAGCACTAACTCTAATCTGCACACACACACACACACATACTTTAACATTAACACAGGTTTTAATGTGTGAATAATCATGGGATGTTACATTTGGTTTAGCAGCTCATACTCTTCAAGCAAAACTACAGCTACTCACATCATGTATATTGTATTATATTTGATTTTCTTTTTCTTTATTTAGAAGTACTTTCTATATATTTCTCTCTTTTTCTTACTTTATATTTTCTGACATTGTTCTAATTGCTTTGCTGAGCTGACCTGACACTTTGAACTTTGAACTTTGAATCACAGAAAGGGCAGAAACAAGGTTGCTCACGTGTCCTCGTCATCAGAGCGCGGCTCCAATCGCTCCTCGTCTTCGGCCTCTTCCGGATCGGGACCGTCAGGGTTGTCCCCCCGCGGCTCGGAGAGGGGTCCCATCAGCAGGTTGTCATCTGAAGTGAAGACAACACCACAGACATACATTTATTGTGTATCATCTTCTGACATAAGTAGATGAGCAGATTAAGTCATAAGGGAACTGTTGGGTACTGGAGGAGGAATCCGCTCTCTGTGTCACTTTATAATTACAATTACTCTTTAGGAAGTTAAACAAAGACTTCCTCTAATTTTTGATTTGTTGTGCTCCACAGCAAATGTTCTTCTTTTCTAAACAACATGGAATGGATTATGTTAATTGAACAGACCTCCTCTGTTAATAATGAAGGTGCTGAAGGCTCTGCTCAGCTCGGCCTTCTCCAACACTTTCAGGAGCCGCTCTGGAGGATCCTTTACCCACTGTCTCCTCTTCCTGGAGTCGTCTGCAACCTCCAACACACCTGAAGGAAAGAGAATAAAGTTGTGATATAATGAGAGTAAAGAAAAAACAATAACAAAATGAGCAGCAAGTAGAAATCACAATAATAATGTGTAAAATTATGATTTTAATCTTTAAATCTCATTGACTTGATTGTAGTATTTCCTTCTTCAAATTAATTTAACATTTGGTACAATTTCAGCAAATGAAAATGTCGACACCCTGGTTTTACCTTCATGAGTGGCTCCTCCGAGGGTCCGGCTGGTCGATGCCATGCTGTCAGAGGAGATGAGGCTGGCGTTGGCCAGCACCTGCAGCACGGTGTCTGACGGCTCAGTGGCCCACTGCTTTCTGTGGCTGGGCCGTGTGCTTCCACCATGTTCCTCTGACATCTCACAGCCTGAGGGGGAAGCGTTATCTAGGACATTATTGCTTATTCTCTCACATGGGAGTTCAAACACATCAGCAGCATACAGTCGATCTCCCAGAATCCTTCGACGTGGACCCTACCTTCAAATGTTGACGTTATTATTAAACTTTTCTCCCCCAGAAGTTGAGCCACCTTCTTCCCCTCCTCTCTGTTCCATCGGCAGGACCGCCTGCCCTGCTCCTCCGCCTCCATCACCTGTAGAGCATCCAGAGCAGTAAATCAAATGTGAACCAAGAGCACCGCGGCCATCTGAACCAACAGCAACGTGTCAGAGGTCAGATTCCACATAGGGTCCCCACAGCTTGGGGGAGGCTTGAGTTTAAATTCTCCCTTGGACAGGACATCCTGGTAAGATGTGTTTGTGATGGACGGGCAGCGATAAAGTCACGTCAGAGTGACTGTCACCGTGCAGGAAGCTCCGACTGTGTGTTCTTTACCTGGGAGGGGGAGTGTGAGCGCAGGAGTTTGGAGACCCTGTGAGAGGTCAGGATGGTTTGCAGGGACGGCCGGTCCTTCGGGTTGGTCTTGAACATGTGCTTCACCAAATACTGCAGCTCGTAGGGCAGGTGCGCAGGGAGGGGAGGGTACGCGCCCCGGCACACCTTCAGAATCAGACTCTTCCAGCTGGTTGCCTGGAACTGGACGTCAACAGAGAGGGTGTGAGGAACATCTGAGCCACGTCAAAATACACAAGAGGATAATCTGACTCAGCTGAAGCTACCGGCCCCTCCATCATTCCAGTAAGACTGCGAGCAAGTATTTCATACAATGATTCATTAGAAGTATTTGGAGAGAAGCCAAGAATCAAACAGAGGGAGCAGGGAGTGAGGAGGAGGAGGAGGAGGAGGAGGAGGAGGAGGAGGAGGAGGAGGAGGAGGAGGAGGAGGAGTAAGAGGAGTACCGGGTGTCGCAGGGTGCAGAGCTCGTAGAGAACACAGCCCAGAGACCACACATCACTGCAGAACACAGAGCAGAAGAGAGGGTTATTCATTCACAGCAGACATTCGTCATGTGCTGCCAAAGAGATACAGGAGCGGCTGACACACACACAAGCTGCATATTCAGAGCTGAGCCACAGCTGTTTTCAGAATGCCTCATTGTTGGTGCATTGACTGACAATCAACAGTGTCCACACAACACAGAGCTGCATGCTGGTATTTAATTCATAAGTTTGATTTCTGGATCGGTAAAAAAACAGAGTCCATAAGAAGGTTTCTTCTTAATCACACAATTCTCAATGGGCAACAGAGGGATGCTGAATTTAAATTATGTTAATAAGTTTCTACATTTGAAGAAACTGAATCTAATGTTACAGTGAACACATCGAGGAGTCAAAGGAGTTTTTCTTCTGTGTTTCCCTTATCATGACGAGTTTGTGATATCTACATTACTTCAACATTACAAATTCAAAAATGTTGTGGTGCACTGATGATGACGTGTAGTTATTGAAGTTGCTTCTCTGGTTTCTTTCTTTTTTATTCTTTTATTTAATGAATAATGTTGTCTTCTAAAGCTGTTTGATTCAGGACACATTCATTTACTAATTCTGTTTATTTTGGTCGACATATAAAAAAGAAATTGGTACAACACCATAAAGAAATAGGTAAAAAAGAAGAGCATATATATATATAGACCAAGAACGAGAAGGCAGACGCAATAAGTAAAAGACAGACACAAAGACGAAACAACAAAGTATATTTCTTAAAAGTAATACATAATGTGCAGAATAATAAAATAAATCAAAAACAAATTTGCTATGGTCATTTAATGTTGTGAAGATACACTGCAACTCAGACTGACCTCTTATTGTTGTATGGCTTATTGTCCCAGATTTCAGGAGCCACGTAATATGGCGTCCCAACGTAAGTTTGAGCGTAAGCCTTCGAGCTGCAACACAAAAAGAAACAACAGTGGAGGTTAAAGTGCAACCACAAGCAAATCAAAAAAGTACTTTAATTTAAAATGGCGAAACTCTAAACTGCTGCCACTCTGGTTTTCTCTCGTCTACCTGTTCAGAATACACGCCGAGCCAAAGTCCCCGAGCTTGATTGTCCCATTATCTGTCAGGAAAATGTTCTGGGTGAGGAAATGACAAGCGGCGGTTTAACATAAAAACCCGAACGAGGGCAGCCGAGCGTGGAGAAATGATGACATTGTGCAGAAATGCGAGATAATGTAGCGATCGCATCTCGATCAGCAGTTTTATCATTGTTCATTTCACTCCACAGCGCTCACGCTGATTAGATTCTATCAGCACGCAACCGACCAATAAACAAAGTTATTGACTTCGGATTCAGACAGCAAATATGAGCAAAGTCTGATCCTCCCCATGGGTCCGTAATGCATGCTCCAAGTATGAAAACAAATGTTTTATTCATAGACTGAAATCTATTCATATATATATACACACACAGTAATTTGAATGTCTAGAAGCTGTTGTACCTTGGATTTCAGGTCTCTGTGCAGAACCCGTTTCTCGTGGATATGCTTTGCACCCGCACACATTTGAGCAAACCACCTCAAGATCTGGGAAATAAAGGGTGAAATTTGTTAAGTAAATAAAGTTAAATTGTGAGAATAGCTGAATCTATTTGAGGTCTCACATCATCGAGACAGAACTGAATAGTTTTCTGCAGCCGGATCCTCTGAAGCAGGTCTCCTCCGCTGCAGAACTCCATCACAATACACAGGAGGTCATCAGCTGAAATCAGAAAAACCAACCACGTTGTTTATTGTGCAATCAAAACGATAATAACTGTGTCACAGATGGTTCGTGGAGGGTTTTAAAAGGGCTACGTGTGTGATTACCCTCGAAGGCCTCCCTGAAGGCCACGATGTTTGGATGTTTCATTCCGGACAGCAGCACGGTTTCTCGCCTTGAATTCTCCATTTTGGACCGGTTCTATAAAAATGCAAATGCAATCCAATTATGGAAAACAAGCAGCCTCCATGTTTGCGTGCATGCCGGAGTCGGGTTATCGGGAATGGGAAAACAACCTTATTACCCGATCCCAGAATATTGAATGTCTGGATTCAAATATGATCTGTAGAGTGTTAGCGAGCAGAGCATGTTTGGTTCTTTCATATATGTGGTAATAAAGATACAGCTGTTTATTGTTTTATTACCCCAGCCACAGAGGAGGTTATGTTTTCACCCCTGTCTGGTTGTTTGATTGAAATTGTGAGCAAGATAACACAAAAACCACATAACGGATTACCATGAAACTTGGTGGAAGGATGTAGTGTGATTCTGGGGAAAAACTTTTTAAATTATCTCTGAATTCCCAGCGAATAATGCATGGTTCTTAATGAAAACAAAATCTGTCATCTTTAGAGGACAGATATCTGAGTGTGTTTAAATTGGTGCAGCGCTTGATTGAATTCACTGGGCCTTGAGGTATGCGCTGTATGTGCTTTATTTATATGGCACCTTTCTTAACAATTAGAAGGGCTGTATTTGTACAGCACTTTTTCAAAATAAAAGTCACAAAGTCTTTCACAATAAAAGCACGAGCAGGGATATTAAAAGGAACAGCATATCTGTGATTCCACATACCTTTGAGAGCTGGATTTCTTTGAGCACATATTTCTCCTGGTTGGTTTTACAGCAGACTAACACCGCCCGGCCGAAAGAGCCCTCACCGATCACCCGCAGGAGGGAGTACGTCTCCATGGCGCGTGTTTCACGAAAACTAACAGAGAACGACCACAATCAAAGACAACATCAAAGGCATCTCGCCAGTGGAGGCGCCATTTTATATCTGCAGACCCTTGTTATCTCAGTCTCAAGTGTCCTCGAGAAGAAGGACTAACGGGACAAAAGACAGAGGATCTACCTGTCCTCGTACTGTTTCTGTTTGACCGACACTTCCTTGTTGTTGTGTGACGTAGGGGATACGTCGCGCCCATACTGCGCAGCGTCACCGCTAGATGGCAGTAGAGTACAATGCAATAACGTGTCCTGTCAATCAAATGGTTGTATATCACAGTATTTCATTTTTTTTGTTATGAAGTAAATTCCTCTTTTATGTGATGCACGTTATATAACGGTATTATGTCACCAGTGCAACAGGATCTGTTCATGGTGTTTTTAATTCTTTTAGGTTTTGTGGAAAAGTCATCTGACTTTTCATCTGAGGGTCCAGGATTCAAGGCTTTATTACTTTTTGCCTTCATATCGAAACTCATACATTTGTATTTTCTGAATCAAGTTAATTCATTCTCATTATTAAATTAATTAATGCATGCTGTCAAAGTTTAATGTAAGAATAAATCCAGAGAAACATCCCTCTGGTAAAACCTCCAGATCCTCAGAGGACATGAGGGCGGAGCTATGACTGTTTTAATGTGAACTCTTCCAATCATCCTTTAGTTTCATTTCATTTCCATATGAAAATCTAATTATGAGATAAAACCGTGCTGTACTGACGAAAAACTAAAAAAAATGCAAATTTAGCATGATGGATTACAACTTCCAAGAGTCTGCTCATAGATTTTCATATCACCAATCAGTGAGTTGCTGATTGGAGCAGGAGAAATGCATGGAAAATAATGTATAACATGCATTTGTATACGGTCAGCAAAAATGTAAAGTGAATGTGATTTATAGTTATGGAGCTGAAACCTGAGCACACACCTTTAACTTTCAACAGAATTCCCAGAACATCTTGCACTGCATAAACCAAGCGCTCCAAAGCCAAACGAATGCGTCACGGGTCCAAATGTCTAATATTTGCCCCATTACCTTGTGTGTTCCGCTCCCTGACAGGGTTCTGGTCTCACCTATCAGCACGTTGTCTTCCTCAGGAGGGAAATAAAAGCCGTAATGAGGTAAATATTGTGCATCGGTGCAACAGTTTGTCCGCAGCTCCATGGATTATGCTACTCAAGCTCTTTGGGGAGACGTGATGGACATTTCTGCTTCTCTCTGAGCTGCAGAAAAAGATTCCTTCCTTAACGTGGTCAGGGAAGATGCTTCGTACAAACAGCTGAGCTTCAACTGGATTTTAGAATATGAGGAATTAAGATTAAGATAAGGTGGCAATTAGCTCTTGCTTTGCATCGAAAACTTAAAAAACTATTTGGAGGTTTATTAGAAAGCAGAAAAACTACAACTTCCTATTAGATTTCAATCAGGCAATGCTACATTTTAAAGATTGCAATAATACCATTTCATAATGACATGACATCATTACAAGATGGCAGTAAAATGTCATAATCGTATCATATGATGATAGGTCTTATAAAGTCCTATAGGAGGCAGAGATACCAGGAAATCAGCATTTTTTAACTATAGTATAATTTTCTGACTTCATTGTGACTTCTTCATCACCTCATATGATGGTATGATCACTTAATGCTTAAATTAACTCTCCAGCCCTATTATTTGCAGAGCTATCTTAGAGAACGGGTATTTCTGACCATATTTTTTTCTGAGTTTGACCTTTGACCAATTAGCATCAAAAGTTCTTGGGATACTCTCCATTATCCTCCCACTAACTTTAGTTAAAATCTATCCATGCATTTTCCACTTATTTTAGATGTACACACACTGATGGGGTGAGAGCAACACTGCAG
This sequence comes from Platichthys flesus, assembly GCF_949316205.1. NCBI lineage: Eukaryota > Metazoa > Chordata > Actinopteri > Pleuronectiformes > Pleuronectidae > Platichthys > Platichthys flesus. The sequence goes on along the minus strand of NC_084948.1, from coordinate 24,189,582 downwards.
AGGGTGATGCTTGTATTCTCAGACAAGAAATATAAAAACATTTTCTTAATGATAAGATCTCGACTCTGAGTTGCACAGAGCTCGATTCTCACTACTCAATATTCAAGTGTGAGGAAATCGACAGCGGAAACAAGTTTAAAATCAAATCATGTTCTTTATTCTTTGTGTTATCTTCTTCCCCTCAAATTACAAGCTCTATCCTTCAGTGAAGTCTAACAAGACTGTGTTTATGGCTAAAGTACAACAGTGTCAGGCTGTCGGTTCTGCTCTGCTCTGTAGTGACGACTTCTCACATGGCCACCCGGCTAATCATTAATCACCGGTTATTAAAGATGGAGACCGAAGCACCAAAGCCGAACGAGCGTTTGAATATGTGAGAGAGAGAGAGAGAGAGAGAGAGAGAGAAAGAAATGAAAAGAGCTTTTAACACAAAGTTTAAAATGAGGAATTTGTGAAGTGATTGCAGTGAGAAGGTGATCGTGCTGCTGTGCTTTATTTAAATGTACGATATGGAATCAGTTACACGCTGTGACACATGTTTTCTAGTTTTTGCTGCTTTAACAATGACATACAGCCGACATGGAGCAGCTGTGGGGCAATACAAGTCCAGACTGAGTGACAATAAGAGCCTCGGGTGTGGAGGTTCCTCAGTCCTTAGACCTGCCTGGTGCACGGATCGGAGCAATTATTGATATCTGGGAGAATATAATGGAATCAGACTTGCAGTTGTGACTTAAAAAGTTTGGCTCATTAACATGGCAGCTCGATCACTCTCCAGTGACAAGTTCTGGACCGAATAACAGAGTCAACTGCCAGAAAAAGGAAGTGAAACTCTGCGTGAACGACCGTCTGCAATGTCAAAATGTGTTCCGAGAAATCTGCCAGGGTCATTAAATCAGTCATTTTGAAGCTTCATTAGAAATTTTATGTTTGGGGGCCAGCGGTGAAATATCTCTCTCGTAAAATAAAAAAAGAGAATCTTGATGTTTTGCCCGTTTCACTTCTCATAGATCCAGAAATCCACAGTGTCATTCGGGGTGAAAACTTAAGTCCATCAGACAGCCATTAAAAACCTGATATGATATTTAACTGTTAAATACAATGAAATAATAAACCATGACAATATCTCGTTAACCAACTTAATTAAAACGGAAGCGTTAAATCTTCAATTGTAAGGCCTTAGAGAATTTAGATAATGAAAACAGAAAACTATGAAGAACCAGAATTTGCTCTCAGGTTGATTTGATAATAATAATGATACAAAATAAAGCTTTTAGTGGCAACATTAAAGTTGTTGCCTCACTCCACTGCCCACATCTTTAAAATGTACAGTGATTCAGATAATAACAGAGGTGATCACACGGTGCTTTCCATACGCAGCAAGTCCAGACCGTCTGTTCTGTATTTAATGACAGTTAAAGAAAACTAGAAACGTCAAAGAGAGAAAAACTAATACAACATAGAGCAGGTGCCATATAAAGATGCATTATAATAATCATCACCATTATTATAAGTCTAAGTATAATAATAATAATAACACCAATAATAGTAATTGCAACAGCAGGTGCAAGGACATGCAGCTTAAGTAGTGTACTGACTTCAAGGCAGGAGCACTTCAAGGGATTTCGGAGGCCCTAGATGAAGAGGGATTTGGGGGGCCCTACATTGAACTACCCCCCCCCCACCCAACACACACATCTTCAAATTATTCTTTTGTGTAGAATGATAAACAAAGTGCATACACATAAATAATAGTAAAGTAGTCAAGCTTAAGTGTAAGCCCCCCACCGCCTCCACCCCTACCATCCCCGACTCATCAAACACACATTTAGATGATCTACTCTTCAACCAAAATGTCTAAAATAACAAACTCTTGGCAGAAGGTTCGTGTCTCTGGGCGACTTTCGGGGGTTTCTAACCGTGGTGTTATTGCAGCCTCCTCTAGCTGATCATGATCTGCGGAGGGAACCCTCTCAGATTGGGGCCATGTCCAGTCCATTATGAAACGCCCCTGAGTAAAGGTCAAGGGTAATTTCCCTCTTGATTATCAGACTATTGAAGATGGTCATCAAGGAAACAGAACATCAATCTGTTGTGCTGAGTTGGCGAAGTGGTTTTATGGACAGGGAAGGTGACTTTTTGGTGCGGTCTGGAGTTTATCTGAATTTTAACGTCCATTCAAGCGTCGTAAATAAAGGGTTTTATCCCTAATCCTTAACCTCAGAGCTTATGCTGATCCCAAGATAAATGTCTTGGACACTGTCACCTTGTCCCTGTTTTTTCAGTTCATTATCTTCACGGCCGTTTCTCCTTTACAGACCTTGGAGATGGATCAGGCCGTCAGAGGGAACCTGCTCAATTTATTGCGTCCATTCTGGATGTTTAGAGATTTCAAAAGCAGTTTAAGAAACCCTGACAGCACATATATAAGACTTTTCTAGAGGGAGTGGAAAAACACCTGACAGTATGATATGATCAGAATATTAGCGTTCCAACATATGGCCCCTTCGAAAAATTACAGGAACATCTTCAGGGGTCGGTGCACGTCTGAAAGCAGCTGAAGAAACAATGAACGATTTCACAGGCTAGAGGTGAGTCTTGTGGGAACTTATCAAACGTGACCACTAGAAGTCTGAGGACGGCAACACACAGACCTGACGTCACCTTAAAAAGATGAAATGTGCCGGATCCCACTGCCGTCACGTTGCTGGTCACACAGGGATTGTGAGTACAATTGCATTACGAGTAGCTTCTGAGCTCAAAGCGTATAATTCAAGGACTCAGACACTTGTGCTGTATTTTGGGGACATGCACCACAGGATTGTACGAGGGAACATGTGGAGAATTACAACAGGACTTTGGGCACAATCCTGTGGTGGACGTCCCAAAATACCAAAACAAATCTTTGGGATAATATAAGCTGAGGAAAAAACATCTCAGGAAAACAAAAAGGAAGTAAACTCAAAAACCACATGAGCAGAACATTTGGTATTTTACCATTTGCAACGCTTTGCAAGGATGTTTTGGACTGTTGAGAGAAATGAGACTTGCCGTTCATCAATATAAGAACACAGATGTGGACGATTCTGCAGTTTAAGAACATGTCATGACAGTAGAGTTGTATTAGAAAACGTAAAGGTTCAGTGTGTAGAAACTAGTGACATCTAGTGGTGAGGATGCATGTTGCAGCTGAAAAGCCCTCACCTCACCCTCCACTTCCAAACTTTGATAGAATACCTGTGGCAGCCGTCAGTTGTAATAAAAACTCAAAAGGTTTTAGTTTGTCCAGTCTGGGCTACTGTAAAAAACATGACAGCCTCGTGGAGAGGATCCGCTTTGATGTAAATATAAAGTATTTAAATATAAAGGCTCAGTCTAGGGAATAGAAAACAACAATTCATACAATTATAATGAAACACACTGATAATGCCAATAGATCCTTTTCTATCCTTTTCACCTATAATCTTACACATTGAACCTTTAAGAACAAGCTTAAGAAAATTCATGAGATGATATAGGTCGTTGAGGCCCAACGTGTCCGGGCCTCTAAAATATGGAATTTCTCATCATCAGTACGAGTTGACTCAAACAAAGTTCACAGAAGCAGCAGTTGAAAGTTCGGGGATTAAGGGATCAATGCTGGATTTTTTAAATATGGGAGCCTGCACTGCTGTTGGCTTGAAACTGGATAAATACCAGTAGCCAGAGAGCTGTTTGTGACTGATAAAATGTTGGGATTAACTTTATCAAAAACCTTCTGAGAGAAGCTCAGCAGACACACCGTTTCGGGGACAGGTGATTCGCTCTGTAAAACCAACATATTCTAAAGTAGAAATAGCAGCCTGAGGTTGTGTTCCTCAACCAACCAGTGCAGTTTCAGTCCCTTCACATGTTCCCGACCGTCTTTATAATCTGAGGACACCGCAACCTTTTACTTTGATTACCAAAATCTCTTGAGGTGACCTTTGAGTCCTATTGACAACTGGTCAAAATTGGAAGGATTCCTTGGAGGCATACTTAAGAGAACACATTCCCAAGGAAAAACAGGTTTGTGAGGCCCCTAGCATCTTGAGCTTTGACCACCAAAATCTAATCAGTTCATCCTTGAGTGCAACTTAACATTGGTACCAAATTTTAAGAAATTCCCTCGAGATATTCCTGAGATATTGTGTTAAAAAGAATGGGATAGACTTACGTAGGGATCGACGGATATCCTGAAACCACAACGCCTCCGAGGCAAAGAAAACGTGATCATCAAATGGCCTGAAAACAATTCTAAACAGCTTTACCACAGCAGCCGATTGGGAATGCGGTGCACACAGGCTTTCGGGGGAGGATGAAAGAGTCAGTATGTTTCTCCTGGAAGCGTCTGTGCTGCAGATGCCTCTATCTTCCCCGCTGCATGTGTGACATCCGGCCTGCGCCCGCTCTGCCCTCTGCCCAAATCCGACCCGTGGCGGCCTCACCTCCTTGTAAGCCTTTTGTTTGACTTTGTGTAATAAAGCTGAACCTCATCCGTCGGCCTTGCGTCTGCATTTGTGGGTCCTAACTCTGCCTGCGCTGCTTCCATCAGCTAATTATGACCGCGGAGGGTTGACAGCAGAGTTTATCATAATGAACAGAAGCTCGGTGATGTGAGAGTTTTCAGATAGGGAGCAGCTCTTGGATCTTCTCTGCATATCCAGTATCTCATATACGTTCCTGAAATGCTTGCACGCTCCTCGTTGTCTGTTATGTGCGGAATCTATAGGGTTTTATGTCCCCGAAGTTAAGAGGAGGCTGTGATGTTGTTTTACTTTTAAATTGTGCAGCAGAACTCCATTCGGGGACTCCACTCAGGCCCTGAATGAAAACCGTGCCATCTGCGCAAGCTTTGAAAAGCTCTCAATGTTTTCCTCCTTTCCTTTTTGTTTGGAACGCTTTGAGACAGTGCCCAAAGGTATGATTTCCGTTCTCTAGAAATTTGTGAAGCGTTATACTTTCTGAATTTGGGGAACTACAAAGTTGCTACAGCCAGGGTCTCAATCCCAGCTTGGAAATAATCCCACTGCCTGACTTTGAGCTTTTACTGAAGTGGGTTGAGAGGCAGCCTGCATTCTGCTGTTTTCATTCCACAGACTCTAAACTGCACGACGCAGATGTCTCATCTGTGGGAGGAAACCAAAGGTGTTGTTTTTTCCTCCTGCTCTCTTCCTGTCGTCCCCCGGATGAAAAAACCTGGAGGAGATGACAGAATGAAATGGTTTGAAGGAGGGAATTCAGAGGCCATTTGGGATTTGAGAGTATATTACTTCTCGATCCTGGAAAAAATGACATCTGCTATTGCTGAGATGATCCAGACACACAGAGCCTGCAGGTTCAGTTTTCATTACTGATGTCAAAGGAAGGTAGGAAGCATGCTACTGGGGTATGCCTTTAACACTAGGGGGCAGCACTGAGGGATTGTATTTAAATAAATAAAGTATTTAAGACTTAAAGACTGGGACTGGGCCCGGACCACAGCCTTCAGTTACAGATGGACGACATGACAGTTCCCAAAAGTGAAGACAAAATATCCTGAAGGCCCCCTGATGGCTGGCTGCAACATAGGTCGTAACCCCCCCCCCCCCCACCCCCCTCCTCCATGTTAGCAGATGGAACACAGCCCAAATTTAAAAAGGTCAAAGCAAACGTGAAATAAACTTTTCCAAAGACGATCTCTTTCATTTTAGGTTGTTCTAATCACACTGATGTACGTTCTAGTGCTAATATATTCATTTTAATTAGTTATTTAATGCTATAAAAATGATTGCCAGCTGAGCCACGAAAACTCGAACCTTGTCGGCTTTGCAAGTCAACATTTTCGTTAGTGTCTTCTACGAGCATGACGTCTTTTTCATCCTGAGAAATTGTACTTTTTCCATGTTCCTCGTGTATTAGAAACGTTCAGGAAAATGATTCGAACATTTGTATTCTCACATACAATCCCTCCCGAACGTTTCTTGGAACATTTGAGACCAAACATTGTTTCTTATCTTGCTGCAGTACTTGTAGTTTTTAAACTTGTTATATTTACATCACTGCCAGTATATTAATAAGTAATTTTTGTGGGTTACCTACGTGACAAACTATATTCTGCCTTAATTTGTATGGGGGCCCAGTCATGGCCGCCTCTCATGTTATCCTGCAGCACCATCAATAATGCACCATCTTTACGGAGATTGGTGTTAGAGTTGCACAAAACCTTTTTTCAGGCAGCGTTGCTCTTGAGGGCAGTAATTATCTCGCCGGGGTTCTGCTGGGGAAAAATTAATTAGAAAGAATTAATTGATGTGGAAGCGTTTTACTGGCTGTAAAGGCTGAACTCTCCAAAGGTGATTCTACGCTTTTTCCCACTTAAATAATCGCCCCCGCTCCATCAGTATTAAAATCACTGCATGGCTGTTTAGACCTGATGCCATCCTGTAAATTCAGCGGTGTTCACTTACTGGTTTGATTGTCTTTGCTGTATTCCCCTTCAGGCATAAAGAAAATTAACGAGGATCAAAATAAAATATAAATTTGATGTATCTTCCTAAGGTGTTTAAGTAAGCCTGACTTTAAAACTGAATGTGAATGAATATATATTTTTGCCTTTAAGGGTCTTTAAATAGGCAGTTTGCATGTTCTCCATGTGTTTGAGTCTGTTTCCTGTGTTTCTGTTGAGAGGTGGCGTGAACCTTGGCGAAGGTATGTGTTCTCATGTTTGTGTTTCTTGACTCTTCTCATTTGAGAGATATTCCATCCCACAAAGCTTTTCTATCGAATCCTCAAACCCTCTTCGATTCAAACTGTGCTCCTAAAGGGTCGGTCCACCCAAACGGCTTCCTTCCTCCAACCACACTGACTCTCTCTGGCTTTATTTTCCCAGGAGACGACTCAAAGGTCAAAGAATTCTCCCTCTACCTGCAGTGCAGCGAAGGTGAGTAGAGATCAGCGCGTGGTCCAGCATCACAAAATCAAACCCCTCACAGAGAACAGTGGAGCTCTGGGTCAGTCTTTATAAAACAGATGTTACTCAGCGGCAAAGCGGCCGTACGTCCCAGAAACCTCACGTTCCACATTCGAGATGTTTTAAGACAATCAGCCGCCGCCGAGTAACAAGACCTCACACTGCACAGGGTGCTGCTCCCGTCAGTTTGAGGGGTTTTACTGATTTAACAGAGGCAGTGCCCCGACTTGACCCCGATGTGTCACAGCCTGAGCTGATGAGGCATCTGTCTGACACTGTGACAATCACTGGTGATATCAGTCAGATCGGAGAGAGAGAGAGAGAGAGAGAGAGAGAGAGCTATTCTAACAGATTAAACAGAGCAAGTACTGAAAGAGAGATTTCTCAAGTGAGTATGGAGACGAGGCGGAGGAGGAGGAGGAGGAGGAGGAGGAGGAGGGAGCGAGGTGCCATTATCTGGGGGATGCCGCACATTGTGTGAAAACGGGGATGCTAATGAGGGCCAAGTACATTCCGATCAGCTGCATTGTAAATGAGCCGACTTCGTACACTCGGGCACGGACGAGTCTCTGAAGTGTTGTTTGTTAATCAAAGGAGGAAAAACAGATAGCGGAGAAAACGAAGATGGAAAAAAAAACAAAAAACGACTAAAAATAGTGAGCGAGGAGCTGCAGAGCGTGCATGACACACACACACACACACACACACACACACACACAGCGCGCTGGTAATTGCTGTGAAAAGGTTACGGTTATTGTTATGCACGCTAAGGAGGCAGAGTGCAGGAACTCGGAGACACATCTTGACATTAAGCCGATGGTTGCACGGCTCCGCAGAGTCCCAGGGTGTGATCGCATCTCGGGGGGGCATTGTCTCGAAAGACGTCCCCTGACCTGACCTGATCCAAAAGGCAAAATAAAAATCGGATGTTTCCCCTCATCGGTTATCGGGGAGAAGCTCAATTCGCAAGGGCACCTCCTGATCCCCTGTATCGATCGGTGCAGGAGGAGGAAGCTCTCCCACGTGCAGCGAACGCCACGGAGGTCAAGAGGTCATGGGAAAAGCTTTTTCAGGAATGCCAGTGCAGGTCTGTTCACTTTACCTCCGGGTGCTCGACATGTAGCTGAAGACAACCGTTCAAATCCAGATTTATCCATAAACATTTATTTACAAAACCGAAATAATGACAAAGGATACAGTGAATACAAAACATGTGCTAATATGATAAAATACATGGTCATACACAACGTATATCTTATGCATGTGTTAAATAAACTAGATTTGTTTTTGGAATCTGAAAACAAACTGGAGGAAGCAGGCGGTCAGTGTTGGTTTGCTTATTACGTAACAGGGATTATTGCATTTCTGTGTGTTTAAGGCAAAGATGAGCGATGAGGAGGAGACAGTTCACGTAACGAAGAAGCAGTATTACTTTTCTCCTGACCACACGAGCACACAAAACATCAAATTACCCAAGAGGGGAAAAAGAAGAGAACACTCTTTTGTACAGAAATTGTTATGTAACAACTTTACAAATAGGATTGGTCCATTTATTTTTCATTTAAGTACAGCTTTAAGAGAGGAACCGGTTTTCAAAGCCATGTGTGCGCTGCGTTATGAGACAGTCCCTGCAGTTGTCAGATGAGTAGTGTCCCGTGATGTGCAGAGCGCCAGGACGACTTCGGCGTCTTTGGTGCCTGATGTGCTGTAACCGCTGCAACTCCACACGGTCGGAGTCTCTCTCCCTTTAGTCGTACCGCCCCCCGAGGCCTCCGCCTACTCGCCGTCTCCCTCTCAGTAGGGGTACTGCTTCTGCTTCTTCCCCGCGAAGCAGGACAGCCAGGTGCACAGCAGCATGGCGGCCGCCGCCCCGGCCCCCGTGCAGTAGTAGGCCCAGCCGATCTGGCAGGAACCTGCGGAGGAGAGCACGGGGATTAGGCTTGATATCTCTGCACGCTTTAGTTTATCAGGCTGTCACTGTGTCACCAGGATACGTCCTAAAAAACCCACGAAGGGATTTGAGTGAAATTCGGACAGATAAGCTTTCAGCCACAGAGACGACTGATTCGTTTTCTGTTGGTGTCTGAGCATCGGATGAGACCGGCACTGTTCACTCTACATTTATAGTGTCTGATAAAGCCTATGCTGGGTATCACAGTAAATGTCACATTATTTCTTTTAAATTTAATGAATAGTCTTTGCTCCTGAGTGAAGGATGTGGTATTAAACTCTTCTATATGGACAGAGAATCACAAACCTGTGATTGCAGTTTATATTCATATAAATATATATATATATACTTTTCTAATATTGCTAATAATGAAAATTACATTGCGATATTGTTTTGTTGTCCAGCCCAAATAACTAATGACACTTTAAAATCACATATAAGCCTTTCACATTCATATCAGCATTTTTGTTTGCCCATACGTGTTTTTCTTTTTATTCATAGTAATTCATGATATCAAGCCTCAAGTGTATTTCATTTTCATAAGGGTTTCATTAGGAAATCTTTGAAAATATATCAGTATTGGAAATATTTTTCAAATAATCCATCTGGCTCTCGTCACTTTGGCATTCCTTCAGCAAGGAAAATAAACTTCTCTACAAGAGCTGACATGTCAAACTATTCACTGAATGACGGCTGCAGGAGCCTGTGAAACACGACGTGTTCAGGTTTCCTACCTGATATCTTAATACACTACATTTATCTTGACTTCTTCATGCTCACGGTTTTAAAACACAATTTCTCTTCTTTGATTCTCCCGTGTGTGCAGAGTGTCGACCATGACTGAACGACTGTCACTGGGCCGTGATGCATTCCTATAAATCCTGAGTGTTGATCCAGAAGTGAATGACTTCCACCACTGTACGTTAAAGAATTATTGTAGACTAACGTTCCAGGAGCAGAGTTTCTGATCGTGACACAATGTTGAACATCTACTCAGCGTTAATGGATGTTTGCAGTGATTTACCGTTGTGTGTGGGCTGTGTGTTAATTAGCGCAAATGGAATATAACAAGGATGCGAAGGTGACAGTTCACTCAAATTATGGCTCATTTAAAATACATGGGTTCCTTTGGATTCTCAGTCAGTGTGCGTGCAAGGGAACACACACTGTCTCTCACACTCTCTTACTATTGTTGCCTGAGTTCACGCGTTTGTGTGAAGAGCAGAAAATGTGGTGAAAAGTGCTTCGCATTTTGAGTTCGAGCCGCAAAATGTCACTTCTTCTCGAGAGGACAACAGTTTGCATTGTTGAGACAAAGGCGCTGAACATTGTGCGACTTCATCTGCAAACAGCCGCTCTGGTTTGTGCACAAAACGGGAGACGGGAGCAAAAGCTGCAGGAACCGGGGAAAAGGCTGCAAGCGAAAACAAATTAAAATAAAAAGTGGCTCAATAAGACGCCTCTCCTCTAATCTTCAGAGGGAATTATGTTGCCTTATCAAACGAGGATGAGACCTACATCTGGTGCTCAATTTGGGTTGAGAAAAAAAAAGAAAATGCTGCGATGACCAACACGACTTCTCATTATAAACATCACATTGAATTTTAGGGAGAATGTCTGATTGAATGTAGTTATCTAATTAGGAGCCGGGGGGGAGGACGAGGAGGCGTCTCATTAACAAATCATATCAGCCGCCTCCTCACTGTGGAACAACAGCCAACACTGAAAAAATACTTTTCTCTCAGAGTCGCATTAAACACATTTCTCTCTCTAATGAAAATGAGCTTAATCTCTTCTCATAATGTGGCTGTAGTTTAACAGGATGTGAGGGAATATTCAACAAGCAGAGTATTTCCTTCTGTTGTTTTACTTTTTAACACATGAACAAGTTAAGTGTCCTGCAGCCACGCGCAAGGTTATCTTTGATTTACTTAAGCATGGGGGCTCCCATCGTGAGTAATGAACGAGTCGATAGAGGAGAGAGTCCGATCGCTGCCTTCTCACCGTGGAACGTCCACGTTTTCAGTCGTGACAGGAAGGAGGTGAACGACGGTTCAGTCGTCTGCAACAGGCAAATAAAATCCTCTGCACTGAACTGATGCAAACACACTTTTTAGGCATAATTTACTGTAAATCTGTTCTTTCAAAATGGGAAATCACACGATGAGATATGCTCGTATTCAAAGTAATTACTTCTGATGTTGTCTGAAATTTAATCAGATTCACATCTGTTGGAATTACATGGGGATGGTTACATATCCCCTCCTGTTTAACATTGTTTTTGTTCCTTTAAAATCATTATTTGACGACTATGAGTGTTGTATCTCAACTAGAGCCTTTCACAAACTTAATGTGCTGCTGCCTTATGTTTGCCAATGTCTTCCAATATTAAGATTTGTATTTCATAGAATAAACATTTTATTTATTGCGTTATTTTTCAGTTGTAACCATCTAAGGAATTGAATTATTTTGTATATATGTATTGGCTGATAAATCGGAATCCCCCTCCTCCTCCTCTATAGAAACCCCATCAGAATGGCTGTAACTCAACAATTGCTGACTTAACTGTCAGGAACTGTGATAAGAATAATTCGTTGTCTGGTAATGCTGTGGTGCCACTGTCGGGTCAAAACCTTCCCTGGTGTAATTATGGGGTGTGATAGAAATCGCGTCCTCCAGGGGGACGACCCCAGACGGATTAAACTAGCTGTTTTGTAACAAGCTCCAACTTTAAACTCAACGGTTAATTGATCTTTTTGATCGTCCAATGAATCCGTAGAAGTTCTGTGAAGTGAGGAAGAAAGTTAGAGAAAATTTAAAGTGACAGGAGCTCCAGCCTGCTGGACACTGATGGAAATGAAAAGTGAAAAGCAGATCCACGTGTTCCCAGTGTCACCTGGTTACAAGGTTATGGACTGAAAAGCTTTATCAGAAGTTTCTCTGTTTCCTTAAAATCTCCCAATCTGAACGAATGGATTTCTCCCTGCACAGCTCCGACGTTTGGGGGGGGGATGATGTTTATTTAAGTTCTCAAAAATCAGAGAAAGTAGTGAAAGATCAAACAGTATTTGATTAAGAACAAATAAAAGACGAGGTGCGGTATGAAGAGCCCTTCCACCTGCTGAGACAGTCCGGACGCTGCCGGCTGAATACAGAGCACAAATCAGGCTCCTGCTTATTCTCCACACATCGTCATCGCTATAAAGCACTTCAGAAATCCACTGCAACTGGAGGTTCGGTTGAGTTATGCATAATAAATACCGAGGAATCAGGTCTCTTTTGAAGACGAAGGAGCCAGAGATTTTGTTGGTAAAAACGGGCGGGATGTTGAAGGCCAGGAAAAAGTTTGTCCAACTTCTCTGGAACCAGGACGTCCAATAAACACGAAAAAACATATTTACACGCTCAAGGTTAGAGCATCCGGGAAGCTGGGCTCAAACTGCACGAGTCAATGAAAAGATTTAAAGAACCGGGCTGATGCAAACAAGGGGGAAACGTGCCACCTTGACTCTGTGCCATTCAAACATTTTGCCAACATTATGCCGGATCGTGATGAGAGAAGGAGGAAACATCGACCAGCCTGACCGCCTGTGTTCTCTGTCCCTGTTTCCCGGTTTCACCTTCTTTCTTCACCATGTGGCGCAGAAATGGTGCGAATAATGTTTTTAAAAATTGAGTCGTGACTGCGCTTCAACTGTGCAAGAGCCTGAAGACAGCCGAACAACAGTTCTAATGGTCGGGAGCCTTTGATTGCCCCCCCCCCCCCCCCCCCCCCGAGTACACTGCAATGCACAACGAAGCTGAGATTCAGTCTGACTCTGATACAGGTCGTGCATTCACAGAAATCAGGTCATAAATGGGCTGAAATCACAGCGTTTGTCGAACTCAAGTGTGCACATCAATAGGTGCATGTGTGTGTGTGTGTGTGTGTGTGTGTGATGCTGTCTTACCTAGTACGAACTGGTCTGAGCTGTTGTTGCAGGTCTGCTGTACTTCCTCACTGTCCCATCCCAGAGGATAGAGAGCGCATCCTGATCCTATGAGCAGACCTGAGGAGGAGGAAGAGGAGGATGAGTCAGTCGGTGGAGAAGATATAAAAATAAAAAAACACACACCATCAAACGAGGCGGAGGGCATACAAGACAGCGAGCGGTGTGTGTGTGTGTGTGTGTGAGGGGGAAAACGGCAGCAAGGACAAAGTGTCATCATCAAGGTGTTCAACTCCGCTCCTCGAGGAAGAGGAGGAAACTTTTTTCCTTAATCCTCTTTTTGTTGTGTCCAGATATCAGGCAAGGTGAACTGACCTCGTCTTTTTATTTACGCTTTAATTAAAAAGTCCAATAAGACACTGAGCTGCTGCGTGAGTGACCTGCATCTGACTTTAAAAGAAAACCATATCATCTGTTCCCAGCCTTTACGGATGGGGGTGTGTGTGGGGGGGGGGGGGGGGGGGGGGGCAAATAGCCCCAACCTGTTCCAGCTGTTTTTTCACCTCTGAACAAACCTCACATCCCCTTTGTAAAATGACACGGTTTGCGACTTTAACACTTTATCACATTTTTCACAGTGTCGAAAAACAAAGCCCCCCCCGCCCCTCCCTCCCTCTCTCTCTCTCTCTCTCTCTCTCTTCCAGCGGCAGCTCATAAAAAAACAATGCAAATGAACGACCGACGTATGCAAATCGTTTGGCAATTTCTCACAGAGGCAGCAGCGGGGGGAAAAAAAACAAGAATTTTTTCGGTACCCAATAATTACTGTAAAACTCCGGAAAATCCTTGAGGGACTGCTTTATGTCGGTGATTAAAGAGACGTATTACCGGGCTTAAAGCTGCACATAGAGACAAGAGTGGAATCTCGTCAAGGCCATTACGTTAAGGATTAATATCCTCAATATTTGCCTGGAGCCAGGTCTTGACAAGTTATTCCCTGGATGCCAAGGCCTGTCTCTTGAAATTACCCTGAGGGGCCCCTGGTAGGTGGCTCTGGCATCAAATTAGCTTAATCCCCTCCAATGTGTCGGCCCTGCTATCAGTTTTTGGACGAGAAGACAAGCGAGCTCTGCCTTCCAACCTGATTACCCCCGTGCCATCCAGGACTGCCGCTCTACATCTAGGCCAGATAACAACCAGGAATTAATCTGCACGCTTAATGCAGATGGGCTCGACAAACTGGCTAGCGTCGGAGGTGGAGCAGGGAGGAAGCGGGAAAGACATCTGCGTGTTCCCCGGTCGCAGCCAAAAAACACGTGGCAGGTCTCGTCGCTAACAGACGGGCTGAGAAGAGCACCTGTGGTAGAAACTCATCTCAGTCAAACCCCGACGTGTTGAGAGCGGGGGGGGGGGGGATATAAAGAAACGTCTCTGACCGAGGCTGTGTCATTACAGCTCAGGATCAGAGGGGATCCAGGGATTTCCATACATAACGACTCAGCCGTTTCTTCTTCAGACCCTTAAGTGAACTTCAGACGAGTCGCTGCTTTAGGACCTTAATTCACTACCTTCAGAGGAGCACTTCAACAAAAGTAACACACAGGAGCATTTGATGTAAATCCCTGAACAAGCAGCCGCCGTGGACGCCTGACGAACATAGAGAAAAACCCACTGGAGCAAGTGAGCACTCACACGTACAGTCATTAGAATATTCCCAGTTATATAATGTTATCAAATGTGTTTTGATTCAGATTTGTAACAGTAAAGACTGTAGAGCTTGCCGGCATGGTAATGTATTCATAATTAATATTTAAAAAAAATCAGCAATTCTCTTTCAAGTGTTGTGTAATGCAGAGCGATACAGCGGCATGTCATCAAATTGAATTTCCTTGCTGCTAAAAAAGACGGAAAAAAACACAAGTCGGGCAAAATGTGGTTTTGTTTAACACTGACATTGTTATTCCAAAAAAAAGGATTCTCAATTATACTTTGACTCACACATTTGTCAAAATGATCAAAACTTTAAAGAGCTGCAGCTCTGCGGCGGGAACCTCAGAGGGAGGAACGGATAAAAGAAAGACCTCAGTGCATATTTTCCACATCAGGTCAGATGATGATGATGATGATGAGGAGGAGGAGGAGGAGGATGATGATGGCGGCGGCGCTGACAACGAGCACTGGAACCACATGCGGGAGGGAAATTATCGCCACAAGAAAGAACAAGAGCTCAGTTCCGTTGTGTAACCACAGAAGAATGAGCGGCTTCTGGGTGAAGAGTCGCTGCTGTCTGTTGGTTTTGGGGATAAACTCACTCAACCTGCTCCTCCGCAGTCGGCGAACTCGGCACATTAACACAACACTATTAAGGCAGATACCGTGCAACACAAATCACAGCAGACGAGCAGACGAGCAAAACATACAAACGCACGCTGCCAAGGGTGTAATTCAATTCCAAGTCATATGTGCAGCTACGTCTTTCCTTTGGCTTTTATTTTATTTTTTTTATATTTTTTCCCCCAGGATGGTTAATTCCATCAAATCCCATCCTCCACACTCACTATGTGGGTTATTGAGGAGCCGAGGCAGGGAGGCTGGTGGATGTGGGAGAAAGACGGCACCTAGAATGAAAAAGGTTCTCTCCCATTCTGTTTGTGAGTCAAGCTGCTTGAAAGAAACGCGAGAGGAAACTACCTCGGGCTCTGACTCTGCCTGCGCCGTGGTAGTCAGATACTTCCTGTCCTGATTTCCTAAGCTGACACCGATGCGCCCGGATCTGCACAAAACAGACAGGCGGGGATTTGTGTCATTTAGCGTGTGGTTGTTAGCTACTGCACCGAGTTAACCTTTTTGGCCCGAGACCCCTGAAGGCCCTTTTTTTTTGTCTATGAATAATTTTGTGAATTCCCACAAATTTCCAGAATCCAAATTTGAAGTCTTAGCCCTCAGTTTGAGAACAAAAGAGCAGGAGACCACATGCCAAGATAAAAGTTAATGATCTCCTCGGGATATAACGGTGCAATGTAGCAGGAAAAAAGGGCAGAGAATCAAAGAAAAACACAGCTATAGAAAGAAGAGCCTGACTGATATATCGCTTGGCCGATTAAAATGGGCCAATATGATATTTCATATATTAGTATCCTACACTATGCAGAAAAGATGTGTATTTAATGGAAAATGTCTTTATTTTCCTAATTCAAGTTCTATATATCTTTTGGGTGTTAAATTATTTATAATAAAGTTGATGGTTAAACTGTAAAATATCAAGACATAGTTACATTTCTTCTTCACAAAGGTTTGATAACGTAATGTTTTCAATATGTACTGTATATATCGGCCAATACGTATTATTATTGGTATCGGATCAACTCCTTAAAGACGCCAGACTACAAACAACTTGTCGGGCTTCAATAGAAAGTTGATAGAATTCCACTCCTGGATGTCATGGAATGATCATACTTCTGAAATGTTCATGTTTGTCGTATCATAAATTCAATTTGATATCCCTGTAAAAAAAATAAACGTTTTAATTTGGCCAGTTAAAATGTAACCGATACGATTTTTACTTCTGTGAATTCCCTGGTTTTTTTTTGCCCCCCAAACCACACAAAGGTTTATTTCTCTGTCCGACCACATGACAACACTTCAAGAAGCGGCTGATTCCGCTGCGGGCAGATGGCCGTCTCATGATGAAATCGTTGCAGGACTCCACTAAGCTGCCATGAGGGGCGGCTGGTGGAAGACGCCAGGAGGCCGTCACAGCAGCGCCGCCGCAGCTACACGACATCATGGAACAGACGGACAGAAGAAAGATCATAAATGTGAGAAAATCTGCCTCAGTGTTTGTGAGGGTTATTAAAAAAATAAATAAAATCCAAATTAAAGGTTTCTGCTGCAATAATCTGGGCCTCCGGTCGAACCTGAAGGCCCCCCCCCCCCCCCCAGAGGCTTTCTGGGAGAGGTTCAGGTGCTCTATCAACACGGGGCCTGGGAGGGTTGTTTGTTTGCTTTTGCTGCTTTTCACCAACGAGCAGTGTTTGGAAAACCTCAGTCTGGTTTCTGGGAGTCTGGTTTCAGTTGATTTGGCAGGGAAGCGAAGGGGAAGAGGAAGAGGGAGAGGAAGAGGAAGAGGAAGAGGAAGAGGGAGAGGAAGAGGAAGAGGGAGAGGAAGAGGAAGAGGAAGAGGGAGAGGAAGAGGAAGAGGAAGAGGGAGAGGGAGAGGGAGAGGAAGAGGGAGAGGGAGAGGAAGAAGAAGAGGGAGAGGGAGAGGGAGAGGGAGAGGAAGAGGAAGAGGAAGAGGAAGAGGAAGAGGGAGAGGGAGAGGGAGAGGAAGAGGAAGAGGAAGAGGAAGAGGAAGAGGGAGAGGGAGAGGGAGAGGGAGAGGAAGAGGAAAAGGAAGAGGAAGAAGAAGAGGGAGAGGGAGAGGGAGAGGAAGAGGGAGAGGGAGAGGAAGAGGAAGAGGAAGAGGAAGAGGAAGAGGGAGAGGGAGAGGGATAGTAAGAGGAAGAGGAAGAAGAAGAAGAAGAGGAAGAGGAAGAGGAAGAGGAAGAGGAAGAGGAAGAGGGAGAGGGAGAGGGAGAGGGAGAGGGAGAGGGAGAGGAAAAGGTCGGTTAGAGTGTGTGCGGTGCTTGAACATAAGACGACCGACAACTTGTTCACAGATCAGCTTTCAATTGATCTCCGCGCGGGGCCATTATCACGAAGGACTATCTCAGGGCCTAATGGCTTCTCTGAAAGGCTGTTATATGAACTGGGAAGGAGTTCGGTTTAAATGGACTTAATCAGATACAGTGAGTCCAACGTGAAGCCTGCTCTAATGTAGTGATCGCTCGCCTGCACGCCCTTGCCTCGGATTTCGTCATCACAGTTGAGTTCACTTATTTCAAAATCACATTTTTCGGAGCTTTAAAACAGAACAAACACAGAGAAGCGCTTTATTCCAGCAGTGCAGAGCTATTGTTCCCCGCCCTATTCTGTCCACGCTTCTTTACCTGAAAGGGAAAAACTGCCCCCTTTTCATACCCCCCCCCCACAACATTTCATTTGATTTAGGGAGTGCTGATGCCTTTTGTCAAGCCTTCCTGCTCTGTGTCCAGAACCGAGGAATTTCTTTACCCTCCTTCTTTGCCCCCGAGACAATACTATTCAAGGTTATCATTCAAAAGGCCAAAGAGGATGAGTGGGGGGGGGGGAGAGGCTGCCGCTAAGCTGGAGAGAAATTTGGTGGTCAGGGAATTGGAGTGGGGATGTGCCTGAATGAGCCGGCTTAATGTAAGACATTCCCTTTTGGGCTCGGAGGATCATCCGAGAGGGGGAGGGAAATGTAAGAACAATCCCACCTGGGTGCGCCGCGCAAATAGAGTCTACCTTCACATGGTCCTATGATGTGATTCACCTTTAAAGTGTTTTATTTTGAAAATTGCCTTATTTGGGTCTTTTACAAGTTCATAATTTTTATTTGGGGTTCTGCGAGAAGAGGTGAACATGCTATAATGTTTGAAATAGGCTTTCATTGTAATCGTACATTTCTGCAGTGCCTCAGGGCCTCTCTTTTGTGATTGGTCAACTTTTCGCAGAATGTGTCAGAAAGCTACACCCGCCCTCCCCCACAGTTTTCCCGGTGAGTTGGTGTAGCCGTGGATACTAAGGCGTTGATTCCCTCTGTACGCAATTTGAGCCAAATTGCGAACTGGAATCATAAAGTGAAAGTTGGGGATGAACCAGTTGAACCAGTTGATTGACCCGATAACATCTTTGTGTAAACAACTGAAGTGGGACGTTAAGTTTTGAATTTGTCCATCTCATGTGTCATGTTATATAATATAACTTTACAGGGGGAAAAAGACAGGAATGAAAGCAGTTGCTCCAGGGTCGGTGTTTTCTTTGTTAGAGAAGAATTCCCTTTGTAGAGGATGTATATAAAATAAATATAAAAAATCTGGCTTATTCAGGGGACTGATATATATGAGTGTGTCGAATCTGCAAAAGCTTGATTGAATTCAAATGCCACTCTACTGAGTAGTTCTCCGTGTGGTTTCGTATGTAAATTACATAAAATGGCTTTGGGATCAATACAGTGCCTCCTTACCCCAAACAAGTTGCAACTAGTATGCATTCATACATAAATGAAATCCCTGATCTGCAGGTCTGTCCAGATCCGCCCCACCCCATCCACAGAGCTCCATGCAAATCGGTTCAGTCGTTTTTGAGTAATCCTGCAGACAATCAACATCACAGCCTATTTTCGGATGTAAAAAGCAATTATCTCACGAAGACTGCTCTCATTTTAAAGAGGAGTCCAAATAGAATGATTTAATACTAACTGGATTATGCAAGGAAATGAATTCCATGCATTTATGAGAGAGAATGGCTCTGCACGATTAAGCAAAATGTCACATCGGAAATGGCTCCACGTGCTCAGACTGCTTTATTTGATCAATAAACAGACTTGCCTTCAATCCTAATTAAAATGACTTTTCCAACATGTTAATGTGCAGCTCGGCTCATTCTCATTCTCTCTCATGTTCACCTGTCGGGGCTTCGCTCAGAGGCAGCGACAGGTTCCCAGTGCAGCTTCAGCCTGTGTCTAATCTGTCAACGGACCAATCCCCGGGTGTTCGGGCAGGTTTCTCTTTCCCCCTTCACTTGAAACACAAGGCACACGTCGACATGTGCGGCTCACACGCCTGCTTTCTCCCTGTGATGTTTGGATTCTCCGTCGTTCAAGCTGGATCGACGCCGACCCTTTTTAGAGGAGCTTCTTCATGTGTGAGGCTGCTGCCTTTGTGCGAGCGAGAGGGGGGATCAGGAAATTCAGTCGAAATGCTGGATTCTGGGCCAGTGGGAGATGGGAGGATGAGGGGGATGCGGAGAAAGGAGGGATTTGTGAGGAGCGTGTGATATGTGATGTGTACAGTGGAGCATACAAATAGTTGCTGCTGCCGATGGCACTCAGTTGTTATTTAGACAACATTGGTGTCCTTCATGTTAAGAAAGCCTGTGCTCTTCAACACTACACTGTTTTGTTTTGTTTTCTGCACATTACCGGTTGGATGCTGGAGGTGTTTTCACGTGGAAGATGTTTTCTCTGGTTGAACGATATGTTTCCTCCCCACTGTTTGCAATATTTCCAGATGAATTTCATACAGTGTGATGGACGGATGGCTGAACAGATCTTACACCTCACAGGCTTTTGTCATTGTCGTCACTTTTATGTGAGACACTTTCTGGATTTACAACTTGAATATCAAACCAAGGGAAACTGTTTCACTGACCGGACCACAGAGATCAGAGCTCTGTGACAAACAAGCGCTGGCTACATCAGCCTCAGACTTTATTCAGAGTGTGACCGTCCTGTCCATGACAAAGTTATCTCCCTTTTTCCTCTGGTACTCTGGAAACATTCTACAAACACTCTTTTATTCTAACAACAGCCATTAGACCCTTTTACACAAAGATCCCTCTATATTTGGGTGAAGAGGAACCCTTTATATGCCCCATCTGCTTACGAACATGCGATCACAAGGTACAAAATTAGCAAGATTAAAAGATCACCCACCAAAATATCTTCAAATCCGCCGTAAAGCTGCAGACGACAGTGTTTCTTCTGGATCATGAGGTTTGCCGTGGGGGGGCAACGTGGCCGCAGTTACATTTCAAGACGGTTGTAATCAGATGGAATTATAAAGTGAACCACAGCTCTTAACACATCCATCAACACACTGAGGAGCAGTGGACCGACAAGGTCTTTACACAACCCAATACTCAGATGTTTTGATTTATGTTTTTTTTTTTTTTTTTACATTAAACTCAGTATTTAATGTTTCTTCTTTCTTTTTTCTTTTACATATATGCTATGTTAATGACAACTGCACGTTTCCACATGAGGCATTGAAGAAAATGTTAAGAGGAATTTATTGCTCTTGTTATGGGCATGACCTTCCTGGACCTAACACGGCTGGGGAGGTGAACCTGAATCCAGATGTTTTCCCTGATGTTGACAGTTATTGATCAATCGAACCTGAACGCTAGAAGGTTTCCACATGCACGCAGCAGAGCTGAGCTGCATAATATCATGCAACACAATGAGCTACACACTGCTGTTGGATCACCACTTCAGTTTGTCTGCATGAAAGAACAACACGTGGGTGAAGATTCAGGTTTTTCTAACACTTAATTTGTCACTTTCAAATTAAAAGCACATCAGGGGAACAGGCCAAAATGGGCACAAATGCACGATTTGTTTTTGTTGGCTTGTGTCACTCTTGTGTGTCACCGTTTCATATTCTCTCCATGTCCAGCCATCAGTCACCATCCCCGGCCCTGGGCGGAGAGAGCAGCTTGTGTTGTATTGATCTGATTCTGTGCTTTTCCTACAGGCCTTCTGTCAAGAGCCGGGCTTATCTAATCACACCGCCCATTTGTCACACGGTTCCCGACTTCTAACGGTAATTAATAAACGCACCAATTACTGGAGCTAAATGAACCCCGGGGTTCATGAAGCAGTGGGCATGTTTTAAGTAGGAAAGAAAACTGTTAGATCCACAGCTCAAGAGGACAACATGGTGCATGAACTGTGCACAATGTGAAGCCATCGTGTGCAGAAGACGAAGCTAATAACTTTAAAAAGAGAACATCTTCTGGGCGTGTGTGGGGGAAATGAGCTTTTCACTCGGCAGCGCAGATACTTTCTGTCCTGCAACAGAACCCGCGCCTCCCTGCGACCTCGACCGTGTCTCCTCTGATCTCACATTGCAAATTGGACATTCTGCCCCTTCGGGAGAGCAAACAAACACAAAGGGAACAAGGGAAATAATTCAGCAGCGTGTGAGGGGAATTCCTCTTCAAGCCTTTCCAAAAATGTTGCACAATTTCTTAGCAATCTCGTGTAAACGGAATCACTCCTGTGATAAACTGGAGGAGCGGCAGAGACGGAGAGTTTCAGGGTATCACCCGATCACCTGACTGTTAAAACGCTGCACTGGTTTTAATTTGCTGCCTCCGTCAAAGGGAAGATTAGCTTTTGCAATATCTTGCAATATTTTAATGACTTGCTGTATTATCATTCTGAGGATTGGTGGAGACAATAAGCTACTTTGCTTTCACACGACAAAGAGAGAGTCAAAGCTTTTCAGCCGTTTTTAACTAAAATTTGACTGATTTCAAAAAAGAAAAATCTAAGAGTGTGCAAGGTTAGAAAAGAAAAAGAGAGAGATGTGAACATCTACAATGTGAAATACGAAAATCATCATTAGTATGCTAGTCTGCAATTTCAATTTAAAAGAAAAAGTGATGGCTGTTCCATCCATCAGAGAGGCGAGTCGAGTGAAGGGGAGTGAGGAGAACAACAAAGCTAAAGGGGATGGAAATCCTCCTCAGGGTAGGATCCACTTTATAGGGTCCTGCAAGTGTAGCTCCTCTAACTGGGTCATGTCAGATGTGTCGAGCGGCGCCCTCCTCCTCCTCCCGCTGACGGCGCCTGACAGGAAGACATGTCGAGAGGCCACGTGTCCAAAAGTCAGAGCACACACACCTACAAGACGTGCTCCCGCCTTAATTACCCTTTACAAAGAGCAGTAAACATGCTAACGCAAGGTCTTCTGGGGCAGAGCGCCAACAACAAATCAAAGGCGCTGCAATCTGCGCTTTAATATTCATGTTAATAGCATCCAAATATGCAATGAATGTTTTAGTGTTCACCACACAGTTTCTGCCAGACATCAAAATGCCTCACTGACAGTACGGGGGCTCATCATGTGAGCGGCTCCACGCTGGAAAACACAAAGAGCCTCCTTTCAAAAGACAATGCAACGCTTCAGGGATCGAGGAACAAACTGACTCCCACTGCCAAAGTGTATAAAGTGCCGTCCCACTGCATTCACGCTGCCTCCTGGGACACGCACGGCCAGATAATTCCCCCTGGGGACGGGGTTTAAGCAACCTTACCTAATTCGCAAAAATCAAATATTCTCTAAACTAACAGGTCACTTTGCCTCCCGGCGTTTCATTGTGTGGGCGTAATGTAAAAAACCCATTCAGTAAGTAAGAGAGGAAATGTCAACAGGACATGAGGCCCATTTTAAAAACACAGGAAGGTTGTAAAGAAGTTTTTGAATACATCCATATATAAATTGATTAATAAAAAATGTTATTTTAATAAATAAGATTGTATATATATTTCATACATTTTTACATATTCAAAGCACAGCAAAAGAGATAAAGATAAACAGCCGCATATAACTTTGTACAAGAAATGGAATAAATAAAGTAAAAATGTTGACAGCTTGATTTATGATAAACCAAAATGGATGATAGGTGGATAATACTGAAGTATCAGAATGTGACTTGAACTAGAGCTAAAATGACACAAACCAATTTATTTTTAGAAGAATGATTTGACCTGTGTTTTGACTTGTATGGCCCATAGATATATATATATATAAAGGCTAGATGTCTCGGCCAACAGAGTCGGACGTCTGCACATGGCGGCCATCTTGCCACAGGCAGCTCGCTCACCCATAACATTGTGTTGATAGTGGTTCGTACTTTTGAAATAACCATAACTTGCTAAATCTTCAACCGACCTTAAAACGGTTTGGTTTGTTATAAACGTCAGAGATGTAGTTGTGACACTGCATACTTAACATTGAATAATGTTATATATAGGTACAAGATTTCCCTTTACAAATATGCATCAAGAATTATTTTATTTTATTTTATTTAAAAAGTGAATGTACCACTGCCAACACAATGTTATGGGTGGGCGAGCCGTCTGTGGCAAGATGGCCGCCAAGTGTGGACGTTCGATTCCGTTGGCCGGCAACGCAGACAAGACATCTAGCCTTTATATATATATCTATGGTATGGCCCTTGTACTAACATGGAGGAGGTAGGGATAATAACCCACACTGCAGTCAGTCACCAGATAGAGATCAAAACCCTTTGGCTTCATTGTGTCGGGAGACGTATTCAGTCCATGATGCTGACATACAACATTTTAAAAATGTCCGTAGAAGATCGCTCTGTTTTGACTTTTCTAAAGATTGATCATTCGATGTTATTGTGACATTTAAAGCCTTTCAGGAAGACGGGGGAATAAAGAGAACGAGAACACATTATGTAACATGTAAAGCGATCTGTGCACAACACAACAGAGATGGGGATCAGGTTGTCGTGGGACTGCGTGTGCCGGTTGACATTTTGCATGACACTGAGACGGTATTGTCATCCTCCATAATCATATAATATCTGGTTCATCCCGTCCGCTCGAGGATGAAAAGCTATTTCTGCCCCGATGATTCCGCAGATGGAAACCAAACAGATGTCAAGAAAAAAGGCGACCAATTCCATTTCATATTAAGATTTACTATCATCTTGTTTCCTTTTATGTTGCAATGCCATCTCGCCTGTCAGGGTAGTAAAAAAGTACCGAGGTAAATTAAAGCGGATGCTGTTATGTTGAGATAAATGTTATCGTTGAAGCGGCAGCCTCCTGGTGGAGCCTTGTCTTCTTAACAATGCTGCCGGGAGTCCTTCAAGCCCATGGGTAATAAAATAAGGTAAGTAGAATACATTACAGTATCTGACGGCTGATTGTGTGGAGAAACAGAACCTGACAGTGACACTTGTTTACTCCACTTTGCTGTGGAAAGTGCCTGATGTGGTGAAACATGATGAAATAATGCAAAGAGCCTGAGGGGTTTTCAACCAAACCCGCTGATTGTAATTTTCTTCCTGGTCAGAGCACTGGCTAAATGTGATGACTCGCTTGATGGTTCAACAGCAACTTCCATTAAGTCTTCATCTTGTTAAACGTTCATTTTTTTTGTTGTCAGTTAAGACCCCGAGGCAAACAAAATCAAAAGCACTCAAGGTCATAAAGAGCTAAAAACCAGCTTGGGTGAGTGTGAACCAGTGCAAAAGGAAACCCCAAGTGTGCTGGGAAATAAAACTGTTTATATAGGTATAATTATAGAGAATTCAGAAAACGCCCGTAATTATCTGCAATAAACCCCACAGCTTTTATGTACTAAGTCATGTGTGCATTTAGGAAAAAAATTTGAAAACTCATACTAACGTAAACCAGAAAGAACAATGGAGCATTCATTCAGCGCCCATGTGTTTCCAGTAAGATGAGAACCATTTAAAACAGGATGGTTTCAGTGGGCCAAGTTTAATTTCAACAATGCTTCAGACGATACAGACTTCACACCTCTATGACACCGCTGCCTCCCGCACGTGGCCTCCATCACGCTGCAGGCAGTCATGTCATAGAGCCAGTGGACTGCATGAATCCACAGATTATGGCAGGGGAGCAAGGACGGATGGAAATCAATAGTTCCCGGTGTCCTCGCAAAACTGCCCCTCGCCGGGATGCTTCAAAGAGAGAGAGAGAGAGTACCATCCGGAGAAAAACAGACGTTAGACGTTAGAGTGAATTTCCACTCTAATTGCCTTGTGCTCAGTTCACATGGAAATAATAGCACAGCATCAATTAGCTCCTTATCTCTGTTTTCCGAAAAAAAAAAAAAAATACATCAGGGCAAGAAAGTAAAGTTCATAACTTTTGATTTGATTCTGTGAAGTCAAACATTTCAGAGGTCGTCACAAAACGCTGCTTTCAGGCCTGAACTGAACTTTTCCCTGAAATTATCCAGAGGCAAAATGACGGCAAGCCAGTGGCTGTGCTTATAATTAAGAATACAAATGCGTCAGGATTATAAGAGGAGCGATATACAGAGAATACGAAGATGTCAACTTGGACGGTCAACAAAACTCTTTGGTAAGAGCTTTTGGTAATAATTGCTAAATGTATACATCATGTCCTCTCTCCTAGGAGCTCAACCTAGCCTGAATGTTCCAGACACTCTCCTGCTGTTGAGTATTTGTCCGATCTGGACAATCTCCTGCTGTGTTCTTCAAATATGAAAAGCAAAGTCCAGCGAACCCAATTTTCCTGGACGTTTTCTGGAGTTTAACTTAAAACTGCTCCCAAAAGAACATTCCTGCATATTTTGAACTGCTGCCTCCAGTTGTGAGTATTACCCAGGGACTTCTGACTACACCGAGATGTGCAGGTATGAAATCTGCTCACTGCTCAAATTATGATTATGGCAGACCCGCATCAGGAATAAAATCACCAGCGCCCCCCCCCCCCCCCCCCCTCAATTATACAAATCACTTTCCGACCTCATGTTGTATTAGTTCCATGCAGATAGAGATTTATGAATTCCATCAGTATTCATGAACATGAGCGGCTCACTTCAGAAGGCGAGATGAAAACTTGGGCCTGCTGCTCTGGCGATGAAACAACTTTGTGCGACGCGAATGTGAAACATCAGAGCAGAATTAGCTCCGTGTCTTCGCGGCGCTCGAGGAGATGAGGCGGAGAAGTTCACCCCTGTAACGTGTCATGTGTCCACAAAGGCTCCCATTCACTGTCAGGAGCGCTCGTCCACAACGCGTCTCCTGACTGCATCGACTTTGTGCGACTGTGGCTCCGCGAGAGGCTTGGCTCTGTACGAACTTTGGACCGGATTGTCTCAGATCACAGGTCACCGCGTCAAGTGAACTGTTTTTCCCCTGAAGGTTTGGTTACTGTAGCACCGCCAAGGTGGTGGCCTCCCGGCGAGAGAGACGAGGGTTGTTGAGAATGAACCACTGGACATTTCAGAGCTAGTCAGCCTGATTGATTGAGCCATAAAGAGTTTGTCCGGGGGGCTAACAGGACCCGGATAAAAGATTAAGAGGCTGCTGAGTCTTGATTAATGTTCGGAGATATAACCTCTGGCCAGCGGTGCAGAAAGATTTATACCAACGGGGCCTCGGCAGCGAAACACACACACATGCTGGATTGGAACGAGTTGAACTGAGTGAGGACGGAACAATCCCAGGGTCTCCCCAGGACATGAGCTAAATCAAAGCAGAATTGTCACGACTCCACAATGAGACAAACAAGTGTATTAAGTGACAGATGAAGTAGGGCGGCAACACAAGTCACAAAAACAAGGCTAAACAAAAGCAGACATGTCTCACAGGCAACAACCCAGATTTCATTTTTTTTTTTTGTTGCTGCTCTCGACATGAGAAGGAATGTGATGACAGCGGCAGAAGGAATTCATCTGCATATTAATACGGGACCTGGTCTGTGTCAGGCCCTGCCCCACCCCCTGGACTTCGGCTGCCTGATTAGTATTCAGTGAATTCATTAAGACACAATCGCTGGTGTCTGGGAACATGGGAAATCTTGATGGAGGAGAGGTGGAGTTCAGCCCCCTGGTTAAGTCCCCAGCAGAAACAATGCTCCATCCCCCCCCGCCCCGCTCCCGACCAACCTGAAGGTCACCGTGTCCCTACCCGGCAACTGATCTGATGATCACAGGCAAACAGTGGTAGAGAGGTGTGGAGGGTCCACGGTTAACATCTATATATTTGCACAGGCTGTCTTTGCTGCAAGAAATCTGAACGGGGGGGTGGGGGGGGGATCCTCAGCCTGAGAAAGAGGTAAATATGAGTTTGACTTTTTGGCTTGATTGTCCCCAACGGTAATCATCCACCATTCATCACCCGCTGCTTCTCCTCACAAGCTGCTAGAGAAAAAACTATAAATGAGATCAGACTTCGCAGCCCGAAGACCGTCCATCCCTCAGAAGTTGGACCCCCACCCCCACCCTCCCCAACTATTAAAATCAATGTGGAGATGAATGAACAGCACCCGGCACAGGCACCAGGGGGACACTGGGTAAGAGAAACTCTTCCAGCTGCTCCAGTGGTTCATATGTTAGGGAGGCGAGCTTCGGCTGCATCCCGGTGATGAATCATTCCTCAGGGAAGCACTTACACACTTCAGCCAGTTTAATAAAAAGCACCAAAAAACCCTGTCCTGCATGAAAGATTCAAAATAATAAATCACAGACGATGGCAAAATGTTGCATAAAGGCCCAGAGCACAACGTCCAATGGAGTTTGGCTCGGCTCTCGTCTCACATCTGGACTGTCAATCTTGTGTTGTGTTTGTGTGTGTGTGTGTTTGTGTATGTGTGTGTGTTTGTTTTCTTGGGTCGTACACTTTGGCTTTGACTTGCAGCAGCAACAACAAGCCTCCCGCCTCTGAAAGTGATTTTAAATTATGAGAGAATTAGCTTATTAAACAAAGGCAAAAACACTTTCCTCTCCCCTCCCCCCCAGGGTTTAATATCACGATTTATGCTTTTTGGGGTTTCGCTTCAACCAGTCTCTCAAGGCCTGAATACAGATCTTTACCCTGCGCCAACTTTAAGGTGTTCACAGTAAAACTAATTACCAAAAAATAAAAAGGGGGAGGAAGAAAAGAGAACAATAAGAGGAGCTGCTGAGGCGCTCCGACGTGAGGAATCCGTGACATACCCTGTGGCGTCTGTCTTTAGTTTCCCACCGCCACGATGAAGGAGGAAGCCTTTGATCATCTGTTTCCATCTCACATGGACAAACACTGACACTTGTGCACTTATAAACTCACTAAAAAAATCGGAAAGTTATTTTAAAACTTGACGGCCGTGCTTGGTCTTATAGCCCCGAGAGCAGCGCGATCTTAACTTGGGTGTCATGTTTACTTCACTGCCGATCGGAGCTCGAGAACCGATAAACACCAGTGGCTACTGAAGTTTGACCTGCAGACTAAAGCCAGTTTTATCCCTTTACAAGCCAGACGCCTTGTCAGCGACCTTTTTTTGGTAGTGTGGCTACCAGTGGAACACAGGGTTAAGGTATGAGATCCAGGTTTTCCACACTGGGGGAAAGGCAGAGCCGAGGAATATGAGGTGAGAATGGAGAAAAAAAAACTTCAGCAGCTGCAGTATATATATATATATATATATATATATATATATATATATATATATCTGACAGCAAACTAAGCTGCTGAAGCAAGTGTCAAACAAAACAAATTGCCAAAGCTTTCCTGACACAAAGTGCAGTCTTCAGATTGTCATAAGAGTGGGAATGAAGTTGCCAGAGACAGAAAAACCAGGACAGATCACAAACAGCAAGAAGAATGCTGACTCTGGTGGTAGTGCTGAGGTGTGTGTGTATGTGTTTGTGTGTATGTGTTTGTGTGTGTGATATCCGCTCACATCTGAGAATTAATACAGAAAAACATGTTTTGGTGTTTTTTGAAGTTCTTTTTTGAAATCCCTGCAACTTGTTACGTTTTTTGTCGAGGAGCTGAAGCTAATGTGGCCTTCCTCTCAGCAAGAATCACAATACTCTTAATAAAAGATGTTTTTGGCAGGCATGGCACAAACGTGACGGCACAAGTAAGTCAATAAACACACCCGGGCAGCATACTTTCATTTAGCACAACTTCAAAGTTCAGCCGAGGGGGGTTAAGACAGCATGTGAGAGAATGAGGAGCAATCTGGCGCTGGCTGGAAATACATTTTAAAGATGGTGCAAACCTGATATGGCAGCAAAGATAACTAGAATGCTTAGTGCATTAGAGCCTGGGTTGAAAAGGAACAGGAACAATGTCAAAGAGATATAAAAACCATTAAAACAGATGCAGAGGCAAAACATTGACGACCACTCGCACAAATACACAACGACCCCAATGAGAGAAGAGGTGGAAAATGATGCATTTCTGTGCACAAAGCAACAAAAGGACTGTGGTCCAGCGGGTGTGTGTGGGTACTGAGATCAGCCGCACGTTGCAAAGGTTTAAGTTACATTACTGCTGAGTGTAGCAGCAATGGGATTACTGGAACCCGTAGGGTACAGATGGCACTGAAATCCTCTGAGTCGTAGTGAAAAGGTCACATGAAATACAGGAGGGGCCCCCCCGTCCCCCCCTCCCCCCCGCCCGCTCACCCACACAATCACCGCCGCTAACAAATTCCTTCGCCTGGTTTCTACTCGGGCTTTTAGTTCCTCATCAATCCTCTGAACGCTCCACAATCGTTCTTTTCAAGCGTGCAGCAGCAGCAAAAAAATAGAAGCAGAGCAGAAATGCCTTTAAAATGTCAAATGGCAGAGGACCCGAGTTGCAGTGTCACAGATGAGATTAGGACAAAGGCTTGATTCAATGAGAAACTTGAGGAAAACACCGATTTCAGGAGAGCTCTTCTGTTAAGATGTTTAACATGACAGGAGGCCGGAGGGGGGGAAGGATCCAGACCCAGAGTGATATATTAAAACACATTCGTCTTTATGGCCGTGCTGAGAACAGATGAATCGCTGTGAACATTGTAATTTAGTTTGAAGGTCATTTTCGACCCTTTCCGTTTTCATCCTCTCGTCCATTTGTCTCCGTCCCGCCGTGTGTTCGGTCTGTTGTTTGCATCGCAGCGAGGACACTTGCATTCCTCCTGTCTTGCTGTCTCTGTGTATTTCCTGCCACCATACGGCCGCATCCTCCCCCGGCGCTGGCTCCTCCACCAGCGCCATATGGCAAGTCCAACTACGCAGGCAGCGCTCTGCAAGACTCTCACCGCGTCTCCGCTCACTGTGTTTTCTTTGAGGGATGCACCGCAGAAGGGCCATATTAAAATATTAAAGTACAGATACCGCCTACCTCTTATAGAATTTGAGCACAGGAAGGCGTGGGTGCAATTACTGGAACAGATGAGAGTACACAGGCTCACTGGTTAACAGGTGGTACATACATCTGCTGCTGGCCCCTGCCTCTAACCCCAGGAAGGCTTTTTTAAGAAAGGAAATTCACAAGTTAAAGCATCTGATGTCTCTGCAGCAACCTGCAGTATTTGAAAAATCGGAATATATGTGAAAAACTATAATATGTAACATGCATCCATGCTATTCATAGCCCCAACACCTATTCAATACTAAAATCACGATAGTACATAGCATGATAATAGATGTGACAAGTTAATAATGAGCCTTGGAGGTGTTGATGCCTGTGAAACCAGGTGTATACAAAAATGAAGTGTGATTCACTTATATGAATGTTTGTTCTAAGATAAGATAAGACTGTAAAAACATGAAGCATCGGTAAAAAAAAGTAATAAACAAGTTAAAAACATAAACAGAAGGAAATGTAATATATATATGATGGAACGAAATGTTTACACCTGAGTGAATTTGTAGTTGACAGTGACAACAATACCCTAATTTCTACAGTTTGAAAATACAAATCCGACAGAGAGGCCAAGTGAGCGTTCTTGCAATCCAGTGCACGTTTGTCGGGAGGCATGAGTGAAGGAGCCGGCCGTCAGTCAAACTGTTGTGCAGACCGGTTCAGATCCTTTCCAGACCACAATGAGCAGAGTTAAGTTGATGTGGTTCCGTGTGCAGCTGGTTTTATTCCCAAAAGCTGAAATTACAAGGTGCAGAGCTGCAGTATTTTGTGTTGAGTTCTTCCTGAGGTACTGGACCGAAACTGCTTTCGCACTTCACCTCGGCAGCTCGACATGTAAACGCAGCTATTCAGCTTGGAAGTTAGTCACTGTAGGCCACGTGCACACTAACAGGTTGTTATAGAAGTACCATGTTTATGTCATTGTCTCCAAAAAGCCTCAGCTGCTGCCCATCTAGACCAAAACAGGGAGAGCAGCTTTTAGAAAACTCAATGTTCCAGGGGCTTAAACTCAAACTAAAATGTATTATTAGAGTGGAAATAAGACTTAACCCTTTTTCTTTGTTTGTAAAAATAGCTAGACCGAAAAACAGTAAGGTCACTACTTCTTCAAATTAATCAAACATGTTGAAGCACGTGTGAAACCAACTCGCTAGGAAGCTGCAAATAGATTTCCAGCCTGTGAGCCAGACAGACACGAGGAGTACGTGTTATACTGTGAAGATGAAACATTCAAACCCCAGGTTCACACTTCATGTGTAGAGTGTGCACCGCTCAACTGGAAGCTCATTTCAAACAGGGAAGGTGCGACTGCTGCATCCTTGACTGCCACGGAAAAATCCCTTCCATCCCAATGAATCAATAATATCATAAACATTTTACGTCCGGATATTATAATTCAGTACCTGATTAATTTAATGTGTCCAGAGATTGTTACACACATACATTATGCAGGAAGTGACACGGTGTCGGGACGTGCGGACTGACAGGGAAGTCGCCCCCCCCCCCACCCCTGACATCTGTGACCGATTACAAGTTGTAATGTGCCAGTGATGAATGTGTGAACACGGGGCGGTGATGAATTCAACACTGCTCCCTAAGGAACACAGACCTTCCATTACACGTCTTATTACTGCCTCTCCCTCCTGATGGCTTAATTGATCCTCACGGGCCCACAAAGAAATCCCTCCTCCACCCGTCCAAAGATTATGACACCCAATAGGAGGAGAAGAGAAACACACACGGCGAGCCTTTAACCCAACGAGCCCCTTGTTCAACATTTAATTACAGCGCTGTGAGAGAGACGCCCCGCCTCACGTAATATCGAGCAGCCGCTGGTGCATGAAGGTGAACGCGGCGTTTCGCCACATAAGTTAATTTTCTCTGGATACAACTTGTTTTTTTTTCCTCGGCGGAGAAAATAAAACAAAAACACAGAGATGAGATGGATGGAGGGGGCCACTGGTGTGATTGGCATGCCCTGCTGCCAGCACCACCTCTGCTGTGGTGCGTGCTAAACTGAGCGCCTTCATGGATGAATTCAGAGGAGAAATGCAAAGCATGGAGGAACAGCACTCCTTTCTACCCACAGAGGTTGACCGCGGCGTATGCTGCCGCTTATTATTCCCTGCGTCTGCCGGGTTTCCATTGTATTTATAGCAGCGGGAACTTGATTTAGATCTGCTACATCTGGTGATTCGCTGTAGGGATGGGTGTCACATCTTCTCACTGGCCTTTATTTAAAGAAGATGGTAAGGGAGATAGCGGGCTGTCACTCCCCTGTCTCTACATCTTTCTCTCTGACACCAGCTGCTGCTACACTCAGTTTATGATGCTGACTGGGAGGTGCTGGGAGCAGGGGGGGAGGGAGTCGGGCTGGAGCCGGCAGAGGTGTAAGAAAAAAAAGAAATCCCTCCCACTTTCTGTGGTGGTATGCAAAGATTCCACAGGCGGCCTCCAGAGCCCTCTTCCACAACCCTTCCCCCTCCATCAACCTTCAGCAGCCCCCTGGAAGCCAGGCAGAGGAGAGCGGATGTAACAGAGCAGAGGTTTGGGGCCTCAGAGGAGGAAGAGGCGGATTAAAAACCATCTTTTCAAGGACTTGCACATACAAATGGACCAAGTGTGGGTCAGTTCATTGTGTGTACATTCTTCTCCCCCAGTAAATGTAGGGCAGGATTACTGAAAAAATATAATTAGGCACGATTTTCTAACCGAATGAAGACACCAAATACAGACAAGGGAGAGAATAGAAAATAAAAAAAAGATCAGCAGCAGAGACATGAGCCCATTTCCACTGTAATGACATTTCAGAGGCTTTCATGAGAACTCTTAATGGGAAGGAAAGGCAGCGCAATGGACAACTGGTAACGTGATCGCCTATCCATAACTGACAATCTTTCTTAAATGCCCTTATTCCATTACTCTCTAATGTGCTCTTCACGGGCTGTGCTGCAGAGAGAGGTGGGACGAAGTGAGGAAAGGTACAGTTAAAGACGAGCTGCTAATTAAAAACGCCCCATTTCACGTCTTATTTTTCTGCCGGAGTAATTTCTAATCTCCCGATTAATCAGCATCTGGCTGCAGCTGAACGAGGCCGTTCCTCTCCTTCGCTGAGGATTTTACGATCAAGTTTGCTGAAGCTGTGTTTGACTTCCTCTCGGGAGGAGCAAACGAGGAGCTTGGCCTTCAGCAGCTTTGTCGTGTCACTCACTTTGCCACAATTGCAAGACTTTCAGAGTGTACTTGCCAGAGTAAACAAGTCGGCATGCGGCCGGCTGTCGGCCTGCTGCAGCACAGTCGAGCTTAATGTCGAGTGTCAGCGAGAGCGTACTCAATTTGACTCAATTTGCATTTTCTGCAAAACTTGTAGTAAAGTTCCTGCAAATATCTCAATTATAAAAGCGTCCTAATATAATATTATAGTTAATTCTGAACGTTGACATAATGCTGCTGAGGGCTAAGCTGCAAAGCCCCTCAACTACAGTCGGCTGGATGCATTGTGGGGACAAAAGCAAACAAGCAAACAAATGACTCGCAAACAGCTCTTTGTCGTCCTAAAATCTTAGTGTAATGGAGAACAAACACATCTCTGGCTGCTCCCGCTCCACCTGCGTGTGTTTGCAGATCTGCGATTGTTTGCTCCGACCTGATGACGTGACAAAGCTTTAACTGATCGTCTACAACAGGAAGAACACAACTATTTAAAAAAGAAAAGAGGTGATATGTGAGCAGATTCCGAAACAAACTGGAAAGTGCACAAATAGCAGAGCTGGTAAAAAACTAACTTCCCAGGCTGTTTGCTCAGCGACATCTCAGTGTGGTCACGCCTGCTTGTTGCCTCCGAGGCTCGCGACTCCCCGCGGGGCAGAAGGGCCATCTTCACCGATTTTCATTTCCACGCTCGATGACAGAGTGCAGGGGGGGGGGGGGAGAAGACACAGGCCGTTGAGCTGATACCCACCTGGTGACCAGATGAAGGCTTCAGGGTTCAGCATCCCCCTCGCAGCTCTGCATATGCAAGCGCGACGGGACGGGCGCGGCGCTGGCCCCTGCCCGTAGCCTGTCTTGAAGACGGATGAGGCAATGGTGCTGGGCCTGGGGCCCCCCCGAGCTCCCTGCAGGGACCTCCCCATTGCGCTGGTAGATTAGGTCTGCATCACAGTTGACATGCCACGGCAGAAAGCAATGGCTTAGAGAGGAGGTGGAGTGTTTTTCTCGAGTTTGGAATGGAGCCTCCCAACCATGGGATTTTGAGATCAAGGATAAACTGAGAAATGCCCAATTTAACTCAAGGTAACGGGACATTTCATTTTTCAGGTGCATCATATCCACTTTACCCGCACCTTTGACGTCTCAGCTGCAACTTCCAGGGGAAACAACGTACGACAAAGTAAAAACCCACTGTTCCCTCACAGCTGTGTTTTCCTTCCACTGTTTGTATTGGTCACTTGTATAGGGGTAAAATGATTCATTGCCGTTTGCTGAAACAAAGCTCTCCCAGAAAAGTGGAAATGCATAATCAAACCTTCCCAGATTTTAAATGGGAGACATTTTCCTCTATATCATCATAAACTGAATTGTCTCAGGGTCTTGCACTGTTGTTGATGCGTCAACGGCTTCAGCCATTTTGTATTTGTAATGTTTTGACCATTACAACACGATAATAACAGATTGTATTCCCAGTTGCTTAATATTATACTGGATAGACCACATTAGCAGCCACTTAGGCAACAGCAGCCCACGCCGACCCCCCCCCCCCACACACACACATACACACATATTACCGCTTCCTTGAAGATATATAGCCCGCCATATACATGCCAATGAATCACAGTCTCGCTCCGCACGCGACACATCGCCCTTGGTGAGGTGTAACTTCTCAAGCTCAAGGTCTAACAACGGGGTAATTATCACAATCCGCTGAGATAGAGGAGAAT
Organism: Platichthys flesus; assembly: GCF_949316205.1. Lineage (NCBI taxonomy): Eukaryota > Metazoa > Chordata > Actinopteri > Pleuronectiformes > Pleuronectidae > Platichthys > Platichthys flesus. The sequence goes on along the minus strand of NC_084948.1, from coordinate 24,154,230 downwards.
GTTAGAGGATATGTTTGGCGGAGGAGGAGGAGGAGGAGAAGGCTGGGTGGTTGTTCCTTAATTGCCAGACACGCAAAGTTGGATCAATCATTTTGTGGGTTTTTTAAGAGGGGAGCTAAAAGCAGAAGGTCAATGGCTGGATGTCAGAGAGAGAAAAACAAAGTGCTGTGTGTGAGGAATGTAGATCAAGATGGGGGAGATGGAATAAAACACTCTCAGCGTGCAGAGCCAAGCAGCAGAAAGTCGCTCGCCGCCACAAGTGACAGTCGCTGGTGTCGGTAGCTCAAGAGAGGACGTATATCTCCTTCCGCCGATCGATACGTCCTGCAGACGGTCCTGTCACGAGCCCGGGCCTGGTGCCTGCTCGCGTTGGAGACTCCACCCTGCACCGTCCGGCCGACTAACACTCACCTTCTGTGTAACTGCCCGCAGGCCTCACCGGGGGGAGAGGAGCACGTTCAGGAACAACAAAGCTTAGACCAAGGACACCCGCAGGCTCCCGGCTGAAGGAGCTCAGCCTGAGTCAGCGACACCCTGCTGAGAGCCCATCAATAAGCAGTGGGAAGGAGGACTGTTTGAATACTTTGCCTCGACGACAACACACCTTGAAATCCCTGTGATGGCTCTGTGCAAGCTGTCGGCTTTGGATCTTTGCTTTGTTCAGCTGCCTTCCAAGGAGGAGGCTGTTTGTGAGAGCCAAAGGGAGCTTCTGACTAGATTTCATAAAGGAAAAACTCTTAAATCTTAAAAAACTCTTGCCCTAAGGAGTTTGAAACCACCACGCCCCAGTTTCTTCATCCCGTTCATTGTGTGCATCTGTTTTTTTCTTATCAAATCACACAGGCTTTTACTTTTGGTTTTAATGGCTGTCCTTCTGTTCCACGTTGCAGCAAGTGGTAATGCTGGAATGTGGAACAGCAGATCTCCAGGTGCCACTTGCCAATCTGTCACTCAGGACTTTCTGTAATTGTCCTTGCAGGATATAGAACCAGGTTGTCCACTGACCACTAACCATATATTTGTCATAGTTACATTTTTGACCATTTCCCTTGAGCTCTTTATTCATCAGCAGCATGATGCAAAAACCAGTTGACAGATTTCCACGAAACTCAGTGAGAGGCTTGGACATGGATCAAGAAAGAAGGCATTAAATTATGTGGATTTTGTAAAAGTGTGAGATTTTAACCTGTTTTTCAAGGAATAATTCACGGAACTTGATGGAAGAATGAGGTGTGAGACCGATATGTATGAGTGTGCAGCCCTGCAATTTGGTGCAGCCTGATTCGATTTAAGGAGACAGTTGGCCCTTGCTGGAGGTTTACGCTCTACTGAGTGGCATTCCACTTCTAAGTCTGAGCTTCCCTCTGGACTGAGAGCTTGAAAACAAGGCAGGAAGTAACAAGTTTGACACAAACAGGGGAAACATCCCAACCCTCGGGAATGCAATCATTAAAAAAATAACATTTCATTGACTAATTCTCTGCGAGTAAAGTCATATTAATGCTTAACTCAGTTATATGACTGCAGGCGGCTTCAAAGTGAAACTCCAACCATAAATGCTTTACAACAGCTGCTGTAAAGCAATTTAAAAAACAGCTATTTTAAGTTTACTCAGGTGGTGGCGTTTTTGCAGATATCAAGGTAACAACATCAGACACTGATTGCAAAAAACAGCTGTTCAGCAATGTAAACATCAGGTTTTGGATCTAGAAAATACGCGGAAGATAAAGAGCTCTTATCTGGACATTCCCCGTTTACACAGACAGAAGAAGAACTGACAGATATACTAGTTCCCCGCAAAACACACTGCCACAGCCACTCAGTTTAAATTAAGTGGTGCAGCTCTTGGTTTGCAGTCTTGCCCTAAAAGTTACCGGAAGCATCCGCCAAGACACATAATAAAACCCTGCTCGTGTCCTGGAGGAGATTTCCAGCACAGATCAGCAGCCAGGGAGTCCACATGCTTCCCAGCGCTTTCCCTGCATTTTTGACAGGCAAAATAATGGATAACACATCTTCAACTGCATCGCCCGAGGAAGTGCAAGCTGAATAATCGCAGGACTCCCGACACAGTGCAGGCCGCGGGGAAAGGTGCTGAGATAATAATGGACACTTACTGCTCGGAACCCATCAGGGTGTTGCAGGGTCTCTGTCCGCCGCGCAGCTGTCTCCGCTTTTATTGATGTTTTTTTTGCACATGCAGCACGGGTCAGTTTTCCCCTGGCTCACGGCGGCTTCCACATCAACCTAGATGTGGCTGCAGTTTGTGTCCTGAATGACAGATGCCAAACGCGCCCACCTCCGTTCCGGCCACCTCACAGCAGGGAGCCGATAAACTTACAGAGGCGTGAAAATAAAACCAATATTGTGAGCAACCTTTCCTTTCTGGGCCAGTCAACTGTGGGGGAGCGACATCAGTTATACACCAAATCAGATATCAAACAGGAGATCAAATATACAACCATACGCTCTGCAGTGTCTGCACTGGGTTATCAGCGGGGCCTGAGTGCCCCCGACTTCCCGGCTTCTATTATCTCCCTTTTTTCACATGACGAGTCATTTGGCATCTATGCTGTCTGTTTGAAAACACACACAGACACACAAATACACACTCCGGCCGGCCACTTAATCTGTGGTTATCTTCAAATGTCAGATGGCGAAACCCATCACGGTCAGGCAGGCACATGCCGAGCTGAACAGCTTTGGAGGACTTCACTTTCATATCCAGCCGCTCTCACAGAGATGCGGTGATGACGACTTCTATCCCTCCAATGCTGAAACTATAAAGACCCTTTTACAGAGCCCGTTCAACACCGGTATCTTCCATTAAACCACTTTCTATAACGCTAGACTTACACGTGTGCTTTCCTGGCGTGGCCTATGCTCCGTGCCGCGACCGCAATCATAACAACACCAGTCCGTGATTCATGCTCATGTCGGACTTTCATGGTAACGTGCCATGCTAGCGATCAATGCATTCTAAAGAGAACGACACGAGAAATTAAATAAAATCCATAACCAGGTTCAGCAGCTGCCTCCTCTCTGTTGCATCAACGTGATTTGATTGGGTAGTAAATAAATGAGCGATTTGTTTTCAGTTGCAGCCTCCAACGCATATAAATGTGAGTCCTGGGTAAAAGGTATCAACACGGAATGGGCGGGAGCTTTGGCTTTTTGGGAGTTTGCTACAAAATCGTATTTAATGTAAAAGAGAGCGAGGGCATGGTTGATAAAGGAAGACGACACTGTCATGTTGCAATCAAAGGGTGGTAGGGGATTTCTTAACAGTAATATAGCAATAAAGTGCTGTAATTATGATAAGCAATGTTCTGAATCTCCTTTAATTTGTGTAATTTTGCTCTGGAATAATCATGTTGCATTTGTGCCGCGTAAATTATCCAAATTCAGAATGAGAAACGATCCAGGCCATATTCGGATAAAAGCCATATCTTCAGTGTTTCCTGCATTTCTGTGCTCCAGTGGAAAGACGGGCGCCGGCAGGAAGCAGCGAGAGGAGATGCCCTGAGAGGAATGCCAACAAAGGACCAGCGCTGGAGTAGCACTATCAGGGCGGCCGTGATAGCGACGCTTTCGCTAATTACCAGGTCTTAGCCAGCGGTGCAGAAGATAAGTAGATGTGAATGATATCAATGGCAGCGGAGCAGTGTACTTCAGCTCCTAAGGGGCTCGGCTGCACTCATAATCAATCTGTAATTACAAATCTTCCATTCTGCTTCACCTCTGCAGGTGACACCGCTCTCTGTAGTCGACTCTGTTAAAGGCTTCCTGGTGTCCCACGTAATGGTGCCTAGATACAAGTCAAGACAGACTATAACAACAAGGGTGTGGATGCTGTAATGAGCTTCATGGAAAAATCTATATTTTCTGTTTTCAGATCCTGGACGACAGAACAGCTCATACTCTGCCAGAAAGAAAAACTAATTTGATCCCATTTTCGCTTATGAATGGATTCAGATTACTTTGTCTCGCAGCGATTTGTGCAGAATGAGAGGCACGACACAACGCAGACAAATGACGATGGTCAGTGTCGGCATTATCCTGGAGCTGTTCACTGAAGATTGGTGTTTTCATTATGTCTGCGAGTCTATAAAGCCAGAGAATAACTCATATTTAATCATTTCGATTCATCCACACCACCGCCGCCACCCGCTAGAGACATCAACTCATGAGCCAGCTCGAGCAATAGCCAGAATATGTGATTAAAAAGCCGTGAGTTCACAGCATGACTCTGAATCACACCCAGAACAAAACTTTCTCTAATATTATGGAGTAACCAACTGGAGCTCGCCCCGTTCCCCTGGGGATGCATGGCGAGCGTGTTGGCTGAGGCCCGGGTGTAGTTGGCTTGTCACGCCTGGGAGGACAACAGCGGGGGGGCTCTGACGGGTCCAGAGCAGAGAGCAAAGTCGCTCTGCTGGATCAAAAGCCCCCTGTTCATACCTGGCATTAACATGCGGCCGGGGCGATCCGGTCACGAGAGAGGGTGAGAGAGAGAGAGAGAGAGAGAGAGAGAGAGAGAGAGAGAGAGAGAGAGAGAGAGAGAGAGAGAGAGAGCGAGAGAGAGATGGGGGGGGGGGTGCTGAGTGAATCAATGCTCTATAATGAAATCATATTTTACTCATTTGAGATAGTAAGGGAAAAAATAAAATCAATACGCGGCGGTGTGTTGATATTCTGACAGATCACAACAACTACATTAAGTCATGTAATGTGAAACACTGAGGAGTGTAAAAATATATTCTATTTATTAAGAAGCGTTCGTGAGTCAGGCCACGTCCACGCTTTTTAAAATGTATATTAAAGATCCTGATTGGTTCTTTACCATCTTGAGTCAAACCCAGCAGTGATGGCAAAGAATTGAAAACACAATTTTCACAGACCTAAGACCTAAGTGCAGGTCTGGATGCCTCCAGACCTGCACTGGAGTCCAGATGTTTTCCTGAAATTATCCACAGGGACAACGTGTGATAACACAAATGTCGCTCTGGACAAATCTGTAACTTTTCAATGCCCGGCTCCAAGTACAATGTCCAGAAAATGTCCGACTGAGCCCGGCGGTAAAGTTCCCAGCCAGCGAGTGGGCATGTTGATGCTCGAGCCAGGCACCGGCGTCTGACTCAGTCTATCTCCTGCTGCATTCTTCATATGTAAAAAAAGGCAAACTCTGGGAAAAACATCTGGGCCCAATTTCCCAGACATTTTCCAGAGTTCGTGTCTGAAAACGGCTTCACTGTCACCGCCGTTCCACCTTTGCTCCTGCACTCCCCCTGGAAAGGAGCAGAACTCTCTTTTTAAGTTTGAGTTCTCGGTGACATATTTTTTTTTCCGGAGAGAAAAAAGAACAAACATGTGAGTCAGGCAGGAAGTAGGAAGAGTGACTAATGAAGGGAATGAAAGCAGCAGAGCCAAAAGCGGAGCAGCCATGGAGGGGAGATAAGGTATCACTGCTGATACTGTTGTTCCCACCTTGTTTACAGCTATTTGTAATCTGCTCTTAATCACGCTTTTTAAATCACATTCCTCTGATTTAGACTCCAACACTATTTTACTCAGAATATATTTAGTATAACAAAATGGAGTTTATTAATACTTTCCAGATCTCACACGGCTCCATGCAGCTCTTCTTCCACCACGACAGCCCTATATATGGCCATCGTCCCCTGCTTGATCTTCATAAACACAAATATGGGTAGAGCGGAGTCTTCTGTCCTGTTTATAGCCTCCTCGAGCTTTCTCTGAGGTGAGGCTCACTCTGTGCATTCCACAGGCCGTGTGTTATGCTTTCAGGGGCCTGCTTTTTGGATCGAGTGGCTCAGAATACATGCAGCCACTCTGTCTTATAAAGAGCTGAATGGGTGTTCTTACTCCAGAGCACTTTCACAGCCTTTGTCTGCTGGCTAGATCGAGTGAATGCCTTCTTGCCAGGTTTTGTTTATGTCTTCTTTTTGCCGCTCGACTGTGGAGGCTCGACTACGCTCCGCTTGCGAGGAGTAAAAATAGACCATCGGCAGAGCGTGGTGTGTTCGTCTCTTGAATCTGAAGACAACTCATAGCTTAACTTGTTTATCTTAAGGCGACAGACCTCTGACTGCTGTGAGACTCTGGGGATTTCTCCAAATGTTGACTCTCCCTCCTCTCTCCTCCCTCTCTCCTTCTCTTTCTAAATCTCTCCCTCCCCACGATGCTCCTTTGGGTCTGCACCCCCTGCTGCTGTGGAAACCAGATCCTATAATGGGAAGAGCCCACCCAACTGCCGCTGACCAGCTGGAAACAGAGTCTGGGAAGCAAAGCCTAACGGGAATCACACCACGTCGCCTTTCCACCCGAACACTCGACCCTCCCCGCGTCTCCACAAGTCCGGCCGTGGGCCACAAAATGGAGATTATTGCTGTCAGCCTTGAAACACTGAGGCATGACAATTTTTTTCACCCCTGAGACATAATTTGATGCAGAGCAATCGCAGGGTTGTCATTTTATGATAATGACGGCACTGACATTTTGCTTATTACTGCACCAAGGTGACTTTGATGGTGTGTGTCAGCGAGGCTTGAATAAAAAGCCCACAGTGCACGTTCCGCTCCTTCAATGAAGTCGCATTCCCATTGATCACTAAACACACAAACACTCATCCTCTCCAGGGTCTTGCCACCCCTAATTTATACACAGTAAAATCCCACACTCTGTTAGCATTCACAATAACGAGCAGAAAATAGATTTTAGCCCAGTGCCATAAAAAAAGCTAAAAGAAAGCCGTGAAAATGTATTCAGTTCAAACGCTTTCTCGAACTCATTAAAAAGCCCCTCAGATTAAACTTGTAGCGCTGATGGAGATGGGGAAGTTGAAGGGGGGGGGCAGGGGGGCAACAGAATAAATTTACGCTAAAATTCCCAGCATTCCTGAAGGCAGACAAACGCAGGGCCTCAGCACACAGGACAGGAATACACTCAGCCACATGCAGGCTACTACATTTGTATTTGAAAACTGGATACGCCAGGCGCCTGCACCAGCGAAGCAGCTAAAATGGAAACGAAGCTGGTCCTGTTTTAGTCTTTGGAAACTATGACATCGACACTGATTGACTGGGTCTTTCCAGTCATGATGTAGCCCTCACTGATTTGTCAGCCTTCAATCACATGACCATCTTCTGGAAGTAAGCACATGGGCCCTGGCCTCGGCTGCTGGTGTCAAACGCAACATGGATAATCAGTAACAAATGTTTCTGACCCTGTTGTTCAGTTTAATTCTTCATTTTGCAATAATACAACAGCTTGCAAGCGTAGGAGACAAACTATTATTCGAGCACTTCCTGTTTACAATGGCTGTTTACATGTGTGTGGTCACATGATATGCGTTTTCTGGCACGTAAATATATCGACGGGGATCAAAACTGATGTGGAGCCCAAATGCTTGTACTGACACAGATCGTCCCACCTGATGCCTGAAGCAAAAGATTCACTTTACCAGAGCACATGGCCTTTTCATTCATTTACACAACTACTGCCCCCCCCCATCTTCCTCCTCTGATCTCCCCCTCAGCTGCCGTCTTCACCTGTCCGGTCACCGTCTGTAGGGGCCACATGAGTTTGAGTGACCCACTGAGGCACAGAGATTCTCCCCTGCTGCACACTGACCTTGATTCTATTCCTCGCAGAAGAGAGAGGCGAGAGTCTTCACACGTTACTTACCACGAGAGTGTCTTCTCCTCATGCAGCTCCTGATGCTATTCCTGGCGGTCGAGGAATAGGTTGCAGGAGACAGTCGGAGTCCCTGACTAAAATTAAATGAGATGTCTATGAGTCAAAGTGGTGAAACGGATAAAAATAAATTACTCTTAAGTGGATGCTCGCACTGCACTGGCTCTTTGGGATACGGAAGTTCGCGATATAATGCGTCTTGGGTTAGAGGCTAAAGAAACTTAAGACAGCCAATTATTGTGGATTCCTTTACCAGAAATAAACTCCTCTCTTGGCTATTCGATGCTGCCATATTATTTGCAGATCTGTCTCCATACATCCAGCCCATATTCTATTCCATCGCCGGCCTTCTATTTGACCTACGAGGAGGCAGCACAAAAGAAGTATTGACCCCACATTCCCCCTCACTAGGAGGAACAGGGTGTAATTAACTGTAGTGTTAAAGGCACGGTGCCTCTGAGACTGTAAAACAGGGTATGAATACTGAGCAAACTACTTTATCCCACAGGGCTAAGACGCAATCTATCCAATCCATACTTATTCATTTATTCGGCCGACTCATGGCCTCTGACTCCCTCAGAGATGTCTACCAGGTCAAATGTGGGCTTTCCATCTTCTTCATTCCTAATTAGACATAACATGTGGTGAAGTTCGGGAAAGCAGATTTATTTTGTCTTCTTCCTTTGTTCTCTCCTTGTGTTTTTAAAAGTTTATCTGCCAGAGAAACTAAGAATACTTACACTGAATGAAAGGGGGGTTTATTCTCGAAGCCCCACCGGTGACTTAAGCATTGCTCACTGCAAGTACAGGCCAAGGCACTGACATCAAACACACACTCAACAACGTGTGTCACCAGTGATACGGGGAAGCGGAGCCGCCTCCATCTGTGAAGCATCTGTCTAGGCCGTGATTCATCCGTTCACGCAAGTTCACCGTTTTACATGTGAGCCGCCAAGATGGGATCTGTGGTTTCTTGCTGGTTCGCCCTTTCTGTTCTGGGTCTTAGAAAATAAAAGAAATTCGTGAAAAAGAATTTCCTTCATCTATGAATGTGTCGAGCTGGCAGCCAGTTTCTCTCTGTCGATCCTTCACCCCGGACCCTGGATTCTTTCCTCTCGAGCCACCAGCAGATTTTTCACATTTGTGCAACTAGTAGCTGAAAAGCTGAAACCTCATTTAGAAGGGAGATTTTATGAAAACGTGCCTGGTGCCAAATTATCAGCTAAGCTGTTGCAGAGCGAATCACTGATATGGTAGAAGGTCGAGGAAAGAAATTTCCCATTTTACTCTGCCAGAAAGACAGACATACAGTAACTACAATAGAGAGAATACCTTAGCCAAAGGCAAAGGGCCCCTTAAATACAATCAAGTTGTATATGGCGGTTTTTTCATCAAGATTCATGATTTCTTTCCTGGGAAATCAGTGAAAATGACAAAAAACACTCTCTTGCGAGGTAGGAAAAAATCCCCATTGTCTGGATTAGTATAAAAATTCAGAGGGTTCTTTCTTGGCTCGTGTCCCGTCCTTACACCAGGTTTTGTGGAAAACTGTTCTGTCGATTTTAGCACAAACCCTGCTGAAAAACCAACCAACCAGTGGACAGGGTAGAAAACCTAACCTCCTTTGCAGAGGTAATAAACTCAGCTCAACATTTTTGTGCGTGGGCTCACAGCTGAGTTTGATACAAGGGAGATTTATTGTCTTTCAAGTCATTTGTGGCAATACAAAAAGTTGCCTTGTATAACCAGCTGTGAGTAGCATTACCATCAGTACCATCTGACATCAGACGTTTGAAATACAAGAAGCTCCAGCCAACACATTGTAGAGGTGCATGTGATATATGTGTTCAATAACTTAGTTTGACTCTTGGATGTTATTAAAATGTTTATGATCCTTGATGAGGGGAAAAAATCCAATCAGGTATCAATGATTCATGATCTGCTAAATTAATCACGACTGCAAACTAGCTCAGTTAAGAAATAGCCTCGTCACTGTAGCTGAATAATTAGACCACAATCTTATGCTTGTTTTGTCTTTAGTTTAATAGATACATTTTTTTAAACAGCAAATAATCTAACATTATTAGCTGGAATTAGCAAATGTGGGACATTCTAGATAAATCATCAAAATTGTTTGTTTATCGGTTGTTTTTGCAAATTTATTATTTTATAAATCGTATTTTCGGCAATGCTAAATTGATTTATAAAAGTCATTAATTTCCCTCAATTGCCAGGCTGCCTTTCCCTCTGTTTTAACTGCTATTATAATTCCAGACACACCAGACACTTTTTCTTGTTCCGGTGACAAAAACAACCCAACAAGCTGCACGCTTGCTTCTCTGACAGTGAAAACAATGACTTAACAGAGTAACAGACTGAAATTACCTTTCTGTCTGTCCTTTGGTTCCCCAGACTTCCTGTTTGACAAAATCAAATCCCAGTTGATGCTGGGCTTTCCGCCCTGCGGCTCTCTGTCTCCCTTATATCTAATGTGTTCTCTCTTTCTGCCTTTCTGGCTGCAGCCATGTCCATTCTTCGGGTCACTGGGTGCTGCCCCGATCTAATTTTGCAGACTTGCAACGGACAGCAGAGGAAGAGGAGGAGGAGGAGGAGGAGGAGAGCAAGGGAAAGAGAAGGAGCAGGAAAGGGGAAGCTCACAGAGGGGTGCACAGAAAGGCAAAATTAGGGGAAAGGTGAAACCAGGCTGAAATAGAAAGTTAAAGACTGGGAGGGCTAGAAAAAATACAACAGCAGCCTAACAGGGCAGAAAAGGAGAATTGAGTTCATCCTGAGACCAAATGAAAAGCGATTGAGTGGCTGGAGTAAAAAAAAGAGACTTTGGTGCACAGGCTACATTTCGCTGCCCTCTTGACTCCAACCACCTTCGTGGTGTTGGTGGGGCGTTGAGCAAAACATAGCTGCCGGGCTGAATGAGCGCATTACAGTGTTGCAGGAGTGGCCTGCACTTTAGGTGATCAATCAACCCAGAGGAAGCGATGTCCACTTTATAACCATCAGTGGCTGGAAATGTGAGCAGCCAAGAGCAAGATGGCGTTTTAAAAACCATTACACAGGACTCTAGTCTGCAGAGAAAAGGCCTGGTTTACTCCATTCAAAACTATGGACCGCTGCGATCTCATTAGTTTTATCCAATGCCTACATGCTAGAGGAGACAGTGCAGTTCATCATCTTCACATCAACGTGGCAGGCCTACGAGGACAAAGGAATACAGATTGGCTTTTGGAAGCAAAAGGATAACACGGCACGTCAGGGAATATTCACCCCCGGCCCCCGGATGTGTCCTGTCATCGCACACCACCAAACAATGACTGTCAAGAGAGGCTGTCCCAGTGAGAATCTTCCCCCTGGAAACATGAGCTCTTCATCCAAAAGCCTTCATCCAAAAGCCTTCCTCATATGGATGCAGTTTCATTTTTGCCGGAGCCCACCTCTTAAAAAACGAGTGCTAGCGGTGAGTGGGGAGTGGAAGCACACATTCTGGGACTGGGAGCGATCCAGCTGGCAAGAGCTCACAAAGCCGACACAAGGACAAAGCTCCTGGCTGTGCTGGTATGGCTCTCGAGCAGGGCAACACACTCATGTGCCAAAGAGCCCCCGGCAACATTTTGGAAACCACACTAGCAGAACATATTTAATTTATTTACACGTCCTTATTATTGGTCACGCCCCCTGCCATTCATTTTACGCTACAGAGGTGGTGGAGACAGATGTGGTATGTATAATTTCATTTTGCCTGGACCACCGTGATATTGTATTACATGTTGTGTGTTAGAGGTCACCTCTGCGGGAACAAAGCAGTTACTCAGGGATGTGATACACTTAGACAGAGGAGAACTTGACAGGAATCGGCCCGGCATCGAACGTATTTCATGTGTCTATCCTCTCTGCGGCTTCATGCTGTTCATTTACTGACATTCCACACCAGTGTGGGCAAACGAGATGCCGGCACAGAGGTGTAAACAGAGCCAATCAACCAGAAAACGAAATGGAGAAGCTTTCCCAGAAGGCAACGCAGCCAATTATTTGATATTTCAGATCAGCTGCAGCTTCAGTGGAGGCTGATGTGGGAAGTTTTCAACCAGCTTGGCCGGTGAGGCGGTGCACGCCGCGGAGGCTCGAGCCAACGTGCTGCTTTGTTACTGTTTCCCCTACAAACATGTCCTTTAGCCCAGTCAAACCAGTTTAATGTGGTTTCATCTGCTCAGATTCTGCCTCTCGCTTCACAGTTTTCAAAGCTTTTTTATTTTGATCACCACTTTGACTCAACAAAGGTTCTGCGACTGGTCAGAAGACAAATAAGTCGAACAATTATAAGTTTGTCATCGTAGTGATGGCATTCAATTTTTCCTCCAAAAACTGTGATTGGTTCTTATCTCAACAATGATATAAATGGACTCTATAGAATCGCGGCTGAGCTCAACCTTCCCTTGTGGCAGTGAAATGTCCTCGGTCAAACACGACACCTCATCGGTGAATGTAAAGTCCTCTGATCGTACCCTACATCCCGTCCCGGCAAAGCAGAGCCCCTCGTATATTACATCGTTCGTTTTTTTATGTTGCTTTCTTCTTCAAGGACATGGCAGATCAACTCGCCTTCTCAATAAAATATAGCCTATCCCCTGCTGCCTTGAGAGGCTATATCTCCTGACATTTTTATCAAGAGCGGAAATGATTTCAGTCCAGCTGACATTCTCCGTGGGTCAAAGCAATATTGTCGAGAGATTTCAGGACGTGTTTTGGAACGACAGGCTCCAGTCACATAATGTGTGATTCTATTTTGGCTTCGAATGCAACAAATCAACGTTCAGGACCGTGGATTTTTCTGGATCACAGTGGTTTCCATTGACTGATTGTCTTGAAAAAGGCAACATGGGAGAGTTGTCTGTGACATAAACCAAGTTCAGATTTGCTGGGATGCCAGATTGCTTCCCTGGTTTGGGGCAGGCCCTGTGTACGACTTCTGCTTTCACACTTTCACACTAACACAACTTTTTGGTTCATGTGTATTGTTAGTGAAAAACCTCTTGTCTTCCAATTTTCCAACTTTCAGCTGCTCCTTTGTTGGTCATGCAGAAAGTGTCTCATTGTCTCTCGGATTTTTTAACTAATTAGTATTTTGTTATCTCTGGAAACAGAGTGCCGTGCTTTTCTTTTTTTATCAGGTGAGAGTAGAATTAGATTACATTAATGTACTTTTTGGCATTTTCACATTGTTTTCCTTCCAGTTTATAAATGATTTGGGGATTTCGGTTGGACTTGGCAGCCGGTCTACATCATAAGCCTATTAATCCATTGAAGTGAGCTGCACAGTGTATGAATTAAGTCTGTCTAAGACCAGGATTTGAGATCTGAAACACAATCCTGGTGGCGGAGACTCGGCGCGCGCACGGCCATCACCGAAATCTGTAGGTTCAACAGGTCAGTGAGGCGGCCTGCGCCAGGAATTCAGCCCTTCTAGACGTCTGCGGATTTAAATACATATTTGAAGTTCAGAATCCACAGCAGTGGGAGGGGTAAAGGAAAGATATACGGCCGGTCTGAAAACAATGAGCAAAGCCAGTGAGGACTGGAGGGAATATAAATCAGAAAGTCTATCTGAACAGACCTTTAAGTTTTGGCTTTCTTTGTTGTAAACACATCCAGAGCAACCACAATCTCTTCCAAATTTGGCATCAAGCCTCAAAAGTCTATCTGCAGTGATCTAGTTTTCTTTCTCAAGCTGCAACTGGACCTCATGCTGCTCTCAGAAATACACTGAACTCCAGATAATCTCCTGAAACCACCCAGACGGGCTGTATGTGGGAACACAGATGTGAGATGAGTAAGTTGCTGAGGACATTCTCCAGCGGTTCTCCTGCCAGCGCCCTCGTAAAAACAAATCACAATACTGCGTTTTCTTCATATGTGAAAGACAAACACCGGAGAAAGTCCAATCCAACTTATCAGGTCCTTTTCCAGAGTTCATGGATGAAAATGGCTCAAGTGATATGATGGGTATCCCGACAGTTTCTTGAACTGTCCCATAAGCAGATCAGGTGTCTGGCTTTTATAAGCAGGAGTATCTCTGGGAAAAAAAATGCTCCAATGCAAACTGACTGGAAGAGGCCCCAGGCTCATATCACTAATATTTAACGGGTGATCATACAGTCACGGGGGCCTGTCAAAACAAATGTCGGAGCATAACTGCCTGTCAGGCGGCGGAGAGGAAAGAGGAAGAGGAGACAACGGCAATGAAATAAAAGGCAAGAGGATAAAAATATGTACAAAAAAGGTCATAAAGTTCTCAAATCTTGGCAGTTGAACAAACAAATGATTAAAAGCTCTCTTCCTGCTGTTTGCAGCTCGGCTTGGAAGCATCCCAAAAAAACACCAAAACAAGGATTTGAGAGTGTGTGCATGTTCGTGTACGAGCGTGTGTTTGTCCATGCCAGAAATCTTTTAATGTGCGAACCCCCCCCCCCCCCCCATCCCGTCTGCACCACAGTTGTTTAGAGTCGGTGTCGCTGCATATCTAAGAGAAGAAACTACAGTGAAAGCAGTTGTTTAATGTAAGCAGCACAGAGATCACAGGTCTTTGATTTATGAACCATGAACAGTCTCATAGACCCAAACTGGGCCTTTGCCAGGAGTAATTAACCAGCTCCGGAAAACAAGCGTGAACAAGCACGCAAACGGCATCAAAAGGAGGTAAACAACAACACTGACAGACACAATAGTTACTGTTAAAACGTCAGGTCAGCGGCTAATGAGACGAAGAGTTGATAAATCCGTTCGGCTCTGATCCATTCCATTGGATTGAATCAAAGTACGTGGGGGAGATATAAAGCGGATGTTTTATTTTGCGGCTGCAGCCTCTGTGGAGAAAAGAGCCTCTTCATTAGCGGACAATGCGAGCGGAGAGGGAAACACAAAAGCAGGATGATACTGGCATCAGACGGTGAACCGTGAGGCTTCTTTGCATGCACCGCATCACCCACTGCACGCCTCATTTGCTCCCACTCCCTGTTCCCGCTAATCACAGAGATTTGATCATATCTCTCGGCACACAGTTTCTGTTTTTCCCCCCGCAGATCTTTACTTTCCGCTAACAAGAAGTAAATGCTGAACGTTTCAATTATCAGGTAATTGATGTCCCCCTCCTGGGACATCTCTGCCTTTTGGCTAGCCTGTATTTAAGTTAGAGGATCTGCCCACCGTCCCTCCACTATCCCTGCATCTGATTTTGTGTGTGTGGGAAAACGTGAGCTGTCAAAATAATTTTTAAGAAGCGGGGAAATGGCAGGAAACTCAGAGAGAGTTTTTTTAATCCTATAACCCAAAATAGCAGCGTGCTGTAAATCTCTATGTATGGGGTGGTTGCTGGCTTTAAAGGGGAGCTCTCCTTCCATTTCCGAAGCCTTCACCTTAATCATCATCCATATTATACATCATTAATACAGATGTTCCTAAGTAGCTAAGCCTTTTAGAACTAGGACATGCTGCGTCGCGGTGGTCCTCTGAAGATTTATCCTCCTGCCAAACCTGGCAGCACTGTCGAAATCTCCCTGCAACCTGCTTCTCTGTCACGTCACTTCTTAAAGCCAAACTCAAGTGATGGGGATTGCAAGTAGCGGCTTGGTGAGCCACAGTATGCAAGCAAACGGTTCGGAGTTAATGAAAGGGCTGGAGCGCCGCAGCTCCTCAAACTAGGGCAGAGAAACTTGCAGCAGCTCGGGTGGAAGCTCTCCCTCAGACCTCAGGTCCCGGGAGAGCACATGTGCAAAATCAACAGTATACATAAACAAGTCCTGGAGCCGAGTCCACTTAACGATAATCAAACAAACAAAAAAGAAAGACATTTTTTCCGTGGCCATGAGCTGCAGCGTGGACGGGAACTCAGAGACAGAGAAAAGGGCGTGGGTTTTCTTTTCAACATAAAGAGACACATTCTGGATTAAACCCAGAGCAGAAAATCACACTGACGTGCTGTGGGCAGGCTCGCAGCCCCATTGAAGCCCAATTTTCCATCATTTCATCAGTCAAATGCAAAACAAAAGATGGGAAGCGATGCCAAAAGTCTGCTGCACAGAAGAACGGAAGGACGACAGAGAAAAGGAGTAAATACATGAAGTATTCTCTGTTTCTCCTTCTCATGTTTCACTATATTTACAATATCTGCACCCAGTGGAGGGGTTAGCACAGCAAGAAGGTCCCTGCTGTGAATCCCAAACTGTGGAGGTTGCATGTTCTCCTGTCTGGATTGATCCTCTCTGTGTACGCCTCCCATAGTCCTGCCCCCCCGCTCAATGTCAGCAGGAATTGGCTTCATCCCCATCCCCCTGCCCCTGCAACCCCCGGGATAAGGGGAATGGATTGTGGATGGATCCACCCAGTGAATTTTTCTGACAAAGCCTTAAATGACCAAAAACCTTTCATAAACTATTGACCCTTGCACTTCTTAACACCAACAAGTTCATCCCAAAACCAACAATTCATCTTGTAGCACATTTTCAAAACAATCGTCCAAAAATCACTTTGCTTCATACAGCAATGGGCAGAACCCGGGGAGTGTTGCTTTAAACTGCAGTCGTGCTCATAAATAAGAAAAATGCAACTGACCCAACATTATTAAGTGAGCAACATCACCGGGATCCTGCAGGCGGACTTTTCATTTCCTGTGGAGTCTGGATATCTGAGGAAACGACAGCTTTCCTGCGCCGACAGCCGCCTTCGCTGCCAAGGAGAACTTGGCCAGAGGTAGAATTTGCATGGTTATCAAGATTTCTATGCCTCCTCGTTTCCCTCGTCAATGTGATTTTGTTCCGTGAACAACATTCCTGTCCACGAGTTCAAAACTAATTTGATGAGAAGTTAATTACGGCCATTAAAACATCCTGAATCCATACAAATAAATCTAAATCTAAATCTAAATCTTAGGAGTTAAAGAGAATCTGTCAATGAAAGGCAAAGTGTACCGAGAGTGTGATCGGACTGTTTAACATTTCATAGGCGCAGATCTTTCAATAATGATTATCAGAGTGTCTGTACTTTACTCCCTCAGTGAGATGAACACTTCACTGAGAACAGGCACCGTCACGCTGCTTCCAGACAAGCACTGAAATCTGCAGGTCCTTCGAGTTTTCTCCACAATGCAAATGTCCGAGTGAGATGCTCCATAGTTTCTGCAGACTTCCTGCTTTCCAGATTTAAAGTCTGTAGAAATCCAGGGGAGGTAGATGTATAAACACAGCATGGGATCCCCTGCTGGACAGTCTGGACTCTCTCAGTGAAAAGGCGGTAACACACCCAGGGACAACACCAAAGTAAATATCAATAGAGGTTGAACTGACTATGGGTGTCTGTGTGTCATCAGGAAAATCACATAATCTCCGCAGCTGAGTTAATATGTCACTTCCTGCCTCTGCCTGCTCCACCTCTCCCTGAGAACCTCACACTGGGTTGTGCATGTGTGAGAGCCAAACTGTAGGCAAACTCCTCAGCCAATTCTCTGGATCTTACCCGCAGGACATGTCTGAAAACAGCTTCAGGCATAAACACACTCAGAACAACACAAAATCGCACTCTTACCTCCGACAAACTGGATGCCGCCGGCCACACGGCCAATGGTACGCGAGATGAGGTCAGAGATGCAGCAGCCCATGAGCGCCGTGAGCGCCACCAGCAGGAGGAGGCCGCATCCCACGCCCGTCACCACCGTGCAGATCCTCCACTCCAGACTCGGGATGCCGTTGAAGGAGGCGTAGCGCCCGCACTGCTCCAGCATGACGGTGGCCTGTCTCTCCTCGTCCCTCACCGGGTAGGAGCAGCGCCGGAACGTGCCAAAGGACACAGGCTTGTCCATCTGTGTCCCCAGCAGCCAGTAGGGCATGAAGAAGCCAACGCAGGAGGCGGCGGCACACAGCAGGGAGAGCAGGGCCCAGATCACACCCGTACATGTCAGACTAGACGCCATGGTAAACAGTCTGCGAGCGGGTCACACAGTCACTGAACTGACAGCAGTTATATGAGCAGTCGCTGTGTTGAGGGGATCCTCGCACTGAGCATTTAACACGGGCAAGTCTTCACCTTCTCAGTGACTGCGGGTCCCTGGGGGGGGGGGGGAGAGAAAGGCACAGACTGAGCACTGACATGGAAAATCATCCGTGGGAACAAGCTGTTGACTTTAGGGTTTAAATAACCACAGTTAGAAATCCAAAAATCACTGTTAATGTCTTAATACCATAATAACACGAGGAGTTAGAGAAACTAAGACATCACGGCTTCATGTGGTTTTGTGGTTGGTGAGTAAGATCTGTTAAAGTCCTTGAAGACTTTACCTAAATGATGATGTGAGCAGATTAACAGACAAATTAATAGTTCAGTTGATGGAAAATCGATTCAATTGATTTATAATTCAGTTAGAATCCATTAGTGATCAAACTCAGGCCATTTAACAATCAACTGAGGTTTGATAAACTGAGAGGAATGATCTTTACCCATCTAACTTATGTGTTAAAGACATATCTCATTATTACCATATGGAAACCATGCAGGCCGCTAAATAATAATGTGAAAGATTAGTTGTAATTTCAATGAATGAATCATCTTATATGCAAAATATCTTGTATTTACAATATGGGCAGTTTATTATTGGAAGAACAGGTTTTATTGAGTATAGCTGCAGAGAAGCAGTTTTATTTTGTTAAAAGATGGACACTGAAAGCACAAGCAATGACATAACACCTCATTTCCTGTTTCTTTATATAGTTTATAGTAGTTTACATATACTTATTATTTATATAATGCCGGTTTCTTGTTTTTTATATTGTGAGTTTGGTTTAGTGGACTTTTCAGAGATAAGTACCACAATGTGGTTTCAAAGTGTTATGTAGTTGGAGATCTGATGGAAATGAATGACGATAAATGCAACATGTGAGGAATCTGCCAGGATCAGAGCACATGCGTTTCAGTTTCTGTGTGTGGAATAAATTAAAAGTTAGTCAGTCGTGTAATAAACTTGTCATGCATCACAACATCACACGTATGACACCATGTGAAATACACAGTGAGGAGCACAGACAGGGGGAAAGTCTCCGCAGACACACACACACACACAGCAGGAACACTGTGGTGGTGGTTGTGTTGTGTTAAGGGGTGACCTCGGGGGAACAAGTCCTTTTATCGCAGTGCTCCCACTGACGGAATGTTAATAATGTAAACAGAGTAGAGGAGGAAGAGGAGGAAGAGGAGGAAGACGAGGAGCAGATCTTACATGTTGGGAGAAGGAGGCTCGCTCTCTGTGCACCGTGGCTCTGTTTCCATCTGCGGACTCCAGATCTGTTGGTGGGTCCCAAACTTTTCCTCCTTCAGTCGAGGGGAATAAAAAAATGTCTCCCCCACAAAAGTGACTGCGGACTCCGTTCAGTGATCAGTTCCTCCTCATCAATGTAACCCCGGATCAATGATTCACTCCTGTGCGCTGCAGAGTGGAGACGTGCGTCCTCCGGCTGACTGAGAGGAAGAGGACTGACTCCCGTTTCCACATTCCTGCTCAGAGAGAGAGGGAGGGAGGGGAGAGAGGGAGGGAGGGAGAGGGAGGGAGGGACGGAGGGGAGAGAGGAGAGGGGAGGGACGGAGGGGAGAGGGGAGAGGGGAGAGGGGAGAGGGGAGAGGGGAGGGAGGGATGGGAGAGAGAGGAGGGAGGGGAGGAGGGAAGGGAGAGAGAGACAGAGGGGAGGCAGGGGAGGGAGAGAGAGACAGAGGGGAGAGAGAGGGTTAGGGAGGGGGGAGAGAGAGAGGAAAGAGGGAGAGAGAGGGATAGAAGGGGAGAAAGGGGGAGAGAAAGGGGGAGAGAGAGAGAGAGAGAGAGAGAGAGAGAGAGAGAGAGAGAGATAAAGGGGAGGGGAGGGGTGAGTCCATGAAACTCTCAGGAGGTGACCGTCACTCACAGGTGTCCCCGCCCCCCTGTGGGCGGGACTCTGCTACTATCGGTCCCATACGTGCTGCTGCTGCTGCTGCGTTCACTGACATCTCGTAAACTGGTAAAGCCGTAGTGGAAATAACGTTCCACAGAGTCGAAGTTAACCCCCATTGAGATGCCATAACAGAACAACATAAGGAACGTTATGTATTAATATGATTTAATGTTTTAATTTAATAAAAAAGATAAATCAGAATATCATGATACGATCGACTATGTTCACTGCACTGGATTTACAAAAATTTAAAAAGTGATGGTGACCTAAAGTCGATGTATATGGATAAATGACATAAATTAAGTTGAGCTCAACTTAAAAAATGTATATATATATATAAATAGTCTGTTTCTATACAGATATATACAGGTATATACTGTACTGAATAGATAGATAGACACATACATCATCCCTCAAAATGAGATGGGATGCTGTTCATTCTATGAATGTTTTAAAATGGGGTGTAAAAATTTGGGGTGCAGTATCTTGCTCAAGAAACTTGTCATGCTGAATGGGAAAAATGGGATTTAACCCTCTGAGCCCTTAATTAAAGTGCTTAACACATACATTGTAAGTTTACCCTTAATAAACTTCAGCTGAGTTATAGAAAAACCTTAATGATCTGTATCTTTGCGATTTATTTGTAAGACCTCTACTTAAGAGTCATACTTGAGAGTTGATCTACTCACTAGTGTCACAATAAAAAACCAGAGGATCTCATGTAAAGTGTTTAGCCTAATTTAAACAGAAAGGGGTGATTGAACTATTTATTAATTTCAAAATACTTTAAATAATTATATAAATGTAATATTGACAGATGGATAAACAACAAATTAAAACATACACGAGCAGATATTAACATCCCCGCAGCGGAACCTTGTTTCGCCCACTTTCAGGGACGATAACGCCGGTCGGACGTTTACTGCAGACGGACCACAACATCTTCCAGAGGAGTTGACGTGGAGTTGTCTGTCCACAATGGCTGAAATTAAAGTCGAAACATCTGCGGACAGTCCGGCGGTTCTTCACAGTCCACATGCGTCTACTCAACCCAACAACCCGCTGTCGAGGAAGCTCAACAAAATCCTGGAGACGAGGCTCGACAACGACAAGGTAAATATGGAGAGTTAGCTTCGTGCTAGCTGGCTAATGCCTGCTAAACCTGTCAGCTAGCCGCCAGCAGTGACAGCTCAAGCACAATGTTAATGTATTAGGCAGGCTGCAGCATTTATTACGTGTTGTGTCGGATGCCGAGTCTTATTTAAAGCACTTTACAGGACCAGGATCTGCTGCTAAACCCAGATGTTTTAGCCTAAGATGCTAAAAGGGGAGATGCTAGCTGTTGACATGTAGCTTCTTCTAACATGGTGATGTCCTGCTGGTTGTTTGCAGGAGATGCTGGAGGCTCTGAAGTCTCTGTCCGTCTTCTTCACCGAGAACAGTCTGCGCACCAGGAGAAACCTTCGCGGGGACATCGAGAGACGAAGCCTGTCAATCAACGAGGAGTTTGCACGACTGTTTAAAGAAGTAAAAGAGGTAATATTGACAGGAAAATGCTGTTTTCTGCTGTTAATTAATATCTATTATGTGGACGGTTTGGCAGAAGATACGGGAGATGTTTATTTGACCGGGGAAACATTTAAGCAGTTTCACCTTCTTTCTTAGTCTTTATTTACCCAGAAAAGGTCTCAATTAGAGTTAAAAGAGACAGCAACACAACAAATATTCAGCTTAAAGAAAACAACGAGAGTTAAAACATATAAGAAGAATTAACATGCAAAAGAAACCCAACAATCTGCAACATCGGTCAAAAACAATCAACATTCCAGTTATTCATTTCCTTTTCTTAATCTCCTTACATACGTCAAAGTCTGTTGACCACAGGAATAACAATCCTACACACTTCAGTACAAGGATTTGGTGTCTTATTAAAAAAAATGTTCCTCCTAGTGGCAGTTCTGATTAACGATAATACAATTACATATTTAATTGATAGGGTGAAATCAAGCTTGTGTGGTTTGTAGCATGTCTTCAAAATCATACGGAAAACCTGCACATCAAGCAGACTACTTCTCAATATTTGATATCATTATTAGTTTATTACTCTCATTATTAGTTATGCTATACAGACATGCACCTACACACCTGCTTCAGTGTTGTTTTCTTCACAGGAGCTTGAAGGTGTTCATGAGGATGTCCAGGACATGAGCATGTGTTGTGAAGAAATGACCAACAGATTAAAGGTACAGTCCTCACATCAGTCGACAGTTCTCTTGTACTTTGAATTACGTAAACAAGCCAGTAGTATATTTATGTCTGGAAAAAAATGTATGAGGTTAAAATTAACTTGAGTAATTCATGAAATGTCCTTTGAGATTATTATTTTTTCAAGCCAACTTTCAAAAATCAATAACTCTTCTCCAACAGGCTGCGAAGGATCAAACTCAGGACCTCATAGTAAAAACCAACAAGCTGCAGGGAGAAAAGTGAGTCAAATATTAACTGTGTGTGTGTGTGTGTGTGTGTGTGTGTGTGTGTGTGTGTGTGTGTGTGTGTGTGTGTGTGTGTGTGTGTGTGTGTGTGTGTGTGTGTGTGTGTGTGTGTGTGTGTGTGTGTGTGTGTGAAAAGCAGCACTAGTTGGTGCTTTTGTTATTGTATTTCTCTGAATCTTATTCAATATCTGTCTTTAAAGCTTAATTTATATTTCTGAAATAAATACATGTTACAGTTAATGATTTACACATGTACTACTATGTAATCGATATTTAATCTTTACATGAGTCAGAGAGACTAAAATACAAAACTTCTGTTCAAGATTTTCACTATGTGTTTATTTTAACTACCTTTGGGACTATTTTTATTGCTAAATTCTTGTCCACGGGGTTTCAGTAATGCATTCATTTAATTAACACTATAACTTAAATAAGTAGTATTTAAAATGTTTATTTCCATATTGGATTGCAGTATATTGTCTATTTATCATCAGTTCCTAACACTTTCATAATGTAGTAATATTAAGGCCTAAAAATAATTATGCAATAAGGAGCCTTTGTATGTGAAATACTGTTTGACTTTTACAGTGGACTACGTTAAGCAAAGTATTTCCTCCTCCATAATCTGCTGTTGGAAGCAAGTTATTTCTCAATCTGCGTTTATCTAAACTGTAAAATAAAACCACCCTGAACTTTTTAACTGACATTTCAGAATGTCAAGGAGATTGTGGAGATAGGTCGGCAACTTTATTCTGAATTATCTATAGGAATTTCAAAGAGATTTCAAACCGCCATCTCTGCTCATATCTATCCTGATGCTCCAAATCATTTTGACAACCTGTCACACGTGTCGCTGATACTCATCTTCATCAGTCCAAAGCCAGGAAGCATCATTTCACTCTCCCTGGTGTCTCATTTCCGTGGGAAAATTACACTTTTCTCCATCCGGGCAGGTTTACAGACAAATATCTCCTCAGTCAAAGCACAAGGCAAGAGATGAGCTTGAATTGCTTCACATGTTGTTTGGAAAGTGAGGCCTGACTGATTATGCAAGCACTTTCTTGTTTGTCAGTCAAATTAGAATGTTTTTTACATTTCATTGATATTCATTAAATGCATACAGATAATTTAAACATATTTTTACAAATAAAGATATAAAGTTAAAACAGAAAGAAGTCGAGGAGGGATTTTTCAAGAGTGTAAAATGCTGCTTCTCTCTGGTGTCAGAAGTTAGAGAGATTTGGTGCAGGGCAGGAGGAGCTGGCAGGCAAAGTCTTTATTTTTGATGAGGAGGGATCAATGATTCATGTGGCTGATGAATATTTTCCTTGCACTTGTCTATTTGCATAAGGAGGGCAGCAGCAGCCGTCTTTAATGGAGCTTTATTTGTTGTCTCTATCATGTTGACAGAAGTTTGGGCATGAGACGCACACATGGAAGGTGTTCCTGTGTGCGCTTCACTGTTCTCTTGATCTTATTGAGGTCAAACTGTTACAACTGGGGAGCAGCCCAACAGTGTGTCCTAATATTTGAGAATACTGCATTGAGATTTGCTGACAGCATACATTAAGCACCATCCAGAATATACAGCTCACCATGACATAAAATCATAAAGGGAGTCAGTGCATCTGGGGTATTCACAAATTCTTGGAATCCGGGTGGATATATATATATATATATATTTTTTTTCCCCTTTTCGTTTGAAAGCCTGCCACTAAAATTAATCTTGGTGCCATCAATCTGCGAATTTGTCTGGCAGAGCGTTGACAGGGATGTGAAAATGAATCCCCATTTCCTTCTCTCCTGATAGCTGGGGGTTGGAGTAGGGGGGGGGGGCTCATTAGCATTTTGTGTTGGGCTGTGACCGCGGTGCTCAGTGACCTTGTGCGTTGACATGGAGGCAGGGGTGTGGGCTAAGATAATGTAGATTTCTGGCGAAAGACACTGCTGACAGCCTTGATGTACTGCTGCAATTCCGTGCTCTGCCGGCACAGCGGCAGGACCTCCTTGACAAAAGGTGACATGGGGGGGGGGGGGACAGCGAGATTGAATGGTTGTTAAATGTGAGAGCAGTGAAAGATGCCGGTGGGGATAAAGCCACCAGTGAACCTGTGAAGGCAATGAATTAATACTAAAAAGTAATATCGCCTTGTGCAGGGGCCTTGTTGAAGGTAAGTGGTCAGGGGTTTTACACAAATGCCCTTCCCAGTGCCCCCCCCATGCCTTGAATTTCTCTTTGCTTTGTGGTTCCGTCGGGACCTGCTGTCTGTTCCCGTGACATTTTCATCCGCAGAACTGCAGTGACCCCGTAGCCAGATGGGATGGTGTGTGCATGCCGGGCTTTGACCTTGTCTCGAGCAATTTTGTCTTAGAAGAGCTGCCAGGGGGAAGTGTGCACTTAAGCTGTCCCCTTTCTGCCACCTACCAGTCGGCGCACTGCACCACACTCCTTCATGGTCAGGTCTATTTCAGGTCACACGGTCCTGCGCTGCCATGGGACTGTTGACACTTATTACAGCCAGTCTAAGATTTGCAGCATAATCTCAGATTTTGTGCTTATAGGGCTGTTCTGCTTGGAGAGTAGAGTAATTTTCACAGCTCTCTCTCAGATGCTCCGGACATGTGTTTACCCGACAGAGTGGACTTGACCCGCGCTGTTTGCCATGTTATCTGTCGGTGGTGCTTTGTCATTTGTCAGCTTTAATGAAACTGAAAGGAGCAGCAGATTGCTCGCATTGTTCAGAAGCAGAGGCCAAAGCGGCGAGCCGGTGGGAGTAGACGACCTGTGTTTGTCTGCCGGCTTTCAGACACCCTGCTCTTTTGTCTGGATCTGGTGCTGTTCAAAGGGGCTGTCAGCAGGAGCACTAAATAGGTGTTGTGTGTTGTTCCATAATGAAACGTTAGGCCAGCCACCTGTCCCCCACGGTGTGATCTTTGCTTTAGTGCGACGTGTTATCATGTCGGACAAGCTGGGACGTCTCACAGACGCATGTTTCTGTGACTGTGACCTCACGGGCTGCTGGAACTGAAGAGCTCGGGCTGTTTGTTTCTTTTGAGCTGCAGTAGATCCACGTGGCTTCAAGCCAAAGTGCAAAGCTGCTCACTTCTTTAACCACTACTACGATTTACTCGGGTTATATATTTGGCTTTTGGCAGCTCCTCGTTTCTCACAGAAACTCCTGCAGCACATGATGAATACTCAAACATGAAGAAGCTTCCCCCCATATTTCATTCAGACAAATTTTCACGAAAAACAAACAAATTTCTTTAGTAGGATTCCTGTGTGGTTCATAAACAAATCAAAAGCCCCAAAACCCTCCAGAGAAGGATTGGGGACGTCCGAGTCTAAATGGCGACCAATTTCAAACCCTATCGAGTCTTATTAACGCTCAGCTGGCTGCTAATGAGGGGACGCCAATGAGCGTGCCATTGTGTTGTCTGATGAGACCGCGCTCTGTGATCATCGGCGCGTGGCCAACCAACAGCTTTGCGAGTGCCAAATTTTCCACACGGCCCCTTTTGAAATGGCCTCTGTCGGCTTTTAATGGATAATCGATCCACATGGTTTTACAACTTATGAGAGGGTTCGACATTCCCTTGTTAGAAAGAGCCGCTGACCTCCTGTTGATCATCAATTCTTTGTGATTTTCTTTAAACGGAATGATAAACTACAGTGGCACTGCGCCAAGGCCCAACAATCCCTGTTATGAAATCACATTTATATTGATGCAAATTATTTGGATCTCCACCAAATTGCCCACACTCGTAAATATCAGTCTCCCTAACATCCCAGATCGAGATCCATGAATTATTCTCTGAGAAATCAAGCCAATGATTTGATCCTTGGCCGAGGTAAAGATCTACTCTAAAACTTTTAAAGTTAAATGTTTTTACACGGTGAACTTGGTTAGTATTACCCACTGATGAAGCTCAGCAGTTTTTCTTAACTCAGTGCTGCACTCTTGGCTCTGCGAGGTAATTAAGTACATACTGGTAATTTCAGTTTCTCAGCTCAATGAAGCTATTGATGAGAAGTGTGCCGTGCTGTATTGCTTAAACGATTTCTGTGCTTGGACAGACAAAGTCAGTCGGCCCTGTTGGGAATTATGAGAACACACACAAAGCAGCCGACAGCCCGACAATGTAACCTGTCCTCACCCCATCATGCAACATGGTGTGACCCTCATTTAATTTAACTTTGCCCCTTGTTTGGCATTCTTCTTCAAGAGCAATGCTTTCATCGCCGTGTTCATTTCCCCTCACTCACCCAGAGTCTCTTACACGCTCGCCTTGTTACAGTGGGACGTGGCCACACTCACTCAAGCATGTTGCCTGTCTCTGGTATTCGGTAATTGTAGTGTGGAGAAGAATGTGTCATGTCCTGACAGTGCTCACGCCGCTCCATCGTTCCCCTGATCTCCTTCGCTATGCTGCTTTGGCTCCAGCAAACCCCCCTGTCCTCAGTTTTTTTTAGTTTGTATTTCCTTACAGACATCCTGGAAGAACTGGTCTGTCACTGTTGGTATTAACATGAAAAATGTGCCTTTATTGCTCTTCTTTTAGATGTGAGTCTGTCGCAAAGTTTATCATGTGAGAAATTTATTTTTTCACCTATTGGAGCTCCCATGTCTTTTGAATCTCCACAGACAGAAACCTAAATCTGAAAGGGATATAAGGGACAATGGGCCTATAAAATTAAACTCATGAGGTTTTTTTAGGATATGGAAAGTTCAGTAAATGATTCAATTGCCAGTCAGGGGGTTTGAAGGTTCTCTTTATAAAATCTCCAACACATCATTAGAGACTCTTCTTGGTAATCAACTTGTCTCATAAACACCGTAACCATGGCTTCATATGAAACCACCAGCTGTTGGTGGGACGTGCAGACTGAGGCTTAAACGCTTCATGAATGAAATTCCAAGATATGGTGTGTTAAATGTGACAGGCCAGATAAGGTTTATGAAGCTTTTGAGGCTATTAGGACCGTTGGGTGGCAAATCAATTTAATGTCCCCATCAAACTGGCATGTGGGACCTTTTGTCCAGGATTCAATGCTGTGCATGTGTGTTCCTGCCTTTTTCTGTCTTTTCGTTACTTGTAAAGAGGAAAATAACTCAACAACTATAAATGACAGAAATCCCACAGTCTCTCTCTAGAAGAGATGATCCAATTAGATTTATCTGCTGCATAAATTTGGCCATTTTGCAATAAAATTTCCTAACTCAAAATAACCGAGTGTACAAGTACAGATTTAATGTATATTTATATTTCTCACGCTCGGGTGAACACAGGCATGTTCAAATTGAAGTAGTGTCTCTAATATATGCATCACTCTGTTTAATTAATGGCCTCATTATGATCTTGTTATTAATACATCATCATAATTGTGCAGGGATATCAGGTAGCCCAAGTGTCTCTTGTTTTAATTCGTTATCTCTCAGCAGCATGACATGTTCTCTCTCACTCTAATCAAGTGTCATTCATTTTGCCCTTCACTGTTTTTGAGGGTCAGTGTGTTTTCCACACACACATATCAAAGGTTTAGCACTGAAAGACACTTTTAATGCTGAAAACGTAATTAATTAACTTAAAAAGACTTGAGACATCTTGAATAACTGTAATTAAAAGGCCTTAAAATGGATTTATTTGTCTTAAATTCAGATTGGATGCGTTTTAATAGTAGGTTCCTAACAAGGCATGGTCTTTTTTTATGTAAAATCCTGAAAAAAAAAATATATAAAAGCTAAATAGAAGAGATTTAGCAAAATAAAAGAGGAAAAATAACTACTTTTAGTGTTTATATCCTTCGGATCGATCTTAAATTTAATTTCATCAGTCTTAAAAAGTCTTTAATTGAACATAGATGATGGTTGTGGACACCCTGAATCTACTGTTGACCCCATCACAATAAAAGCCTGACAACAGAAGGTGTTTTTCAGGTAGGAGTGTTGCTGTCCAATCATTATTGTTTGTCATGTCTTACAGCTTTGATGATGTAGCCAGTTTCCTGAAGTACAGGCTGTCGTCCAGCATCCTCTCGTGTGTGTGTTGCAACAAAATCTGACTTTTAAAAAAAACATGTGAAGGCCAAAGACGCCTCCGGGTCCTGTGTGCGCAGAGGAATACTAAATCAAAGAATCCCGTAACAGATTTACAGCCCTTAACTTTCAGCCGACTGAGCGCGGGGGGTAATAGCCGTGCGAGACACAACGCCGGTCAGATAATGTTGGGTTCTTCTCCTCCGCCAAAACAACCTGGTGATTTACTGATCCCCTGCTCGCCCTCACGCAGAGCGAGAGAATATAGATGAGGTGGCGTTGCATGGAAAGATGGGGACAGAGGGAGGACTCGCTGTTTGTGCTTCTATCCCGTGACCGAGTTCCCTGTTTGACCGAGGCAGTTGCCATGGTCCCCTTTGTGCTCAGACATTTATAGTGACACCGATAGTGATCAGTGTGCTGTTATTGATAGTGAAAAAAAAACAAACGGATTGTCTGTATTCTCTTTGTTTCTCTTGTCCGTGTTGTCTGAGTGCTGCTCATGATATCTTGTGTCCCACCCTGTGTTGTCTCACTCTGTCTCACTCACTTTGAGGCCAGGGTGTTGTACGTGAGAGGTGCATGACTGCCATCTGCTGTCGGGTTTTGAACATCACAGCTTGTTGACAATTATTTTGGTCAAGTGAGAGCATGCTCCAGTCGACAGTACTTTTGATTTGCACAGTAAGAAAAACACAAGGGAAGGACAAAAAACATGTAAATAAAAAAGAACAGAGGGAACATTTTTAAGATTTTAATGAGATAAAAATCCACAAGGGCCTCGATGTCAGACACGGCCAATCGTTGATGGTAGTCGAACTGACAAAGAAGTAAATGACAAAGAAATATCAAGACAGTACAATTCTTTATAAAGAAGTATTAAAGATTATATCTCTTTCTCATCTCTTTCTCCTCAGCCACCGCCTGGAGGTGCGAGCTCAGGTTGCCCAGGCTTTTCTTGACAAGTTCCAGCTCTCTAATGAGGAGCTGTCCACACTGCGAGGGCCTCGAGATGCACCCATTACTGAGGTAAGTTCCATAATAATATTTGCTTGAATGAGATTTTGCAGATTTTTCATCCATACCCACAATACTGTGTGTGGGTGGGGGGCGGGGTGCCCACCCCATATACGTGCCTTTGCTGATCTGAAGCTTTTATATTCAGCTTTTCCCTTGAGAAGGCTCCATTATCCAGATTCTCTAATTCAGCGGTGGGGATCATTTATCCTGTCAAGGGCAACTTCAATAGTTGAAACATCCTTTGCAGGCCATACCAAATGAGAGACCACATATATCAAACTAAGGTCTCCAATGCGATGGCTGGAATTGGATCTCTTTGACGCAGCTTCTGATGTCAGATGTCAGATGTCAGATGGTAGTGATGATGATAATGACTTGCTCCACCCCTTGGTAGTGCCATGCATGACTTGTGAGAGCAATAATTTGTCCCTTGTGTCGAACTCAGCAAAGTTGGATGTTTTTGTTTATGTCTCTTTTTTCACTGGAGGTCAGAGAGACAACTTAAATCTTCTGGAAGTGTCCTTCACAGTCTTGTATCGTATCAGTAATCTACTAAGCAATGGTTCTTTGAGACAAACGGACACTTATTCCACTTTTTCTGGTTTCCTCATCCAGCTGTAATTTCATAGCTGTAATGATAACACCCGAAATTGGCCTTTTTCATCAATGTGATCACGTCCCCACAAGCTTGGGCAGACTCTCTAGGCTTCATTCACACTGACGATAACTGAAGAACACACAGCACAGCTGCAGGGGACCACCCTGAAGGACATGTTAAACCATTTAAAAAAAGTAATTGATGTCATGAGAGTTTTTTTGTATTTGTCTCGTGGGCTGCATATGGCTTCAACAGGAAGCCACAATATCTAATAATTTGTATGTGACCAAGAACAGTTTGAGATTTTTTCAAGTTCTATCCTTGTCCACACCAAAGCTGTAATTTCTACTACATTTCCAAAACTGTATATTCTGTAAATATGTTCCCTGCACCCCTAAATAGTTATTTGTGTGTCTTTTGAATTTCCAGAATTTCTTCAAAGCTCTCAGCCGGGTGAAGCACATCCACGAGGACGTGAAGATCCTTCTGAGAACCAACCAGCAAACTGCCGGGTAAGGTGCACACCTGCCCACACCTGGTGTATCTCTGTGCTCCACCTGCTCCGATGCATTTTACTTTATTCATGACATTTATTTTGAACCACAAAGACAGAAGACAGAGTAGAGGGGAAAAAAACATCCAGGTGGGATATTTATGTGGGTGTCAGCGATCTGACACTATTCAGCAGCTCATGGGTATGTAATGGGCCATCTTGGTTTGTGTGCTTGTTCCAGGTTAGAGATCATGGAGCAGATGGCCGTGTTACAGGAGACCTCGTATGAGCAGCTCTACCGCTGGGCTCAGAGTGAGTACAGTACAGAGTTAGTGCCACGAGCACACCGAGGGATAACACCGACTTACTATGACCCTCTTTAAGGTGTTGGGTGTTGTGTTGGCATATACAAATGAGCCAGTGTATCATGTCAGGTTTATTTCAGTTCATCTCCCAAAGATCGCAACTGATGCATGATTTGTTTTAGCGGTTGTTATTTTGTGAAATACAAACTGTGATTTTCCAAGGGACTGTACGGATCCAGTAGTCGCGTGTGCAGGGGTCATTTGAGAATCCGTGTGACTCACAACCTCAGACTGAGGTTTGCAAGAAGAATGCTGGAAACCAAAGTTTTGCTCAGTTTTTCGTCATCGAAAATTAAAATGGAAGTGTAGAATTTAGATCACAGAAACGCACATTCGAGTAATTGCACACTAACAAAACACAGAGCATCTATTTAATTATGGCTTGCTCTTTCTTTTTCTTGTGGTGTAGATTTTCTGAAAAGGCCCAGTTGCATAAATTTGGCAAGAAATTAGAGAGCTGTAAGTTGATGTCTTTTCAGTAGAAGTTAATTTATTTAGTAAATGGTCTCTTCTTTATTGTCACTTTTCAATTAGTTACGAGGGTTGACTTTACAGAAAATATTGTTGTCCATCGACACTGGAGTGTGCTCACCCAGTTTCCTCACAGTCTGGGAGATCAGCGACTGCCTGTTCCTTTTTTTTTGTTGTCTGAATCATACTCAGAACCAACCCACTTCTCAGTAAAAGCTCATGGGAAACTATGATGTTGGTGCTTTGATTTACTTCTTGTCAACAGGGTTGCCATAGATAAAAAACATTTTGCAGCTGTGAGAGCACAACACAGGTTTCTACAAAGACTGTAGTTATTTCTCTAATGAGACGTGATAGAGACGATTTTTCCTCATTTCTTTTCCTTCTCTCCGCGTAGATGAATGCAGGGGACTGACCCAGGAGACGTGTGATATCAGCCCCGTGCTGACTCAAGCCATGGAGGCCTTACAGGACCGATCTGTCCTTTACAAGTAACATACAGACACTTACAGAACAGAAACCTGTCTAAATTAAAGACTGAACGGCTTGTTTTTTATTCTCTTTCCCTTCGTGCCAATATCCAAGAGCGCTGACAGCAAGTCAAAATAATGCTTTTTAGGTCCAGAATCAAAGGATCCACGAGGTTGGGGAATTGGTTTCGAATTTAATACCAACAACACAGAGACGTGCCATACAAACGTATGAGAAAAATAGCTAAAGGCACTACTTTCCACTGATGTACATCACAGAGGCAGAAAGACGTGCTTGTTAAATTCAAAATGAACGCTTCAGCGGGCGCTCGCAGGTGAATTGTTAGTTTACGGCTGAGGAGATTATTTGTCTCAGACGAGGGGAAACAAAGAGGCTCTTGATTGGGAAAACAACAGAACAGCCTGAAGCAACAGAAAAACATCACGGCCATCAAACAAGCAGCAGAAATTACAGATCCACGAAAAATCATTGTAATAATACAGAGTGAACAATCGGCATCTAAACTGCTTCAGGTTCTTGCAAATACAGTTAAACGTGTATAACCTGTAGGGGTATATTTAGCATGAATTAATGCATATTTATTCCCTCTGATTTTTATAAAACACCCAGTTAACGACCGAAATTAATCTAAATACCCTACTTGTTGATTACAGTATAATTAAAAACAATTATAACAGCATCATTTTCATCATAGTGTAAACACAGCTCATTTACTGTCAGCGTTTCTCTACAGAATTAACTGTATTTATCATTAACGCCTAAAAAACACATTGACTAACTCTCAACGTTTCTTATAAATGTCATTTAAAATCCTTTTCATGATGTTTTAAACCTGCATTGCTTACAGCTTATTTTCCTTCTCGTCC
The DNA here is from genome assembly GCF_949316205.1 of Platichthys flesus. Taxonomy (NCBI): domain Eukaryota; kingdom Metazoa; phylum Chordata; class Actinopteri; order Pleuronectiformes; family Pleuronectidae; genus Platichthys; species Platichthys flesus. The sequence continues at coordinate 24,121,704 of NC_084948.1, read as the reverse complement.
ATTGTTTTATTTTTATTTTGAGTTACGTCATGACCCGTTGTTCCTTCAAACACTAACAATAAGAAAAGAAAATGATCTTGGCTGTCAAGGTTGTGATCAGCTGCTGTACGTATGTCCTTTTTGTTTTTTATCTTATCTCTTTTGTTTTGAATCCTCATTTAACCCCTTCAGTTGAATGTGGTTGTTGTAGTGTGTCAGGTAAACAAAGTGTCTCACTCTGAGAATCATGATATACACCACTATGTGCCACTCAGCCTTGAAAAAAGAAATATTTTAAGTGCTTTCAAATGCCTCCAGTATTTATGAATAGATTCTTCCAATGCCCATTACTTGCAGTTATTTTAAGTCTAGTACTGCCTGAAACTCGTATTGAGAGAAGCTATAAAAAGCATTTAATGCCAATCCCTTTGCAAATAAGTTTTATTTTCTAGTAGAGCAAAGCAATTTGTGCTCATACAGGAGTAAAGGACCCCGAGATCTTACTTTGTCCCTAAACCACATCGACACAATGGGACCTTTCACACGTTACCCCAGGAGGTGTTTTCATCGCTAACCCTCCATTCTTGGAAAATGCACCTGTCTTGTTGCCCAGAAAGTGTCCAGGGTCATGCGCTGGCTGGGGATGTTTAGGCTGAGAGAGCGGAGACCAGCAGAATCTTAATTCGGCACTATCTTCTGTTTAGTCTGTCACAGAGCCTGCCACCGCCAAGTAATCAAAACAACCGCAAGCTCTTCCCTTTTTGGAAAAGTTGTCTGCATTGTTGACGTACAGTTTGTCGGCGACTGACCTCCCGCCACACGGAAAAACACTGTGACCGCCGTCTTCTCACATGAGGTCTGGGTGTTTGAATGTTGCCTTCTCTCCTCTTCCGTTTGGTCAGGTACACCATGGATGAGTTTGGGACTGCACGCAGGTGTGCAGTGGTTCGAGGCTTCATCGACGCCCTCACCCGCGGCGGCCACGGGGGAACTCCCCGCCCCATAGAGATGCATTCACATGACCCTATGAGGTAATGAGATCCATTGTGCTGTGAAGCTTCCTGTTTCAAACCTGCTCTATTGCTGAATATTGACATTTCATGTTGTAGAACTAAAATGAAGTTCTTTTCCATAAACCCAGAGTTGAGGAAACACATAAGTTTGGTGTTGTTTAGCTGAATTAATGGATGAAAATCCCTGGTTAGAAATAGGAGCAACCCTGCATACAGACAACATATTTAACCCCAAGTTATACAATTTATGGAGTCACCAATTTCACTTACCATCAAATAAGATATCAAACATTCAACCAGCTTCCTGTATTTGTCCACAGTTGATGAATAAAAATACAGAATCTATAGTCAAGTCAGATTTATTTAGATGTCTCATTCAAAACAACAGGAATTGAGCAAAGTTGCTTTACAAATGAGAGGAAGAGATGCAGCAGAAGACACACAAGATAAAACCAATAATTAGAACTGACTGGTATTCAATTACTAGGATCTTGCATGAACTGGTCAAAACCTTTCTTGTAATAACAAACTTAAACTTCCTTCAGAAATTCGCTCACTGTGTACCTCTTAATTATTCTAGGAAAAGTAGTTAAATGCCTTAAATTCTTTAAACGGTTAAACAAGATACATTTTTCAGGTTAAATGATCCTGCAGATTATTTATTGTATCGTTGGAACGATCATATTTCATGTCGGGATGTCATCATCCCTGAACGAGAATCGACCTCACCCTTTAAAACCTGATTTGAGACAATGTTAAGTGTCTATTCTGTCAATGAGGGTCTGAGTGTGTCTGTGTTTCCTGTCGTACCGCATCCTCTTCCCCCTTCCTCCTGTGCCCAGGAGCCAAACAGGAGATTTTCTCAGAATACCGTCCACATGTGGAACACAAAATCACCTCCACTTTATAGGAGGCATCAGCAGTTCTGAGAACATCAAGTTCTTTCTCACTTCCCTAGGTCCTCACACACAAGCACAAACAAACACACCTACACACCTACACACCTACACACACACACACAAACACACAAACACACACACAGAGGCTTTCACATGATAATTCAAGTTTAACCTTGCTGTTTTTCACCGTTATGTAACACCGAAAGCTGTTTGTGTGTGTGAGGTGAGTGAAACACAATAACCCATGCCTCGGCCCTGCAGCTGTGGTCATGGCGTGGTAAGATTAGCCTGCGGGCTAGCCACTCAGTGGCCCACTGTTTAATACAGATTGTTTTGCTTACTTTTAGGTATGTGGGGGATATGCTGGCCTGGCTGCATCAAGCCACTGCTTCAGAGAAGGAGCATCTAGAAGCGCTGCTGAAACAAGTCACTCTGCCAGGTACAATGCTTCCTTAATGATAATTACACAGCGCACAGGGTCCCATCAGCTGTAGCTACACCTTAAGTTAGAAATAGTGCAATCACGCCTTCAGATTTGGCCAAAGGCAGAAGGTGTTTTGGGTTGTACGTACGTCCAATTCATGCAAAAACATTACAGGAACGCATACAGACTATTTCTTAGAATTTTGGAACAAACACTCACTTGGACTGTTTAGATTTTGTTTGTCTTAATTTAATGTCACTCTGATCACACAATACTGTGGTCATAGCTCATTAATTAATATGATAATTATGACAAATGGACTGTATTTATATAGTCTTATCAAACCCTCAAAACACTTGACAGTACAAGTTACATTCACCCTTTGACACACAGGGCTTCTACATGCAACGATTTTTCTATCCAAATCATTCGCTGTATGCAAAGCCTTCACTTTGTGGTTCTGCATCTTGCCCAAGGACACGCACAGTGGAGTAGCCAGGGAATCGAACTTCCCACCCTGACTTCCTCTGCCTCCTGAGCCACAGCTGCCCCTGAAATTTCGGACAAATGTCTAATCAGATAAAAAAGATGGAAAGGATATTTCTTATCCACAGGATCCCACATCAATGTTCCTATGAAGTCAAAAACAAAAACAGGGACTGTGGCTAGCTGTTGGCTGTAACTCGATCTTACCCTCTTTGGTAACATTCGGTTTGTTGCATCTTTTAATTCAGCGGATTTTTACAAGTGAACCACAACTTGTAAACAAATGTCACTCACAGGTCTTTGTTTACTGTACAGAGCTCGGGTAACCAGTGATTTAGTGAGGTGAGAGAAGCTGGCAACAGTTGGGAGAGTGTGAGCAACTCTGATTCCAGTACGTTTAGTTCTAATGCCGAATTAAACATCTTGCGGTTGTCACAACAGTTAAGAATGACGACACCTCAGATGTCAATGATTATCTACATTTTTTAGTCGATTCTACTCATATCAAATCACATGAAAGCTGATTTGGAAAAAACACAGTGAAATCAAATAGTAAATGTAAAGATTTCTTACCAATGCTGTCTTTATTATAACTGTGCTTGTATACATTATATCCCTGATCATGAGTTTGTGTGTGTGTGTGTGTGTGTGTTCCTCTTACATTAGGTGTGGAGGAGAACCTGCAGGAGGTGATCGGACACATCACTGAAGGAGTCTGCCGGCCTCTGAAAGTGAGCAGCCAAATCTCTTTGAGGAGCCACGTTAAATAGATCATCTCTATCTGATGTCCACTGTGATCCTGTCCTGTTGTGATCCTGTGATGTGGTTCTGTCCCCCAGGTTCGTATAGAGCAGGTCATTGTTGCTGAGCCAGGGGCCGTCCTCCTTTACAAACTTTCCAACCTGCTCAAGTTCTACCACCACACCATCAGGTATTTCTGCTCACTCATGAAGGCAGGTCTTGAGAATTGATTAATCATCAACTGATTTGTAGAGCAAAATATACTGTTGCTCCCGAATGAGTCAGGCAATGAGACTATTTCCTTGATTGTTTTTTTTTTTACCCTGCATGTTCCTGTAAATGATGACATTGGCTTTGGGCTCAGATACAAAACAAAAGAGTGTTTATCTTTCTCCGTTAGAGCTCGGCTCAATCGTTCTATTGTTGGAGCGTTTGGAATCTGCTGCTCTTCTCTGTTTTTATAAAAATTTAATTGAAAAGGTTCTTCATTATTTTACCCTGTTCTAGTGTTTTATACAAATGTCCATATCAATAACAATATGTTTTCTGAGTGATTCACAACCAGGACAACAGCGCGCATTGTCGCCCTCTAATGTAGATTAGTGAAACTCACCAGTAAATGCAACTGGTGATGGTCAGTATTCACTGAAACGAGCCGAACAGATGGTCAAATTTGGACTTAAATTATGGAAGTGATGCCAGAAGTATGTTCTGTAGACTTACTGAGACAAATCCATGACGCAGTGTTTTCTTCTGAGCTCTGACTCAATTATTATAACTGGGTTTCAGTCCAAGTGTGAATCAGAAAACAAAATTTGAATATAGAAATGATAAAGGTCTGGTATAAAGACAGCAGATTCCTGTATCATGGTGAATCCAGGTTCTGGGGGCATCACTGAGGATGGTGAACTTACAGAAGTCCTGTTTTAAGGCACAGTTTCTGAATTCAGGCTGTGTGCATTTCTGCATGGATCCAATATTTTGATAATTTAGCAGTATTTATATAACAGAGAGCGTCTTTGTAATAAAAAAGATGGGAATCTCACTTTCCACCCTCTGGGACCTTTTAATTAATAAGTTGAATAATCTAAAAAAAGATAAATTGGTTATCTAAATAAAACCCGTGTTCCGTCTTGTTGACTCCTTCTGATCTTTGTCCAGCTCTATAATTGGGACCAGTGTGGCCTCTTTGCTCATCACTGTTGAGGAAATGCACATCCTCAGCAAGAAGATGTTTTTCAACAGCCTGAGCCTTCATGCAAGCAGACTCATGGACAAGGTACAGTGTCTGTCTGAGGGTTTCTATTTGAAATGACACAATATTGATGTTGTTGTATTTGTTGTTTTGTGGATTGATAGTGTAAAAACGTTCTTATCCAGAGGGACTCAGTGTTCCCACAGAAAATGTTTGAAATCAGACCCAAATTGAGAACCTATAATGAAATCTACAAACAAAACCATCACCAAAGGAAAAAGATAAAGCTTTGTTTTTAAACGAGAGATGATTTGCAATATTCTTTCTTTAAAAACTTAACGCCAAGAGAAGTTCAGCGTTGCACACTGTGTATTTCATCAGCGTGTCCAAACCCTTAAACACAACAAGGCTTTTCCTGAAGCACAATTGCCGTCCCAATATCCCTCGGCACGAGCACAAGCTCTTCCACCTTGCATGCTCGCTGTTTATTGATCAATAGCAGTTACGAGAATTATCCCTGTTGCTCGGTGTTAATCAAATTGGAGGCCCTCAGGGTTTTGTTGTCAAGTCCAGCTAATGCCAGGAACACGGCCTTCTCATAATTTGCTGCATTAGGTGGACAAAGGTGGCCGGGCCAGTCCTGTGTTGTACATCCAGAGGCCCAATGAAATCAGAACCCTCTTCATTAAAAAGCTCGACCGACTGAACAAGCTGAGGCTCCGAGTCGCAGCAGGGAGCAGTTGTAGATCTGCCACGCTGCTCGTTAGGCATGTTCTAATGCTCTGATAATGTTGTGTGGAGCACTTGTCTTTGTGAAGACCGCAGCCCACACACTCAACTGATCTCTGCAACCGAAACTTTCCCCTCTCCTCACAACCCCTGATCTGCCCCGTTCAGGTGGAGCTGCCCCCTGCGGACCTGGGACCCACAGCCTCCCTCACTCAGACGCTGGCCCTCCTCAGGGAGGTGCTGGCCTCCCACGACTCCTCGGTGGTTCCTCTGAACGCCCGTCAGGCGGACTTTGCTCAGGTGAACACACATTTCTACGATATAATCAAATTGAGGAAAAAATTCGGTGATCCATTGCTGTTTCTGTTGATTCTTTGAGCCATAAATCAGTTAGGAAGGTGTCTCCGTTCTGTTTCTTCCTACGTAAGTTCATTTAAAAAAGAGTACATCTTCCTGAGCATTTGAGGACTTACACACCGTTGTCCAAGTATTGTTGTTTTCTTCACAAGTATCCCTCAGTTTTCCCTGCTTCACCTAGAATTGGTCCAAAATGCTGCTGCGATGATTATTACTGGTTCATTTTGACCTAGTTGCTTCGGCTTCCTGTTTGGTTTTGAATTGATTTTGTTGATGACTTTTAAGGCTTTACACAATCAAGCCCTTGTACAGCATGTCAATGATTTAGCCTGGTGGCCATCTTAGACCAGCTGATTGTGGTTCTCTGGTAGTTCATAGAGCCCGACCTGTTGGATAAAAGGCTATCGTGCTTTTGGAGGACGGACCCCCAAACTAATTGATCTTTAAGAAAAACAAGCTGGCATGGTAAGGGGACTGATATCTCTGAGCCCTGTCTTACTTTGTCTCTCCCAGGTTCTCTCGTGCATCTTGGATCCTCTTCTTCAGCTGTGCACCGTGTCGGCCAGTAACCTGGGCACAGCGGACATGGCTACCTACATGGTCAACTCGTTGTACGTGATGAAGACGACCCTGGCTCTCTTCGAGTTCACGGACAAGAGACTCGAGATGCTCGAGTTCCAGGTTCGCCTTAATTCGAAACAACTATTTACATTTGAAAAAGTCTCACAGTTGAAAGATTCTCCGTGTTTGAAATGTTTTTATACGTTTGATTACAATCAGTCAAAGGCACGAATCCAATCATAACAAGCCACACCTTAGTGGGACAAGACAAAGTGATGCAACGCTATTGTTACCGTGACGTGAATGCTGAGCAAAGCGTCATTACATTGTCTGTTCATAGGGGTGTTGTTCATTAAAAACTGTTAATCATTCTTTTCCCTTTCATTTAAACCCATAGAGCCCGAATCTTTTATTACAAAGATTTGATTTGCTGTCTCATGAAAGAGTGTGCGTCACATATTGTCGTCCGGGCTCATGTGTGACATCTATCCCTCTATTTTTAGCAAGTCTTTTGTATTTGAGTACCACAAGAGCTCCCGTGCAAGTTTCATCATCAATAGCGCAGCGATTCTCCATTAACCACAAGTACCATTGGCTCACAATGCCGGCTCGTACTGGGTTTTCAAGCCACTCTTCTCTCCCACGTTTTTCAGATCGAGGCCCACCTTGACACTCTGATCAACGAGCAGGCGTCCTACGTGCTGACCAGAGCCGGACTCAGTTACATCTACGGCTGCGTCCAGCAACACGGCCCTGAACAGGTCTCACACTGAGCGTTTAACCCTCATGTTGACACGCACTCACTCGGAAATTTATATAAAACTGTGGATTTTCTTTCCTCGCACATCTCTTCTGTTCTTTTTTCGGCTACACAAAGCGATCAGTGTTATTTTAAAGATCTTTTCCAGTTTTTTCAAAAGGCATACTAACCCCTTATATATATACTTTATACATTAAAGTTGAATTAAAACAAAAATATATTTGAATATTAGACCTCCAGAAAGTAAGCTTTTTCTTTTTTTTGAGTTGTTGCTGAGATATCGTTATTAATTTCTTGAAAGCCGTTTCTCTGTTGACTCTGAGGTCACTGGATAGCGAGCTCGAAAAAAAAAAACCAACATGGGAGGAATCAGGATATTTATGCAAACCAACCAATCGGCCATTTATTGTGTTAAGTAGCACAGCAGGAGAAAGGAAGTGTCACAGGTCTCACACTGAGCGTTTAACCCATATGTTGACACGTACTCACTCGGAAATTTATATAAAACTGTGGATTTTCTTTCCTCGCACATCTCTTCTGTTCTTTTTTCGACTACACAAAGCGATCAGTGTTATTTACGCTACCTGTTTGGGCTTTACAATAGCCGATGCTATGGTTACCGCATGGCCAATGTCTTTATCAGGGGCATACTATTATTTCTGTCAGATGAGAAAAGGACAGAAGGAGGCAGATCACATTATCTTCTATTAGAATATATTAGCCTGTGCAGACGTGTACTGTGCAGATGAGTGAGCTGCTGCCCTGGAGCCTCCGTCCCTCTTTGAAACACACTTTGCCACTGGGCTGAGTGGGACCCATAGTTGTGGTTGAGCATGTGAAAGAGCAGGGTCACGTCAGGACACACCACGCCCTGCTGCTGTTGCTGCAGTTAAATGCTGAGCTCAATCAAGAGCTGTCATTCTTCTGCAGACGACTTCTCTCCTCGGGTGGCCTGACTTGTTTTTTTTTCCTTATATAGTCTTCTGTTAGAAAAAGACTAAGTCTGCCTGTCGACACTCTGCAGCGTCCCAGATGTCAATGACTGACAAGAATCCACGTTTTTCACTCTCGCAATCTGTTCAACATTTTATCCCTGTAATTGTCTGCTATGTATCAGACGAACGGATCAGAAACAAGACGAGCTGGCTAGCAGATGAGTTTGCAGGCTCATAATATGTTTGTTGATGCGCTCAGATCCCCATAAAACCGTTCCAGGCTCTACAAAGTTGCTTTGACCCTTGCACTGCCTCGTGTTTGCTGCTTTTAATGTCGGCAATTCCAGCGTTTTAAGCTTGACTTAATGTTGTCAATCTAGATAGCCAGTGCAAGCTAATTGCCTTAAAGGTACCTGTTGTTGACAGTCATCTACTGTTTTCACTCTAGTAAATACCAGGATCTAGGATGGTCATTTTCCTTTTTAACAAATCAAAACTGATATTGTTTATTATCACTGAAAGTATATATAGTATAAATAGCACTTAAGAAGCAAAGGTTCTCCTCAAGACAAATGTGCATTACATGTGTACACATACAAAAAGACTGACGGGCATTGAAACACGTTTAAAGATAATTAAAACCCAGAGGGTAAAGCAGGTAACAATAAAACTGGAAAACACATTTAAAAGCCAGATGTAAACGAGTGTGGAAAAGGGGCGATTTTTTACTTTATCCTCCAAAGATCAGAGAGCCAGATATGTGCAGATAGGAAGTTCTGACCTGGAAGTTAAATCCAGGTCAGATCATCACGTCAGCACGTCAGCGATATGAATGACACTTGACCTGCTGATCTGGTCACACGACAAACCTGTATCGGAGGGTGGGACTCTCACATGTCACTTATAGGTCAAAGAGATATGGTTTTTATACATTTTAAAGATCTTTTCCAGTTTTTTCAAAAGGCATGCTAACCCCTTATATATACTTTATACATTAAAGTTGAATTAAAAAAAGATATATTTGAATATTAGACCTCTAGAAAGTTAGCTTTTTCTTTTTTTTGAGTTGTTGCTGAAATATCGTTATTCATTTCTTGAAAGCCGTTTCTCTGGTGACTCTGAGGTCACTGGATAGCGAGCTCTAAAGAAAAATCCAACATGGGAGGAATCAGAATATTTATGCAAACCAACCAATCGGCCATTTATTGTGTTAAGTAGCACAGCAGGAGAAAGGAAGTGTCACATAGTCATTAAGATAAATGTGACATTTTATTATGATACAGATCTTGGCTGAATCATTTTCCAGGCCTTGGCTTGGAGGGAGTAAACCATAAATAATTATGTTTTTCTTTATTAATAAACCCTTTTATGGACTTCCTCCTTAAACCAAAGAAAGATAAATCATCCTTATTATCGCTGAGGTGGCCAGAGGCAGCATCACTCATTCAGGCATCATTGTGTTTCTGCCTCCATTCCTTTTTTTATACAATCTGCTGCGGGAAATGTATAAAAATAACTTAGGAAGACATATTCTCACTTCTGCATGGGGACATGAATTAAGAGCGAAGGGCCGCGACCACCTGAGGATCTGAACCCATGTTCTTCTCTGTCTCAGGGTCCTCTGTCCCTCCTCCCCAGTATGGACAGCTCGTCTGTGAAAGCAGCCATGGTGAGTGACACCGCCTGTATTCAGAAAGCAAGCTCTCCTCCGGGAGGGGGAATAATAACCTGTCATTTAATTATGATGTTTCTCTGACTTATGATGTTTCTCAGGTCCAGTTTGATCGCTACTTGTCGTCGCCAGACACTCTTGTGATGCCGCAGCTCAACTTCCTGCTCAGTGCGGCCATCAAGTGAGTTCCTGTCCCTGTTGATGAGAGCTGCTCCGTCTCCAGTTTCAGGGAAAGAATAGCATATTTGCAGCATCCAGGCCTCGTGCTAAATGTTTACCAAATGTGTTTCAGCGGGGTAAAGAGCATGTTCAGCGTGATGGAAATAGAACAGCAGCGTCGACTGAGTAATGCTCAACGTTCATTAGCTTCCCAGATGTAATATGATCATTACTGCATTCCAAACAAAACACTCAGCTAAATGCACAGTGAGTTTGGATGCTAAATTGCCAGAGCCACTGACACATTGAGAGAGTGGTCGGCAGGACTGGCTGTATTTGTCTTACTGATCAGAAAATGCACATGCTTTTAGCTCGATCCAGCTGCTACATCGGAGGACTCTTTCTATGAGTCACGTTTACTGGGAAGTACAGCAGGCCTGAGGAGCACTCTGTACCTCAGGTTAATGTTCCCTATTAATGGACATGGGAGGACTGATGGGCAGGACGCCATTAATTATCTTCTGGTCCATTTCTCTCTCACACTCATTCCCTGAAATCATTCCTCCTCTTTGTCTTTTTCTCTCTCTCGCTCTCTCTCTCACGTCTGCTTCTCCGGCTCACCTGAACACACAAAAACACCCTGCGGCGTCCGAAAATACCCCCGGAGTGCACAAATAATGGGAATGTACTCTAAGACTCCCTTCGTTTCAAATTTCGTGTTAGTGCACTTGCCGCTAAGTAAGGTGTTACACACAGCTCTGTGCGTCTTTGTTCTCTGTGGGCCAATTAAAAATATGGATCTCGAGAGCCTGAGTGGGATTCAACTGTGGCACTCTCTCAGCGTCGGTGAGTCCTTTCACCGGGTTCGTCTGTTTCGACAGTTTCTTCCTGCACCTGCACAAAATAGTCACATCCCTACATCCTTCAATTGCAAAATACACTCATAAGTTAAAGTAAATATTGAAGAAATTACAATATTTCAATTTTTTTTCAAACATTAGCCCAAGAGCAGCTTGCGTCACGATATTTGCACCAAGTGACAAATGTCGTAACTTTCCTGAGGCCAAAATGCATAAATTTAATTTGCTACGATGTAGAGTCAGTCAAAGCAGCAAATTCATATATTTGAAATGTTGCTTGGATTACTGCAACAGCTTTTTCATGACTAGATCTAAAATCTGAAGAGCGTCTCCAGACAGTACACAACTCGGGTGCCAGGCTTGTAACCAGGAGGTTGGAACACATCACCCCGGGTTCAGCCACTTTACACCGGCTTCAAGTTCATTTTAGAATAGATTTTACGCCTCTTTTAATTACTTACAAAGCACTTTTTATGGTCTGACTCCTCAATATATGGTAGCTCTATTATCCCCGTACCGCTCGCACCTTGAGATCCTGTGGCAGCGGCTTTTAACGGTTCCAGATTCTCGGCTGCAGACTGGGAGGCTATGGAACAACTTGCCTTAGAAAATGCGACAGACTGAGTCCTTTAAATCAGAGCCTGAACCGCTTTCCCTGATTTTATGCAATTCTATTTATTTTAGTCATGTTTAAATTTCTGTCATACATTTAGTATTTTATTTTGTTATGATTCTATTATGTTTTTATTTATTTTAAAGTATTTTTTATCTGTATTTTAATGTGTTTTTATCAGTGAAGCTGTTTGAAACTTTGTTTTGAGAAGTGCCATATAACCACAGACCTAAATGTGGAATAATATATATAAACTTTACATGTTAAAGATGATTTAAAGATGGTTGGTTGATAAATGGAAACCTGATGCTGCACAGTCAGTGCTGCACACTGTGGCCATAGAGGGCAGTGTGCAACACATACTGCCACTCTTTGTTTTAACTCTGCAGGGGCACACACTGGTCACTGAGCAAAACAGTAATTAGGACAAATTCTCACTCATGACTGATTTATTTCAGCTCTGGACTAATTACAGTACAGCTCTGCTTGACTGATTAAGGCTGGAAATGCTGGCATTGGAAAAAAAAAAAAAAAAAAAGAAGGCCTGTTCACTACTTTGTTTTTGTGAGCGTCAAGCAACAGAATCTGAGGAGTTTTATCTGTTTGTGCAGGGAGCAGATTTTCCGACAGTCAACAGAGCTGGTGTGCAGAGCCTACGGGGAGGTTTACACAGCACTGACCGGCCCGGCTAATGCCTACAAAGACCCGGAGACCCTGGTGCCCAGATCCCCTCAGCAGGTTCAGACTCTGCTGTCCTGAGAGCAGCGGGCGAGCCCCAGCGCCGGACGGCCCGCAGGGTATTTGTACTTGTACAGTATAATAACACACGTAGTAGTTGTTAAGGTGGGGTTCTTTGTGGGAAATGTGGGATGTGGGTCGCTGACCTCAGAGAGAGAGACACGAGGAAAGAACATTTACACGTGTCTGTATGATCCTTTCTACTTTGACCGCTGCTTGTTGTTCTCTCTGTTTGGGACATGTGTCTCCTCCTTTCTGTCCGTTTTAACATCGTGTTCCCTGTTTGGTTTCTCTAATTGTACAAAACATTTTATTTTATTTGATTTGAAAGTATTGACAATGACATAAAACAAAAGAATACGTTGAACCAAAGAGGCTCGCCTTTTTCTTTTTTCTTTCCTGCACATTTAAGTGGTCAGGAAACATTCCGCCCTGATGCCAGGACGGACCTCAGGAGCTTCAACACAAGAGTCGTGTTTATTTTTAATCTCAACTGTTCTGAGCTGTCGGGATGAAATGGAAAGTCTGTCTTAGCATCTCGTTTGGCTTTTTAAACAATGTCTACCGTGCTGACTAAGATGTGAAAACAAGACTGTCATGAGGCTGGATTTAGCCATTTACCATAAATTCTGTCTTGTAAATGGATTGTTGGCCCATTTAAAAACTGGTATGGTGTTTCAGGCAGAAGGGGGGGGGGGGGGTACTTCACTGTTACCACAACATCTCATCTATTTAGTGGGAATTTACATATTTTTTTCAATTTAAAGTATTAAAAAAAAACTATAAAGCCTTTAATTTCACAAAGATAACCTAGCTTTATCATATAAATTCAAAATATATAGTTCCACACATTAAAATACAGACAATTATATTTAAAATGTCCCTAAATGAACATCCGGTGATGAAATGAACAGTAAATCCCTGTAGTGTTGTTTTCTATTTCTTTCAAGAAAATAATTGGGACAGTTGCAACATGCTGATGGAAGCGCATCAGTGAAAATCTGACTCTCGCTGACCCCGTTTAATTCCCAGTAAAGCCAGTTCAGATAAATGAATACTGGTCCTATCTGTTGTAGCTGGTCTCAGGCCTGAGAAGCGGCATTTCATTTCTGCTTCATGACATCAAGGGTCATGGCAGCGGGCCTGATCTGTGCAGCACTGCCAGCTCCGAGTCCCAGGATTTCCCCCAGCTCACCGGATGTTACTCGGATATCATTGGCTGGGACATTGAGTACTGGGAATAAATGGAATTCCACAAAGTTCAGCATCTGGACGGCACTCGTTCATCCTTTAAATAGACCAGCGCTCTCTCCTCCAGTTCTGCTTGGCTCCGGCCTGGTGCAGATTCTTGAGTGTTTTCAGTCAGCGCTCTTTGGCAGAGAGGGAGGTGATGTTTGGAAAGGCAGGATCATTGAGTAACAACACACTCTTCCTATACGACAATAAACGCAGGCCACACACACATGCATCAGGTGTGTGTGTGTGTGTGTGACTACATGTTGGCCTCCAGCACGTGAGGGCTTTTTCCTGCCGGTGTCTGTATTAATGACTCGGCAGATGCTGGGGGTGATGGAGCCGCCACTTAGGGGCAGGTAGCGATGAGCAGGGTGGCAAACAGTCATCCCATCATTCGCTCCACATGACAGCGGTCACCGAGCGTCTGCCTGCTGGAGCATGAGACCAGCTGGAATCTGGGTTAAAAGACAATAGCTGCAGTATTGAGTTCTCTCCCCCCCCACCTCCTTGCACTCCAGTGGCTGGTGGTAAACGTTGATCCACAGTTGACAGCTTGTGGCTTATCTATCGCGTCAGCACAAACTGAGTCAAATGAACAAGTGTGGCCATCGCATGTTTCACTGCCGTCCCTCCTGCACCGCTGTTGCTCTGCGTTCGTGTTTTCTCTGAGAAATGTTGTGTGTTGTGTTCTCGTTTGGAAATGACTCATCGTCTGTTTCAAAGTAAGATTTGCTAACGAGTCCTGAGGAGCGTTTTGTGTCCCAACACAGTAGTTCTGTTCTAGTGTTCTGCTTTTAATGCTAAATGTTGTGTGACGTCCCGAAAGCACAAAGTTCTTAACACACTGATGTACTGTATGTTCAAGAGCTCATGTTTCCTTTAAGTTTGGTTTAAATTAGGTAAGTGATGCTATATGATGCCAAAAATAGCAGAGATTCACATTTAAATTATATTTTTTATTGAGATAGATAAGAAAAGAAAAGATTACAAAAGATGTGCCAGCATAATAACTGGTCTTTTCAATTGATCCCTGAAAGCCTGTATATATATATATATATATATATATATATAAATATATATTACATTTTGCATAATACAGTTATTTGTCATCTAGTTTTTTAAGTTGAGTGAAATGTTAGTGGAAGTATTTCTGATCAAGTCTCAACGTATCTAACAATCTAATACATGTGACTACATTTTGAATGGGACTCGAGCACATGACCACTTTTGACTGTCTGGTCACTTTTAAATCTGTTTCATCAGCTTCTGGCAAACGTCCACCTCCGGATCAAAGGCATATTTCCACAGTTATAAAGTCTTTAGTTGTGGTAGACATGAGTCTGCAGTTCTAGATTATCAGTTCTTCAGCAGACGACTGTGACGAAGAGGATGAAGAGAGGATGTACGGCAGCATATAAAACTGCATAATCTGATCTGGGAACATTAAATGCCGACATCAGGTTGTTGATTTAGAAGTTTGCTGGTCAGATCCCAGGTCAAAAAACTGACATTTAAAAATATGACCACTTTCATTTGCAGAGTAAAAAAAGAAAAGGATCCTTCAAATGAAATGTTACAGTAGAATCATCCAAATGACAAATCAGCTGAGCTCAGCAGGTTGTAGAACTCCGAGCTGGGGGGGGCGGCTGTGGTTCTGTTGAGGACAACTGAGGCTAAACGTGCACACGTCTGAGATCCGTCCCCGTACAGTCAACGACCTGTCCAATAGGAAGCAGGAAGTCAGCCTGAGAACACTGTTACGTGTACAGTGTGAATGTGCTATCTGTGTGGATTCTTCATCTCACAAACCGTGTTGTACTGGCAGATTATAGATGCTTGCATCCCACCCTTGCCCGTCCCCCCCCCCCCCCCCCACACCCTTTTGTTAAATATTCAACATAAACCCTCTCTCCAACACAGGGATGTGTTTATCCCTGGAAATGGAGTTGAAATGAAGTTGTCATCATCTCATCATCTCAGTCAATACTTGGAGAATCCTCTGTTTTGGAATTTGATCACGTCAGCCAAATGATTTTAATTATTAAGCCACTCATCCCTATCCCTCATGTTTAACATCGGTTTTATTACGCCCGTTAGAAAGCATACGACATTAGTTATGTAACATGTTCTCCATGCTTCACGGACAAGCAATATTCATCTGTCTTTTTATGAAGGTGAAATATCTCCCTTCTCATATCAGCGCCTTTTCTAATTATCTCTCCGCGTTGCTTTTGCTACCTGACGTCAGAGCTCTCTCTCTCTCGCTCGCTCTCTCTCTCCCTCTCTGGAGGCTATTATGCAGTTTGTCTATTAGCGCAGGAAGAGAGTCACTGCGAAGTACTGACCTGAAACACAAGTGCACACTAATTACTTTTCTTCTTTTGATTCTCCTCCGTGTTTAATCAGCATTTCATTCCATGCAGCAGCGACACGGGGGCTCGAGAAACCTCCATGACTGCCTCACACCCCAAAAAAATTAAAACCCAACATTTGCTGCTGGTGATTTTGACACATAATCAGAGTTATTAATGCACGTCCATCTGACACCGCTATTGACGAGCACACTCCCCGGGCGACCAGATGCACGTCCAGGTGGCCTGGTAAACAAAGCATTTCAGAGACGTTAGCAGCACCGTGTTTGGATAGTTGTGGGATTAGGGGAGCGCGCAGAGATGACTGGCTCCCTCCGGCCAAAGATTAGCCAATGACGGAGCTGCTCTGCCCTCGCACTGTTGGAACAGGTCGGACCCCCCGACGGTGCCCCAGAATGCTGGTACAGTATTGCATGTGGCTGCGATACCTCATTGTGAAAGCTTTTTCCTCCCCGGCAGCAGGCGTGTTTGTTTTTTGCTGATACGAACACTTTGTGCCGAGCACGAGCACTTTCACTCGTTTCTGAATTGGTCACTAACGACCGCGTGGGTCCTGTACTGGTTGTTTTGGGATTTCAGTCACGCGTTGGAGATCTCTTGTTGATTTAACATGAAATCTTTTACAAAATCTGTGACAATTTTAGAATATGATCGACATTTATTGAAACACAGTGTTTGTCAGAGATGTTTACTTTTCTTGTAGATGACATTTAGACGTTGAGCTTTTTTTCTTCTTTTCGGGGCCAAACTATCAGGATCACAGTGTTCTCCACCGGCACACGACCAAACCCATGAACCTGAGAGACAGACAGACCTATTCACACCAACACAATCTAGAGAACAAGAACAAATTCACCGTGACTAATTCCTCTGAGTAATGCGACATGCTGTCAATCATTACTCACACGGAGATCACTGTCTCCGCTCTCATTGGTCCGAGCGCGGCCGGGCTTTTCGCTTCTTCAAAGCAGAGGTCCCGTGACTCCCACCGCGAGGCGAAAGAACAGGGCCGTGTTGTGTGTGTTGTGTGTGTGTGTGTGTGTGTGTGTGTGTGTGTGTGTGTGTGAGAGAGAGGAAGAAGGCCAGTGATTATATGGACATGGAGTTGCTCTTGTCACCAGGGTCAAGGCCAACGACTCAGTCACCCCACTTTCATGTGTCCTTGCTCAGGGACGGTAAACAAAACATGGCTGTGAGCACAAAGCAGGGGCTGCACGGTACGGCTCTGTTTTTGAAGCTGTGAAGCCCGGATGGTGACGCAAGGGCGCAGGGGCTCCGATCCAGTCACAGCTGGCAACATCTGCACCGCGTCTACACTCCATCACTGTAGTTTTAGTTTGAATTTGAGCTTCATCCAAACAGATAAGACCATTTGATTGTCTTTAACTCAAATCCACTGTGTTAATTGCTGTGTAAAACAATTATCCTGTGATGCCATCTCCACACTTATGGGGACATTTTCCCTGAAAAGTTTTCTCTTGTTTGAGCCTCTTGTCAAAACGCAAACGGCAAATTAAGTCACTAAATTAGAGAATTTTACAAACACCTCCCAAACTGCAGATTCTTTCAAACAGGGCATTTGGGAAACAATGAAATATCACAGCACTTTTTCCAGAAAGGTTTTGGATAAAGGTGAAGAATCAAATAACTATGAGTTACCATTGCCGGAAGAGAACCAGCTCATTGAGGGCGCTCACAATGTTCTTCTCTGGTTTGTGATGGGCCGTCGACATTTGATCGTTTGATATCATTTTTCATTTTTCTAGATAGTTTTTTAAAACGAAGGTCACGTGAACAAATTTTGGGTTAAATGTTGTTTGAAAAATATCTGCTAAAAACCCTCTGAAGGCAGATTATTTAGAAACTAGGACAAGAAGCTTTCACACACCCAATTTCTGAGTTGCCTAAAATGTCCTTTAAAACAGCTTTGAGGCGGCAGCTGTCGCAGATGGTGAGTCCGCGGTAAATCAGTAATGTCATTCTTCTTATTTGTGTTGTTTGAATAGTTCTTCTTGTTTTGCAGAAGTAGCGTAAGAAAAGGGAGAACACAGTGATACAGTTGTCGTGTGTGTGTGTGTGTGTGTGTGTGTGTGTATATGTGTGGCTGGAGGTGGGAGGTGTCAGGTTGGTTGCGCAGAAACGGCACTAGAGGCCTGAGAGGGGAAGGAGAGAGCCCCAGTTACTGAGTAACCCAGAGCAGCAGTCCCACGCTCACCTTTCCCCTAATAGCCCTTCACCTTCCGAACCACGTGAAGTGAGCCTGTATGCTTACTCCCCACAGTGTGCACTCGAACACACACGCACCGAGAAAGCTTAACCAGTGACAGAGGGTCGTGGCGCACACGCACGTATACACACACACACACACACACGCACACACACACCAGAGCATTAACTAGAAGTTTCCCTTGGACAGCAGAACAAGCAAAATAACAACAGCTAAAAGGTGGATGACGCATATTTTCCCACTGTGCAAGAATGAAGCCAAAATATCCACGATACGGGTGCGGCCATGTTGGACTGGCAGGGGTATTGAAGTCCCGCCTACCAATCGTGATGTTTAACCCAATTTACAAGTTAAAACCAATCTTACAAGAAACAGAATCCCTTGAACATTAGTGTAATAAGAACTACCAGAAATGACAGAAACCAACTTCGGCCCAATCCCATTTCGGCCCTTAGCTCTTAGCCCCTCCCCTTTTGTTTTGCGAGATCATGTCTGGGGGCAGGGCATCCCAATATCTGTTGGGACGGAGGGTTAGGGCTAAGGGGCTTTTTGTAATATCTTTTATTGTAATATCTTAGTTTAATATCATTTCAATGTATTATGGTCACTTTAACAAACTTTAAAAAAAAGATTGCGCGCATGCTAGCGTTAGCATACTAGTGATCCTTTTTATTTGGCACAAATTTTCACATAATTTCATGTCGCACCCCTTTCACGACAACTGCTGATGATGTAACAGCTTCTTGAAGGGCTGTCCGAATTCTTCAGGGAAGATTTAAACCCCATTTCACGCCATCGTGCTAGCCACATGCTAACGCACGCCTGCGCTGTGGTTCAAAACATTTTTACCATCCACACAGACGGTCAGTGCTCAGTTTCAGGTTTGACGTACAAAGAAGTTCTTTCTCTTACGTGAGAACTTATATTTCACTCTTTAGCCTTTGAACCTGTCACTTGGAATCTGTTGTGCATGAGAGTGACCTTTGTTTTTGCCCGCACCCCCATTATTGCCATAGATTGATTCTATTAAGTGGGAAACACTGTGATAGGCATCATTATCACAATATTTTAATTTTAATTTTCCAAATGACTTGTCTATTTAACTTTTAAAGCGTTATTTACACGCCACTTTAGGCCACAGGGTGGTGCTAAGGTTCATTAGTCACGGGCAGAGTTTTTAGACAGGGCCCACGCGCTGCTTTAAAGTGAGCATAGAGTACAGTTGAATATCGGGAAGTGTGTGGGAATGTGTGTGCCACTGTGTCAGCAGAACGCCACTCCTTCCCATTGTAGCAGCTGAATGAGTAAGCTGTCAATGGAAAGTGTGAGTCACTCGACCTACAACTCACAACAATAATATTTAGCATGAGCAGGGAACCCGGCGAAGTCTGCACAAGGTAGATTGGTGATTAGTGGCTTTATACGCAGACTGGGAGTGGCAGTGACAGAACTGCTGGCCTGACGTCATTAATCCATCCCAGCCCACACACTCTAGACTGGTATACACCGGCTGAAAGATGGGCGGCTAACTCGGTCCAGGGTGACGAGCAGAACCAGAGCGATCCAGAGCGGCCACAATGGAACCTGCGCACGTAGGTTCCCAAATCACATGGGTGTGACTGGAAGATTTTCTGGTAAAGCCCTGTCTGAAAACACAAAAAGACGTGTGTGCTTCTCACACCACAGAGCGCATTCTTCTGCGTCATTATACAAATATGTAAATATTTTGCTCCAGTAAAAGGTTTAATGTTTCAGCGCTTTGGCAAGCAGCTTCCACGAGGGAGCCCAGTGCTGATAATCAGGTGTTAGATCAGTTCTGCTTGGTTTTTAATGGAAAACTGAGTAAACGCGTCACAGGGTTTAACTGTATCATGGAAATGAGAAGTGTGGAAAACAGAACTCTGCGGCGTGACTGCTGAAAGCTCTAAAACCGGTTTCTTTTATTTGATAGGTTTAGAATTTGGAGAAAAGTGGAGATTAAACTTTGAATAACCATAGTGTTTGTGTTAGTATGAAGTAGCAATTGGCACTATCTAATTATTAAGAGACACAATAGAAGCTTGTGTTAATTAAGTTTATACCAAATATTGGATTTAAAACGTGTCTGAAACATTTTTTTTGTGGTGTGTCCGCCTGCTGTCGTTTACTGCTGTGTTGTTGATTTACACATACAAATCAAAAAGTGTGCATGCAACAGAAACAAATAATTAATGCTGCAATCAGTGAAGTCCTTTAACAAACAAAAACCTCCAAGGGAAATGATTAACATTGTCTCTGAAGTGCAT
Organism: Platichthys flesus; assembly: GCF_949316205.1. Classification (NCBI taxonomy): domain Eukaryota; kingdom Metazoa; phylum Chordata; class Actinopteri; order Pleuronectiformes; family Pleuronectidae; genus Platichthys; species Platichthys flesus. Next base: position 24,101,463 of record NC_084948.1, on the reverse strand, counting down.
AAACACCTCAGCAGCCGTTTTCCCCCTCTTAGGATTTCAGTGTAAAACAAAACAAAAGATTTCTTTCAGACGCGTGTGAGATAAACACTTGAGTATTTATGCCGCACAAAGTTGGGCTACTATTCAAATTTACAAATCTGCCCGTGAATCACGAGCGCGTCGAGGAGCCGGGGCTCGAGTTCGTGATGTTGACTCAGAAAATGAATCATGGAACCTGCAGAGAGCCCAGATCATCTGAGCAGCTGTCCCAACAGGCCGGGGGCTGGCGCAGGGGCCAGTTTTCACCGGGCCCTGTTTTCACTGAGGAGGGGAGGAGAGAGATCTGAAAACTTTCCGTACAATGCCAATTTTTTTTTTAAATAGTCGCTTTCAAATAATGGAAGTACAACAAAAACCTTTGGTATTTAACCTGAGCACAGGGGGAGCAGGGACGGGGTGTTATTTTGGAATGACTGGCATGGAGGGTAAGCTCTCCAGCTACTTCCTCCCATTCAAACGCCCCAAAGGTCCCGACTTTCTCTTAAGTGATATCTCGGCCCTGACGAATGAAACGCTCCGCGGCGATTCAAGAAGTAGGAAGCTGTGTTTGACCCTGGAGTAGGAAATCTCGGTAGGAAGTTAGATAAAATTTCAAGAATGGAAGGGATCAGGCTTTCACAAAACCCTTTTCCACTTGTCCACCACTGTGATTGATGTGGATTTTCTCTATGCTGTTTTTGTCTTTGCCCACATCTGTAAGCAGCATGCCAAAGAATCGGAAAGATCTGGCTCCTCACAAGCCTTGTTATTTTGGGAAGGCAAAGTTTATTCCTCCCTAAGACGGGAACACGATCTCTGTGTTGTGATTATTTAGCAAATAAATCCACATTATTTGACATTGTGAGTCCAGAAGCTATAGTTTCTAATTACATTTCTTCTTCTTCTTCTCTCTCTTTTTGTGTGTGTGTGTAGGAGATGAAAGAAAAAGTTGTTTTGAAGGTATGAATTATGGTTGTCCTGGAAACAGTGTGTGATTTTAGCCCGGCGCTCTCATACGTGGGTGGGCCTCGAACATGTGAGTCAGTGAACCACTCGGATTGCATCTGCTGTCACGATATGAGAGGGATCGTGAACTCTATCTTTTTTTTTTTCGGATTCCCTGATGTGCGGCCATATGGTCGATCCCCGCTCTCTGCTGGTGCCACATTTGAACTGGGGGGGTTGTGGGCAGCTTCAAAGATGGAGGAAGGTCCTGAGTCAAGTGAATCAGGAGCAGGAATGTGCTTCGTTACACAATGACAGGATTCAATGTAATCATCATCAGTGTCTGCGGTCGCTGCGTCAGTGAACTGTGAAGGAAGCCGAGGAGGTGGATCCCAGTTGGGTTCACCTGGTGGATCCACTTCATGACGTGTGTGTGTGTGTGAGTGTGTGAGTGTGTGAGTGTGTGAGTGTGTGTGTGTGTGTGTGTGTGTGTGAGGAGATCTCTTGACTCCACTAAGAGATGTTACTATTTTCCGGAAGGTATAGATTACATGTCGCTTCAAGGAGTCAGGCTTTAACTTGAGTTCTTACATTAGTCAATATGAGATCATGTGTTTGATTTGGTTAAAGCTGTAGTGGAGAGATTGAATCGTTTTATGGAAAATGTTTTGTTTTATTTAATAAAGACAAAAATCACACTATTTTCAGTTTCTTCATTTTTATTTGGGAATTCAGTCGCCAACAACTCCTGCGCACTTCAAACATTCAACCACAAAAAAGTTTGGAACTTTGTTTGTATTTTCTTTTACTTTGAAGAGATGTCAAGTTATGCAATGTATTTGCTCAATTGTAGAGTTGCTATGGGATCAAATTTCATATTAAGAATCCTAAATCTCTATAACCACTCAGTTTAACATCTGCAAAGCAGGTGAGGTCTCCAGAGGATTCACTTAAGGATTAATACATCTTTTATTTATTCTTTTACAAGCTCAGATTTGAGATTGTAAACTTCAGGAGAAAGAAACATTGTTCAAAGTAGGTTTAAAACTGATTATTCATTTCAAAAAGTGGTTATTTAAAAGGGATATCGACATATTAATATCTTTCTTTAATCGGACATAACACGTTCTACTTGTCCTCAAAACTCTTTCGATAAAACCCGTTGGTTGTAAGAACCCGTCGGTTGAGCGACTGCGGAGGCGAGTCATGTTTCCTCTTTCCTCTGTAGACGGTGAAAAGAGCGGCTGATGAGCTCAGGGAGTGGAAGAGGGAGCCGGGTGCTCCACCTGCTCCCTGGCCCGGGCGCCCATGGGAACAGGTCGGGCTCACACCTTGCATGCGGCTGCGTCGGCCCCGGGAGACGCCAGCTACACAGGGTCTTGTTCAGACTTGTCAGAATCCATTCAATCCGAGTCCCACTGTACCGGTCAGGCCTGTTTTCCTCCGTTTCGCCCAGAGCCATCGTGTGAGATAATTAGTGAACTTTGGAGGATGAGTATAACATTGGATTAACTGTAACACCTGAGCCACCACCCACCTCTGTACTGTGTGTGAACTGCTGGTGTGAAATCAGTGTCTCACCAGAGACGTGTTCTTTTCTCCTCATGGCTTCGGTCTAAATTAGCAAGTAAATAATAAAGAGATGATATGTCTGGGTAATGGCATTAAAATATATATAAAGTTTATTGATTCTATCTTAATCTATGCAAATTAGATAATTAAATGATAATTTTATCACCAGAAAACTCTTAAAGGTCAAACTGTCCATGTATTGAAGAAAATACTAGATGAGAACTTTTCAAAACAAAACTAAATATTCACGGCTCATTAGTATTATTTATTAATAGTATGATAATATTCTCAAGTATTTCAAGGTCTAATAATAAGGATAACTGTTTATAACATGAGATGTTTTTTGACATTCATTTTTTATTAATAGGGGGAGCGAGCAGGGAGGACATGAAGCAAAGGGGCTGGGTCGGAATCGAACCTGCGGATGCTGCAGGATTTGATTGCTAAATAAAAGAAATACTTTTTTCTTACATAATACTTTTGGATCATTCTTCAGTTTAGTTGTAATAGAAAGTCAGATTCATGATAAACTCCCTGTTCCCTTTAGCACTGACCTCCTCAACCCTCCATAAATATCTTTCAGCGATGACATGGTCATTTGTAACATACAGTTATATTTTTGGAGTTATGGGTGTTGTATAAGGGTATTTAAGGCACCACTTCCATTTGCCATCACCATCACTGCATGGATTACTAATGAGGTACTCATCAAACCACCACTTATGACCGACAGGCCGTAAATCAGCCCCCACACGCCTCCCTGGTTCCTGTCTGTCAGCGTGCACATGGAGCTCGAGCCTCCCACTCTTTCAAAATCCACCTGATGCTGCATTACTGTGTTGTGCATTGTCGCTCCCTGGGAGGCTCGGGCCCCTGGGGACTCATAATGTCTGTCATGCAAACTGTAATAGCCCCACAAATCCGAAGGTGACAGGCATTAGCGTGCAGTCCTGACAGATCCCCGTGCAAGAGTGTGGCTGCGTTGCACCGGGCCTGTGGGCATCAGCTGGGAAAACAAGCAGAGACTGATAACAGATCAGTCTCCACATTCCAACCCGGGCTGCGTCGAGGGACAAAGCCCGACCACCGATTCTCACACACGTCGAGTGCGGTTAGCGTGGGAGTGAGGGTGAGGTCTGAAGAGGAGCTTTGATATGTATCCCGTGTCACGGCCTGGTTGCATGTGGCCGTGTGAACGCCTCCTGTGAGGGAGCAAAACGCAAACACAAACCTCCGCGGCTTCGTTCGGTGTCAGTTCGTAGGCAGGTCTGTTTCTAATAATGCGAGGAGCGGCTCGGCGGTGGAAGGCCCAGGTGCTGAGAGGCCTCCCGCCGCGCCGAGCCGGCTCTCTGGGTCCGTGCTGCGCAGGCCTGGCGGGGCCCTGCTGGACGGCTGAGTGCAGGTTGCCCAGCAGGCTGTGTTGTCTCAGCCTTCAGCCAGGGATGATAGATGGAGCTGGAAAGGCTCCCAGAGAGGGGGAGAGCACATGTGTGACAAGACGTGGCAGGTGGCGAGCGCTGACTTGACGGCAATTAAATGTACAAATCTTTGATTAAGCTCATGGGAAGGCAGTCATTAGCAACAGTGAATCGGCTTCTCCCTCAACACACACACACACACACACACACACATACATGCACGGCCGCTCTGCACACGTTTTGTATGAGTAACACTAATGTCAGATGTGCTCTTGAGCAAGGAGCTCATCTTCTGCAGAGATGTTTCATAGATTTCACAGCTTATTTGGATGAGACAATCTCTAAAGTAGATTTCTCTCTTCTCTTCTGTGCACAATAGACTAAAATCTTTCACGATCTGTGTTGTGTGTGATGTCAGTAACACATGAGTGTGTACAGCCGAGTTCAATGGGCAACGGAAGTGGTGGCTGAGACGTGTATCTGTGCCACTCGTTTGAAACCGAAACCAAAAGGGACATTTTATTCTCATCTGTTGCACTGGGAAAAAAAAAACAACTCATACACACATGATGAGCACAGGATGTCAACAAGAGACCATAAAGTAAAAGCAAAAAAACCACTATTAACAGTGGACTCTCTGTGCAGTATCTAAGACACGTTATATGTTATTTTGTTATCTCTGCCAGTAAATTGCCTTTAAGTTGTTTAGTTCATAATTTAGTAAATTTATAGACTTTTTCAAAGTAGTTTTATTGCTGTGGTTTGCTCAGTTGTAATCCGTGTCATCTGTCTGTCACATGCGATAACTCAGGGGGTCTTAATCCGATTTGGATTAAATCAGACAAGTTTGTCCGTGGATAGTTTCAGGACCTGTGCTATGCTCATACATAATATGTATAATTCAAGCGTGTATACATACATATGGAATTGAAATGGTATTTAATTCAGTCAAATATTGTAATAACAAATGTTAACACGTTCCTCAGTGAGAACAGGTAACTTAAGATGTGCGGGAGAATGTTACTGGACATTTTCTAGAAATTTTCCATGTGAGAACGCAAATGTCCAAGTCAGTTGCTTCAGACTTTTTCTGAAACTTTTCCAATTAGTCCCCCGCTCAGTCAAAAGTCTGGAGAATGACAGCGTGAGCCCACGTGAGCATTCAGCAGGAAAGTGTTTCTAACAGGTGACAGAAGTGAAACTGGAAGAATACAAACATCTTAGGACGAAAAAAGAGGTGTCATAGGTTTAGAGGACGTCTACGAAGATCCACAACTTGGAAAGACAACAAGATTCTAGAGCTTTTTATGTCAAAGCGCAGATGTTTAAGTGACTCACAAGTCCATTTCTCTTAATCCTATAGTTTTACTGCCACGTCCTCATATCCCAACATTTATCACATTTCAATACTATACCCAAACAAATAATATCTTCAATGATGCTGTGACTGAAGACTCTGAATACAAACCCAGGCTGTGCAGGAAGTAGCTGCCCTCAGGCTGTGCCTCTACTTAGTCCCTTTCAAAAGATTAACATGTTCTATTTGTATGTTGCTTTTCCACAGCCATGCAGTAAATGCTCCACCACTCAACCATCACAGCACTTTGGGTGGAAACAGTATATGAAGAGTAATGTGTGTGTGTGTGTGTGTGTGTGTGTGTGTGTGCTGTGCTTTGAAATGTTCCCTTGACATGTTCTATATGTACGAGGGCGTACGAGGTCTTTGCCATGTATGAGTGGATACCGTGAAACCATAATTATGTCTGCAATCCAGTTCCATCATGGTGTCTCCATGTGAGAGGGAAGGGGTTTGAATGCATATGAAAGCACAGATTGTTCTGCTTGTGCCTCAGTCATCTGAAAGTCTTACATATATATATATAGAGTCTTATTTATACATGGTCTTATATATGAGATTTATTTCTTAATATATCTCGATAGGAAACAAACACAGCAAAAGGGGTCGAGACAGTTTTGGCCATAAATCAAATTAACCAGTGCCTGTGTTTATGAAGTATATGAAGATGGACGACATTAAAGCTACCCAAAAGTGAAGCCAAGGTGTCTTGATCGCCCCCTGGTGGCTAGCTGCAGGATAGTTCGTAAACCCTGGCTCTTGTCCTGGATGGGACAGGAACAGGGTGAAACATCACGATTGACAGCGGATTGGTGGAGCTTGTGTATCAGCCCCTAAACGCTGCTGCACAGACTCTGGCTCCAAATGCCATTTTGTATTTCTAGATATTTTGGCTTCATTTTCTGGACAGTTGGAGGAAGTGGAGACACGGCATCTGTGGAATCTTCTGGATAAACTGGTTTGTCACTGGTACGATCTCAACTTAAGAAGTGAAATTCAGGTTTTTTGTAAGACTCTAGATTCTCCTGAGTGAGCGTACAGTCCACACACCTACTGTCTCCCACACAAGGAAAAGATGTCACATTTACGTACAGTGTATCACACGCCTAACAAATCCCTCCCGGAGTTGTTTTCCCTGTAGGAGTTGAGCGGTAATTGCCATCCTCTCCCCGTCTCACTAATGAGAGACAGGTCATTCTCTCTATACTCAACGCTGCCTAGCTCACTGTCTATATCCCATAACCCCATTGTCTAGGAAACAGCGGAATGCTCGCGGCCGTCCACCTGACGAGCTCCTGTTGAATTCGATCGGCTCCCGGTTGCAACACGAGATTACTGAACGTAAATCACAGCTCAGAGCAAAGTTAAGGCTTCCCCCCCGGCTCCAGTCAACATTTCTCTCACAAAGACTAATCACAATTTCTCTATAATGGTGGGAAAAATATAATCTGGAGCTTATTATTTAGTGTCTGGATCCTGGATTAAAGCAGTGAACATTTTCTGCAATGGATTCATTTTTTCAGCGAGAGGGTCTTTGCTTTTCCTCTTAATCCTCGGTGTCTCGTCTTGGAACGAGTTCTCCTCTCGTCGGCGGCTGGTGAGTGGGATTTGTTTCACCTTGGAGACGCAGAGGTGCTCCCTCCCAGTCAGGGCCTGGAGAGACAGCGGCACATCCCAGTGGACCAGATCCATCCTCAGAATTACACCAGTTGACTCCCGGTGATGAGATAATCAGAGGCTCGGAGCTTAATGTGCCACAGTTACGTGACAATTACACCACAGCTACAGATTTATAATGAAATCACCTAAATACTAACTACACACTAAACACCTGCTGCTATAACTTTATTATTATTGATTTATCATAAGCACGTTACCATAACTGTGATTTAACATCATTTTATGAAACTCACATTGTGCTCTTCTCTCCCTCCTCCTGCTCTGTCTTTCCTTCTGTCCTCTTTAGTTCTTACTCACCACAGCCGGTCAAGGCAGATGTCCGCTTTGTGGTGTCAAGAAAAAGTATATTTTCATGAGGCAGAGAGACTAACTCTTTATATTTGGCATTAATTAAGTAAAATCTTGACTTGACTAAAAAAAAACATGTTCCAGCAGTGCTGTACATCATATTGTACTCTGTAATTAAATGCATCCTTCACAGCAGACTGTGACAAACACCTGTGATCGGAACCCTTTGTTGCAGAATAAACCTTTTCCTGTCGTAAGCATTTATTCTGTTTCCAGAAGCAGCGACATGTGTCAGAAGAACATTCTGCTGACGTCTACACTGAGTAACCAAGAAGATATAACTCATCACATCTTTAAAGCTGCTGTAATGACTACGTTTATAACATAATGACAATGTGATCGGGGGCATTCGCAGTCATGAACCCAAATCCTCAGTTCCTCTTGGTTTTATTCCTTTAAGAGTTTACGCCGCTTTACTCAATACAACTAAGAACCAGCAGACGGACAAAGTGAGCGCTTGCCGGTGAACAGTCATTCAGCAGCTTAACAATTTGACATTTAAGCTAAAAGATGAAATATTGGACTGTCAGACCCAGAGATTATGATTCATTTGGTGTCTTTTTTTCTTGCCACAGGACAAATAGGAAATACTTTTAGCTCCGTTTTGGCCTCCACACACTTTATTCTCCTTTCACCTGCTAATGATCCACTTACGTTACCAACCAGCTGCTCTCTTCTTCCATTTGTCCCTATAGGCCAGTACAGCTCATGGTTGGTTTATCAGTAGCAGTGTTTCCTGCAGAAAACAGCTCCGCGCTGCTGGAGTCGAGGTTAATGATGGTTTCATTTGCCGGGTTACAGCCAAACCAACGAGGTAAAAGAGGCTGAAATTGGTCCTGAAGCTGATGGATTTCTGGTTATGCTTTTGATGGTGCTTTTGTTTATGGAGTCAGGATGTTGCTCTGAGTCCATGACGCACCGTCATATTAGGACACTTCATGTCATCAATAGCATTTCCTGGGTCCTGTTTTATTTCCCCCTTGTTTTCCTGCTCCTCCCCTCTTCTAAGAATACGCCGGCCGGCCTAATCACAGGAACCGACCCAGGCTGGAGGTGCATGCCTTTGCACATGGCAGCACAAATTAAAATGTCTCCTGCCGCCCGCCTCTCTAATTCCCTGGCACTATGCCCCGGCCTGTCCCACGAATTACAACCAGACCTCTCCATATGGTGCAGCCAGCATGGGGCAGACCAGCTTATTGACACGAGCTCCTCCCTGAACTCTCTATGTCAATAACCCACTAGCTCAGAACACATACGTTTTGCCAGCAGCAAAGTGCTAACCCCACAACGTTATCAGGAGCAACGGTGGAGGGATCAATCCTGGACCATTTAATCCACTATAGCTGCACAGTGGGATTCATGGGCGAGGGTCTGAGGGTCGCTCGCAAGTTTAGACTGCAAACAAAAAGAGACTGGACCCATTTCTAGGTGCTCTTATGCTTTTTAATCCTAATTTCATTGAGTTGCTCCCAGTTATTGGTTAAAAAGAGTTTCCCCCTCTTAGATTTTCAGATTTTTTATTTCTTTCTTCGCACAATTCGCTCTATTATCGTCCAAGGTTTTAATTATAACTCAGCCCCTGAATGATCTATTGTTTGTGCACAGATAACAAACTGTGCTCGGATCATTTCCTTCTAGAACCAAGAAATGGGAATTTCCCAATTTTAATTAAGTAATTTGGGTCAAAGCTATTCTGGTCAAAACAAGAGCATCAGTTGAAAAAGTGCAGAGCGGAGTGACGTTACCAGAGCAACGGTGCAGAGAAGGTGGCAGAACCTGTTTTATAACAGCAAACGGGAATCACAGCTCACAAAGGTCATTGGAGCATTTAAAAAACAAAAAATGTCCTCAATGTCCTCATGAGGGAAATAAGAGAATTGAAAATACACACTTAAGTGATAGGACAAAATCCAATGAGTAAATATAAAATCTGAAAACGGCAAAGATCTATTTTGTGTTTTTCTTTGAATATTTTTTAAATCTGAGAACAATTAGTTACTATGTCTGAAACAAAAAATAATCCTAATTTTATAACCGCCTTTTCTATGTGAGAAGTTTGGAACCGATTTTGCATTTCAGTTTAAATAATGGATAAGCTGAAAGAACAAAACGCTAACCACAACAAAGCTGAGACATAACATGAAAAAGATTATATATGCTCTAAATGTGAAAACAAGAGTTACGGTTGCCATTTCCTTTGCTTTGTTCTCTGTGTATCACTTTTTTTCTCACTTTGGTTACATTTGCTCCTCAGCTATTTGCAGAACCACAGAAAGCAGCCGCCGTCCTTGAAACACAGACATGTCGGCACAAATCTCTCACTGTGGGACTGTTTTGATCAAAAAATGAGTTGAATCACTGATATGTGAATGTAAAAAAAAAAAGTAAAGATTCAAAAATAAACTGCGGAGTAACTGTAGTGAGCGGCACACACCAATGCTGTTGTTGACTCGACTTATTATCTGAAGACGAATCTGCGATCGGATCAGCGATGGGGAAACCGCCTCCACCTGCGACTCAGCGGCAGACTTCTCCAAACACACACACGCTGCTTTGTGAGGATTCAGTGTTTGTCAGCTGAGTGTTGTTGATGGTGTTGTTTTCAAATGTCCTGCTGATACTCTGTTCTCACCAACACGTACCCTACATGGAGATTATTTTGGTGCCGGGGCTCAGGTAACCGATATGTTCCTGGACAGAACGTAAACAAGCGTAAAACGCCTTCTGAAACCGGTGTAGAAGGGGAGGAGGGGAGGGGGGGGGGGCAGAGAATCTAATACGCTGATGAATAATTTCATCACACGGTGAATGACCCACAGATGCAGAAGGATATCTTTCCCCCCGCTCCCTGCCATTGATGAGTAACACTTTAAAACTCATGACTTATGACGCGTGCCAGCCCAACTGGCGATGAATAAACTAACGTGTCTATTTCCAAGTCTTTCATTAAGTAAATCTGACATTTTGACAAACAACAAAACCTCCCTAATGCTCAGGAGCTGAATCGTCCACTCAGCAGTTGTGAGGATGAGCAGCTCTCTCACTGGAAAACCCAGAGAACCACAAGCCAGAGTTGTCAGTCATAAAAAATATCCCGGGGCAGCTCCATCCACAAGAAAGAGAGCAGACAATCTTCGTGGGGCTTATGGGTATTAAATCGAGACTTAAACATGCAAATGAGCGCTGTTGTTCCCAAACCAGAAAGCGCACTTTACCACAACCCAGCAGAGGACAGTTACAGGCGGCATCCCTTTGTTTTTGAATTCTTGTCTGTGTGGAAGTGTCGGGCTGCAGCTGCTTTGGAGAGACTGTGAATTTACAGCTGCTGGATACATACAAGAAATTTGGCGAATCATTTTCTTTTGTCTCTCTTGTAAACCCGACCACAAACTGTAGTTCCGTGGGGAAAAGAAACAGATTGCTGTGAGATTCCTGCCTCAGCGAATCACTGGAATAATGTACAACTATTAAAAGCCATTGCCTCCGTGTCTGAAACGTGCTACACAAATAAACCTGCCTCACCTAACTCTTTTCTCTCTGCCGGTGTTTGACTCAGTCCATGTGTTTTTCACTCCCTCTGCGTCTTTCTCTCTTTGTTCTCTGGTAGTTTTACCATAGAAACTTCAGTGTTTACATCCTGTGTGCTTTTCAAGAAGACCTTGTTTATTCTCGAGAGGGCCGGTGTGTGACTCTCTTACTATCATTCTGGAGGAAATACCAGGAGTCGCGTGCCAGTCCCAGCTAACCACAAACCCAAGCTGGGTGGAGAGGGGCATTTTTCATATAAATCATGGAATATGACTGTGGGCGAGCCGTTGCCAGGCTGAGTGAGCCGCCATAAATAGAGTCCCATTGCATGCCATGTTGTAACAGCTTTGAGCAATACAAAGGCGGACTGTAGTAACCATGGCCTGTGGTATAGCTGGGGAAAAAGGGCTCCTATTGTCACTGTGTGTTGCCGAGTTGGTCATAAGATATTACCAGGCTGTCAAATTCGATCCATGAAGCATCGGACGCGAACATTTGAATCTATTTTGAATGCTTGACATTCCCTGAATTTTCACTTTAGTCGTCTCCTCCCAACACCAGAGGGTTGGACAGTGGGACAGAAAACTCCCTTAAAGAAACCCACAGGAGATGTGAGCGACCGGCCGCTCTGACACTTTGCTCCTCAACAAAAACACTTACTCACAAACTCCGCTCTGTCTCGCTCCGTTTAACCTAGATTGCTGCTTACATCACATGACATGGACAGTGGAGCTCTCGGGTATATACTGTATATCCAGTGCTCTGATAGATGCTTAAATAATGTCAGGGGTGATTAACGAGGGCTCCGTGAGCGAGAAAATGTGACACCACAAAGGCTGCGAGGAGCGAAGACTGATGTGGAATGTAATTAACCTAGAAGCTGGAGTCATATGCTGCTAATCGGTTCCAGCGATGCATAAATTGCGAAGGGAGGACCAGTAATGGACAGCAGCACGGTCAGAAATGGTAAAGATAAAACAGAGAGGAGAGAGAGAGAGAAACAATCACATCAGTATGTGTGTGTCATGCCTGTTGGGTGTCTTATCAGTGTGTTGCTGGAGAGGTCAAGTCAGGACACAAATCACAGCCCCAGGCTGGGCTGTCTCCTCTCAACTTACACAACAGTAGAGCTACATCTGGTTCTCTTTTACTCTCTCTATCCCTCGGCCTCTTTCTCCCCTCTCCTGTACTGGGCTGCTTCACGATGACATATGCTGGCGCCAAAGTTATATGATGTACGTCAAGTCAGCGCGACTGATCCGCTGATCAGTGGCATCCGCAGGCGTCCTATTGGACAGGGAGGAAGAAGGTGGCTAACGTTTAGTTTTATGGTTTATTTAGCCACGAGGTCACATTAGATCAGCACTTGAGTCAACCACAGAAGCACTTTGGATCGCCACAAGGGAACTTAGGCCAGCCACAGAGTCACTTGGGCTTACCAAGAGGCAACCGGAGCAACAATAGGTGCACTTGACCTGGAAGGGCTCTTGAACCAACCAGAGGGATCTAAGGCCGACCGACAAGGGATTGGGGGGCCAATCAGAAGAGTACTTAAGCCAACGAGAAGGGTACTTAGGCCAAATGAAGTGATATGTCGGCAAACCGTGGGCACTTCCAACCACTACAAGAACAAGCAAGATCCCAGAGGGTCACTTACCAAGTAAAAGGGTCGACCAGATGGGTCAGGGACTTCCCAACCGGTACTTCTGCAGAAGAGCTATTGGACCTGCCAGAGGAGCATCTGAGACAACCACAGGGGCCTTTACTCTGAGGGCACTGGCTCTACCATCCACATAGGCACTTCACTAGTTACAGGCCCCATTTGCATGGTGTCTTATGGGGCCAAAGTCTCTCTGAGACTTATTTGTGCCAAAGAGAGAGCCCTGGAGACACCACACACACGCACAGGCACACACACGCACAGGCACACACACACACACACACACCTAACCTTAAACCTAACCCTAACACTTACAGCAAACTCCCAACCAAACCCTAACGCTAACTTTACTCCCAACCTTAAACCTAATCTTAACAACTGAGCAAGAAATCAGCTCCTTCCCTACTGGCAACACAGCTTTTGTCCCCAATTGGCCTATAACAGCATCTCACACAGACACAACCACACACAAACACACACAAACACACACACACACGCACACATACACACACACACACACACAATCTTGCATGCTCAGGCTTGCATGTCGGTATAGAGGCTAAATGTGATAAAGTACAGTTGATAAGTGCACAGGTCTCACTATGTGAGCTTGGTAGTTCCGTTCTCCAGTATCCATTTAAACTGGTTTAAATTGAATTCCTTTTTAGATATATGTTACATAGTCAAATATTTAAGAATGTTCTGCTCAGGCCAAATGACACCGAGTCCATTAGTATTCAGACTGAAATTAAAAGGTTATTTATTGTTTACAAAGCTCTGTAGGTGGATCTTGGACCTTTATCCCAGACTAACCCCATTGTGTAACATAACTAGGACATAACTCGATTATGTCCAGGAGGCAGCTGATGATCTTGTTGATCCAGGAAAATTAGCCTACTTTAAATTGTATGTGCACTGATCAGCTGTGCGCTATTTACCCACAAGCTCATTTGACTTTATGTAAAGGAAACATTTGCATGACTACAACACATTTATCAATTCACAGACATCCCTGTTGTTTGTTGCTCAGGACGTAGAGCGTGGTTTGGCCACTAATTGGAAAGCCGGCGGTTCAATCCCTGGCTTGGACTGGAGTGAATATGAACGTGAATGGGTCAGTGTGACCGCGCGAGTCGTCATTATGAATTGAAAAGCACTATATAACCACAGTCTATTTACCCAATTCAGTCTGCTTCCTTTCATTCTAACTGTTATTTTCCTCAAAACACTCATGCTGTATTTGTATATGAGTCACCTAAAGAGACGAGTAAGTGTTTTTCTTATTCTCTTAATCTGCTTGTTTGAGTATGAAAAATCAAACAAGCACATTGTTAGCGGATGAGTACCCCCCCCCCCCCCCCCCCACACACACACACACCCCAGTGTTAAGGTATTGAGAATCTTCGTGTTTGTAAATACTGACTCAACTGTCCCACGACACGGAATGAGTGGTATTTAAATGTGAGTAGGGTTTTTCTTTCCTTTAACTCTTTGTCTTCAGTTCAAATTAGGGGCACAAGAAAAATCACTGGAAAGAAACTTAAGATGTGAAAGCGCAAATGCAGCGAAGAATGTGAACTCAACGGCCTCTTCACCGTGTCCTCACACTGCATCTGTGTCCTGACATGGACCCCGAGCGTCTCACCGCATTTGGCCTTCCTGCACCCAGGGGAACATAAGGATCGCATATGCGTTTGGCAACAGTCCACACCCACATTCCTGTGCTATGTGCTCACAAGCGTCCCCCCCCCCAACCCCTCCCTCTTTGCTCTGACACCAAAAACGCTGGCCCACATTTCTGTGCACTGTAAAGAAATGCAAACACTATGATTTCCTTCAGCTCCGGACGCAGGGGGAGCTGAAACGTAACGTGTGCCACTCCTGAGTCTTTGCAGGCTTTGCTAACCATGCCGCCAGCTAACTGACTGATACCCTTTGCATGTCGATTGTGTGGGTCTGTCAAGTTTCTGGGGTTGGATTCGTTTTTATCTACAGTATTCAGACACTGAAACAAAGACTAGGAGGAACATTTGTGAGGAAAAAGAAGTTGAGCTCTGGAACAAGTCTCGACTGCAACTTCCTAAGACCCCTTCTTAGCCAGAGCCTTTTTATGAGGCTAGTCCCCAGCGGCTTGTCTAGCAAAGGTTATCGTTTACGTACAAGTCAAAGTCAAAGTCAGTGGGTCCAGAGAGGCGGCGCAGTTAGCTGTCCGGGGTGACTGAGTTCAGTGGTAGGGGGTGCATGGTGCGGAATGTGGCTGTAAGGAAAAGCCAGGAGGAATCGTTGGAGGGAAGAAATGAGACGCCAGAAACCGGGAGTGTAGCACACGAGTAGAGTTTTCACTCTTTTTCCAAAAACAAGCCTCTGCACATGGCTCGTAGCTCCGGCTCCGGGATCCTTTATCCTCATGTGCACTTTCCAGGTTTTAAGCATGGAGACGGAATGGAAGCTGACAGAGGAATATTCACTTATTTCACTCTCTACATTCTTTCATTTTCAGCTTATGGGATTATAGGTTATAATTGTTTTTGCCACTTATGCTACTTATGCTACCAGTCCCCCACATTTATACTGGTAGACCTCAATGCACTGAAGGTATTGTAATGCTACATAAGTCACTTTGACCTAGAACTGTCAGCTGCCTTATTAGCTGGAAGGAGGTGTGACCTCATGCCAGACAGCCTGCAAACCATCCTCTGCCAAGCCAAAGACAGTTTGTGTTAGGATACAACTCAGGAAAAACTGAATCAGATGCAAGTTGTAGGTATAAAATAATATTTGTGAGTGTAAACCAGCTACGACAAAACTTATTTTGGGAATCACTGGTTAAGTCCAGAGGCCTCTGTAACCACCAGAGATAAAGAAAAAGTAGGATCCGAATTGTTGGCTCAGTTTAAATTAGTCAAATTAGACATATTGGTATTTGCAATTAAATTTGCTGATATGTCACAATATAGTAACCTTTTCTAAAAAGTAAACTATACAGAAAACATGTCACGTAAACAATAAAGTTTTATATATTCTGTTGTACTTGTGTTTTATTTAGATTTATTTATAATAAAGTTTATGATTAAACTGTCAAAAAATAATATCGTTGTAAGAGTTTGATAAAACTATCTTAGGGATAATGGATTTAAATATATATATATATTTTCTGATATAACTGTATTGGGAAAGTTTCGCCCCCTAATATCAGTTTTAACTTTCAAGCTCATTTCACTGCCCTTTATATCCAATGGTGACAGAATGTCTGTTCCTGCAGAGCAGCTCTTTTATCAGACGTTTTCACATCAACTGGTTGAATAACAGATCAGACACGTAATTTAACACAGAAGTACATTTATTCAGGTCTTAATACATTAATATTGAACAAGTTACATATTCGTATTGATTGCAAATCACACAGCATATTTCCAATTTACTCCTGTATAAGTTAAATGTAACAGATTTTTATTTTAAAATATGTATCGGTATTCTTCCTCTTGTTTCGAGGAGCACTTTGTTATAAAATGTGTGTAAAAGTGCAATATCTTTCTATTCATAAAATTACAAAAAAATTGGTCCAGAATCTGCATTCGGAGCAGGACTAAATATTGTGTTTTTTTCATTTAAAAAAAGAAAATGTAAAGTATCTTAACATTTTTTTTTCCCAGTAATTTGCTTTTTTGATGCTATTTTCTAAAAACTGTAGCTAAATACAAGAAATACAACATTGTCAGTTTACAAAAGCTTAGCCTATCAATCACTGCAGCATCTATCTTCTAAATAAACTTCATTTTTTCCCATATAACTATCTGGAACATAGACTTTTGACAACAACAACACCATAATATCTCACAGCGCTATGTTACAATAAAATATCTCTGTCATAAGTTCAAAAGAAAAAGGAAAATATAACAGTAGCAACATAAAATTAAAGAATACAATGCATAGATTCAAAAATTAAAAAATGTAGAGATATAATTTACTTAGTACAGCTCTTTTACTTTTAGAATGAACCCTGTGACACTGACTACATGGATTCATTATAGTTTATCCTGACTTGAGTGACCGGCACAAATATATATGTATATATATATATATATATATATAGAATTCTGAACATATCACATGATAAAAATGCTAAATATATCACTTTAACTTCAAAAAGGCAAATTTGGCTATAGTACATTATGGCATGTTTGGGTAAGAAAAGGCAACACCTGGCACCACAGCCAAACAGCAGCTTCTTTAACGGCTCCTCTGCAAAGCCTTTTTTTGAAATGTTAAGAATTTCATTTGTACTCTTCGTAAACCTTCTCGCTCCCAGGCGTCACTTCGAACCTGTTTCAGATCATGTGCTGTTGCAGCTCCGGGGTTTTGCAAAGTTTCTCATCTCAACCAAACACCCGAGCTGAGGAAGGAGCGTTCCCCTGCGGTCGGAGGTGACAGCACGACTTCCTGCACACTGCCCCTGACAGCACATGAACTGACGCACGCTGATATCTGTGGTTTCTGAGTGAATGAATCAATAAAGATTAACGTCAAATAGGCAGTTTTTCAGTTTATCTCTAAGCCACTTGGTCTTTCCGCCAGTCGACCTTGTGAGAACTCACGTCTACGATACCATCTTTACTTAAGGTCGTCATGTAATAAGTCACTGACTGGCTTACAAGCTCATTGTTAGTACAGTGGGAAAAGCAGGTCCGAAAAATGCAGATATACAAGCTAGATAAAATACTTAACATCTAAGTAGCGCTTTTCAGGGGAAACTTCATAAACTAATCAATATAAATGTTTTGTTAAAAAAAAGAAAAAGACGTTCGGAGCTATCACATGTTTAAACCAATAAATGTTTAAAAAGACAGAGATAGGTAGAGGTAGAGGCAGCGTGAAAGTGGAGTCTTGTTAAGAGGGAATCATACTGTTCTAATTTAAAAATCAGTCACGCGGACGTTCTGAGACAAATAAGAAAATGTAAAAAGTTCTGGAACTTAACAGGGGACAGGCTGGTTTGCTCACAGTGTCTTTAAGGACAATCTCCAGCAGGTCTCGGGCTCAGAACGTCTTTTATCGAACCTGCCTCGACCTGCTCACGTTTCACAAAGCGTTCGGGAACCAAAACAATGTCTCTAACTCTACACTCCCTCACTCAATTCCTCTTCTTGTAAAAGCAGGGAACTGGAAATCAAGAATTTGCTGCAGCTCTCTTGGGTTTGAGTATCAACTGGTCCGGTGACATTTACAATATAAAACCCTTCAAGGCTGCAGTCGATATCCACTTTGTTAGGCACAATAAATAGGCCCCTGTGGTATTAAGGGTCAGAGTGACAAATGTCTCAGAACTATTTTTGACGTCTGAGTGCAGGTTATGCACCAGCATAAATCTATCTTAATCTCAAATAATTTAGACGTCAAATATATATATATACATATATATTTATATTTATATACTAAATCTAGTAAACACCTACTACGTACTTTTAATATACATTCTTAATATATGTACAAGAAATCTGAGTTTATTTCCATTTACAGCCTGATCAAGAAGGATTCTCAAACACCTGACGCGTGTTTTTAAAAGAATCAGATCCAGTTGTGTGTGTGAGCTCACTGCTGCTGCCTTGAATGTTTGCTTCAATTCTGTAAACACTATTTACAGTCTTATAAAATACACTACGGACCTGATTTTACAAACTTTTTACGACTTTATGTACATTCAGGCGATAACAAAGCAAGACATTATGTAACATCGTTCGAGGATCCCTTGAGAATTCTCTCACTTTAAATCATATCAGGTCACAAACCCATGAGCCGGATTACCTTCATAATTTGCCCGTAGTGGTGATCAATTATCACTAAACTGCACATACAACAAGGCTGATTGTGGAGACAGTAAACAGAATGGTATGAGCTTGTGCACGTCCACAGATTGTGCTGCTGCTGCTGATGATGATGAGATGAAGTCGGCAGTTTCTATTTCTAGCCATGGTGAGTAAACCGGAGAGGTGTGTTTCAGTTTGGCTCTTACGTTAAGGCAAAAATGTTTGGCACTTTGTTTGTACAGAATATTATGATATTGAATCCTGGGTTTATTGTCTTCAGCTCAGGGTCTCTAAGGGAGTTGTGTCCTCAGTAGATCACGGAAATGATCAGAAAAACGTCTTTTTGGAACAGAAAAGTCGATGTTAGAAAACTGCAGGTGATGATTGAACTGGGACGAGGATTTAACATCCAAACAGCAATAACAAGAATGATCCAGATGAACAGGACTGTTATTTTTTTCAGTCTGCGGCTACCCAGCTGTGTGTGGTAGTTTTAACCCCGTGGGGGAAACCTTGCTGGGTCACCATCGGCTCAAAGTTGAAGTCAAGTGAGTCCCCGTCCATCAGAGTGTCATGGAGGACGGTCTCCATGTCAAACTCAAACCTCTCAATGGACATGTCGTCCAAGTCGCTGGGCAGCTTCTCTGGGTGTGAGGGTAGTGGCAGGCCTGGTCGGCCGTATCCGTTGGTGTTGAGGGGGCAGAAGCCACCGGGCATGCCTCCCCCACTGAGGTGGCTGGAGAGGCCATACGGCATCTGCATGGGGATTTTGGCTGTAGGCAAACGTGAGGTGCCCCCACTGTGGCTCAGGGACATGAGCAAGCGGCCATTCATAGCTTGTGATGTGACTGGGGCTTGGCTGTGCACATTGTGTGGATGAGAGTGAGAGAGACTGTGCAAGTGACCATTCCCTCCTCCGATGAGTTTGGCTGCGTGCTGACTGCTGCTGTATGGCGGCAGCATGCAGCCTCCACTGGACTGAGACACCACAGTGTCGACCGACGGCATGAGATCTCCGTGCTGGTCTGTGTCTGATGTCAGCAGTTCCTTCAGAAGCCCTGCAGGGCAGCTGTACTGGCCCATACTGGGTCCAAAGCTGGGCTTGCTCTCTGGCAGGGTCTGCAGCGACATGGAGGACAGGGCGTTCATACCCGCTTGTCCATAACCACACTTGCGATAATCCTGCTGAGGCTGTGAAACCATACTGGGGGAGCTGTATGCGGGGTACCCAGGGCTCGGTTGCATCATGGGAGACGGGGAGGACTGTGAGGAGCCTGGGGTTGTCGCCCCTCCTCCAACCTGAGAGTTGTTTGGCGAGAGCAAGTTCAGGTTGTCCAGAAGGTTCTCCATTACATTCTCAGAGCTGTGTCCCAGAGAGCCTGTCATCTCAGTGAGGCTGGGCAGGGTGGCTGTCATTTTGGTGCCAGGGGCTCCTGGGTAGCCCATATGCACGTTTTCCTCCCCGAGATCATCCTCCGGCATGAAGGGCGAGAGGCGGCCACTCAGAGTGCTAGCGTTGGAGCTCGTCCGAGGCCTGAAGCTGCTCCATGCATCAAAGTCATCGTTGCTGTGGGAGTTGGGGCTGCCCGGCCACTTAGAGTAGGAGCCTGGGCTATCTGCGCCTCCGTCAGGGCCTCCCTGCAGGGACAGCTGTGGGGAGACAGGGAGACGGTGTAACGTAAGCTTTAGGCTGAAACCACTCTGAATAAAACATCTAATCAATCGTGTCAAATAACAGACCCAGAATGCTTGGGAATGACTATTCAGAGGATGATTACAGACGAGAGGATTATGACAAACAATTAATGCGCATGTGGATATGATTACCAAACACAAAAGGATCATTCTTTGTTAATCTATTTGCGGCTTTAAGAGTCAGGAATTACAATGAAGCTTTTAATCAAATTCATATGTTTCTATATTTCTATATATTTGAAGTGTTCAGCATTATATCTGATGCTAATAATGCTAAAAATGTATAGTTTTGAAGACAGTGGAGAGAAAACCCTGGTATGGTTTGAAAAAAATATTAAATTTCCCTGAATACAAGAGCATAAGTGGATTCTTTATTTACCTTTTTCTTTGCTGCTCTTCCTCTGCTCTTGGTGAACTTGCTGTTGTTGTCCATGGAGGCAGCTCTGCGCCGGGGGGACTTGCCGCTCTTCCCGCCCTCTGGGTTCAACATCCACCACGAGCTCTTCCCCGTTCCCTCATTCTGGACACGAATAAAGCGGCTGTGTAGCGACAGGTTGTGTCTAATGGAGTTCTGCAGAAAAACAGATGAGAACAAATCTGGGTTAGCACAGGACAAATGGAGAGATTTGTGTTTGCCCTTTTACCAGAAACACCTCAGATCTGCTTTAGCTTCCAGGTGTAAATCCCCCCCCATGTACAGGTGGTTCTCTTCTCTTCGAAAACATGCTCGTACTGACAGCTGACTCACGGAGGAGAAAGAGGAGATATTAAGGTCATTCAACAATCTAATGCCGTTTGCCATTCAAAGAAACACATGTGCACAAACACCCAACACAATGGGTGTTAAGAAGTTGACTCCATGAGCAATATATCCTGGACTGAGGATTAGACTGAAAAACGCTCTTATCTTCAAACGTTCCGTACAAGTGGGCCTTTATTTTCCTTTATAAAAACAGAGGGGCCCTTTGTGAAACACCATTGTACCAACACACGCATTCCAGCCGACTACACGTCTTGTCTGCACCGGCACAGAATCAAAAGGTAGGAAACAGACTAATCTTTCCTCCTTACAGAGGAAATTCTGCACTCTCACGTTGCTTGGTGACACCCCCAGTGGAAAAACTAATTTTTGTGCAGGAAGCTAGTGAAGCATTATTAAAACACTGCAAACACAAGAGCGAGAATATTGAGCGAACGTCTGCTGAGCAAACCACAGAAAGTGAGAGGCTGCCGACTCTGTCCTACTTTACTGGAACTGACGCTAGTGTACCGGGACAGAGCGCTGATCAGACCCGACTGTTTTTCAGCCTCAAACTCTTAACTCATCACAAAAACAGTTTTTTAAAGTTACCATTTCCCCTCAAAGAATAATTTATACTCTGCCTCCGTTATGGCCGGGCTTGTTTTGTGTCCGGGCCAGTGACATGAAGTAATGAGCCTTGGCCAGACATCGATGTGCATGCGTAGAGCTTGTTGTTTTGGAGGAAAGGCTGGAACTCCCGGCAAACACACACACACACACACTCAGAGACACACACACACACACACACACAGCCTAGCGTGTATAGTGGCTCACGTCATCAAGCCTATTCCTGTGGTGAGTCACTGCTTCACATCTGGCTTGCAGTCTGCCCTCAGCTTAGCCTTCACCACTTCAGCTTCTCCTCATCTCTTCCATGTCCTCCTCTGAAGTCTCATCTGACTCTGACCTACGCCACGACTAATTTTAATTGATGATACATTTTCAAACAAACGAATCGATGAGCTGTTCGGTCCTTGGAATTTTCCAAGGGTCACGCAGATGTCATAAAATTTCCTGTTTTGTCGCAATCCAAAGCTGAAAGATTTCGATTTCCCATTGTGTAGAGCTGTGCCCCTCAAGCTGGAAGTGATGACATCTTCAAAGGGTTGCGTCTTAAACGTGGTTGCCATTGGAAAAGCAATTTAAGATTACATTTTCAGATGAGGACATACTCGATTTGCCTTTATCTCCAAAAATTTCCCCAGAGTCAATCAGATAAATGTTGATTATCAAGAAACTCTAAACACCTCCAGATAAATAGCGAGAAGTGACATATATCTGAGAAAACTGGATAATTCTTGATGGTGGCTTTCCTTTAACCCTCTCTTATCTCCTTCCACCTCCTCCTCCTCTTTCTCCTTGTACTTTTCCTTCTGTCCACCTCAGTCCTCTCTCCACTGGAGGACCTCAGGCTCTAGAGCACATGAGGGCTCTTCTGAACACTGGCCCTTCACAAGTGAATCATATTACCTCCGAATCGAATGACCCGACCGCCTCAGCCGATGGTCTCGGGCTGGTTTGCATGATCTGAGGGACGTGACAGGCCTTTCCCCGATTCGCCTAGCAAATGCTCCCCCCCCCCCCCCCGCCCGAACTTCCCCTCCTCCCGCCCCACATCGGCAGTTATGACAAAAGGCGAAGGAGTAAATTCTGGTCATGAGCCTCTCTTTCCCATGACCGCTGAGAGTGCTGGTAATTTCAGCTGTGCTGCAACGAGGAATGACTGCAATGTGAGCGCAGACGCCGGGATGTCCTGTTGCAGCCCTATATCACCCTGATGACAGGAGCGACAAAGACAAACTCCGCTTCAGAGGCTCTGGTATCTATTTTGGCTTGTGTTACAGCCGGTGTGCTGCGCCGGTGCGCTGCGCCGATCCGCCACGTTTGAAACCCCAGTTCAAAAAGTCCTGACGCAAAAGAGAGAGGAAGCACGAGGGGGGGGGGGGGGGGGGGTCATTAAAAAAGGTGCTCCTGAAGGGAAATACCAGAACTCAGAGTGCTGCAAGGGGAGCGGGGCTGAGGGTGTCTTCTGGTGCGGCCAATGCAAAAGCCTTGTGTCCAAGTGTGTGTGTGTGTGTGTGTGTGTGTGTGTGTGTGTGTGTGTGTGTGTGTGTGTGTGTGTGTCTGCATGCGTGCGAGTGACAACTCATGGCTTTAGTGGAATGGCAGGGCGACAAGCTCACTCCACTGCAGCCGGCGATATCGTGCTTTGACAACACACGCGAGTTGGAACACACGCACAAGGACACAGTCGCACACAGTCACACACAGTCGCACTCACACAACTTCCTTATGTTTTTTGGAACATATTTGACTTGTTCGATTTTTTGGTTTCTTTTCAAAAAAACAGAGCGTGTTTCCATTTTGGATCCTGCGACTGTAAGCGACACCGATTTATCTCTGGCTGCAGTACACAGGAATCTGAACATTCCTGCTAATCACTGTGTGCAAAGTTCAATCGTAATCACAGCCAACTTGTTAGTATCTCTTAGGAAACAGTAAAGTCAGGATTCCCAGCCAGCCAGCCATCACAATCAACATTCCTCAGGAAGGTTACAAAACCCATGATTTCACACAACCCAGCTCTGATTGCTGCTGCTGCTGCTAGAGGACGATCCTATCTTGTGTTGTTTAAAAAAAATCTCCTGCAGCTCGCCAGAAGAAAATGCAACAGAATAAAGGAGACACATTTTTCAGAGCTCAAAACTATATTGACACACTCGCAACTAATGAATAGTTTGTGTGAAGATATCTATTTTGTACTCAGGAATGCAATCATAACAAATGGCGACACGCAGAGGTCTCTCTGCTCTGCCCGAGCCCGCCGCCAGGAGCACCACCTACGCTCTCTGAGTCAACAGAGCTGCAGCGGCCCTGGCAAAACACCAGGAAGTGACCACATGAAAGCGGACAGTGACAGGAAGCAGCGCTGACTTCCTGCCTCACAGGATACGCGGCGGTCGGGGAGGCAGTGAAAAAAGGCCTGGAATGCAGAGCCGCAGCGTTGTGAGCCAAGTGGACGCCGCAAATTCAGCCTCCTCCCCCCCCCCCCCCCTCCGTCCCGCCTCGCCTCCTTCAGCCGCCACCCCCCAGTGCAGTTTATGTTTAGCAACGGGCACTAATCTCTGATGTCACACTATATCTGTTCAATGAGAGTAATGCTCACTTCTGAAAATGAATTACACGATTTGATACGTCACCACTCAACAAGTGACTGCAGTGCATCTGGCTAGTGTGTTTGTGTCTGTGAGAGTGTGTGATGGGGGGGGGGGGTGTTTAAAGGAAGAGAGAAAGACGGGTTGTGTGTGACAGAGTGGGCACGGACCAGTAAAGAACACACTATGCTGGTTTAAACTCCCTCACTGGCAGCTCCACTGAAAGGCGACAGTGTTCGCTACATCACCCTCTTTTCCTCTCCTTCCCTTTCTGCTTCTCCTCCCTCTTTTAATTCCCTTCTCCTTCTCACCTTCCCTCACCTCCTTCCTACACAGTGTCTCCTTCTTTGTTCTCTCCTTACTTCCTTCCTTCCTTCTACATCTCTTCCTCTCTTTTAACTTCCTGTCTCCTCCTTTCTTCACCTTGTTTCCCTCTTTCGTCTCACCTCTCCTCATTTTGTTTCCTCACTTGTCCTCCTCTAACCTCCTCTGTTTTTCTTCCTCCTCCTCAGTTTTCTTCCTTGTCCTCTCCTTCCTACTCTGCTTCTCTTTATTTCTTGTCTTCTCCCTCTTGCCTTCTCTCACCTTGTCTCCTTCATTGTCCTATCCTTTCTTCATTCAGTTTCCTTCCTCCCCCCTAGACTTCACCTCCTTTCTTCTACATATTTTCCTCTCTTTTCACTTCCTGTCTCTCCCTTCTTCACATTGTTTCCCTCTTTCCTCTCCTCATCTTGTTTCCTTCCTTGTCCTCCTCTCACCCCGCTGTTTTTCTTCCTCCTCCTCATTTTTCTTCCTTGTCCTCTCCTTCCTTCTCGGCTTCTCTTTATTTCTCATCTCCTCCCTCCCTTTCCTTCTATTCCTTTCTCTCACCTTTTTCCTACACCTTATCTCCTTCTTTGTCCTCTACCTTCCTCCTTCAGTTACCCTCCTCCTTTTCTCTCTGTCTTGCCTTGACTTATGTCCCCTCCGTCCTTCTACATCTTTTGTCATTTAACCTCCTGTCTCCTCCTTTCTGCAAATCATTTCCCTCCATCCTCTCATCTCTCCTCATCTTGTTTCCTTCCTTGTCCTCCTCTCACCCCCTCCGTTTGCCTTGCTCCTTCCTGTAGTTTTCATCCTTATCCTCTTCTGCCATCTCACCTTATATCTCCTCTCAATTTCTCTCCTCTCCTCCTCTGCTTTCTCTTGCAAAACAGTAGCCAACCACCTGCAGCAAAACTGAAGACACGCTCAGAGTCTCTCAAATGTCAACTGATCTAATGAGAAGAAAGAAAAAAAGCCCCAGAAGGGAGAAACACCACCTACATGCAGGGCTGCTTTGAATCGAGCGAAGCCACAAGTGAAACCTCAGCTGCAAAGGCCATGCAGCTACAGGTATGACGAGTCTGCAGCCCTGCTCGCCGACCGAGAGCGTGCAGCAGGTTCAAACCCACACACCATCGGTTCTCTGAGCAGTTTCACATGCACTTATCAGAGATCTGGAAGTGATGAAATTAAAAAAAAAGATGTGGTTTGCCTGCAGTATTTCCCGTGAGCTCATTAGAGAGAGACGGTGCTGTCCTGAGCAGGCGTTCTCACCTCTCATTACTCAGCCTGCGCAGTAGGTGTGTTCTTTCAGTGTAAGTAGTTATTTTCTGTGTAACGTCTGCGGCTGCAGAGAGGACGACCTATAGAGAAGGTACAGCACTATTTCTAACCACCAGAGTAAGTCGCCGTTAGGCTGAAGCTTGATTATGTCTGGAGCTTTGTGCTGAGTCCGGCTGAGTTGGAGCAGCGCGGTTAAGACAGAAAATGTGTAAAACCTGTTATTAGGCTAACACCAGCTCAGCAGGTCTGCCTGCTTAACATCAGCTGGGGCTGAGCACACAGCTCCAGGTGAGATGGCGGCCTGCTGGGAGACTAGCAATCACTGAGATCACAGACTCATCACAAGATGTGCTCACAGAGGGTTTCTCTTCCCTCAGAGCCAGAGGCACTCCGCTGATCCAGAGGCCGATTACAAGCGATTCCATCAGATTATAAGAGCAGGTTCGCTAAAGGTGGCGCTTTGTGGTAACTTTCAATAGAATGAGACCAAAATAATAATACTGCCTGGAGTTAGAGCAACCCAGACATGAGCAAGAGGTAATGGTTATTTTTATAGAGTCATGTCTTCTTGGCTTCGAATAACATGAGTTAACTCCACTTTAAATAGTTTTTGGTGCAGAGAGAAAGTATCTGGTACAGAGAACCAAGACCTGACAAGTGCTGAAGGATGACATCAGACGTCTGCTCAGATTTGGGCTCTTATAGACGCCTTCTTTTATAAGAAACTTTCAGTTATTTTATCTTTATCTATCTTACTTTGGCAAATTAAGTAATCGATACATAGAGATGAGTATCGCCAATAACCTTCTAACCTTATTTTCGAAAAAATTACATGAAAAAGGCTTAATTGTGCCTTATGATTCACAGGATTTTATTGTTATTGGTGAGTTTGGGCTTGTATAAGACATATTTCCAGTATTTAATCTGCAGGCTGATAGTTCAAGTGATGTGTTTTATTGGAAATTAAAGGAAACTGACAGAATATCTAAGAAACCTTTGGGATTTATTGACCTTCATGCATATTTGTTCACACGCACACGCACACGCACACACACACACACACACACACAGGCACAAAAAAGCATTACACCTTGACATTAGCACATTCATAGAGCAATCAAAATAGCCTGTGATGACCTCATATGTTTGCACTTTGATAAGTTATCATCAGCACCAATATTGAGCAGGCCAGGGATAATCACTGACCTATTTACTAGAGTCAATACAGCAATGATCATAAAAGGCAGGGGAAATAAAAAAAAAGCCGGGCACAGGAAATGTAAAACCTTGGGCCTTTTTTCATTATTTACACAGTCGGTTTGATTAAAACAGCCTGGAGAAAAATAGGAAAATGACTGTTGTCATTAACGTTGCTGGGAGAAAGCAACACAACACAGCACCTCAGGTGTGTCTGGCTGCACAGGAATAAACAGGTCACTGTTAGCAGGGATATAAAAAGAAATCTGTTCTACCACAATTTGTTTTTTTTTAAACTCTCAGATTAAAAATGGAAACTGACCCTAGGATCTGGTTCGAGACAGAAATAGGTTGTTTCTGCCCTCTCGCTCCATCCTGCCTCTTTGTGAGTCTCCTGTAACTCTCTCGTACATTTCTTTCTTGCTCTTTTGCGATATCATACACGTACACCACTGGCCACAGCTGATCGCACACTCGTGTTGCAGTCCAAAAAAAAAAAATCCTTTTTCTCACCGGCTGACGTCAACTTCCAATAATTCAATTTGACGAGCAGAGGGGAGAGAGCTGGACCTCGGACACAGAGCGCTCACTGTGGAGCTCCCGAAATTCACTTAAGAGTTCTATGAGCGCGAGTCGCAGGCAACAACTTCCACAAAGTACCCTCGTCGAAATCGCTCATTATCAGACGCTGAGAAATACGACTATTAGAAAGCACAGATGGGGAGGCAGAAAACCCAAGTCATGCAGGAGCAGAATCTGTCTGCAAATGTATTTACTGACAGCCTCTTGGCAGGATCTCCTTTTCACGATCTTCTGCAAGGAATCTGAGTGCAACCGACTGCCCTCCCCCCCCGATACACACAAACACACACACACAACTGAACGTGGACGCCTGAGCCAATGGGGATCACCTACAGACAACTGATGAATACCCATGCGAATGGTTTTGTGCATATGGCGAGAAGAAGCAGAGCCGACTGACACTTTAGCGTCTTTCCTCACGGTATGATGGTGTGAGATTTTTAAGCGGCGTGGAGGGGCTATTAGGGAACTTCCTGCTGCATTGTATCCGCACAGGAAGAGCTGGCCGGTCCTGATACCGATCCCACCGATGCCTCTGGTTTCTGCGCAGAAAGTCGAAGGCCCTGCTAAGGTGCAACGGGAGAGACTCGTGGGTTCAAGAGCCACCACTTCCTAATCAAAACTCTGGAGTCTGACAGGGCAAAACAAGAGGAAGGAGGAAGGAGGGGCCCTCGTCCAGGTAGACTGTTCCAGCAGGATTACAATAGCAGATACAGCTCTCACTGTACATCTATAGAGATACAAGTGACCCCACTTGAGATTTGGCCAAACAAACAGAACCTGGTGAGAAAATGATAAATCACCTGCTGTTTCCCTTTAGTTTGGCCGGCAAGTGGCCCGACTCGTGGACAAATTACCTCTGACAGAAAAACTTGGCCTACCGGGCAAATGACTGATCATAGATTATAACTTTAAAAAACATAATCAAGTCGTCAAATAGTCTACTACTACTACTACTACTTCTTGGCTATGAAATCCAATATGGCTTTTGGATGTGATTAACTTTCAACTGTCGCATCAATTGCTTTCATCAAAGTGTCGACTGACGCTTCAAATCTTTTTCATGGTTCCACTTCATGACACTTTAAATACTTTCAGTGCTTCTCCAAAAAATACTTTCCCAACCAAACACTCAACATTGTACAACATGTTAACCTATTTTCAAAAGCTCTAAACTTTGAAATATTCTAAAACGTCCACATTTTAGGGCAAAAAATATACTTTTACAAAAGAAAGAACTGTTCTATCTGTATATGAAACATTATTTACAGTATAATATTGTAGATTTTAACTCTTTCATCCAACGTCACTGAACCTGAAAGGCCTCGGCTGAGCATAACTGTGTGATTCACGTTACGTTTTGTGTTTATTTCCTACTGTACACATCCCGTTCATGAAAACTGTTGCACCTAGTTTTGAAATAATGACCCAGCAGCATGTTTAGCAGCAGTCGGAGCTCGGTGTTTACGTGCTGAGCGTCCTCTCTCTCTCTCGTGCTCACTGATTTCCTGACTCAGACTGGAGCGGCACGTAGCTCATGTGTACAGACAGGGACCGGGTTGTGCTGGCAAAGCTTACCATGCTAAAATATGTGCATGTGTTGCTATGCGCAACACAATGCGCGTCTGTAAATGCACAGAGCAGTGTCTGTGGAGCGGGGGTATTTTTCGCCTGTGATCAGCGGAGCGGCTGGGCTGGGCAGCTGCCTGCTCCGCCCGGATAAAGCTGCAGTGTGTGGACCGCTACACGGTGCCTGCTTGGCGGCCTGCGTCCAAAGGCCTGACCCACCACTGCAGGAGGGGGGGGGGGGGGAGCAAGTGTTTGGGGGCGGCTATATTTCTAAGCTTGTTACCCCAGCGGGGATATCCCCGAGGTGTCTTTATGGCTGAATGTTGATCAAACAATAAATGTTCACTCGCTTAAAGAGCTGAATGTTTACTGCTGCGATCCAGCAAATGGCCCGGGGTTGGGTCTGATAAAGACATATCTTATCTGATCTTGACAGGATTGTTTTATGACACTGAAAAAGCAGGATGAGTAAGAGATAAAAAAAAAAGTTTTATAGTAACCACACAACATGAATGGGGATGTCACGGGAGCTCGATGCCAAAAGAAAAATACAGTACAGCACAGTAAATAACAAAAAAACATTTATTTTGCATTTGAGACAGATCATCAGAGCCGGCAGAGTGCAAATGGTGCCACAGAGCACAGTGTTCATAAAGGGCAAATATTATCTTGTTTGGGTTAATGTAGCGACGGCTCTTCACATCAGACAGGCTGCCGTCATTGCCGTTGAGTGTGTCAAAACAATTTCTAAATGAAAGGTTTCACCCGACTGCTCTGTCACCTTGATAGTCATTTTGTACTACCACTTGCACCGTGTGTGTGTGTGTGTGTGTGTGTGTGTGTGTGTGTGTGTGTGTGTGTGTGTGTGTGTGTGTGTGCAGCAGCCTCGGTTCCCTGCTCTGTTTTGAAAGAGTTGTGTGGATTCAAGGGTACTGATACAACTATCAATTTTCGGATATCCCTATGTCATGAGCACTTGTTAATGAGGTGTGTGTATGAGATTGTGTGTTGCTGTATGTCCTCTGCCATTGCAATTTGCTTTGTATTGTGAGAGACGGAGCCAGCAAATGGTTGCAAGTGAAGAACTGTGGGTAAAATCACAAAGGAAAATGATTTGGGCTTTTAAATCTTTCTGCCTTTAAATGTCCTTGGATATGTCCAGAATCCGTGAAGCGGGTTTGAAAAGCAAGCTGTGATGTACTTACCTGTTTGATGGTTCTAAAATAAGCTGGATTCAATCTCGGCCACAAATACAAACTATCTTCAGAAGGAAAAATAAACTCTCTGAGACATAACGGAACCATTATATAGTCCATCATCACAAAGTAGCTCTTTTCACAAATTCATCATGAAAAGGAAATAACAGCAACACATAATATGTCAGAGATTCTATCAAGTGAACAATTACTTTAATGGACTCTGCTCTTATGTCATGGTTATGTAAACAGGAATAATCATCCAAATTATCTTTTTTCAATGCTGAACTAATGTTTAACATGAACATATAGGTCTGTTTAACCTTCATCAATTATTATTATTTTTAAATGATCACCATGTTGCTGTTCTTTGTCCTTGTTGCTGTTACACCAGCGCTATCGGTCTGATGATTACAGAAGTCTGTCCGTCCGCCTGTCTGTGACTCTCAGGAATCGTTCATCTTATCAGCTTCACATTTGGCATTTGTTCATTTCACTGCCTGGAAAAAGGCCAGTGTTCACAAAACAAAACCAAAAGCCTAAAAAGGTGCCGCTGGGTGTTTTCATTTCCTCTGGAACTAATAGATGAGTCTGTGTGACTACAGAGCTCAACATTCAATCTCTCCTCCAGCGGCTATCAGAAAACCCCCTTATCACCAGTTGTGAGCATATTTGTGAGGAACAGTAGACGACAAGTGTGACATTTAACCCAGGGCACCAAGACCTGGACCTGGCATCCCAATCAGAGGGGCCATTATCAAGCTGGCAGCTGTACAGGAGATGTAAACCAAAGCCTCACTCACAAAGCATTGACTTTGGCTCCATTCAACTGAAGCCCATACAGTATTTATTAATCCGATTATGAGGGAACCACAGGGTAATTACCACAGTGTCTCAATATGAGGGTTGTGGTGAAATGATCCCATGAAGCTGTGACAACCACCAACAGCTATTTGTTTCCCAATTCTGAGGGGAAGCGGAAGAATGAAAAAAAAATATGAAGGGAACGCTGGAGGAGGAAGAAGACCCTGACTCTGATGACATCACTACCGTGTGGCTGCACAGCGCCACCGGCTCTCAGAGCGCTCACTTCCTATCGGGCTGAAACCCGCCTCTCTTAAGACGCAGAGGAGCAGATGGTGCAGAGACATCCACTGAATTTAACTGTATGTTCTGGCAGGAAATATGAAAATGCATGATTACAATGAAAACATTAAATTTCTGCAACGTTTAAATGAATGATTTCTCCTGCGTTGGTGTCTTTCTGCAATTCTGATTCTTTCTGTCAAGAACGCTGGAGAGAAATGATGAGTTGCAAACAACAGATTAAAAAAAAACTCAGCCATATTTAAGTTCCAATATTAGTGCAGAATACAAGATATGGAATGTGTAGATCCTGGCAGATGACCAACAATTTCATATTACTCCTATGGCTGTCAGGAATAAACCTCTAAATGTCCCAGTTCGAATTTGCAGGCCCAATTGTGTGAATATGTTTTTGGAGACACACAACTCTCGAAGGATAAGCGCTATACATACTGGATGAGACGATGGAAAAGAGTCTTTAAAAACAATGGAAATATTAATGATTCTAGATCATGCCAACACCAAATCTAGTGTTTCCATTCATTTCTCTCTTATCTGTCTCTTATCAGGGCCATAAAGAAGTCATTCATAGAAAAACGAGTCCACGTCCGACTACATGTGTAGGTCGGCAGTTCCTCGAATTCAGCGGAGGAATCTGAACGAGGAGGCTTTCTTGAAAACTCAAGATGCCACACTGAGACTGTACAGCTCATCTAAGTTCAATCTATTAATAGCCAGACAAACTGCATTTCTCAGCTTTCAGTTTAAAGGTGCAAAAATAACAATATTTCATACTTGCTTTGGAAATTGCAGAGAGAGAGAGAGATCTAGTTTGGACAATTAAAAAAACAACAATATGTTTGAATCCCTGTGGAACGAGCTCGCGGACTGAAACCCAACTGCCCCCGAGTGGGGGGGTGTTTTCCTTTAACGAACACCATGTCAGCCAAGGGCCTCGCTTTACAACAAACACAAAAGCGCTTCAATGTCGCAACTCCAATGCAGACCTGCAGACTGAACACTCCCGAGGGCGGTTTGGTTACGCTGCTACGCACTTTGACCTTGAAAACAAACTATCAGTTCCTGCGGCAACAGAAGCGGAGATCCCGCTGTGTGTGTGTGTGTGTGTGTGTGTGTGTTTGTGTGTGTTTGTGTGTGTGATGCTGCAGTCATATTTGCACTTTTCATTAGAGTCGCATTTGAATTCCCAGCATGCCACGCAGCTACAGAGCACCAGACAGTGTTCATGTATGTAACGGGGGGGGGGGGGAGTGCATGTGTGTTAATGCCTGGCCAGTCTGACAGGCACCGTGCATAATCACTTTAGGGCAGGAATTGCACAACAATGTGGGTCTGGGTAATGCCTGTGGTTTGGGGCCCTCAGCGGTGAGCCGTCCCGTAAAAAAAAAAAACTGTGTGCCTGAGGACACTTCACACACACATAAACACATAGACACACACAGACACACACACACATACGGTATATGACGTTTTTAATGTGTGAAGAATCATCGAGTTGTTTCACTTCTTCACTGGAATGGTGAAATAACTTAGAATCCGTACGACTGTTCCTCTTCTCGCCCCCCCAAAAAATCCCCCAAACAATGCTGAGGTCTCCATGCTCACCACACAGGAGATTTGTTTCTTCACAGTTTTTCCCACTGATGAGAAGATGAGACGGCAGACAGAGCAACAGTGTAGTCTGTGAACACAAACCGCCATGCCTGGGCCGAACCCACAGCCCAGAAAGAGACGATCACGTGCTCCCATCCCGCTACTACCAAACCCACACGGGGGAAAAACAAAACAACGTGACTCACCCTAAATGACTGTTTACCTGATAGTGGAGCTGGATGTCAACCATCTTCTGGACTCGAGCGTGAAGCGCCCTGTGTGGGCACTGACTCCCCGCTCGTATCTTTTCGTATCGTTTAGTCCTTGTGCAGTTAATTGAGGATACACACCCACTGGCCAACCTGTCCCCTGGTCCACAGCCAGGACGCAACCAAAACAAAACTCTGGAGGCAGGAGCGCTGCGGAGCTTGAGTGATGAGGTGGGTGTTTAAACACCAGTGTAGACGTTTTACATGATTTGTTTGAATTCACTAAATGAAAGGGGGATTTTCCTGGGACGTTTTCAGTGGGATAAAGGTTCTGTAAGTGTAGAGTCATCAGCTGTGGAACCGGAGGAGTCACTGACAAGAGGATGTAAATATCTCTTCAGTGAGATGTTATTCTTCAGCAGTTTGAATAGATCATGCTGAGGTTAAGTTGTTGACCTACATATTTATATATTGTATAAAGATTGTTAAAGGTAAAGGTAAAAGAACAGTAAGAGCACAAACGTTCAAAGATATTTACGCATCGATGCACGTCATAATGTGACGCCAGAAAATGTGCAGCCTCAGTATCAATAAAAATGAAATACTTGAGTATTATCTAATATTCTTAAAATAAAAAATAATCCAATATCGGATTTTTTTGAGAGGGAATCGAATTCAAATTCAATCTGTATGATAGAAACAAATTTGCTTTCCTTGCTATGACGAGCACTGGAATTCATTACATAACATTTCACCGAATCGTAAATTCAATTAAGAGAGAATTTCAAAA
Organism: Platichthys flesus; assembly: GCF_949316205.1. Lineage (NCBI taxonomy): Eukaryota > Metazoa > Chordata > Actinopteri > Pleuronectiformes > Pleuronectidae > Platichthys > Platichthys flesus. The sequence continues at coordinate 24,067,648 of NC_084948.1, read as the reverse complement.
ATACGTTTTTCTTTCTTTTCCGCTGCGGCTCGGAATCGGTGCAGCCAAGACGAGTCCTTGGTGTCGAAAATAAAAAGATCTGGAGTGAGCAATGTTTAACAGAGGGTTTGGAACCACCGAGGAGAAAATCAACCCCCAGCAGATAAACACTGTGGGGGGTTTGTTGTATGTAGCAACAGCGATCGTAATTATTGACAATTTGAAGTTATTTACATGTTAAAGAGGCCGTGCACGTTATTTAAGTAGAAAAAGAAACTTGCTGCATTGCACCAACACAATCTTCCTGTAGTGAATATGACTATAACTGTGAAGCCTCTTCGACAACCACACAGACAGATTAACAACGTCCCCTGTGGCAGACCTGCTCCCCCGTGTGCCATCCGTCTCACGGCTCTTGTCGTTGCCTACCGGTTTTTCTTTCACCACATTCTGGCCATGCGTTCAAATGTTTACAGGCAAACTATGACCCAGGCAGCACACACACGTGGAATCAATCGTCCATAGCGGTCTGAGGTCAAACTGATCTGACTTCATATCCCCAGAATGGCCGGATCCACAAATAAACACACATGTACCACGCACAGACGTAAACATTCAAACGCCATGTGACATCCCCGGCTGTGCCACACTGACCTGTTTTCGCTGCCTCCCTTCGGTCTGCTGAGGTTTGAGGCAGCGATTAACTTCCTAAAAATGTTTCTGGGCAAAAGGGGAAAAGAGGCGAGATGACAACAGAAGAATGCCGACGCTGCGGCCGAGAGGAAAACAAACGTGCATGTTGTGAAATCCGCGAGGCTACGGTTACATCACTTTGAAGATCTGAATATTTTTTCCACTCATCTGCATCATATCTTAAAAACAGGCTGAGCCCGAAGCACATACGCACTTGTTGAGCTTGTTCTTTAAAACTAACTTTTGATCAAACTAAAACTACAGCAAACCAAAAGATTCTAGTTTTTAAGTTTTGAAACTTGTGACGGGCATTTCCACTTTTTTTTTTACGAAAACCTGACTCTTCAATTCCTCAGTTAAAGGAGAAAACTGTTAATCGATGTTAGAAAATACTCTTTAACACAGTCACGGTGTCTTGAGGGCATCTTACACATGGCAGATCAAAGACACTCGGGTATTGTTCATCAGTACTCAGCTGCTTTTTAACACCCCTGTGTGTGCCAGTCATGGTGATTCAGCACATCCAGTGATTTGCAAAGCAGAGGGGGTGAAAAAAGAAAAGGCCACTTGTAAGGAAATACTGGATTAAAATCAGCTGGAGAGAAAAGGAAAGGAACTTTATCACGCCACGATAAAAAAAAGAAGAAGAAGGGAACGATATAAAAGCCTGTGCTGGAATGCTCCCTGTGTCGGCCTGTCTGTCTGTCTGCCATTGTGTCTGTGCATCTGCCAGCAGCAGGGCTTTAATTATGAGGCCCAGGTTATGTGCTTACACACACACACACACATGCACATGAACGCACACATACAGGAGACTAGCATCCCACATATCTCTAACAGTGCCTCACAGTTCCGCTGACTAACCAGTGGCACCAGACTTTGGCCTGCGGCTCCCTGATTCCAGTAAATGTCTTGTTATGCAACTCCTAACAAGTGTCACCCAGTCTGAACTTAGAGCATTCCGAGTCTCCCCACTGCTCTCGCCCTCTTTCTCTTTATCTCTTAATTCTTTTTTTCCCCTCCTCTGAAGACAGTGAGCGGTTGCTTCGGCAGGGTTCGACCGAGGGGGCGTCCGCTTACCCCTGTCGTAAATCGCCAAGTGTGGGACGGCCCGGCTTTGTGCAGGAGCAGAAAACCAGGAGGGGAGAGTTCGGTGGCAGTGCGAGCAGGAAATGGGGAGGAGGGCGAGGAGAGCTGCGTCTCATTGCCTGAGAAACACAGCTGCCCTCATGTCTTGGGGCAAAGCCAATGTTGGACTCCTCAACTGGCTCAGGGGGGTGAGATGTGTGTGTGTGTGTGGGTTGAACCAGTAGAAACAGGAGGACTGCTGTTCTGTCCAGCTCCTTTTCCAGCTACTACACACTCAGACCCACAGAAACAGGCAGTTTGCGACTGGTGATCAAGTAAAACCAGCTTTGTGCTCCTTCAGGATTAACGCCTTAATTCTTATAGCTTCTGTATTTCTTTAGAAGCTCGATTCATGGGAACAATTAGTTCAGGTTACGAACACGTCTGCTTAAAGCACAGAACATAAATCTGTGTGTTGATAACAATGTCATACACACTTGAGACATCTCTGCTTGTGTTGCCTGGGAAGTTGGCAACACAAGCCAGAATACCGTAATATCAAATCTACATTAATTTTGCATTAACATAATAAAGTGTTTCAGCTATATGATTAATCAAACAGTCATTACCACAAAAACCTTTGAGCACACTTTCCTACAGTATGATATTGTGAAACAAAACATGACTGTGATCATCCGCTTTTCTAATCTATTTATCAAACCACATGTGTGAATTAGACGGTTATTATTAGATGTATTATTATTAGATGGGCTGATTATGCTGTCAAACTTCTTGGTTACTCATCTGTGTCAAGATAGATTAAAATAATACTAACGGTAGATTCTGTATCGGAGTCACAAACCTGAATATTTTGAATGTGAAGTTTCAGTTTTTCCTGAAATCTCATGAATATCAATCAGATCCATGACATGAGACCTTTCCCCTGCTCCAACACTCCCATCCTGACCTATCCCAGTGTCCCCTGTGATACCCCCTCCGTGTTTACAGTACGAGTGAAGTGGGATGGGAGTCAGTGGGTGCATTAACATGGTAATGACCCCCGTACCGCTAGCTGTACAACCTGCTCGGACCTTCGTGTTTGTCTGCCAGTTTGTTTTGAGACCCGTGGGAGTGTTTACCAGCATAGGCTGTGGAATTTTCGGGTCAAGGGAGCAGCATGTACAGAGACAAACCTATGACCGAATTGATCTCGATACCGACTTCAAAGCCGTCAAGCTCCACCTGCTGCAACCAAATATTTACCCGCTGGTGACGTACGAGTAGTAGAGAAATACAGGAAAGAACAGATTTTGGCCGGCAGGCCAGGATGAGTGTGTACTGTGTGTTGTCCTGTCTTTATGCATGTGTGCTGCAGCCCCTTCCAACATCTTGCAGAGTCGAAACCAGTCTATTAGAAATAAATAACCAGCTCGAAAGAGTGGTTTGGTGATACATAATTCGTGCCATCTGTTCCTCTTACTGTTGGACAGTGGCCTGTGCTAGGGCCAGTGTCCAGTCCACTTGCAGAGCCTCTCCAAGCTGGTCCCACCTGGCACAACTGTCCTCAACATTCACACTGTTGCAGAAGGCCTGAGAAGTGTGGAGGCTGTCGTGACTCAGCTCCGACACGACCAACTGTGGAGGATCAGCAGCGCTGTGAAACAAGCTCGGCCTCCAACAATTACAAAGCAGACAGCCTTAATCAAAGATTAATGAAAACTTAATTTGCTGCAGCTAGTTCAGTTCAGGAGAGCGTGTGCAGTGAGATCATCCCTGGTTCTGTCGTTGAGGTCGACGTCTTATAGCAAAACGTCAAAAATAATCAGCCTGTGTATTCTAACTGTCAACCAGGGAACATCTGCCCAATATTTCCACAAACCACAGAACTTTATTTTTCTCTTGAGGGTTCACTGGTTGAGAATAGAAGAGTTTGAATGTCTCTAGTCAGTTTGTAAAGCTGGTGTCTGTGAAACAAGGTTAGCCACTTAATGTAGATTCATATGATCAGTCAGATCAGATTGTAAATAATGATTGACAACCTGTCTCTTTTTCCTCTCACAGTATAAAAGCAAAACTATCCTGGATACAGGCGACGCCATATTGTGCAGGTGACAACAGGTGTTTAGGCAGTAGGGATCAAGTTGATCATATCAGGAGGAACTACCTACAATGACAGAAACCATCTTTAAGGAAAGTGCCGGCCACCAGGGGGCGATCACGATGTTTGGGTTTACGAGGGGTTGACATGTCGTTGTTTATAATCAAGACAAAACATAAGAGGATTGTCGAGGATGAACAGGATCACTATTATACTGGGGGAAAAAATAGATTTGTTACTGGAAAAACTATTTTCCAGTATGTGTGGAGAGAAATTATTTAAATACTAATTGAATCAATAATTGTTTTACATTAAAGGGTCATTAAGGGAAGAAACAACATAACAACAAAATGTCACTCTAGAAAAAAATCTGCAAATTACCAGTTTACATCTTCAGGTTCACAACAGAGGCTTTCTGTCCTCGGCTCGTAAGTGAGTTCCCTCCGAGGAGACAATGTGCGATAGCCCCCCTGTGTGGAACCGAGGGGAGCTCTATGAATAACTCCCCTTGCAGCAGTGAATGGCACTTTTCTTTCCCACAGCATTACTCAGCCTGCACCCCCCAACATGGCAGGATAAGCAGCGAGCCCAGGCGGCGGTGGCTGAGTGCCCCTCGCCGGAGCCGCCAGTCACACACAAACAGCTGAGCGGACGCAGAGATGGCGAGGAAATTCTGATTTATCGGCGAATTAATGAAGGTGTCTTCGCCTCTGTGCCTCTTTTCTTTGAGATGTAAATGATCTACTCTTGTAGTTAATGATGCTTGAGACAATTAACTTGAAGCCATTTGTCTTAACTGCACTCGGCTATGGAATAACTTCTTAATTAGACTGTAACCAATGAGTATCGCTGACAAAGTGATGACCACAGCGTTGGGTCATGGTCGACGAGCGGCCGGTGTGACTCCTGACAATCACGTGGCCGAGAGAAAACTATATGTTGTCCACCAAAATGCTTAGGAGATCATTTTCTAAGTAAAAAGAATAATAATATGAAGTTTCTCCTACATTTTAAAGTCAAATTTAATTCAGATTTTTCTCTGTTGATGCTCGAAAGCCAGAGAGGAAGATTCACTTCTCACTGGAAAACAACTTTTCTCTTTTCACGCAAAAATTTTATAAATGGGGACGAAAGCCTTTAGAATCAACCCTGTGATATTGTGATGAACACAACAAAGACACACACACACACACACACACTCAAAGTGTGGCCGATATACTATTGGAAGTTTAACGTCTCTCTTACCTACAAACCACAACAAAACCATATGATGATATTGCGATGATGTTTTTCTTCTCATGATCAAACCTACTTGGACGATGTCACCGCCTAGAGCAACATGTCTGCCCGGCGACCGCTTTGTTTACACTGAAGAAGGGGGGGGGGTTTCCACCTTCGTACAATTTGACTGACAGGTTTGACACTTCCACACTCACGTTTTCTGCTCTTGTTTTGTAAACAAAGTGAATATGGAGCCACGTGCTGCTGAAAACAACGTTTGGCAAATTCTAAAAGTTGTGGTTTAGTTGTTTTCATTTTGTATCTGTATATTTTACGCCGTTAAAAGAAGGGGGGGGGGGGGGGGGATCTTGCTGGTTTCTCTGACGGACATGAGTTCATCTCTCAGCACATGAATCAGACATGGGAGTCTGCAGGGGGGGGGGGGGACAACTGGAGAGAAGGAAGAAAGAGAACTGCTTTGAATTTCATCAGCGACCCAGACAGCATAAAACTGAGAGGGGGGGGGGGGGTCATCGTAATAAATCTCTCACTTTGCGACTCTGGGCTCAGTTGGATTTCTCACTGGGAGAGTAGGCTGTCATCAATTCACTGTCAGACACCAGTGGAACTGTGCGTCTCTCCAGAAGGGAGGTTTACGCCCTTCAGTAGTGCTTCAGTGGGAGGGCCTGTCACACCACATCAGAAACCTTTTAAGTCCTTCCCTTGTGTAATGATCTGGACGCTTTCCAGGACACATGCACGCTCTTGGGCATCTTCCTCCTCAGGAAAAACTGCGATGTGACCTTGGACTCTTTTTTTTTTTTTAAATAACAAACTAAGCCCTTTGCTGAAGCACTTCTGAGTGGTGGCTCCAGGACAGTTGAGTCAGCAGACTCAGTGTAAATCACACACTGAGGTCAGATGACTGTGTAAGGTCACGGTGGCCAATGGGTCAGTTTATCTGAATTGCCATGAACTGGATGGATGGATGGATGACAATGGGAGGGATGTTTTCACAAAGAATCAGGAGCTTGAATGATGAACAGTCACTCTTCATGCATGATGCTCGTATCATTCCAGTGTAGAAAAGTTTGTGGTGAAGGAATAAAAAAAGTTGAGGATGGAGACAAATCAGTGCAGGAGAGAAAAGCCCCTGGAGAAATTTGACTAGGATTTAAACATATAGTATGTTGAAGAATAGATTTGGACTATATCAAACATTATTGGAAAAGTTCGTGCAAGAAGTGGCACAGCTTTGCCACACACACTTACAAACACACACACACTTAAACCCACTGCATCTCCTGCATAAAAGCACCACAACGTCAGGAACCACGTACCTTCCATCCTGCAGAGCTGTTGCTGTCTCCTTTATCTTTGAAATACGGAACACTCTTCACCATCCAGTCGTAAATCTGGGACAGAGTGAGTCGGTTCTCGGGGGAACTCTCGATAGCTTTGGTTATGAGGTCTGCATATGACATATTCCCCCACGCGTTCCGCCGGGAGGAGCTGCTCTTCCTCTGGGCAGCGGCGGCAGCTGCAGCCGCGGCCGCCGAGGACGAGGACCCGACCGGGGAGGAGAGAAGAGGCACCTGCTGCTGCTGCTGCTGCTGCTGCTGATGCGGGAGCTGCGGGGTCTGGTGCTGCTGCTGCTGATGATGATGCTGCTGCTGCTGGAGAGGCTGCTGGTGCACGCAGCTCTCCTGACACTGGAAGTCGGTGCACAGGAGAACCGGCTTCTGCTCCGGGAAGTCCTCGCTCTCCTCCAGCAGACTCAGGTTGTTGATGAAGTCGGAGTTGCCGGCGGGCTCCTGCTTCACGGAGGGCACCGGCGAGGAGGTGTTGGAGTCGCCCGGGTTGATGAACTCCGGCCGCGGCAGGGGCCAAGTGCAGGAGCGGGGCCGCGACAGGGGCTCGAAGTCCGGGTCGATCTCCACCAGGTGTGGCAGCGGGGCCGCTTCCGCCATGGTCGAGAGGTGACGGAGCCACAAAAAAAAAAATTAGATAAAATGTAACAATGTCATGAAAATGCGACAGAACTGAAACTCCGGAGGGAAAAAAGTTACAAAGTCGCTTTTTGGAACGTGGAAGAATTCGGGAATGTGTCCGTCAAAAGTGTTCTCCTCCTGGGCGACAGCTCCTCACTTACATCCCCCGGACAGAAACACAACACAGACAGAAGAAGCGTGTCGGTGAAAAGTTCGCTCATGTGGAAGTACAGAGAAAACTTCGCGTCGGTCGGTGATGTTGTGCTCGCGTCTGTTGATTCTGCGCGTTTAACAGCGTGACACGACTTTACTGGAAGTATCCTCTGCTGACACCGCCCACACGTGAGTGACACCGCGGCACAGCCAATCCTCGCCCTCCATTCTCGCCCCCCCCTCCGAGCAAACGTCTTATAAAACTATTCAAACTCTTGTATTCTGTTCAGAAATAAACTTGTTTTAACATATTGCATCATCATTTATATCTTTGCTATTTGTGTTTTTAGGTGACATAGCATTTCAGTCCTCCAGTTACTTCATCCAGTTACATCAATATGATCATTATTCCTCATTATGTTCTTTTATTAGTTTATTTCCCAGTTTATATCTATGGAATATGATAAAATCTCATATTTATTTATATTAAATGGTTGTTTCTCACTCTTGAATCTTGAGGAAAGAGGATGTCGCACCTTGATAAAAATTCAGTTTGAAGAGTTTAGGGACATCTAGTGGTGAAGTAACATGTTGCAGCTGCTCTTTTTGTTTTTGGTATATTTCTGTCTTCCTGTTACTACATTCAGTTACAGCAATATGATTATTTAATTAGTTTATTTGCCAGTTTATATTTATGTAAACCCTTCACAACTTTCTGTCACTAAACTCCATACACAGCAACTTTAATGGTTTTACCTGGTTAAAGGTTCAGTGTGTACAATCTAGGGATATCTAGTGGTGAAGTTGCATGTTGCAGCTGAACCCCCCTCACCTCATCCTCCCCTTCCAAACATGAGTGGGAACCTGTGGCAGCCAGTGTTCATACAAACTCAAAAGGTGTTAAGTTTGTCCAGTTTGGGCTATTGTAAAAAACATGGCGAAATCCTTAGAGAGGACCCACTAAATGTGAATATAAAGTATTTCTATATATATGAATATATCGGGCTCATTCTATGATTAAGAAAACAACAATTTGTACAATTTATATAAAACCCACCATGGAAAACATCACTATGATTATTTTATATTAAAACATATTATTATTATTGTTATAACCACAACACAACTCTAAAGTCTTAATCACGTTTGATTGTTTATAATTATAAATAAGTATCAATAGTTTCTGTTTACACCTGCTTCTCCAACTGGGTCATGTCAAAATGTCTTCTAGGTAAAAAAAAAGGCTTGTACTAGCTGTTGGTCTAGAGTCATCACAGCATAAAACAAGTTAAAGTAAGAAGGAGTTGACAAAACCTAATAACAAATACCCCTAAAAAACTCAATAACATGGGAGATAAAAGTCATAGTTTTCTTAAAAAAACTCAGTATAAAAGTCTAATGAGATTATGAAGAGAAAACTTTTAAAAACAGCCACTCTGATGGAAAGACAGGAGGAAAGAGAGACTGAAACAAAGCAGCTTCTGTCCACAGCTCGTTGTTTGTTTTTGTCCCGGTGTTCTCAGCTACCCTGGACTATGCTGGCCTCTTGTGGTCATTTGTGGGTATGACATTCACACAAACAGGCAGCAGTGCATTACGTTAACACTTCACCAAAATAAATGGTAATAGTAATAATTATTATTATTATGATGATACATTTTATGATTAAACTGTTTTATTTGCATAAGAGACCAATTGTCAAATCATTGTGAGAGGAAAACATAGAACATGAAAACACTAAAAGAATACTAAAAAATAAAACTATTGATCAAATGTTATTTTAACTACATTATGATTTAAATTAAAGATACTTCGAGTACCATGAGAAAAAAGACGTTGGTTTATTACATTTTCTCAGCAGAGTCTACAGTCACCAACAACTTTATAAGCCTGTAGATAATATTTTAGACGTAGCGTAATTATCGTGTTTTATTTTTGCCTGAACACGAACTGTTTCCTGTCGCATCTTAACTTTACCTGTTTGACTTGAGGCAGCGACCTGTGCGCTCCGGTGGGCGCGGCAGTAGGAGGGACTTTTTGCGCACAGGCCTCTGACTTTAAAAATCAGCTGCTGAGAAGTTCCAGCTCCTGTTCAGTTGAATGAAAAACTGTCTCTGAACAAGTCCTTTGCTCCTGGAGAAGACAACACTTTCCGTCTGTGAAGTTACCTGCTGTGGAAACCTGCCATTGGCCATTTTTAACAAGTTACGCTCTTGTGCCGTCATGAATCCACGTGCTGTGCCACAGTAAGTTCTTCTTTACGCGGGAGGAGAACAGAGATTGGAGCAGGGCAGGAAAAGAAGAACACAGGTGAGCAACAAATATATGTGTTACTGTAAATTTGTCTCTTTGTATTTGTGTGTAGGGAGATGAAGATGTGTTTATTAAATAGCCTCAATGTGTTTTGGGATATTTTCAGGTTCTTTGGGAACGCGATGGCTCCACATCCCGTCACCCAGGTCATCATTGACTTCACTGCGGGAGCATTAGGTGGGTTAATCATGATATCCTGCATCATCTCATTGAAGTTAGAATATCACACACGTGTATAATGAACTTGCTTTTTTTATTCCCATGATTCTCACAGAAACAACCCTATTAATGTTTCCTAATTAAAAATGCCTAATTGCCTAATTGATTTAATATAATGATACATGTTATTAATACTGAAACCCTATTTAGATCAAAGATATTAAATCGTAAGAGTTTACTAATGGTGTAATGTTGGCCTGTAGTGACCTCCCCGTAACATATAGGGGTAAGAGGAGATTTAGGTTTTGGTCAGGGAGAAGACATGAGGTCAGCAGGAACCCTCAAAAGTATTGTGAGATTTTTGTTTTTTTATTGTAGAGCATTGTACAGTAAGTGTATTCACAAAGTCATGTCCACAAGTTGTGAGAGCATAACGGTAAAACTGGGAAACTTCTGTGTGTCTCTCATCTCCATCGTGGCGTCTCCTCAGGTGGGACAGCGTGCGTGTTCAGCGGTCAAGCATTTGACACCACCAAGGTGAAGATGCAGACGTTCCCCACCATGTACCGCGGCTTAATCCACTGCTTCACCTCCACCTACAGACAGGTGGGGGTCCGGGGCCTCTACAGAGGCACGACCCCAGCCCTCATTTCCCACATCAGTCAGAACGCCGTGCTGTTCCTGAGTTACGGCCTCTGCCAAGACGCCATCCGCTTCCTGTTTGGAATCGACAAACGGAAGAAGCTCAGGTTTGACACTGATTTTATTAGATTTTATGATGATGAGCTGATGAATTATCAGTCAAACAAGAGATGAGAGCAGGCTCTGATTGGTTATCATTGTCATTGAAACAGGTGTGTCATTACTGTCAGCGGATCTATGGGCGTTGTTGCAACCTCCCTCTGTTTATAGGTTAGTGTGCAGCCTGTGTTTGAAGAAAAACCTGTGAAACTAGAATGACACTCAGTCGGGCCAATGCTACCCGAGGCCGGATAGATTCCATTTCACTGTAAAACCCAGCAGACCAAAACAAAGTCCTGCAATGTTAAGGAAAGTGAGGACATTTTTTTTAGTTGAGTTCTCATTCTGATTTAAATGTCTGGTGGTTAAGAGTAAATGTTGAGAAAGATTTCAGTGAGTTAATGGAACAGAAAGTAGAAAAGAACGTCTCTGAAATCAAACTGTGGAGGAGTCACGTTGCCAGGTCATGACAAAACAAAGTAACAGAAACAAGTGTTTTCTTTTTTTGGAGAAAATACGACTATTTATTTAAAGTACTAAAAGTAAAAGTATTTGTTGAGTGTAGCTTATGCACAGGTGAACCAGGTCTTTGAGGCTGAGGCTCGGCCTAAACTGCTTTGATTGTCTTCTTCACTCCCCCTCGTTGCCCACCAGCAATCTACAGATGGCCGCTGCAGGTTCTTTGTCCTCCATCTTCTCCTCCTTGGCACAGTGCCCCCCCGAGCTGGTCAAGTGTCGCCTGCAGGCCATGCACGAAATGGAGGCATCTGGAATGATCCCAGGCGGAGGGAAGAGGTCGGCAGGTCAAACACAGAGAGAAATTGAGCAGAACTTGTTCAGCCTCGGTTGATTTGCTTTTTCACTGTGTCGTGGTTTGTGTGTGTGTGACTTCAGCACCGTGTGGACGGTAATGAAAACTGTGATGAGGAACAACGGACCCCTGGGTTTCTACCAAGGACTGAGTTCCACCTTCGTCAGGGAGATCCCAGGTTACTTCTGCTTCTTCGGGGCGTATGAACTCTGTCGCTCTACGTTTGCGGGGCACATGGGCACAGAGAAGGACGGAATAGGTACAGTTATAAGATTTCCCTATTATATATATATATATATAACGAGGCATTTTTTCTGGCTACGTTGTGAGAGACATTCTTGTGACCTGGTCCCATGCAGGAGTTCTTCCAGTCATGTTCAGTGGTGGATTTGCGGGAGCTTGTCTTTGTTTGGTGGTTTTCCCCATCGACTGTGTGAAATCAAGGATCCAGGTTCACTCACTAGCTGGGAGGCAACAGGGCTTCATGAAAACCTTCCTGGGAGTCGTACGCACCGAAGGTAAGATGGGATTATCATTTCTATGATTGAAATTTAACTTTACCCATAAATTTGCAACTTCTCAAACGCCGGGCTCCTCCAGTCTTCATGGTGAAGTTTCCTTGGGCAAGATACTGAATCACTGTTCCAGCTGTGTTTGATAGAAAAAGCAGTGTGTATATGTCTATCTGCAGGTTTGCATCTGTTTGGCACATTTACAGCCCCATGCTGCACCACCTGCTGGTATAATGATGACAGTGTATGTGTGTCTTTAAGCATATTAATTGTTCCGGGTTTGATGCCAAATTAAAGAGATACTGTAAACCTAAGGATGAAATGCAAATAATGAACAGGGGATGACCTGTAACTCTTCCCCTGAGAGGCTCAATAAAAGAGCAGAAGTCTTTCAACTTTGCAGACGTGTAAATGAACCGCTGCTAATTTGTCTTTGCTGCAGAGCGTCCACGCATCTCGTCACTGATTGGCCCGAGCTGTGGGAATGACTCATCTGTGGGGAACGATCTGTTTGACTCTCACTTGTCCCCACAGGGTTCCTGGCTCTGTACTCGGGCCTGACTCCCACCATGATACGCACCTTCCCTGCCAACGGAGCGCTCTTCCTGGCTTATGAGTGGAGTCGCAGGTTCATGATGGAGGCCGTGGGCGCCTGATGCTTCTTCCTTTATAGTATTTTTTAAAATGACTTTATCAAGTCTTTTTTAATGATGTAAAATGATGCATGTATTTGCGTTTTCAGTGGAGCTGTATCTGAAATAAAGTTTTAATGATTCACATCTCACCGTAATTCTTTATATGGAGTATATCTGTGAACAAGTTACTGCATGATTGCTGATGCTGGGAACAAACCTTATGCCAAGTCAAGTCATAAAAAGAGAGGAGAACATCAGCTGGTTCACCCTGTCCTGGTAAACAGCCTATCTCTGTATAATGAACCTCATTGAAAGATTTTATTTTATTTGCAGTCCAGATCCAATATGTTTCTGCTGCAGTGGAGATTATATGCATATGTAGTTTATTCAAATCGGCATTTATTAAACCTCCCTGCTCTGTCCATATCAAAACACAGTGAAACCTTCAACTTAAGTAAACATAAAGTACCGAAAGACAATGTTGTGATTTGGCACTATTAAAAAAACCCCTGATAAGTTGACTTTTAAAAGTTTAATAATGATAGTCTAATACTTCAAAAGTCTGAAGGGGACTGGTTGTTACTGGCCGTCTATTGGAGTTTGACATTTGCATGAAGCAATTGTAAAGGTAAAATGAAAAAGAAAAGCAGTGGGAAAGTAAATTGTTATTTAATAACACATACTCAAACATTTTAAGGCGTTATTATAATTAAGTACATCACGTGATCGAATATAAAAACAACTTTTGTCCAAATCAAAATCCTGAGTACACACAGACTCATCAATTGAAAATACAACTTCACACTCCTCATTTTAAAACTCTGGAGCATTTTTTAAAAGTCCAGCAAGGATTCATTTTCCAATCATGTCTTGAGCTTCCTGTCATGTGACCACGCATCAAGTCACAGTTGATTAAAGGGACCTCCAGCCATCCCTCTGTAAAACTTCAAAGTTTGCTGACAACACAACCCTTATTGGATTCATTTCCAATGGGGACGAGGCCGCCTACAGAGAGGAAGTTAACAGCCGGGCTTCCTGGTGCAGCCAGAACCACCTGGAGCTGAACGCTTCAAAAACTGTAGAGATGCTAGCAGACTTCAGGAGGAGCCCAGCCCAAACCGCCCCCCTCACCATGTGCGACTCCCCAGTTAAAACAGTGGAGTCTTTCAGATTCTTGGGGACGATAATCGCACAGGACCCGAGGTGGACAACTGAACAGTTTTTTCCTATGGCAGTGGGGCTCACAAACAAGCCCCCTGCATCACACTGACTCTGCACCACACGTGCCCATAACTCCGGTACTGTATGTATTTTGTTCCATTTTGTTCCATATTGTTGTTTTATGTTGTTTTTATATTGTTGCTCTTATATTGTTGTTTCCATATTGTTGTTTTATGTGTATATGTTTTATATTCAGTGCACCAATGAACGACACCAAGGCAATTTCCTGTATGTGCAATCATACTTGGCAATAAAAATAATTCTGATTCTCATTCTTACTGTAACATGATGGTTCTAATGCCTCTGTAGTATCTGACTGTTTTGCATGACTAATTACTGTTCGTATTAATATTAGTAGCAACATCTAATTTCTTTAGTTCATCCCTTCTTTCCATCTGTATGTTTTCCCCTCATTTGTTCTTTTTTTTTTTTCTTTTTTAAATAGAACTTACAGTGACCCCTTGTTTCCACATCTATTTACATTTTAAATGTATGGAAACTTACATGAGCGTGGTAACACAGCTCCTGGTTCCCTCTGCACCTCTCGTGTTTCCCGACATGGAAGCCTCCCATTGTTTATTCATCAGCTGCCCTCAGCAGGTGTCAGACTCCTGGACCTGAGTGTGAGAGCATAATAAAGCACAAGAGCTCATCTGTGAGCATTCGAATACAAGACACACATACGAGGCTGGTTATAGGCTTGTGTTACCCGATGGCACCCAATCAGATGAGTCCATAAGTCACACACAACGGGTGAGGGGGAGTTCATGGGTGTGTGTCTCATGGGTAGAGACGGGTAAACAAGAGCAGCTCTGGTCCAGTTGCTCCATCACACCCACAACACACTCACACATGATCTCGACAACGTCCAGCACGGCAGACATGGTTTCACAAGGTAAACTTCAGATCAACGCTGTGGAGGATATAGAAGGTAAGAACTTCTTCTATTGAACTTTTAAAAAAAGCGAATCTTACACCTGAGGGGGAACAAGCTGAGGATGATACACCTTGTTAACTGACCCTGAGGTGAGCTGGAACTCCAGGAATGTCCAGTAATCACAAATATTACAAAATATTCTAACATTTTTATTATTTTATTATTATTATTAGCAAACATACAGAGCTACAAATACATGTTGTAAACAGGGATCATGAAAATACAAACAACAGAATAACTGAAATGGGAAAAAAAAAAGTGAAAAAAAATAAAGCATTTAGTAAACATTTTATATGGCAATTTACAATACAATACAATCAATATTTTACAATTTATGTTTCAATTCCATATTTCAATTTCAATTCATGTCAAAGTTTTGTATCGCACATTGACAAAAATGTTGATAGCTTCACCCACTGGCTGTTTGGAGTCCTGGAATACAACTTGTGCACTATTAACGAGGTGCACTATTAATGAGGCCTTACAATGAATGGATTCCCTTGTTCACCACATTGACAAATCATATCCAAGAAAAATGTAAACACACTTGATTCAGATCAATTCTTATTTCACAAATGTGGATACAAACAGACATTTTTCTGGTGGTGAGCTTAATGGGGCAGGCTGGTCTCATCACAATTTCGTAGGAAATGCTACAAAAAGTAATGCACTAGAATTCGTATGAATTCCACTAAACTGTGAGTCAGGAGGACGGAAAATTTGGACATTACTTTAAGTACGATATCTTACAAACCGTTTCATGAGACCACGTTGAAAATTCCACATCTTTTTTGATCTATGTAACTGTCAATGTAAATGTAAAACAAGTATCCATACATTTTAGTCCATAGATATTGAGTTGATGGATTAGTTGGCGATTTGGGAGGATGCTGTCAATAGTTCATCATCTTCACGTAACACCACGTGACTCAGGAGACTGTGGAGCGGTGTGACTTCCCTCAGAGATTAATTAAACATGTGGATCCACCACCTCGTTTTGTGTCACCTTCAGTTAAAGGTGCCGGAAGATACGCAAAGTGCTGCGCGTCTCTGTACTCGAGGTTTGTGAATGTGAATTCTGTTTCCTCTGCAGATAAAAGCTCCGGGAGACTGGGATGTTTCGGTTGGTTGTTGGTGATCGTGTCCATGCTCTTTGTAGCCGTCACCTTCCCGCTCACATTGTTTATGTGTGTTAAGGTAAAGTCTTCTCCTTGGTGTATAGTCGTGATTAATCCTTAGTTTTTAACTCCTTAATGGTCCAGTGTGTTAGATTTAGGTGAAAGGAGCGGGTCCTCTTCACGGAGGTCGCCATTTTTATTTACAGAAGTATTTACAGAAGTCCAGACTGGACAAACAGCTTTTGAGTTTCTATGAAAACTGAAGGCTGCCACAGGTTCTCTCTCATGTTTAAAAGGGGAGGGTGAGGTGAGGTGTAATAAGCTGCAACATACAACTTCACCACTGGATATCACTAAATTGTACACACTGAACCTTTAAGTCTGCATTATGTTTCAAGTGAAGCACGTTTGGGAACAGAAACGTCATTATGTTATTTATAAAGGTTAGTTTTACATGTTTTTTACATATAATCCAAAGAACCAGGATCATTTAATTGCCTGTGTAATTTATCTGTGACTCTGAAGGTCTGAATTTAAAGCAGACCTTTGTTTAGCAAAGTTATTGTGTTTTACTTTTCTGTTTAATAGTTAAAGTGCATTGCTGTGTAGAATTGGAAATGTATATATATTCAGCTGTAGGGAATGGACCTTTTTATAATTTACAATAATGAATAATGCCAGTGATTCAATGAAACATGCGCTGCAGCTGCTCTCTGAGAAAAAAACAGAACTACATGGAGTTGATTATCATATTACACCGGTCTAACATTTGGATATAGTTCACTTATGTGGCTGACTTTCACTGATTTGCTATTGTGGTGTGTGTGTTGTTTGTGTGACTGGTTGTATCTCTAACAAACAGATAGTGAACGAGTATGAGCGAGCCGTCATTTTTAGACTCGGCCGGATCACAGACAGGAAACCCAAAGGGCCAGGTTCGTCATTTCATCTCTTACAAATGTGCATTTACACATCTTCAATCTTTCTCAGTTTTTTTTTTATGTACTGGCTTATCCTCTCTTGATGCCTATGTGATAATGACTCTAAAGAATCAAGTTGATAAAGCCAAACACAAAGAAAGTGTTAGTCCTGAGACAATTATTATTTCCTTATTTTGGGAAAGTGTGAACAACACTAATACGCTGTGTTTCTCTCCAGGACTTTTCTTTGTTCTGCCCTGCACTGATAACTTTGTGAAAGTCGACCTGAGAACCGTGTCCTTTGACATCCCTCCACAAGAGGTAGGTTTGATTTTGGTCATCACGTCATGTGTGTGAATATACATTTTTGTCTCTCACGTATCGTAGCTTGTCCACAGTTCCTGTCATTAATAAGAAAAGTCTAACTACTCTTCTTTTGTGTCCTTGTTTAGGTTTTGACCAAAGACTCAGTGACAGTGGCTGTGGACGGCGTTGTGTACTTCAGGATAAACTGCCCGATCTCATCCGTGGCCAATGTATCCAACGCACACTCATCCACGCGCCTGCTCGCACAAACCACCCTAAGGAACGCGCTCGGAACCAAAAACCTGGCGGAGCTGTTGGCCGACAGAGAGGGCATCTCTCTCAGCATGCAGGTGGGGAGGAACTTTGAGGTCATTGTTTATAAGGAGCTGGAGGACGAGTGAGCGTGTGAGAAATTTATGTTTTTTAAGCAAATAAGCAAATTTAGGTTTTTACTTTGTGGAGGAGACAAAACTGAAAATCGTATCCCATTCAAACAGGTTCAGCAAGTTGTGCTTGTGTGTCTGTGCAAACACACTGCAGGAGGTTTTTAAAGTCCAATATTTACCTGACCGGCCTCTGAACTTCCCTCAGAATTAATTGTTTGCAGTTCGACCACAAGCAATTAGGAGAAGAGAGCGTATTCGGGAAGGGAAAATAAAATAATTGACAAATCCGCACCAAAACAAACTGTCTGTCATTGTCGTGAACACCTGAATAGATAAGAGACACTGAGCTCTGACTGTGCAGAAATGTGTCAGTTAACAGCTGCACCAGGTGTTTGCTCAGTCACTGTAGCTGCAGGACAACACGCTGACACTGACATATGATTGTCTTATAGTTGGGAGTAATTATGACAACCATGTTAGCAAATATTTGCCTCGTTACTCTATTCTTAACCAACTCAAGAATGTATGATGCTATATTCATTCTCATTTTATCAATTTTGGGGATCTAAACTAACTGACAACGTATTTGGATGTTTCATTTTTTGTCAGTTTTTTGTTCGGTCCCCTGGGTTTATCAGTGATTGTTTCCATTAAACAGTTTCCTGCCGTTTGAGAACAAACGCGGACCTAACAGCAGTTTTCTCATTTTGTTATTTGTTATTTAAATCGTCCTCTTCAGGAATCTCTGGATGAAGCCACCGATCGATGGGGCATTAAGGTGGAGCGAGTGGAGATCAAGGACGTGAAGTTGCCTCAGCAGCTGCAGAGGGCCATGGCTGCAGAGGCCGAGGCCACCCGGGAGGCCCGAGCAAAGGTGACGAGGAGGGCGATGCAAGATTTCAGTTTGATTTACCTCCTTCGAATTGTGCACAACTATAACAGCAGAGAGTAGAAGTGATCCATCGTGCGTCTGTGTTTCAGATCATCGCTGCAGAGGGAGAGATGAAGGCCTCCAGGGCGCTGAAAGAAGCCGCTCTGGTGATCTCCGAGGCTCCGTGTGCCCTCCAGCTGAGATACCTGCAGACGCTCAACTCCATCGCTGCAGAGAAGAACTCCACCATCATCTTCCCTCTGCCCATGGACCTGATTCAGGGTTTCATGCGGAAGTGATGAATGTCTCTGCCAGCGAGTCCTATAAGAGCCTCATTACTTGTTATACTGTTATGATGTTATTAGAAGTGTTTAGAGAACACAGCTGACGTCTGCACTTCTTCATCGTTTCTCATAGATTTTATTTATCTATTTTTACTAAGAATTAAAAGAGCAATGTATCATAATGAAGTTTTATAGCCACTACAAATCTCACTTTTGCTCTCTTGTTTTTTCATATTGTGGTTTAATACTTAAATACAAAGTGCAACATATACAGTGTAGATGTTAGTGTCTCATCACTGACAACAATATTTTCACCAGCTAAGCTACAGGTGCAGTTCTGGAGGAGGACGAATACATAAATAAATAAATAAATATATGAAATGCACAAGAAATGTATATAAAAAAAAAAAAAAATCTGATGAAATGCACAACAACCTTATAAAGACATGCTTTCTTAAAAACTCATTCAGAGAGTTTCGGAAATACTGAATACAATCTTTACAACAGAAGTCCTGTAAACAATCAACAGAAGTACCGACATCCCCGCATACAGTACACAGGATGTAAACTGTAAACAAAACCTCTTGTTTAAGTGCGGAACAAACATTCAGTAAATTAGCACGACGTCATGTCCACGGGACACAGAGGCGAGCGGTGACACAGAGGAACCCACCAGCGACAACTCCCCGACAGCCCAAGTCTTATCAGAGCACATTTTCTTATTTTATATTATGTGCAGGGATCTGATTATTAAATCAAGTTATTATCATTTACCGTAATGTTTCTTCGAAGTACTTTTATATTTGCTGACTTCACTGTTATATATATTCTTCCACATTCTGCAAAACAGACAGTGAACTGTGTGGTTACGTAAATATGAACATGAAGGAAAAACAGTAAAAACTAAAATAGTCCAAATGAAAGTTATGGCAGTTGTTTCCCTTTAGATGATTCATATTTCTCAACACCTGAGATTCTCTACAATGAGAAATGAGGTAACAGCTTGCAGCAAATGACGTAAGGATATTTTTATGTCCCTCGAAAGTAAATTGCAGAAAACCAAGAGAAGAAACACGTCCGAGCCTGAATGATCTAACCGGCTGGCTGTTAAAAGTTGTTAGCATTTGTGTTTGTTGAAATAACAAACTTTATTATACAGAATTATATTTCACCACAGTATATTAGTTTTGGTCAATATTTTTTTCCAAGTTCAATATATTTGGTTGTATTTGGGTTTTTTGTTTTTACTTATTTATAATAAAGTTTTTGGACAAGTTGTCAAAAGGTCAAGCCTCACTTTAAATATTTAAATATATACTAATAGATCGTAATGGAAAAATGTTTACTACCTAATATCGATATTGGACCCAAACATCCACATCAGTCGGGCTCTGATGTTTTTCACATCATATTTGTTCTCAAGGTTTTTCTGAACACATTAGTGAAAGGACCATTTAAAGAAAGAACAAGAGAACGTATCTGAAGGTGAATCAATGCAGCACGATGAACAGATCTGGGAATCACACGTGTTCAGGTAAATACATTGGATGCAGATAAGGGTTGGCGTTAGGGTAAGGATTTAGTTTTCCCTGATAATAATTCATGGAACCTGATGGGAAAACTTATCTACGTTGTGTTATCTTGATTTCCTTATCTTCTCCTCGCTGCTTCCTGTCATTGCATTACATCTTTCCGGGCGTACCTGTCTAATTGCATATAGGGCGGGGAAGTGAGATCCGATCTGAGGCGACTGTTGGGCCTTGGTTTCGTTTGATCTAATCCTGCTCCAGGTTACAAGAGGTAACTTGTTTCACCCGTTCACTCTTCTATTCCATTTCACACTGTCAGTGATCCAAAATTAAAGTTCATTATAACCGGAAGACAGAACATGCTTTAAACAAGACCAACACATGTGCACTATTTAAATAAATTATAATCAATAACTTAGTTAAAATATTTTGGCAGATCAATGGACGATGATGAGTTGTTATGTTGTCGTACAAATCTGGTCGTTTAAGGAAAACATGGGACAGATGTTTGAGGTTGGATGGCTTGAGAGTCAGTCATACAATCCTGATACATGAAAGCTTTGTCATGTCCCACAGAGGAATCAACACTTAGTTTTGTGATTCCTCTCAAAGTGTTGCCTGTGCTGCTGCTGGTGGAAAGAGACAGGACAGGAAAGGCGCTTCTTGTGTTCACTGTTTTGCGCTTTGGATGTTTGCTTTTTGTCGTACATCCATCATCCTGAGCGCTGGAGGTGAAGATGGAGATTGCAGATGGAGGCGAACACATTGGAAATGAGGCACTGTGAGTCTGTTCCTGCTCTCTTACCTCTGCAATGATCAGGTATTTCATCCGCCGGAGTATCGCAGCGCGTTCTGCTTCGTGGGAGATTTGTGTGGAATAGAAAAAGAGGAGGCAACAGGCTCGAGCTTTGATACAATTATTTAGTTCAAAAGTTAAAATTCCTGTGGTTTGTCTGTGGAAATGCATTACGAGGGTGAGAGGCCCTTTCCTTTACCCAGAGGAACATTCAGCAAAGAGTTTATAGAGTGTCATTGATGGTAGGAGTGTGGGCGGGCAGCGGAGCCCGGTCCAGGGGAGGGTCGGTGGATTGGGGAGGAGCTGGGGGACATGCGAGGGCTCAGGTCTCCCGTCTGGAGACGCCACAGCAGCTCCTCGTTGTTGCGACTCAGCCGCTTCTTCTCGTTGCTCTCCTTCTCCACATTCACCTGCAGGTTGGCGTTATCCTCGGAGAGTTGTCTGAGGAAGAAGAGCGATGTGGGAAAGTCACAGAGTAAAAGCCAGGTAAGAAATTTCAAAGTCGTAATTGTACTGCCTAAGTGTCCCAGAGATATATTTTCCTTATTGCTGTATTTGCCTATAACGGCTCTTTATACATAGACAATATAACTTTTGTTTCTTGACTTTGAGGCTAAACTTTACTCTACAAATATAAGTTGTATACCAAGAACTAGAAATAATGTCCTACAATCTTATGCATCCACCAGCCAGTGCAGTTTCAGTCCAGAGAAATTTGGTAGACT
The DNA here is from genome assembly GCF_949316205.1 of Platichthys flesus. Taxonomy (NCBI): domain Eukaryota; kingdom Metazoa; phylum Chordata; class Actinopteri; order Pleuronectiformes; family Pleuronectidae; genus Platichthys; species Platichthys flesus. Next base: position 24,046,181 of record NC_084948.1, on the reverse strand, counting down.
CATGTTCAAGAGGCTAATGTCGCTCATTCGCCTCATACCTAACGTTATTATCTATTGTATATGCATTATTGAACAATCTCCAATTAATTAAGCATGTGTATGACAGCCAAAAACACAAATAATACTTGTTTTATATAATAGGAAATTAACTCAGGCATTAAGGGATCTTGATGGTTGACCTCAACCATCAAGATCAAATCAGTTCATCTCAATGTTTGTACCAATTTGAAGAGATTCCCTTGAGATGTTGAGATATTCAGTTTATTGGACAGACAACCTGAATTTACAATGTCCCTGGCCACCTGCTGTGTCTGGTGGGGAAGCCTAAAAATCCCAAGGTGACGTTGTAAAACGATTTTGAACTGACCTGGACACAACCAGGTTCTTGTCTATTCGTTCCTTCAGGTCTTCGTTCTGCTGCTGCAACACCTGCAGTCTCTCCTCCAGGTATACATTCTTTTCAGCCTGCTCAAAAGCAAAGGACACAGGGTGCACAATATTAAATTCTTCAAATGAAAAGAGAAATATGCCCAATATTGTGCGAAGGAGAATTTATCTTCACGGTTTATATTTGTAATTTAACTGTCTGGACTATAGCAACTGCAATTTGACCAAGCAGACAAAAGCATAATTTTGAAGCCTACTATTATCTCCAGCTCTGTAATCTTCAGGTCCTGCTGATGGATTTGTTGATTCTTCATCTCCAGAACGTCTTTTAGACTCTTCAGGTCCTCCTCAATGTGTTTGTAAGGAGCCAAAGCGTCCTGACAAGAGAAGACAACAACAGTGAAGGCGACCGTCAGTCTTTAAAACATCTAGAATAACATCTCATTTTGTTCCTGTGAAGCATCGCAGAGCCGTTACCACTATCTGCTCATCAGTGCTCTTGCGGAGAGCTTCCTCAAAGCGCTTGGCTCGGTCCCTGAGGCTGCGATTCTGAAACGTCAGCGTGTCCACCTGATCCTGTTGAACACACGACATGTTGCCGTCACCAAACTAAAAACGGGTTCTTTTTAAACAAACACTTTGTTGTAGGGAGAGCTGTTGACCTGCAGCGACAGTCTGATCTTCTGAAATTCTTCATCCAGGGACTTCCTCTGCTGTTCATGGGCCATCTTCAGATCTAACAGAAGAAATGACATGTCAGCACCTCTCTGAACCTGCGACTCAGCAGCAGGTCAACAGCAGGTTTTCAGTTTGCCTCTTACTCTTCACGGTCCTGGCATGCTCCTCCTGCAGAGTGGTCAGCGTGTCGTTGTGAGCCGTCTCCATCTCCACCAGGGACGCCTCGTGGTTCTCACTCATCTCCTCAATCTGGGGCAAGATGCAGACGTTTAAAGCAACACCTGCTAGATTTTACAAATGCTCTGACAACTCTGCTTCTGAGGTCACCGGTTTCTGCTCTGTCAGATGGTCAACAAACCCACAACTCCTATTTACAACAGTGAATTATGCATCCCACCTGAAGGGGAACCCAGTTATAGAGAGCTTGAGGGAACTGCATGTCCACCTACACCTGCAACCTACAGCCTGCTGCCCTTGGTACTAGATGTCAATCACACGGTATCAACACCCCAACGCATACTGGGCATTTATGCGATTTTGAACGGGACCAAACAAAATAACAAAATGAACATCATGCTATAATGAAAAAGGATTTAAAAACAGCTGTTGAGACCATAAAGAGAAGTAGAATCATTTCAGACTTCTACAGAACAGTGAAGTCGCCCTCTGCTGGTCGGAATACAGATTTCAGGCACTTCTGTGTCTTCATCTTGTATCTTCACTTTCTGTGCACACACACCTGCTCGTGCTGTTGGATCCGTAGGTCGTCCAGCTCATCCCGCTGTAGGGCCTTCAGGCTCCGGGTCTCGGCCAAGTGCTTCGCCTTCAGCCGCTCCTCCAGCGCTCCCAGCTCCCTCTGCTGCTGAGCCCGCAATCCCTGCAGCTCCGCCTCGAAGCGACGCTCCAGTTCCTCCTTCTCCCGCTGCAGTTGCTCCCAGTGTGCGACACTGAAAGCTAGAGAGCGGAGTGGAGATGGAAATTAGGGTCAAACACAAACCAAAAATGAAGCAAAGACAATGCACCGAGTTAATTTACCAGTTGTCATATCTGTCCTTTAATCTGAATGACGTTGGATAAAAACCCATTTCTGAATTTAGCAGGTGTCAGTTTGTTCTAAAATTCTAAATACTGCAAACTGAGCATCATTAGAACATTGTGTTTTTTCTTTTAGACTCCATCCAGCAGCAGAGTGGATTCCCCGGGGGTCACTTATAGCAGTGTACTGTATAATACATCACATGCCGTGAGCAGGGAGTGACTCGCCGCCTTCCCCTCCCCACTTACCCACTTCATCCCTGATTCTGGCAAGCTCCTGGGACAGTTCCCTCTCTTTCACAATGGCACGTTCACTCTGAAATGCAAACACATAAAAACCGTGAGCGCCTCTGAAGCAAGAGGATTTCTTACACTTACAGTACAGCAGTGAACCTTGTGATTGGAATCAATGTGACGGTTGTGGCACAAATTCAAACTGATACCGGAATAGAGGATTGGATTGAAATTATAATTTTTTTGTATAAACAATCTAAAGCTAATCTCTGCCATTGTGAAGCTTAATAGATCAATTTAATCAAGGCTCCATGAAACATTAACTATGTATTTGTCGTGGTATCCATACAAATTGTGCATACCAAGGTTATGTCCATTAACATTCATTTTATTTGCAGCTTCCTCCACTGAAATGTTGATCCTCCACATGCAGCGCGTAAATACTGTTATATAAAGCAGCCTGCGTATCTTGTCATGTCCTTTAGAAGCTAATTTACGACCTGTTAGAACTTTAGCCTGACTGTGTAATGAGCGTTAACCACTAACCAAACTGCCCTTCACTGAAACCAGCACTTTCAAGCTTTTCCCACCGTCTCTCCTCTGAGATGCACTTACGTGTGATTGGCTGAGGCCCAGACTCACTGATAAACAAGACAAATGAAACGCTGTGTGTGATTAATGTTAACAAGATGCTGGACTAAGGGTCAGAGGTCACAGCTCTGGTCCCAGGACGATGTGTGGAGCTCCCAGTGAATCAAAGAACAGACATGGCAGCAACATAATTATAGAAAAAAACGACCTGCGTCACAGTTGACATCAGCGTATCATTTTAATGTGGATCATAAAAGCCAAGGGTCTTAATGGCTCCGGGGGGGAAAAGGCTTTCCAGCAGCACAGAGGAGTCAACGACATCTTTACATCCACTTTGATGAGGTCTCCACACTGAGCCTGACAGAGTCTCCACGTGATGTGACATCACAGAGGCAGACACGTCAGTCCGTTAAAGGACTAATTGATCAATGGTTTGAAAACCAAGCTAGATGGCCGAGATGAGGTGCAGATCACCAAGCGGCGTTTTTTGCGAGGGAGCCCGAGGGGAGCAGGTGAAATATGTATGAGACGGTTTGCAGTTACAGTTTGTCTCAGCAGTGAGTGATGTCATCCTCTAAGACAGGGGTTTTCAACCAGGGGTCCGCGGCCCCCTGGTGGTCCGCGGCGGCATTGTAGGGGGTCCGCGAAATTTCCAGATTTTTATATTGTGAAAAATATCTAAAATAAGAAAAATATGTCTAAAATAATATAAAGGTGATGAGGGGAACCTTGAAACCGGCTTGGGGCTAGAAACTGCCAGTAGTTTTCCACTGTGCATGCGTGTTAAAGGTAGATGTAGAAGAGCGGTTGAGCTAGGCAGAAAAACTCTCAGGAGGTCTTGGAGATATAGTTTGTATGGTGGGAATATTTATTTTCCCAAAAAGAAGGCCCAAAAGGGCAGAATTAATAATGAAAATATTAAATAAAACAAAAGAGTGAAAAAAAATACTTTGTAATACTTTTTTCCTAAAAGCAAGTGTTGTTTTTTCCAAAGGGAATATTCATCCACTGCAGCTCCCTCTGTATCACTACTGTTTGGTATTATAGATGACTTCATGACATAGAGTTGAATGTATTGAAGGTACCTTAATGTAAAGCACTGTTAAATGTTTGTCCATGATAGATTTTAGTGTGTTCAACCTGGTCCCAGAAACCTGAGGGACGCACAACTGGTCCACAGAGGCACATACGACACAATACCTGAGGTCAACAACAGCACAAGCGGTGGCGATGGGGCATTTCGTGCATATGCAAAGTCAACCAGGCATATATATATTCTCAGTGCTGTTTCACTTTACCCAAAGCCTCGTTGGACTGTGATAGGTTTTAGTTGAATATTTTGTCAAGTTGGCCTAGAACGTGTACATCTCAAAAGAATCTTCTGTCATTAGATTGAATCTTAAGTTGACTCATTTACGTGGAATTCATATGATTTCTAATGCATTACTTTTAGTAGCATTTCCTACAAAATTTTGATGATACCAGCCTGATTACTGACAGCGCTGTGGGTGAGGAGAGGCGAGATAGAGCGAAAACAACAAGAGGAGAGGAGTCATAAAGGAGAAAGGACAATTTGACAAGCACCAAAAACTTCACTAGGGAACAGAATAGGCCGGTTTAGTTTTTTATATATGTTTATTAATACAATAACCAGCGAAAAGGGACAAAATATTGAAAGCTTCAAACCCTCAATGTGAGGTCACTGAAAAATCACTTTTCTACTTTTAACTATGCAAACACTGAGTATTCATATTAATAAAAGTACAAAATATAAGGCACTCTATGCCTTAAGATATAATTAAGAACATATTTAGGTTTAAATAAACACTTTTTTGGATGACACCAGGAGAGCACCGGAAGAACATGAGGCCTCACAGAGAGAAGCTGGTTAGCTCGTTTCAGAGCAGCACAGGAACTTGCGGAATCGTTTAAAAACTGATTTCTTCTTTGATTTCTTTCCCGCCTCTTTGTCTTCAACCATAGCCTGTTTGGCGGCCCTGAGAGACTCTTGGAGCTCAAGCTTTTTCTGATTCCACAGGCTCCTCTCTGTCTCCAGCTCTTCCTGGGAGCTGGTCAATTCTGCTGTGAGGGCAGAGGTCACCTGCAGGTGTTCTTCTTGAAGTCGGGCCAGTGCAGATCTGACTCTGGAGGTCTCCTCTTTCACTTCGTACACAGCCTGTATGGCGGCCCTGAGGGACTCTCCGAACTCGAGCTTGGCCTGATTCCACAGGCTTCTCTCTGCCTCCAGCTCTTCCTGGGAGCTGGTCAGTTCTGCTGTGAGGCTAAATGTCACCTGCAGGTGTTCTTCTTGAAGTCGGGCCAGTGCAGATCTGACTTTGGAGGACTCCTCTTCCTCTTCGTCCGCAGCCTGTATGGCGGCCCTGAGGGACTCTCCAAACTCGAGCTTCTCATGATTCCACAGGCTCCTCTCTGCTTCCAGCTCTTCCTGGGTTCTGGTCAGTTCTGCTGTAAGGCTGGAGGTCACCTGCAGGTGTTCTTCTTGGAGTCGGGCCAGTGCAGATCTGACTTTGGAGGTCTCCTCTTCCTCCTCATCCAAAGCCTGTGTGGCGGCCCTGAGGGACTCTTGGAGCTCGAGCTTTTCCATATTCCACAGGCTCCTCTCGGCCTCCAGCTCTTCCTGGAACCTGGTCTGTCCTACTGTGAGGCTGAAGGTCACCTGCAGGATTTCTTCTAAAAGTTGGGACACGTCACGCTCCCACTGGCTTTGTGGTTGTTCTGTGTCTTTTACAGCCTGAGCCAGTGCAGATCTGACTTTGGGAATCTCCTCTTCATCCACAGCCTGTGTGGCGGCCCTGAGGGACTCTGGGAGCTCAACTTTTTCCTGATAGCACAGGCTCCTCTCGGCCTCCAGCTCTTCCAGGGACCTGGTCTGTCCTACTGTGAGGCTGAAGGTCACCTGCAGGATTTCTTCTAGAAGTTGGGACACTTCACGCCCCCACTGGCTTTGTGGATGTTTTGTATCTTTTACAGCCTGGGCCAGTGCAGATCTGACTTTCCAGATTTCCTCTTTCTCTTTGTCCACAGCCTGTGTGGCGGCCCTGAGGGACTCTTGGAGCTCGAGCTTTTCCCTATTCCACAGGCTCCTCTCGGCCTCCAGCTCTTCCTGGGACCTGGTCCGTCCTACTGCGAGACTGAAGGTCACCTGCAGGATTTCTTCTAAAAGTTGGGACACGTCACGCTCCCACTGGCTTTGTGGTTGTTCTGTGTCTTTTACAGCCTGGGCCAGTGCAGATCTGACTTTGGGAATCTCCTCTTCATCCACAGCCTGTGTGGCGGCCCCTAGGGCCTCTGGGAGGTCAAACATTTCCTGATAGCACAGGCTCCTCTCGGCCTCCAGCTCTTCCTGGGACCTGGTCCGTCCTACTGTGAGGCTGAAGGTCACCTGCAGGATTTCTTCTAGAAGTTGGGACACTTCATGCTCCCACTGGCTTTGTGGATGTTTTGTATCTTTTACAGCCTGGGCCAGTGCAGATCTGACTTTCCAGATTTCCTCTTTCCCTTCGTCCACAGCCTGTGTGGCGGCCCTGAGGGACTCTTGGAGCTCGAGCTTTTCCCTATTCCACAGGCTCCTCTCTGCCACCAGCTCTTCCTGTGAGCTGGTGAGTTCTGCTGCGAGGCTGGAGGTCACCTGCATGTGTTCTTCTTGAAGTCGGGCCAGTGCAGATCTGACTCTGGCGGACTCCTCTTCCTCTTTGGCAAGGCGTGATTCCAGCCTCTTTTTATTCTCAGCAATGAGACACTGCTCTAGCCGATTATATTTGCGGACAGTAGCTTTTCGCTTAGTTTCAGCCGCAAACAACCGAAAGTTAGCTTCGGCGTTCTTCCGTTTCTCTATTATTGACTCTGACTGCAGTTTCTGTAGTTTGAAGACCAGGACCCTGTTCTCATGTTGCAGAATAGCAATGTTCGGCTCCTTCTCACCCATGCGGTCATGGATCTCCAGCTCAGGTTTCATAAGCTTGGCCTGTTTAATCCTGGAATGACCTGTTTTGGGTCTGGTACCTAGTTTAAGATGAATCATGCTGTGATCTTTGTCCATTGTCTCTTCCGTTTGATCACTGGACTCTGGGATCAAGTATGGGTTAGACACTAGGAATCCCTCCTCTTCAATCTCATTTGATCTAAGAGTAAGCCACAGGACCAAAGGTAGAACTGTCTTTGACCAAAGGCAGACAAAGGCAGTTCCAGTGAACTAAGGTCAAAGGCACAATAACTTTAAAATATTAAAGAAATATCTTTGTATCTGAGTATTCAATTCAAATTGGTATTTGTATAGGCCCATATTCACAGATCACAATTTGTATCATAGGTCTTTAAAAGTGTGACATCCTTTGATCTTCACCCTCAACAGGAGTATAACTCCTCTTAACAGGGGGAATAAAATGTAGAAACCTCTGAAGGAGCCACATCCTCCTCCCAAGAAGGCCACAAGTGCATGTTACTGAGAAAGACCATTGTGCATCAAGTATTTGTACATAATAAAAAAGTCTGATAGAGATTATTCGAGCAGCAATAACGCAATCCTTTTTCCTCTAAATATCAGCGGTTCGTTGGGAACCTGTGTAATGAGTTGTACTGGAAAATATAGTAAAACTGGTAAATTCATACAAAAATCATGAGGCGCTTCTGTATTGCATTTAAGATGACATCATGATATAGATCTTCAACACCAGCAACTATGACTGACTTCATTTTATATATTCAAAAGAGACTTTAGAAGACACTAGAGAACTGGATCATTACATGCCGACCATTTTTGCTTGAAAAATCAACTAAAGCAGGGGTTTTCAACCAGGGGGCCGATATTCAATGTGCGATATTCAATTTACGATATTCAAGAGTAATCTGGAAATGTGTTGAAACATCAAAGACAATTTCGCGGACCCCCTGCAATGCCATCGCGGACCACACATACGTAGGCACAAACCCGATTAGGCACATCAGTGGGCCGTGGATTACTTTCAAGTCAGAATGGTGGTCCCTGGGACAAAACCAGTTGAAAACCCCTGCCCTAAGAGGTTCTACTTGGTGCACGCAGTCGTCAGGGGAGGAACGCCGATGACCTCATTAGGGGCTTTTTTTTTTCATTTCACTCCTCACTCCTGAGCTCCGCCTCTGGTCCCACCCATCAATACCCCCGACTCTGATCCCCAGGGAGTCGTGGGCGAGTGTGACACGCATTCTGATTTCACTACTCATCCCTGCGCTCAGGCAACATCCTCCATCTCCAAAGACTGATCCCATCATTGATTTCACTGTTGATTATATTCGTTGTGTGAGTTTCCAGCATGAGAAAAGCAACCTAATGATAATCATTTAACAGTGAAGTAAAAAAGTAGAGGATCATATCTCAGTTCAATCAAGCTGGACCAAATTGCACCAACTCATAGAAATCTGTCTCCAAAATATGTCTGATTGTTTTCTTTTATTATTCCCTGGAAAAAGAGAGTAAATGTCCTTCGTCTGAATCCTGGATCTGTCCCCTGATCTGGATCTGCACCAAAATCTAATTGGTGCAGAAATGAATCCTGGCCAAGTTTCAAGTAATAGTCAGAGGGTTTTTACATAATCTTGCAGTTAAACAAATAACCTCCTTGACGAGGATAATACTCACGTTTAAGAGGCTGGAAGCAGCTAAATAACAAACAACAACTGGATTTTAACATATTTATATTCATCTCTTTACATCTCCTGACTTATCGCTTCAGGGCTGCAGAATTTACATGCATCTTTACAGTACGGCTGCTCAAACACTGTAATAACTGTGATCAACTGCTCTAACGTAGTTGTAGCCAGTAGTCCAGCTTCAGTGGGACCATAACATCCCTCCGATGAGCCATCACTGGTTTTGTTTTCATCCTGAGGAGACTCCAGTAAACACATAGGAAGCTGATGCTGCACATGCACGAATGCTGCACAGGAAAAAACTGCACACGTGATTTCTGGTAGCAGAGAAAAAAATCCAGCTCCGTCGGGTAAACACGAGGACGAGAGTTTCTCCCGCACGCTCCATCAAATACCACCAATGCGATCGATACAGAGAGAAGAGAACAGGAATATACAGCAGCTTGTTATGTAACGTCCCTGCAAACTGTCAGAGGAAAGACAGAGGGACAGGGCGACCGACAATCTGGCTTTGACTCAGCAAAATCCTGCTCACATTCATCCTCTACAGCACAACACATACATGAACACAGACAGTCAGAGCCACCCCCCCCCCCCCCCCGCCCTTGACATGCTAACACACACACATACTTAAATGAATCCTCTGTCTTGCCTGCAGAATATACTGCCTTTTACCGTTTGGTCCGGACAGCGCAGAGGGAGGAGATGGAGCCTACAGCAGCAATGGCCCATACCAGGCAAGGAGACAGCAGCATCCCTGAGCCGGCTGCGTGCACGGGGGAGGCAGTAGAGGAAATACAGAGCGAGAGAAAGAGAGAGAGGGGGAGGGAGGGAACCGGGCGAAGGATGGAGAGGGGAGGAGAGGAGGGGAAGACTGAAGCCTCACCTTGTTTCCTGGTTTGAGTTTATCACTGCGAGAACAAAGAGGCAGAGCCAGCCGAAGCCCAGCTCCGCCTGACCACCCCTGAAACCCCCGCCCTGTATCATACTCACACCCAGGGAGCAACACACACACACACACACACACACTCACACAAACACACGGCTACATGTATGTGAATGTATGGTCTGTTGCATCTTTGAGAAAGAAGGCGGGGGAGGGAGATTGTCAATAAAGTGGCCAATTATCAGCTCTGATACTGAGCTCAGGGAAAATAGCTTAATGCTTCAGACGTTTCAGAACATATCAAACCCCACATACGGTAAATAGAAGATAACGTATCATGGATGGATCTGACTGGAGGAATAATGTCCAAAATAACTCAATTAAAAACAATTTAAATGTCATGCAAAAGAAAACTACTTCTCTCTGTTTCTGTGAATAGCTTCAGGAACCAGACAGCGGGAAAAGAAAACAGAAATGGATGTAAAGTTTCTTGGAAAAGATGCAGCTGCTCAATAGAACAATTAATATATAAAACTATTCATCTATCTATCTATCTATCCATCCATGCATCCATCCATCCATCCATCCATATATCTATCTATCTATCTATCTAGCTATACATCTAGCTATACATCCATCTATCTACAGCCAAAATATCATATATTGGCCAATAATTAAATATTTAATTTAAAAACAAACAAGACATTATAACAGAACTAATATTTAAGGCTGGTTTTTAGACTCAATGCTAATTTACTTAACCATCACGTAAATATTGCTACTTATTCAAAAGAACATATTAAAAAACAAATTAAAAGACATTTTTCAAGGTGGAGTCATATCTAACAATAGATTCTATTTGCAGATGTATCTCAGATACATATATTTTAAGATCTTCCAGCCATCGGACCTTAAGTGGATGTTCTATGTTCGATCACTAAAAGCAGAGGCTCAGGCTCTGATCTAATTAATCATCTCCCACTGGAGAGAGGAGGCTGTGGGTGTGGCCGGGGGAGAAAGGGATGAAATGGAAACAGAGGAGAAGGAGAGGACGAGGAATAAGCACTGGATCCACTTCGGAGACGCCGAACAAACTCAGTCACACTGACTCTTGTGCAAGGTGGGTTTCACTATCCAGCTCAGTCACACATCTGTCCAGATACTGTGCACTGTGCACAAAACCACTGGAAAAGCCTAAGGAACTCTCTGACAAAAACCTGCTGCTTCACTCTGATATCCAACCGATTCAAAGAGGAACTGAAGTCAGGTTTTTAAAGCCTTTGTAGACAAACTGACGCTGACAACAGAAGCCGGGTGCTACAGGTGTCACTGGTGCTTGTGAAGATTTCACACTTTGTAGTCAGATTCTGAAGCCAGCTACAGTTGGGCTTGTGTTTTCAAAGCAGGAATGTGTTTTATCAGCAAAATGAATCAACAGTGAGATTAAATATGATCCGAGTCTTTCTCTTGTGTGATTCTCATATAAAAAACCAGCTGGCAGAGATAAGAATCTGGTTTGAGACAGACAGCCAATATATCAAGTTGTGATGTTGTGAGACAATAACGTGTAAGGACTGAAAATTCATCCCTGCAGGACGTCCAACTTCGTCATGAACGGAAACATGTTCATCATTTGTTATTTATTTTTACACCTTTGTTTCCGCTGTTACAAATTTTACATAGTCATATTATGTATATGTATGTGTAGTATAATGCACTATAATGCACAATGAATGAAGTATATATACCTCACATACTTCTTATTCATATTCTATATCAATCTTCTCTAGCTGTGCACATATCTGAAACCCAATTTTCCTGTGGATGAATATCAGTTCTTCTGATTCTGACTCTTTGAGGTTCCTGTTCAGGTCCCAGTCCCCTGCAGCATCCTACCTTTTGACAGAAGTGCTGGGTAGTGATGCTGAACACGTCCAGGCAGAGGGAAGCCTTCTTCAACTGGGCCTGGAGGCTCAGCAGCTGCAGCGCCTGCTGCTCGCAGCGCTCACGCAGCTGCTGGATCAGAGCCCGGTCCAGCTCCTGGGCCCGGTCGGTCCGGACCGAACCATGAACCGCTGCCGTCGGCCCACGAGCTGAGGAACGGAGCAAAGGGATCAATACAATATACTTTAATGATTTCATGAATATGAGACTGGTGAAAGGTTTTTAAATAAATATACTAACTATATACTCACATTAGAACAAGTCGACCATTTGTTTGAACTTTATCATATACATAACATTTGATTACACATTTATGAAAACGCTGAAGATTTTAAAGTGTATAGAAACACACCAAGCAACGATCATTTTAATAATTGATAAAGAAATGTATCAAGCAACATTTTAAAATGTCCGGGACACCCTACTATTGAATTGTTTTATATTAAATTGAATATATTTTCTGCTTTCCACTGTGGTGGGAAGCAAAACGACAATAACAACATATCATCTCATCCAACGCACACACACACACACACACACACACACATACATACACAAACAAAGAAATCTCTGATTGCCTGGTTGGTAATAAACTGTTGACAGTTATTTTATTTTTCTTGTGGTTCTTGTGTCCGGCTGCTTTCTGAGAAACAGATAAAATGCTGACGTGTGGTAATCTGACCCGCCTGGATTCCACTGAAGGAGCTACTGCAGCCTGTTGCTATGGCAACAGCAGGGCGGCCTTGTGATGAAGTGCAGAGCGAGAGAGAGAGAGAGAGAGAGAGAGAGGGGACATTTTAAAGATGCAGTGGCAGCTACACTACACTATTGACTATTGCTTGCTATGACACACCCACACACACCCACACACCCACACACACACACACACACACACACACGCACAAACACACACACACACACACACACACACACACATACACACGCACACACACAGAGCAGTTTCATGTTCTGTCAGACTCACCAGGGGACTGAGGTTTGGGTGAAACCACTGCAAGTCTTTTAGGGGACGACTTCGATGGCATCACAGCGTCCGTGTCCTTCGACATCTCTCTCCTAGAGGCTGTGCAGTAAAGAAAACTATATGTTAAATAAATACGTTATGTATTTGTTTTTCTCTCATAAATATTGTTTTCAAAAATACATTATCAGTTAGTATGGCATTATCTGTGTAGTGGTTAAAAGCACTTTTACTCTTATATACTTAAACTTAAATCAATACGGGAAAAATAGATTAATTTTTATTCTTTCACTAAACAATTTATTTGCAAACTGAGATTTTACAAATAAATATAATATATATTTATTTGATTCATATTGATTAACTACATTGAAACTCATGAATGCATCATTGCTGATCAGTGACCTCCAGGTGGCGTAACTGCTCTGTTGCAGGAGGCAAAGGCAAAAACAGCGGCCCCACACAGAAATACCCCCTGTGACCACTAGATGGTGTAGATTTTCCATATTGAAGCAAAAATTGCCAAAACAGGCAACAAGGTTCACCTCACAAAGCAGAGAGGGATAATATATATATATATATATATATATATATATATATATATCAGGGAACAGTATCACTGAGGTGATGCAACGATGAGCAACAGTTAAGATGAATCCTGATTTGTTTTCAGGTTTATTGTTTATCTCTCTGAATTGAATGTTAAGCAGTGGACTGGTTCTGGGATCGGGGCAGTCGATGATCCTACGTCTCTGTCTGCTCCTCATGTAGATACTTTAACTGTCTTCTAAACACCAGGTGGGACGAGTGGTGGCTTGTGTCTCTCATCTCGTCAGGTGATGGTGGTGCAGTGTGTTATTTTCCTTTCTGTCGGCTGCCTGTCGTGAGTCAGAAGGAATTCAGCGGAATTGCAGGTTTTGCTTTGTGTGTCTTTTTAAGGCTCACACCCCCTGGAGCTCTTCCCTTTGATTGTCACCTCGTCCGACTTTTTGAAGCTTCGTTCTTTTTGTTAACGTGGGAAAAACTCATTTGGTTGATGATTCCTGTTCAGTCAGTTTAGCTCCGTGAGTTAAATGAAGACTCTACATATACAAACAAACTTTACATGAGTACCTGCAGGGAGTTTCCTCACAAGACCCAACTCGCAGAGGCAACTTAGAGTAACACCCATGGACTAAATTATTAAATTCATAAACAGTGTTTACTTGTGGTTTCCTTTGATCAATTTTATATCTAGAAAATGTCCTCTACTTGGTGACTTTTTCTCTGAGAACAATATAGGTAATATTTAATTTATATGTTCAAGGTCTTATTGAGGTGAGGAATGTCAACCAAGCCATTTAAACAAACTAAATGTACACAAGCAACATTATTAAAAACTATATGAATCCCTTAATTCATCTATTTCTGCATTTAATTCTGAACCATGTAGAACAATCTCATATCTGGTAACCCTCGTGCAGAATGTATGTCTGCTAACACACAATAAACCAGCCTGTGTAAACTACACCACTGACCGACTGTCTTTGTGTCTCTTATGCAACTCAGTGATGATATCAGTTTGCAGAGGAGTTGTTGTGTTGGTGCCGACGCCTCCGAGCCGCTCAGCCAACGCTCACACATCCTGTCTTGGTGTCATTTGATCACCAGGAACAACGACCTTGACCGATGACCTTGTTGCAGCAGACACACACCCACCACCACAGACACACACACAGACAGACATTCATCCTGTCTCCACAGACATTGATGTGTGGTGGGGGACGTACCCATCGGTGAGGAGCGCTGGGGGGGCAGAGAGCGGCGCTGGAGGCTGGGGGTGTTGGGAGGATGCGCTCGGCTCGGACCATGTGGAGCTTCACCAGGGGGTTGTTTGTGTGACTGGGTTTCATCGCTGCCACTGCTGGGATCTGAAGATCAGGAGAAAGAAACAAGATGTGGATTTACTTTTTGTTTGAATGATTCATATTTAAATCGAAATACAAGTGTTGGGCAACCGTGAGATGCACAAACTCCATAGTAGGCATGAATCATATAAAAGAGACACTGCACAACACATTTAATACTTAATTTGCCTTTTGCTTTAATCCACCAATGCTTGGAATGAGCTGCAAGATATTTTAAACATTAGCCTCTCTTGGTGTTATAATACAATAACACCAAGAGATGCTTTCTTAATTTCCATCTGGCATTTATTCCATTGATTCCCAGTATGTTTCTGTGTGTGTTTTGTGCTTAAGTCTGTTTTGTGTGTGTTTTCTGTCCGTGCTTGTATTCATATGTGAAACTTTTTCTTTTTATTTGCGTATTCTTAACCAAGACTTTCTCGCAGAACATATATATTGTATCTTAAAATGAAATAAATTAAAATAAAAGGGGGTTGGTCTTGTATCGTTCTCTTAATAATGCATTTTTATACATTGGGTTATTGTTTCATTCTTTAAATTTTTTCATATGGGGGGGTATGATGTTATAGCTATTATTTGTATAATTTACACATTTATCAGTAAAGAAATGTATCAATGAAAACAAATGCAGTGTATTTTCACTTACAAAACGTAGAGAGCATCATTTGTTGAGTGCTGTAAATCTACTCTCACTGGCCTACAGGATAAAGAGTTCTTTCCAGGTCAGTGATATTTATCTAACATTTTTGTTTTCCTGTTATATTTTAGGACGAAGTATCAGCAGATCACAATCGCTCTATTTTTCCCTGGAGAGTATTTTGTTTTCTTTCTCTAAACTGCAGAAATTCACCGGGAGAGAAGAAAGCAAGTTGAGGCAAACATCTTAATTATTCATAACAGCTGTTATAACGCCTCAAGCTTTCTGTGAATAGAAAAAATGCTTCGATTCATAGATGAACTGAGACTGTAGCGAGGAGCGGTCCAACATCAAAACACTGAGAACACAGAACTGGAGGATCTTTGTGTTTGTGATGTATCGTCACTCTGATGTTTTCTCTCATACCATTTCATCATTAACTCTCAGTCTCTGGGATTCCAGTAAATAGACAATCCAGCATTTGGGCTGATGTGAAGCTCTAATTACTCATCATGAAATATTCAGCTCCTCAATGAATCGCAGCGCTGCAGTGACAGGTAACTGAACCCGCTCAGAGAGGAAAGAACGACAGGTTTGTGCATTCAAATCATCACAAACTGATCTGAGGCAGAACAGGTTCAACTGGGCTGAAAACAGGATTAATAACAAGCTGTTGTATGGAAATATAAGATATGGTATCGAACAGGGTCACAACCAAATTACTAGATATGATTAATAATGCAGATTAGATAGCAAAGTGCCCAGAGGACCTGAATGGAAGCTCCACTGGGATCCCGGTATCTCTCTCTCCTCACAGTAAGAATTCACCTGGGAGAGTCAGTTTACACAGATTGAGGCTGAGCAAAGAAGCTGATTGGCTGCGGGAGACGACCGGAGGCGGACTCACAGCTCATCACTTGTTTCTATCCTGCATGTTCACTGCATATCCATCCCCCTGCTCTAAGAATCCTGTGCTCAGTGTTCAAACCAGTGAGAAGCAACACGGCCAAAACCCGGCTGGTGACTAATTCACAGGATGTGAGGGCGGACAGAGAACAGACACATTTTGTTTTTCCTTTGCAATAAGGTGTTTCTTAGCTATACCTTCTGAATGTACAATTCTCATATCTTCTTTCTTCTAATTCTTAATCTGAACAAGCTTTTCCTCAATTAAACAATCTATAAATACTGGGAAAAGACACATTCAGGCAGGATATGAAAGGAATGACATGGTTTGTCGTTTTTTCTTTTTGTAAACTCAAATTTTAAGAGAGACAAGAAAATAAAATGCTATAGAACGCCGATGGGCTGATAAGTGAAATTCGTTATATATTATTTCAGGCGACAAAAACTGTTTAACTAGACTAAGGATGACTGGGACAATAATTCATTCTGGGAATTTGTCTCCTTTCCACCCTTATTACGAAAAGCACCAGAACTCTAAATTGCCTCTAAATTAATTTTCTCAAACTTTCTACATTAAAATCCTCTGAGACCTGACACACTGACAGTGGGGGTCACCATGAACTGCATTGAAGTGCAAATCTGTTGTACAGTGAAGTTTAAAAGCCTTCACATTGTTACACCCCACAGTTTTTAAATCAGATTTCCTCTTGAGAAGATGAACTGAAAATAAATGAATAAATGTCCCTCTCAGTCTCCAGAGACGTCTCAGACACTTTGAAGACTTCTCTTCCAGCGGGGATGAGACTGATCCACATGAAAAGAGGCTTAATATTTATAACAACCCACGGAGAAAGTTGAGCTGCTTCAACGACCGTGAAGTCTGACTTGGAACTGGGACGCAGAGCTTAACTATGTATCATAAAGTGAATATGAGGTAGCAGCTACACCAACGTCTGAAAAGAAGGATCAAGGTGACATTGAAATAGTTTGTTCTTTTCTGACCAACAATTCAAAGCCAAAAAAAATTAAATAAACATAAATTATCAAATAGAAGGATCTGGAAACAATGAATGTTTGACAATTCTACTTCATGGACGGCCTTAAAAATACTGAAATCCGGTTGGTACTTCTAACATCAACTTCCTGACAAACAAACGGACTGAGGTAAAAACACAATTTCCTTGGTGGAGGTATTAATCGTGTGTTTCAAGAGGAAAACAGACCGAAGAGCCAAACACAACAGATTCATCGTGACCCTTGAATCTTGTCGTCAAACAACTCCACCCAACAACAGACACACAAACATAATGTCTGCTCCCACGGAGTTAACTGGGCAGATAAATCCCATGTGTCACGTCTTACTGGGGCGCATCACCAGTACATGTGGTTGCAGTCGAGACATACGGGTGCATGCTAAGCTGCCTGAGCCCCGAGCCTGAAGGGAAACACTGCTGTGTCATGGATATGCTCCAGACTGAGTGTTAGTCACCCATCTATTCAACCTCAGCATCAGCAGAACACAGAAGATATTCAACTGGCTTGTAAGATCAACAACAACAGCTCCACGGAGAAGCAAAGAAAAACACAATGAGATACAGACACTTACAGGACGGCAGCTTATCATCTTGAGCTGTGGTTGTTCTCTGAAGAATCAGAGTGAAAAATGGTACAAAATAACCGAGTATCGTGAGCATCTGAGCTTTTCAGGAGGGGGGGGATGCTGCAGCGGAAAGAAAGAGACCATCATCTGCCCGGACAAAGTGTGAAGAGGAGATTCACAGGCAAGAAAGAGGCGGGTACAAACAGCTGGCGTACAAACAGCTGCACATAGTATCCTGCCGTACGTACCACACCCTGACTCCATGTTTTCAGCACCACTTTTTCATTTTGAGGATTATAAATAGGGAAGGGGAGACTGTCACAGACGTGTGAAGGACCCTGCGTGAGACAGCTGCTGCTTTTCCTCCATTTCTTTCTCTCCAGTCTGAGGATCCTGTCTGCACCAGCGGCTCCAAGAATTCTCTGACTCCAGCAGGTCGGGAGAGGAGAGTAAAAGTGGCGAGCGGCAGCAGTCAGCTGTCGATGAGGGGAACAAATGTGGGGACACTTGAGCAGAGGAGGACGGAGCTAACCGGTCCTCGTGTCCTCCAATCAGCGCAGTCAGAGGAGACACTTCTGCTTGTGCACAGGATTATAAAACATGAATAGAGAGCTGATTTAGATTCTCTTACAAGAACATGTGGTCGCTGTGACCTTGACCTTTGACCTTCACCTACCACAATCTAATCGAAAAAATCCATGAGTCCCAGTTAAAGTCTGAACCAAATATGAAAAAATTCTCTAAAGGTGTTCCTGAGATGTTGCATTCACCAGGACAACAAATTTGTGTTTTAACATCACTAATGAACTTGACCTCTGACCTCTGACAGAAAAATTCAAATCAGTTCATCCATAAGTCAAAGTAAAGGTTTGTACCAAATTCTAAATGGTTCCCTGGAGGTGTTCTATAGATATTGTGTTAACAAGAATGAGACAACCTGAAACATAGCGTCTGTGGTCAGTCTCTTTCGTGGAGAAATACACATTTAAAAAAGGACAAACAGGATTTTCCGTGTCAGCATATTCCGAGTGTTTGTTCTGACTCAGCACTTTAAACGAATGAATCTGCTGCGGCTCCTCGTCGAAACACAAACGCTGCTCGAACTGAACTCACTGAACGTTTCCTCTGCAATGAATAAGAAAACAAGTCGTAACTGACAACTTCTTCTCTTGTGACGACACATTTCCAAACGTCCTCATCACCCACATACAGAAGCAGCTCAGCTACACTGTGTGCTTCGCTGCCATCTATTTCCTCTGAGTGGAAGCCTGCAGGAAGTCGATGCAGAGGCAGCAGAGAGAGAGAGAGAGAGAGAGAGAGAAGGAGGAGGGAGACTTCAGCGTTTCTTCCTTAGAGCCTCTGTGGTGCAGCAGCCCCCCCCCCCCCGATGAATTAATGTAAAAAGAAACCAGTGGCTGTTCCTATAGTAACCGAGGAGAGCAGCGGCAGCTGGTGAACTTCTGAGGACGAGAAGACGTGATGCAACTAAAGTGTGAAATGTCCTTCTGTCTCACGTCTAGTTTTGTCTTATTTTAGCCGGTCACACGTTAAGCTGAAGGTGGCCGGTGACCTGGTAACACAGATTCATACAGAGAGATGGTGACTCACGCTGGGAGGGTCGACTGGGATCGCTGTCGTTGGACTGGTGGCTGGACGCAGACGAGACACTGGAGCTGCGGACGAAGCCGAAGGAGGCCAGTCGGGCGGGTGGCAGGGCGGAGAAGCCCGGAGGACGGAGACCAGACTGTCCCGGTTTGAGCGGGACACTCTTAGGGGCTGGATCTGTGCTCTTGTGATCTCCTGGAGGTACATGGAGGAAATGAGGATTATAAGACTCACTGAGGACACCGTCTGTTTCAATGTCACATGTACATAGTAAAAGTGTTATTAACTCTGATATACACGATATTGAAAAGAAATATGCAAGACTGACGCTGGGATCTGCAGTCCCAGTCTGAGTCGCATCTGCTGTGATGAATAAAAAAGGGATTTATGTAACTTTCACTAATCTCACTAATCTCTAATCTCCCTATTACCGATAACTAACCTCTGTCAACCTTCATTCAGTGATGAAACCGAACCCAGATACAGTAAGACAGCAGCAGACTGTAACACAGAGGCTGGCTGGGTGATGATTTGTGATGTGAGTGGGTAGAAATATGCAGAGCAAGTTGTTCGAATGTGTGTGTGTGTGTGTGTGTGCTATCACATGCTTTGCACTTCAAAGAGTTGAGGTGCCAAGGTGCCTCATCCATAGTCATGGGAAAAGAAACGGAGGCAAAAATCGACTTCTCTGCATCTCGACAACCAGAGGACGAGATGTGCAGGGAATACACAACGCTGCAGACAGAGGAGGAATCTCTGTCCCTCTCTTTTCGAAATGATTCAAACCATTATGTTCTTTACAATGTAAGCATATAAATAAGAAGCTTGTCTTATGATGTTAAATATAAGATCTCCATAACATTTCCTCATGTTCTTATACTTCTGGTTTAAAGGAGAGTAAATCTAATCGGGTCACTATCTCACCTGCAGAGTCCTGGGGGGGTGCTGACCTCTGACCTGTCTGCTGAGCTCTCGTCTTCGCTGCAGGCTGCCGGCTGACCGCCCCCAACCCCAGCTGAGGCCTCAGGGCTCTGGGGGACCGGTACACAACGCCACCCTCGTGAGAAACCTGCTGGTGAAGAAGATTCAGAAATTGTAAATTCTTGTACATTTGAGAGGTTGAATCACTTTCATACATGTCATCTTCTAGAGCCTGAACAGTATAGATCTTCAGAGGCCACTACACATATCAGTAAAACATTTCCAATAAAGAAATATTAGCCATTACATTATATATATATATATATATATATATATATATATATAAATGTATATAAATGTATATATATATATACATTTAAAATAGGACTTGTTGTTATGAAACCCAAAGAAATGCTTGAGAATTTAACCTTGATCTTCATTGTAAATAAAAACAAATATATAGAAGGTAAATATAACTGCACGTTTTCATATCAGCAAACGTAGACTCTTATACCTGTATGTCTCATATCAGGTGATTTTTATCGTCCAACCGATAAATCAGGGCTCTTTCTTAAACTGAGAAACATGTAAAACAAGGATAATGCTTTTTCTAGAGTTTGAATCATTCCTATGTGAACCTAAGTAAATTCCAACATTTGGATTATTCCAACATTTCAAACTGATTGAAGCCACAAGCATTAAAAGTTACTGTCCTTGTGTGGTTTCAACCATTGATGCCATCTGATTGTGTCAAATCCCAAGTCTCACCTCTTGGAGATATTTCTCATCCTCATGAAAGCTGCCCGACTTCCTGCTCAGCCTTGGGGGGTTGGTGCCGCTCGCCCCAGTCATGGCCACGCCTGGAGGATAAAGCCCCGCCTTCTGCATCTCCTGCCGGTACTTGTCAAACAGCAGGTTGGAGGAGCACAGCACCGGTGTGGATTTAGGTTGAGGTGTAACCTTCTGAGCTTTATGAGCCGGTGGACTGGAGAAAGAGGATCTCAGTGGGGGTGCAGAAGCTTCATTAGGGGCCTCTATGACCTGGGGTTTGGTTTGAGGGTTAGCCCGAACATAGGTGATGATTTTTGGTCGCACATTTTTCGGCTTCTGGGGAGAAGAAGACCTCCTGGGTTCGGCTTCTTTGTGCTGAGGAGGGACGACCGGTTTGGGGATGCCACTGCTCATCTTTCCTGGCGGCTTGACCGTGTGACCGAACCCTCTCTGTGGGGAGTCGCTGCGCTCCGAGCTCAGCGACCTGACGCCCGGGACCTTGGCTGGAGAGACTGGCGGTCGTCTCTTGGGCGAACTGGTGGTGGCCTTCGAGGGTGGTGGCGTTGCAGATCGACTGGGGCTTCCCCATGGCTTCCTCCGCTCCAGGCTGGAAGAGCTGGAGGGGATGCTGTGCTCGAACGAGCCCTGCTTCTTTAAAGTGTTCTCAAACGACGGCTGCTTTTTAAAACTCCTGTCGAAAGAGTTCTGTTTCCTCATCGAGTTCTCAAACGATCCTTGTTTCTTCAGGGCTTTGGAAGGACTTGATGACGGATTCTCCTTTGCAGCAGCCTTGGAGGGGCTCACATCAGGGGCCTCGTCGGCTTGTGTGCTTTTATCCATTTTCCTGTTGTGTTCTTCATGTGCGTTATTTGTAGTTGGCAAAGCCTTGTGCTTACTTCTCCCTTGATCACAATCTTCCTCTGTTATATCTCTCTGGTTATTGTTCTTCCTGTGCTCATCGATGGCGTCCCCGCACGCATCGGCTCCATTTCTCACTTGTGCCTTCAAAGCAGCGTCCTCCGAGTGAAGCGCTGAATTCAGATTAATGTCCACGTCTCTCTGGTGTGTTGTGCTTCTACTGGAGGAGCGGGAGGGGGGGTCGGCCCTGCCTCGCTCGGAGAGAGTGATGCAGGCCTGGGAAGTCAGGTCCTCGGAGGTGGTCGAGTAAGGCCCGGCGGCGGCGAGGTGCCACGAGTCGGTCGTATGGGACCTGCCGGCGGTGGCAGGGCTGGACATGTTGGACTGACAGGACACAAAGACGTCAGTGTCAGAGCTCAGCTCAGTCCTGGAGGCCTCCCTGCTCTCGGACACGTGAGAAGCAGTGGACTCCTGCTCGCTGGCAGAACGCAGGAAGGCCTTCCTCTCTTCCTTGCCCTTATTATCCGCTGATACTGACGACTTCCCCGGGGGCGTCTTCCGCTCAGCAAGCCCCACGAAGTCCTCTCCGTCCTCAACCTGGTAGGTCTCCAGCTCCTGACACTCCAGCCTCTCGAACTCAGCCAGCTCGGGGTCGTCACACTGGGCGTCCGTGCCCAGGATGGCGACTTTGCCTCGCCATGCCGTTCCACTCACCGGCCCTGACTGAGTCCCGCCCTCCTCTGTCCGGATGTCATTAGCGTTGGCATCACCGTCGCCCAGCACGCCGCCCCGCTGGTTGTTGTTCCTCAGCTCCCCCCCGCTGAAGGGCTCTCCACGATCGCACATTTTGGAAACACTTCTGGGTTCTTCAGCGCCCTCGATAGCACTTTAAAAAAAGAAAGCAATCATTCCTGGCATCGGCTATGAAGCAGTCCACCCTGACATCCCATCAATCCCATCAGGAAGGGATCTTCACATTTCTCTCCAGTCGGTAAGAAATCAGAACGTTGAATATCGTGCCTCATGTAGAAGATGGAGCTTCATGACAGCTGGGCTTCGGATCCTGTACAGAAAAGACACCAAAGAAAAACATTTTAAATTACTTGATGAAAACATATTCAACACCTGAGCTTTGATCTGTAACAACAAATGGTACAAGAAAAATGCATGAATCAACTGTTATCCAGACTTTCATGAATCAACTGTTATCAGGGAGCCCAGCAGTTCTAACACAGAACAGTTTTCTTATCAGTTACAGAGAGATAGATAGATAGATAGATAGATAGATAGATAGATAGATAGATGGATAGATGGATACTTTATTAATCCCGTGGGAAACTGATTTGTCAATTTGAAGTTAAAACTCATCTGAAATGTATTATATGCCATATAACTGAGTTCTGTTCTTAACTATAATATACTCTATAAGGGAGGGCGGCACGGAGATGCACTGACAGCAAGAAGGTTTGTGGTTTGAATCCCAATTCGGTATGTATGGGTTTGCATGTTCTCCTTATGTTTGTGTGGGTTTTCTCCAGGTCCTGCAGCTTCCTCCCACAGTCTAAATAATCTATGTACACCGGGGTTAAGTTAACTGGAGACTCTGTAGATGTGAAGGGTTGCTCTGAGGCCTTTATGTCGATATACATCATTCCTGGTACCGCCTTTAACCCAATGTCCACTGGGAAAGGCTCCAGCCCCCCGTGACCTTTAAAGAACAAGCTGTGTAGAAAACGGATGCGTGCATACTCCAGTGTAAGGAATATATATCACTGTGAGCAATGTAACATGCATTTACAAATGTATGATCCTTGCTTCTGCTCAAATATCATCCTTGTACTTCTGTTATTATAAATCTGGTCATATTTTCAGGTCACGAGCAGGTTTGTCGTTAAAAGAACATTCAAATTCTGCAGCAACTGGGTTTTTTTCTGCTTGTGAACACATGAAACGTAACCGATCCCAGTACATCCACAGTCCCAGTTTGACTTCAAGAGCAGCGTGTGTTTGTTGTCTTTGTCTCTGGAGGTTTGTGTGCGACTGTGGCCTGAAAACAACACACTGTGCTGTGTAGTTGTTAACTTCTCCCTCTGGTGTTCCACCTGCATTCTAAGCGTTACTAAAAAAAAATTCAATTTTATGTGTCGGGAATCTCCAAACAACAAAAGACGCTGTTTGCTCAACATCACGTGATCCCTGCATCACAGCAGAGGAAGAGGAAGTTGTCAGAGTTTAAATGATAGGAATGTTTAAGTGTGTCATCGCCTCGTGGGACTGACTTGTAACGTTAACATTTCAAGGTAAGTTTTAGTCTTTGTGCATTCTGCTCCAGAGCTTTATATTTATCTATTAGTGGCTCTTAATGTTTTTTACACATGGTGCCTGCAGTTGTGGGATGTAGCAAAGTATATTTACTTCATTACTGAATATTTGCAGATACTTTTCACTCTTACTCCACTAAAACATGAGAAAATATCTATCTTTATAATATCAAGCATTGCAGTACATGCTGAAATGTTTTTTATATTTTTAAAAGTAGTCAATAACATGTACTGGCCTGGAGGCCCATTCTGAACGAGCACTGCACCCATACTGTAAATTGGAGGAAACCAGATGTGGTGGACTCCTCAGCCAGAGGCACAGAATAAAAAGATGTCTGCTGCTGACACTGACCTTCCTCAGTGGACTTGTGTACTGAACAGAGAACCTGACAGACTCTCTGATCTCGGGCTATTTCTCACCTTCACATTAACTCCCCACCTTGTCACAGTTTGTCATTACTCAGCTCAGCGTGTCAGGTTCAGCCTGGTGCCTTGAATTAAAGTCAAGTCTCTGTGTTTCATTATAGATTGTTCATCAAACAGTGAAACGTGACCCCATTCACTAGCAATTCATGTAACTATACTATTTTTGCTTATCATCACATAAATATATTATCATATGCAATATTTTCAATAGCATGTGCAATATTTTATTAAATGTCATTTGCAGTATCCCATATAACTGATTACTTTATAATCACTTTTCTATTCTACTTTCCACCACCTTGGTTAAGTATTAGTTTCTCTCTATACACTCATTTGTATTTCATTTTCATTGCTCCTTTAGAATCATGAGAAATAGATTTGACTCCAGGTACCCAGGGAGATGTTTGTCATCTGGAACAAGTGGAAGAGTGAAAATAAACCTGTTTCAAAGAGCTCCGGGCGATGGAAGTGAATTCTCTGTTTGTACCTGTTAAACTCTGCAGATCATTTGCATCAAACCCACAGGTTTAGAATGAGGAGGAGGAATAAAGCTTATAAATAATTCAGTCTCCTGAGTCGAATTTATAGTTCCAGCTCATCTCATTACATTCTGTTTTCATCCAATCAAACCCTGACGAGCTCGCCCTGAGCCAATCACCTTCGAGCAATCAGAGTTTAAAAGTTTAAAATGTCTCCTCTAGCTCCTGTCAGTTTAATACAGCAAGAAAGTGACCCACTTCCATCACTGCATCACCTCAACTCTCCAATTCACTCCTTTGTTCCTCTGCAAGTTTCCCCTGATTGAAATACCACCAGCTACAACAGGCCTCCATGTAAAATATACATCACATTTCCTGACTTATAGATTTCTGTAAGTACATGTAACAGAAAAACTGCAGAGACATTCCAGAGACACGTGTCTGTTTGCAGCCCAGGAGACCACACCACACTAAAACGCTGCCTCAGCACCTGCACTGCAGAACACAGGCCGATGAATCAGATTCCCACCCCTCCACTATCAGGTCCCTATCGGTGCTCTATGATTAAGACACTTACTTCCACCTCGGCAACCAAACAACCGACACAGCTCTCGTAAAGTCTCTTACATGAGAGATGACATGTTGGATTAATGAAGTCTCGGCTGGGATCTGGAAGCAGGATTGCTTCTGCTGCTGTGGTGCCTTGATTGCTTCTCCTTCACCTTAGATTGAATCCTGACTCAAAAATCAATGCAGCTCATAGCACAGCACACACGCAGTGGAACTTCATAATGTGACATTCATCAGCACAGCAATGGAATGATGGATATGACTCGCTTGTTATTAAATTTGTTTGTATACGTAAAGTTTGAATCCAGAGATAATGATGATAGCAAACTTGATTTATTTGTTTATAATTGAATGAATAAGAGGTGAACATACAAGAGGCCTAAATATGGAATTTTTAAATATGGAATCCACAAATAGATCCACAAACCAAAAGCAACATCTTTACAAAAATTCTTCCTTCAAATCGGAACTAATCTGAGACGCCCTCCCTACATCTCCTCCTGACTTTCTGACCCAGAGCATTTCATAATTTTCTGCTTCACACTCTGAAACAAAAGCATTGCAGAGATAATTCAACTTTTTTAATTCATCTCTGCACAGATCTCTGGAGAGCTGAGTGTCACAGGAGGATGCTGCTCGTTTTACTGTAAGAAAATAAAAGTGAGGCGTCCTGAGTGACTATAGTGATGCTCCCTTCCTCTGCCATACCATTTTCCCAATCTCCATCCACACAGCTATACACCACCATCACCTCCACCCCTTTGTATTTCCGCCCTGGCTGTTTGTCGCTCTCGTGTGTGCTCTCGCTTCTGCCACAGCCGATAATGTTCCTGCGGTGACACCGTATAATGGCAACAAGGGAGATTGAGGAAATTTATGTTCTCCCCATCAACACGCTTCCCCGAGCATGTGTCCCCATCCCCCCATCGTACAGCAGCTCGCTCTGCCACCTGCCTCCCGATCCACAGCCCAGACCTTCAGCGAGGCCTATTGTGAAATATCTGTGCATCCTCGTTCTGTTGCTTGTGCGAGCGTGTTCACAAACATCTTGTGTTTTTCCTCCGGAGCTTCTTCTGTTTGGGTCTTACATTATGTTGGAAGCAGAGCAAAGATCAAGGCCTTGGTTTGTGCAGCGAGCTTCACTTGATGCTCAGACTGGAAATCCTCATGAAATATTGAGGCTGATTGAAAATGGAGGCAATATTTCACATGCTTCAGCGAACATGAACCTCACAGAGGATCATCTGTTGTGGAGACATAAAGAAGCTGAAGGTGAGGGCTGCACGTGAAAGCAACAGCTTCACACATACCAGGAAACTATTTACATGACGTGCAATTGTAAATATGTAATATGCAAATGCACAAATATGCTATTTTACCACATTTTATGTTTAATTATTATCATCAGCAAGCTTCCACATGCTGGAGGATACAGGTTGAGTTGGTGGTGGAGGCTCCTCACATGTTCCTCACTTTCACGCCTCGTGTAATATGACAAACCTCAGGCCTGTTTGGACATAACTGTGGTCACACCTGCACAAGCCTGACACCTCCCAGTTACTAATCCAGCTCGTGCTGCCGTGTTACTCATTTCACAGGCTCCAAGCAAACACACATGATTCCAGGCAGGAGGGGGGGAAAGAGGAAGAGCAGGTTTTGTTGCGGAAAAACCAACACGAGATAATAATAGAGGTGGAGAAAAACACTTAACTATAAGATTCCAGGGTTTGACTCTCACACCTGCAGATACACAAACACCTATAGCTGGAGCTGAGCCCACATTTTTTAAATTTGACTGCATAGGCAGCAGCTTTATATCATAATTGAAACTCCTGCAGAAAAATAACACAAATGGCTTGGAAATAAGGAGGTTAATAGAAAAGCTCAGATAACCGGATGATCCGCAGTCTCTCTCCTGCAGATGCAGATGTGCCACAAATCCAATTATCAACGAGCGCTGATATGCGATGGAGATCTAGGAGAAGAAAAAAAAACCTCCGGTGTGGAATGGAGCTTCTTACCGTTCACAGTCCGCAGGTGATCCGCTGAGAGAGCAGCGAGCCCGGGGGAGGAGGGACGCGTCCAGCCAGGAGATGAAGAGGCTCCGGTCCGCAGCAGCATCCCTGGGACAACAGGGAGGAGAGGAAGAGGGGAGGAAGAGGAGGAGAGGAAGAGAGGAGGAGAGAGGGAGAGACCCAACGCCCATGTCAACATGCACTCAGGTCGCCCCCTGCAGGTGAAACTGTCACTTTATTTTCCAGAACCTTCCCACAGCAGCAAAAATGTACAGTAGTCTCCATAAACAATACAAATAAATAATAACGTAATCTATCATGCACTATGTTTTGCATTGGCTCAGCTCTAGTGTCTAATTCAATCAGTAACGAATAATTCATGAAAATCCTAATTAATCATCTGTGCCTAAATCTTGTGGATTAATTATAAATGTAAGATAAAGTGCTGTGTATTGTGGACCGTGCAAAACTAGTTACTACTACTAGCACTAAGTCAAAATAATGTAATTAAATTTATGTGAAAATGTTGTAAAACACATGAAGCACCAGGATTTCTCTTTTTATTTTATAAAAAAGCTAAATGCAACATGTGCAATATTGTGCATGGTTCTGTATGAGGCTATGCATATAGTATATATATTCATACTTAACGTGGTATAAATATATATAAATATATATAAAATCTGAGGTAGTGAACCTCAGATTTTAATTCGAATTTATTATAAATAATAAATGATGCATTCATGAAACACAAATAAATTTTGCATGGACACAGAAATAAAGGGGGAAACAGAAGAGTACATAGAAAACAACTGGCTGCATTGAGCAAACCATATATGTGACATGAAGGTGGAATGTGTTGCTACAGTAGCTAAGAAAAAACACACAAATATGTGGCTTTAAATTTCAGCATTATTTATTTACAGCAGAAAACTATACAAACTGCAACCAACGAAAAAGGGCAGCTATAGAGAAGCTGGAGATCTGAACCGCGCCGCTCCGACCTCTAAATACGTCCCCATGCAGATAAACGGTTTACACAGAAGAGACAGTTCCAAGGACAAACATCCAAACTGTTGTGGTTTCAACAACTCGACGCGGCAACGATATAAAAAAAGACACAACATCAGTGAAGATCGTGTTGACCTCGAGAACATCTCCCTGGTCTGGTTCTTACAAAACAAACGCACAACACGTATTTCAGTGCGGACACAATGAATCAGTGTGATTTACTTCACATGATGTCAGTAACAAATGGTTTTAGATGCAAGCTGATAGTTGTAAAACTTGTACTACGGGCAGTAACTTAAAATAAATCAATCAAAACCGTATTTACAAATATTTAAATGTAGAAAATTAGCCTTTCAAGTAATAATACATCTGTTTTACTTTAAATAAGTGCAAAGAAAACGAATTATTATTACAGATTCATCTCACTTCTTAATGCTGATTCAATATCTTGATGTATACGTGTTATTTACATCTAGTATTCTAAACTTTTAAATTACGTCAATAGAGGAAATACAGCAGCTTTGTCTTTTTTACCATATAATCCAATTAAATTAACACAATTCAGGGTACAGGTCAAAACAACAACAATAGTTTAACTTAGAGTTCATTTAAAAAGGGAAGAGTGATTATTTACCTGTTTGCATTTTAAGTTAGTCAGTTAGTGCAAACTAAAAAATCAGGTAAATCCTCTGACATTGCTCAATTTCTCTTATGTGTATTTACATATAGGATTTTCAAAAATCCAGAGTGTACATTATATACAGATTACACAGTTTATATATATATATATATATACACACATTTCACAATCGTAGCAGGTCAGGCCTCTTAAAGGTTTTACATTAATTTGGCCCACACGCACTTAAATACCTCCCTTTAAATATCCAATGAATCCAGTCACATTAGCAGCTTCTTTAACTTGTGTTACGTTGACAAGGTAAAAAGTGCAGTTCCCTGGTAGAGACATCACTGCCATGTGGTGTAGGGCCGTATATCACTGATACATACAGCTGCCGAGATGTCTCACACAAGTGACATCAACAGAAAACACAAATGCAAAAGCAACACAATCTCATCGGAAGCGAGCAACAACGTATTCTTAACGATGTAAGGAGAGGAGTAACCTGATGCGATCGAAAACCTGGACAATCCAATCGCCGCTTAAAACACGATGCTTGTTTATTTGAAGTTTTACGGTAAAAAAGGTATACAAAAAGGCACCTATACCGTAACTCCTCAAATAGAAAAGCATCCAAATTTGAGGGATTTTTCACAAATGACAGATCGTGACCCGACAGCAGGAAGTTACACTGCTCATTTCATCGCCAGCGTCTGTTGTTAATCTCATCCGTTGTGATTGTGTTTCCATTGTGTGGCTTTTGAAGTTGTGTTTTGGATTTTGTGTTCGTATCTTCTGTTAAAGCGAGAGACGACCGGACCTCCGCAGATAAATGTTTGTGCCTTGAGCACGAGCACAAATACAAAACCTCAACCTCTTCAATCACAATAATGTACGTAGCACCATGCTGTGACTGTCCGAGCTCCACAGTTATTGTATAAAAATAAAAGACACACAGTTGTGTTTTCTAGAACTTTCCCCAGTAACAGCAGTCATCCCTTTACAACACAGTGGAATTCATCAGCTGTGATTTGAGGAATTATTATTTACACATTCTTAATTAAACATTCAAATGCAACGGAAAAGGATGTGGATGTAAAAAGTAGTAACCCGGCAAGATGAGTGACAAAAATCTACCAGGAAATCTGCCAAGCGAAGTCGCCGAAAGCCAAGTTGAGCTGCATTCCATTAAAAAAGCTTCTATAGTTTGTAATTATGTACTTATTAAAAGTCACAGTGACATCCTGTCGTTTAATTTACTGATAAAATGATCTTGTGATGAACCAGCAGCTGATCACTAGGTGTGGGGGGGTTGTTCATTGTTCAGCATCGGTCCTCATCAGGAAAGTAACAGATACTGAACTCTCAAAAAAGTTCAAGCTCGAATATAACTTTAAAAAAAAGAAAAAATAACAATCGTAAAATAAATGTTCCTGTAGATGAAGGAACCAAAATAAACGTTTCCAATACACATCTGTACTGCACGTATTGTACATCTGCTCTGGGTCCTATCCACAGCTTCATTTGTGCTCAGTAAAAAGGTATCATATCAAAATGGTTAAAACATAAAAAGTCCATTTTATCTATACAAATTTTGTTTTCTTGACTTAAAGTCTTGGTTTCCAGATATTCATCTCATCTTTTACGGAGTCAATCAGCCAAATTAGACAATTTAATAAAAAAAAAAAAGTAATTCTCTGAGTGACGGGTTCACACGAGTCTCCATACGTCTCCTGGATTTACAGCGATTTCTGACGCACGTCATTATTTTAATATATACGCAGAATAGAGTTGATTAGGGAACCTCCTGTTTCCTCAATCTTCGTCGTCATCTTCATCGTCTGCGTTGGCGCTCTGCCCGTCATGCAGGAAGGCCATCTTCTCCTTGGTCATGGGCTCCATCATCGTGCTGGATGGCTTGTAGGGGCCGGACTTGTTCGACGTGGCCTCTGCGCTGTTTCGAATGCCGTAGCCAAAGTAGATAACAAAACCTGCAGATAGAGTGGATGCATTAATGCAAAAGGGAATTCCTTCTAATAAATTAATACAAATACAGGTCTTAAAAAGGTCACAAAAAGTACCTAAAGCCATCCAGATGGCAAACCGCAGCCAGGTTCCTCTGTCCAGCTGCATCATCAGGTAAACGTTAATAAACATACTGATGACTGGGAGAAAGGGCAGCAGGGGAACCTGGGAGGAGAGAGAGTGGGAAGTTTAAGACAGTCCAACATGTGATATCGAGAAAAGACACAAAAAGTGATTGGAAATGTAGACAATACGACAAAACAGCTCAGAGGGTAGAGTTACAGGGAAATACCTTGAGCAGATGAGCTGGAACGATGAACAACTTTATATATTTGCCAAACAACTTTAAATAGCGATAGATCTTAAGTAACATTCTAATTTTCTGGGTTTCATTTAGGTCATTTCTGCATGAACACATTTTAGAGCAGTTGCAAAGTGTCTGTGTTACTCAATAGAAATAAATTATTTACTACAATTATATTATAAGATTGAGTTCAATTTTAATCAATCAAAAAAATAAATAAACATGTGCTTAATTTTGTAAAAACTTGCAAGAAAACACTTCTAGTCTAAAAGTTGTGTAGTAACTGAGCAGGTAAGAATCAATAATAGAGTCTTCAGTTACACTATCATCAAACTGCTCTCTCCTGGGAGCTGTACCTTGAAGGCGAGCTTGGTCTTGCTCTGAGGTTGTCGGCACACGATGCCGCAGAGAACCAGACAGATCAACGTGATGATGGTGAGGATGGTCAGAGACCAGGGCGCCATCCCTCCATGAACCGCCACAATGCTGAAGACAAACACCAACACACCTGCAGGGGGGGTGAAGGGAGAACGTCAGAGGATGATAACCAGGTAACCAGGAGAGTGTGAGAGTGTGTGTGTGTGTGTGTGTGAGCGTCCCTCACCGAGGATACTGGTGCAAACATTCACAATGGAGCCAGACAGTGGGGAAGGTTCGGTGTTCGAGGGGGAAAGCAGGTTCCTGATGGTGAGGCGATCTGCGGGCGGGGGCAGCATGTCGATGTTCACCTCGCTACACGACTCGCTGATGTCCGGCTCCTCCTGAGTGTTGGCCATCTCGTAGGACGCACTGGGCTGCACGGGCTGGTACCTGCACACGACAAACCACCACACATGAATGAGCAGCAACTGATGTAGATGATTCATAAATGTAATCTGACATCTGTCTTAACCCGCTGTTTATATTCAATTTTATTCCATTGCTTTGGTACATATTTGGTGGTTAATTTTATGCATAGATTACGCTATACAAAAGTTTATGATCCTTTTTTATCTTGCAAAAATGCATAAAAAACATGAAATGTATAAGATACATTCACAAACTTTAGTAAGGCTGAGGGCTTGTTAAATAGGCGCTTCCAAAACTTTGTCTTTTTTTATTTTTATTTGATCAACTCTCAGTATCTAATAGACTTTTGGACGAACTGTTCTGATTTGCCTCTGAGTAGAGGAATTCCTTCTCAGTCTGTGAATGTATTAATGTGTGGTTTTCCAGCCTGAGGACTCTACCTGAGGACCAGCACACAGGCAGCGACCAGGGTGTAGGCCAGCAGGGTGCCGATGGACATCAGGTCAACCAGGTCCTTCAGGTCAAACAGGAAAGCCATCACGGCTGCAGGAGCAGAGGGAAATACATGTCAGCAAAGAAAAACATATCTAAATGAATCCAACAGGATAAAACAGCAGAGTAAGCGCATAATACACAAAGTCAAATAATTTCTAGACTTTCAATTTGAGAAAGTTGAGCAGAACAGCACCTAAAACACCACCATCCTCCTGCCACAAGGGGGCAGTCTTGCCTTGGCCCTCAGCTCAGCTACCTACCAGACAAGAGCCCTGACACCAAGGTGGCGATGATGGGCGTCCTCCTCTTGCTGACACGTGCCATAAAGGAGAAGAGCAGACCATCGCGAGCCATAGCAAAGATAATGCGAGGCAGCGGAAACAGGGAGCCGAGGAGACTAAGCCGAGGGTGAAGCAAGAAGGAGGAAGAGGAGAAGAAGGAGGAGGAAGAAGAGGTTTATAATGTGGTGCTGAAATCCTCAGTTTGTGAACCCTGGTTTCTCACACAAGGCCTCAGCTGCAGACACACACGTCCCCACATCCTGATTGGACAAGACAGCATGTTGTCCAATCAGGATGTTGCCGGGTCAGAGTTTTAAACGGCTGAAATTTTGTATATATACAAGTTTCTGCCTTTATGTGGTGTGACCATAATTAGTTTTGTGCCAGTGCTGAGGCTGTGTGAACCAAGAGTCACGCAAGGCTCTGACCCCCCCCCCCCCATAACCAGTTAGTAGGTATAGGTCGCGACCTCACCTGCCACAACACCCGATGTTATTGTAGCTGTTAGAGGGGTTTTGGTTCGTTCGCTGATTTTAGCCAAACATTTGAAGAGCAGCCCGTCTTCTGCCATGGCCCAGATCACTCTGGGCATTGGGAACATGGAGCCTAGTAAACTAAGGTTTGGGGGAGACAGAAAAACAAAAGCATGCCGTGCACGTGAATGCACACAATTAGAAAAGGGAACAAGTGTCAGGGTCATTTAAAACATTTAAGTGTCACTCAGAAGATCACGGAACTCTGTCAAGGCCTAACTGTCCCTTTATGAAACCACATTTAAATCCACTGGATCAGGATTTGTATTTGGATCAGCACAAATTGCATAAATAAATATTAAGGGCTGTGATGAATTAATGAAACATGTGGGTAAACGCCCGTCATTGTTAGTTTGTTAAAACAACATTCCTGGATCCAACCACTGATCCAGACCTGCACCAACGTTTCATAGGTTCTTCAGTTGGGTAATAAATCCTACTGATGTGCAAATGTGCATTTGTCATCATTCTAATTCATCGCAAACAGTGAGTCAGCAGAATATTGTTTTGCTTAATCATTAACATTAATTAAATTACCCAGTGGCTCAAACCATTAAACAAATAGCCTGGAGTGCATCATTCAACATCCTCTAAATAAAGATGAGCTCTGCAAATTAGCTTGGGCTGTTATAATATTCAGTTAAAGTCAACTACAACATATATTTATACATCACATGCAAAAATGTTCTAAATTTTAGGACAAACATTTGTCCTGAACAAAGGTTGTGAAGCTGGATTAAAAACACGTAACATTTTTATCAGAACAATTTTGTCAATATGTGGCTGCCCCATTTTGTTTTCTTTCATGCACCAGTGACAATTCAGGTTCCTGCCAATGGTTTCAGAGTATTCCACTGATCTACAGGTGTTGTTTACAGCAAAGCATCAACACAAGGCTCACGGAATGTAAACATGAATACAAACAATGCTTTGTAACTGTTTTACGATGCAGGACATGAGGCGGCTGGAGGTCCTCTCACCTGGTGGACAGGGCACACAAAGAGCCAATGGCCACGGCGTACGTGGCTCCCTCCCAGCCCACGTACTTAAAGGCCACGGGCAGAGGGCTGTTCTTGTCCAGCAGGTAGTACGGCATCATCACGGTGAGCGCAGCGGACACGGCGAAGTACGCCACGAAACAGATGAGGAGTGAGGCCACGATCCCGACAGGGATGGCCCTCTGGGGGTTCTTCACCTCCTCTCCTACGGGGGGAGGAATCACAACCCGGAGATGTCAGAGGAAGATCGGTGTGGTGTGAGATGATGATCAGATCGACAGGCTTCCTCTCACCTGTAGTGGCGATGCAGTCAAACCCGATGAAGGCATAAAAACATGTGGCGGCACCAGAGAGGACTCCGGAGAAGCCAAACGGCATAAAACCGCCCTCACCAAGCGATTCTTTTGATGGCAAATCATAAGTCATGCTGGAAATAAAAAAGAAAGAAGTTTGATTACTGGAACAGCAATATTTTGTATGGGGACTTTCTTAAAAGGTTCCTAATGTCACCCACTTGAGGCTGGAGTTTCTGGTGAAGTTGAGGATCTTTTCAGGGTCCACGTTCCAGTTCTCCAGGTTCCCCTTCACCATGCCAGAGATGACCACAAACAGCAGCACCAGCACGTTGATGCAGGTGAACACTTTATTTACCACGGCCGACTCCTTCACTCCGAATACAAGCAGTCCTGCACGACGACCGAAAAAAGACAAAGTGAAAAATGTAAACATAAAACACAAACATAAAAAGAACATATGAGAGTTTTCTTTATAAAAGAGGTTGCGGTTTCAGTTTCAGTTTGTAATTCTCTGACTCAAAACCCTGCACTCGCACTCATATACCATCCTGTGATCCAGCTTCAGCTCTCCTCTTCACGCTCAGAAGAAACAAATCTGAGCAGAAATCCGAGAGCAGACGTTTCACACGTGCACAGAAGAAGTGCAAGTTCGAGTAGAAACCGAAAAATAAGCACAAGCCGGAAATATTTGAGTGCCAGCGCAGTATTTTGAGAAAGAGCATAACAAAAATCTGAACATGGAATCATTAATATCAACTTCTCTCCAACTGAAAGACTGAGCTCGTGAATAAAGATAGAAAACAAAAGATGTATCTAGAGCTCTAGAGTAGAGCTGATCCGTTCCTGACCCGTCAGAGTGATGATGATGAAGACTGCAAATATGTCCGGGTACTCTGCCAGGATGCCCGGGGCCTTGATGGTCATGTATTGTCTGCAGAATATCTCAATGTGCCGTCCAATCAGCTCGTCAAAGGTCGCGCTCCACGCTCTGGCCACGCTTGAAGTTCCTGTGCAGAGAAAATCATTTTATAGAAACTGAATGAATTATCTGGTGGAGAAGCCAAACTCCTTCCCTCCCTTGTTTAAAGGGTCTCACCGATGATGTAAGAGAGGATGAGGTTCCAGCCCGTGATGAAGGCCCACAGTTCTCCCACGGTCACGTAGCTGTAGAGGTAGGCCGAGCCGGTTTTGGGGACACGGGCGCCGAACTCGGCGTAGCACAGACCGGCGAGGACGGACGCCAGGGCGGCGATGAGGAAGGAGAGGACGATGGCAGGTCCGGAGCTGCTTCGGGCCACCGCGCCGGCGAGCACGTAGACGCCGGCCCCCAGCGTGCTGCCGACCCCGAGGGCCACCAGATCGAACGTGTTGAGGCATCGACACAAGCGGGAGTCCTCGGCGTTACAGTCGACCACCTTCACCCGCAGGAGCTGCCTCCCCACGTCTTTCAGTTTGGCCAGAATCATCCTGGCTGGCACTATGTGTACCGATGCTCTGCTGTAGGTACTTCACCTGTGGACATAACAAGACAGGAGCACGGTGTTACTACACAAATGAAAACAGACACAGTGCATGTGGTTTTCTTACTTCCTCCAGTGAGGGTATCTTTTCACTCCAGTCTGTTAACTGGTCGGCTGGTTTGTTTATAAGCAGGATTACACAAAAACTACTTGACGTGTATTTTGAGTGTTCAGTTTACCATGCAACTAACATGGAGGAGGCAGGGTTTATGACATGTACTGAAAACAGCCAGTAGAGAGTGATTGAGATGCTTAGGCTTCACTTTCGGGGAGTTATTTATTAGAATGATGCGATATGGACCGAGACAGAACCCCTTCAATTTTGGCATGGATCTGGACAAAGGGCAGATTCAGTTTTTTTTTATCACTTTCTTTAGGGTTAGGGTTAGGGTAATAAATGTATAGCACT
This sequence comes from Platichthys flesus, assembly GCF_949316205.1. Classification (NCBI taxonomy): domain Eukaryota; kingdom Metazoa; phylum Chordata; class Actinopteri; order Pleuronectiformes; family Pleuronectidae; genus Platichthys; species Platichthys flesus. The sequence continues at coordinate 24,009,505 of NC_084948.1, read as the reverse complement.
TATCTAAAGATGGTTACAAAGTTCTTGACACGAAAAGATCCATGAAAAAATGAGGAATATATTCTAATAAAAGACATTACGTTAAATTTGAAGAGCCAAATCAAAACATAATAATTTCAAGACTTTAACTTTATAGAGATAAACCCAACTGTTCCTGTTCCAAGTTCAAAAGGCTTCCGACGGCTTTGTCGAGTGCTCAGAGCGTTTGGACGGAAACCGAGGAAATAATCTAAAGATACATATATGGAGGAGTTTGAGTTCAGTTCCCTCTGGTGTGAAAATGAAAACATGACAATAAACAAATGTAGAAAGTGTTTAAAATGGTTAAAATATGCCTTTTACAATCTAATAGCAGTGTTTCATATTGAAACTGAAATAAAAAGTAAACTGGAAACTGCATCAATGTGCAACAAGTACATTGAGAGAACAAACTAATACACAATATATCTTTAGTATTGATTAGAGCATCAGAAAAAAAACACGAATCTTAGCTTAAAAACTGACGTTTAACTTTTCAAATATAGTTTATATCTAAATTTGATGACGCCAAGTTTATTATTAATTAAATGCCTCTGACCAGTTTGATCTTAAGGAAGTGAGGCTGATTGCGTAAAGTCCATTAATTTACATACTTCAGCCAACACAGCTTCTGATTGGACAATCATTCTACCTTAGAAAGACTTGTTCCTCTCCTGTAATTATCCGTGGCGAAGTTCTTTTGTTCCAGGCTACAACGATGGCAGCAGCAAAACAGAAAGGACGAAACCGAGATGTGAAAGGACTGCTGAGCTTTTCTCCATTTAATAGAAATATAGCAGGTAGAATATCCAGATGCTGTAAATTTGAATTAATCCGGAATTGCCAAACTTTTCTAAATCCAATCGAAATCCAGTTAAAAACCACAGCACAGCACAGAAAGCAGATCTACACAACAACACACACACACACACAATACTCACTGTCACAACAACACAATACAAAGCAGGATCCTCCACCTTCACCCTTCTTTCAGTCTATAAAATCCTCTCAACCACTTCCTCCGAGTGGTGTGTGTCTGTGTGTAGCTGTGGACCGATTTCCCTTCTTCAGATGAACAGAGCCCGGAGACACAGAGGTTTACAAGCGCTGGCTCGACATGTGACGCCGAAGCCTCTTAGTATACAAACCATTCAGGTGTCCAGTTCACAAATAGAAGCGTGACGTGTCACATGGCCTCAGGACTCAAACACTCGGAGCAGCTGTGACGATGGCCATGTTCCACCCGCACAGGACTGACCATCATCATCGAATAACAAATACAAGAGGGCTAGATGACCCGATTTGACAGCAGACATACGTCATTGTATAAAGTGGAATAGTTGTTCAAGACTTAATGAGAGATTGTGATTGTACATTTGTCTCGTATACGGTGCTACAATCACAGAACTCTGGATATATGAGGCTGAAGAGGGTTATCTCTTCTAGTCTCGATTTTCTTTGAAGAAAAACACATTCAAGGACTAAATGAGCTGTAGTTGTCGTTAAACAATTTCATGTTGTCCGTCTGGGTTGTGATGACCTGGGACAGTTGGGGCCAGATATTTAAAATCAGGCCAGAAGTGTTTGATAACAGGAAGACAGAAGTGTCAATAAAAAGTATAGGACATGGAAAGAACATGTCCTCAGAGGCCGCTCAAGGGTGAGCGTCCCATCCCAGCCAGGGGAGAGAAAACAAAGGTGGAGGAGCAGTCGAGGGCTCGGCACGAGCACATACCCACATGATGGGGCACGCAGAGATTGAGCTATAAAAAGCAGGTTGGGCGGAGAATGGACCCTGCCCTCTCCTCGGCCAATCAATGGGCTCGCTGCGCGGGTGAATCTGGAATAGCAGTGAGTCACATGCTCGTCACGGCTTGGCTGTGGGAGAAATACTCCTTCAAACGTCTCCCCTGTGTCGGCTGTGACATTGTTTAGTGTCTCACAAGGAATTTAGCGCAAAGCTCCGGCATAATCTTTAGAACTGAGGTCAAACTTGAAACGAACACGACCTGAATCCACCTGAAGATAGTTATGTTTTACAAATTGTATCATATACCTGTGAGCAGCCACAACAAGGACACCACTCAAGCGGTAATATTGAACCAGCATGTGCGTGTTGGCTGATAAACGATGCTACAAATGTTGTCACATTTATAACTCACAACAGACGGACACCTGCACAACCACCTGCCTCCGGACAAAACACATTAACTCAGAGATTTCCACGAGGCAACTTGACACTTTTCTCTGCCGAACATAAATTTGAGAAATGCTGCCGGATGTGTTTGATAACAGTTTTTTTCCTGCGTGGATTTGGAAAAGAAGATGGAAGAGGTGGCAGGGAGCCCATTCGGAGCCCACTGAGCTGGCACTTGGCACGTGAAGGGCATTTAGCCGCACTACAAAGGAGCCCACCTGCCCTTGTTGTGTAACCGGGGACGGAGCACACAAAGTGCCATGTGAGGGCCATCACAAAGCAGACGGCTCACACGAGCCAAACAAACGTTCCTCTCCGGGGATTCGGGCCTTGGCGACACCTCTAGGGCCACGATGACCTTGTACCACTGCAGCTGGGGAAGGACAGAACTAAAAACAAACAGCCATGTATTATAAAAAGAACAGCTTCTACTATTCTGAGTCTGAGGTGTTTATAGCTGGAGTATCCTCGTAACGTTTATTGCACTTGTGACAATTACTGGCTCGCAATCACTTTGATTTAACACTGGAACAACTCTGCCTCCATGACGCACAGAAATAAATCTTCACTGCAGACGTGATATCTCATATAAACGGGGAAGCTGCTACCTGGTGCTACACTGGTCGTCTGGACCACATCACACTCAGTCTAACAACTGGCTTTCACTGCAGCAGGGGCGGATCCAGGGGCAGGGCTAGGGGGGGCACGGACCAAAGCTGAAATCTGATTGGTCCCTGAAGTTCCCCAGTCCTTTCAGTCTCTTTATATATATATATATATATATATATATATATATAATTAATATGGAAACTTATAAAATGTTTATATTTTTTTAGTCTGTGCTTGAACAATGAACATTTTTCAAAACATATCCAAAGATGTGTGGCTTTGCAAATTTAACATGTCCTCTTGTCCCAATAAGGAAGATAAGTCCAAATAATTTGACTATGTAAACAGATTTATGACCCCACTCATGAGGAAATAACTGGAAACTCACGCACACACACACACACACACACACACACACACACACACACACACACACACACACACACACACACACACACACACACACACACACACACACACACACACACACACACACACACACACACACACACACACACACACACACACACACACACACACACACACTAGCCAATAATAGTATGATCCGTGAAGTGGATTCTGAGGTGTTGTCATGTCCGTTTAAGAACCAGGTGCGGTGTCAGAAGCAGGCTCCTGTTCTGGCTCGACTGACGTGACCTTGCAGCTTCTCACCGTCTGACTCGGTGTTTACATTCTGCACCTCCCTCAGGATTCACACTCCAGCTTGTCAGCATGACACCACAGGAAGCCATATGTTTCAGGCTAACGTTTCACAAACTGAATATTTACATATGTTAATATAAATGTCCCGGATTTCCAAGGATCATTCCTCCGCTCACTGGGTGACACACATTAAAATGTTCGAAAGAATAAAACATTTGGCAGGTTGTCACACTGCACACATCGTTGTTTAGATTAATTTGCAAATATTTTTAAAAACACACCTAATTGGCCACTACGCTATTCTACATTTTCATTCTTCCAAATGTGCTGAAGATATGAAGCATCAAATTAACACACAAAAAATATCACAAACACTTAGCAACCTTTCTAACGGAGGCCTGAAACCGGAGCCTGTGATTCCAGGTATTGAGGCGTTAATGATCAGAATAATTCTTTGTGATAACAGCAACTGTTTGGTAACAAGTGTGAAAGAAGACACAGCTCCCGCTTAAAATAATACCTGATTAATACTTGAGCTGCTGGAGGGGGGGGGGCACACACACGTAAGGTACATATCTGGCAAGTGTTAGCCTCAGATGTGACCCAGTGACTGACTCTGAAATCAAACATGTTTGATATCAGATACTGGAATATTTGGGATTAATAGAAAAAAAATGAAAGAAGCTTAAGAAGCTTTTGTGCCTCGTGTCACAGGATCTTCTCCAGGCGAGTACAGAGCAGAGGAATGTTTACAGAGGTCATAAAATGTACGCACATGCAGACACGTGAGGTGGGACAAAATAATCATTATAATTATTAATTTAAAGTAAAGTAAAGTAGCTTTACTTTAAATTAATAATTATAATAATGCAGACACTTGAGGTGGGACAAAATAATTATTATAATTATTAATTTACATATGGAGATATAGATATTACTGAAATCGTGGACCACGTTTCGTGTATCGATTCCCAACCTGAGGCCATAACCTTTTTCCTTTTAATATTATTGTGAAGACTTTCCCCACGCAGTACACCGACTGAGAAGTTTCCTGTTGGCCTCTGACTTAAATCTAATAATGACCCATGATTCTTATACTGCACTGTCACCGTCAATCTTTTATATCTGATATTAATTATCCGTTTTATTCTCTTCGTAACTATTTTCATGTTGTTCTATTCTGCATTGTGTTGTGTTGCTTTTTACAATTCAAGCCATTTGAATCGCCTGGTGGCTGACAGATAAACACGTCTTTCCCAATATGTTGATATTGATGGAAATGAGTCAAGTCTTTATCGGAAAACTGTGATTATGATTATCTAACTGAGTGGAGTTTACTTTAACATGTTTCTAATATACACAGGGTTTGTTTGTTTACATGCATTTTAAAACAGAGAAAACAGACAGCTTCACATAGGAAGAAGATAAGTCCTCATAGTGGGTTAGATGTTTCACTTAAGTCGTTTGTTGTTTTTACAGTGTGGGTGGGTTCCTGTGAGCCCCCCCCACCACACACACATACTCTCAAAGAAAAAGTTTCCCCTTCTGTTCTCACTCGATCTGTGGAACTCAGTCAAACTGAAACTGCAGGAAACACATCTCTCTCTGTCCAGTAACGTTCAGATTCCTCCTCCACATTAAAAGCTGCTCTGTGATGAGCTGAGCTCATGTTGCATCAGCCGGATACTTCCTGGTTCCTTCTTCTCACCACGTGCACAAACCCGCAAACTACTGCTCCGGAGCGCGCGAGTCTCAGAGGTGCAGCGCGCGCATTCTTCTCCTTTTACGCCAAAAAGAAACAAACTTCACAGACTCGCACGTGCAACATGTGTCAGTTTCAAGCTCCGATTTCAAAATAAGGGTTTGGAGAGGTTATTATTAAAGTTCAAAACGCCTCTTACCTTCTGCGCAAAGACACAACAGAGAGGAGGTGAAGGGCTGGTTTCCTGTCAATGGGGATCAGGCATCGACCGGATACTATTGACAGATGGGTTGAACAGAGGTGTTGCCCTGAAAGTGTTCGAGCCTCCGCCCAAATAAATGGAGGGGCGTGTCATGCTATAAACGCTCCACGTTCTGCAAGTACCACCTGCAACCACTGGGTGGCGCTGTTCACTAGCAAATGCACCCCCCATGCTCGTGCTTGCTGCAGCCACCTCACACACACACACACACCACACCACATCACATCACACGTTTCATATACTGTTAATGAGCATCTTTGTGTTTTTGTTGTGTTACAACAAACAAGTGAGGACAAATCGGGATTTCTGGCAGAGAGACCTCGACACATTCAAATATATAAAAAACACGTGTACATAAAGAAAACAAACATGTGTTGACACATGCTGTGCACCCCCCCCCCCCCCCCCCAAAAAAAAAGGGATGAAGCTGTCTGTAGTCTGCTGCTCGTCAGTGGTGATCGAACTTCACAAAGCATTGAGCTACAGCCAGGTTCATCACTTGTATTGGGTCTCCTGGAAACACTTCTATCGTCATTTTCACTATTTGCATGTGTTGGCCACCGCACTATGCTGACAAGTAATACAGTCAAGAATTCCTGGATTTCTTTATTTCTCTTTAAATTATTATGATGACCTGCAGGACTCTGATCAACTCAATATTCTGAATGATTGTATGCTGGATATTAAGTGTAGTCTGGCTCAATAATTCTTGCAGGAAAAGGTTGTAACCACTGACCCGACAAAGTCAAAACCTCCACATTAAAGCACCTGCGTTCTCTGTCAATGAACATTGGATACAAGTGTAAAAACCTTGGTGTCACCTTTGATAATGGCCGACCTCTAAGAGAAGGTGCAGCCCTGGTTTCCTCACAATAGACCTGACGCTTTTGACCAATAGGCTGTACGCAGGTGTGGCCTAAGTCCGCCCAGCTGTTTGTGACTCCATGTATCTGTGAAAAAAAAGAAAAAGGGAGGCTCAGGTTATAAATGCTCCCTTTTCTTCAAGGGTTATCTATTTGCGACCATTAGGTGGCGCTGTGGACAAGCGCATGCTGCCTCCATGCTGGTCCTGCTGCAGCCGTCTCCTTGAGGCCTCCTGGATGGCGATCACACACCAGCACACACACACACACACCCTGCAGTCACATCTTAATTTTGAAATTTGGCTCCGTGTCAGTATGCATATGTTCACATCTTCCCCCTGCTGTTCCTCCTTCCTCCTCATCCTCACGTCAGCAGAGGGTGATTATTGCGTCGCATGTGAAAGTTTCCCAAATTCTCAGTGGAGGGGAAACAAAGCTGTCACGCTCTATTCTCCCAAGTTCCCTGCTGGGGCTGGAGAACGCCGCTGCACCACGTTGTGATCCTCTTACCTCGGCCTGATGCTCGATATATGAGCAGAGACCTAAACTCCTGCTCCAGGATTTGGGATTATCGATATAAGGGGATCCGGCAGTCAGCAGAAGCCGGGGCTCCGTGCAGCCTGGGATGGAGAGATTCCCTCCAGCTATAGATCAGTAACTCCTCAGGCCTCTCAGGGACTAACTGCAGAGGTTGTTGCGATCAGCTGGGGAGCGGCTGCTTCATGATTCCCTTCTTTGCTTTGACTATAACTACTACATGTATCAGAGCTCGCAGAGACGTAATTGGGGAGAGAAGTGCTGTATATGCTGCCTTATCTGACATTTCTGGATTTACGGTTGACTGCCGCTCACCCTGTGGGCCAATTGTGGATCGCCTTGATAAATGGGAGTCAGTGCTCTAAGGTGATTTTGAAGTAATGCAGTTCCTGTGGGACCTCGGAGGAGGAAGTACTTCGTAAGAAATACTTGCACGCCCCCCCCCCCTCTCTATCCAGATATTGCAGCATTTTTGCTCCTTTTAGACTCAGTACCACTTCTGGTGGATCGTCTGAAACCTCCCCTGCGTCTTACCCCCCTTCATAGACGACAGCCGGTGGATTCCGTGTCAATGCAGTTCTCACTCTGTACATTATTTCCCTGTTCTGCTGCTCAGGAGCTCCAGAGCTGGTGGTTTTCATTCAAGCCGTTTTAATGAGGACAGAATAGACGTGAGACACCAGGAGGATGCGGTTAATTACCTTGTACAATAGAAAACAAGTGGCACTGGGGGTCCTGAAGATCTGCACTTGAACCAGTCACTGCCAGTGTTTTGCATAACATGAAAAACTGAATGTTATTAATGACAAAAGAGAATATCAGCACACTCGTCCCTCTGCCTGATAGACTGTCTATAAGAGCCGTTAACATCCATCTCAACCACATTTAAATTAAAACCAGTCCAGTCAGGTTGATCCAGGCCACAAAGGACCCCCCCCCCTCAAATCCTCATAATGACACAGAAGGAATATTAAGACATTTTGGGGGAAATTTGCTGGTTTGCTAAAAATATTCAACACTCTCACACTCTCACGCTTTCAATGAGTGATGCTCACCTGATTTATTCACCGGCGACCTTTGCGAATGAAAATTAATATAAACAACAGCAAAATGTTAAAATAACCTTAAAAATGTGTATTTCATGTATCACCACTGTTTAGCTCTGCTCAACTCAAATGTACACAGGGCTTTTTACATTTTGTATCCACTGTCTTCTGGTGCTGAAGCCGTGTTCCTCCAAACCAACCCACAAGGGCGACGCCTTTGACCGCGTGAGAGACTGAAAACGTTCTGGAGGACAATGTCTCAATCCTGGAGAAAAATGCAGCCAGTCGGTCTTGAAAGGATCAGGTTCCATACCGCGTGCCCCAGGTGCTCAAATCGTCAGAAGCTGATTGTTCCTGAGAACCACAGGCAACCTCTTCTTAGAAAAACAATGATGAAAAGTACATGTGCTTCTCCTGCTCCACATACTCAGCAGTGAAAAGAACAAGTGGTCTCGAGAAGGAAAGTGAACTTTATTCTTTATATAACAGAATGGGAGAAAAATACAGAATAATCACAAGAATGAATAAACTTCTCTTAGTTTGTGTCATTAATGGTCCATTATTGTGTCGGTCAAAGTGCAGCACAGTGGGTAAAGAACCATTAGACATAATTACCTTAAAGATATTCTCTGTATGCTATTTCAGCAGGTTTTTATCCTTTCCACAGAAGGTGTTTAAACATCACACACGTCACAATCTCGTGTTTCCATGACAGCTCTTGTTGCTTTAAATCCGAATTTGAGCGCTAACATCAAATAGCCGCCAGCGTTTGTCCCGAAAATGATTAGATAAAACATCACGTGACCTAACCAACATTTCACAAATTAACCTAATTCACATTGCATTTCTAATTCCTCTTGTCTCTGCATTAAAGAGCATTTATCAGGAAAACCTCCAGTCGCACAATCTAGTGCATCACAACAGGCGTGTTTACATTAGAGCTGCAGCGGCGTGCACGGTGGAGCCACTGCCTGACTTGTTTAGTCTCAAGGGTCAGCCTCTGAGAACATCCTCTTTGTGCATGTCATCGCTTCACTTCTGACTACGACAATATTGGATTCCCCTGCATCTTTCCCTCCAGGCATTTCTATCCTCGTGTGTTCACGAGAAATACACAAAAACAAGACAATTTGTTACAACACAGAATACACTCTGCTGCTTTCAGGGTTAGGAAATCTTCTCATGTGCAACACGACACACACACACACAAAAACACGTTACTTGTTTTACTGCTCAGTATGTGTGTGTGTGTGTGTGTGTGTGTGTGTGTGTGTGTGTGTCCTGCTTATTTCCTGGCAGTCGTATCTGCAGGGGATGGAGATGAAATAACCATGTATGCATCTGAAAGCATGTTAGTATGCAGCTAGCATGCAGTTATTGTGATGATTTATCTCATAGACTGTGTTTAAAGATGGACGAAGGGAAATTACATGCGTGTCTTGATCGCCCCCTAGTGGCTGGCTGCAGTATCATAAATCCAAGCTCCTCCATGTTAGTGGATGGGACATTTCCTCAAAAAAGGTTTCTTTCATTGTAGGCATAGTTTGTATCACACTGATTTATGTTCAAGTTTGGTTTTAATTAGTTATTTGAGATGTCATGATTGACAGCTGAGGCTGCCTTGCGATTGGCCGAGCTCCGTCCCCCGATCAGCGAGATGACAGGATTCAGGAGGAGATGGAGATGCGTTGTCCATCTTCAAACACAGAATTACCTCCGTCTGTGGTTTGATCTGCATTTCTTTGTCTGTCTGTTAGTTCGCAGGATTAATCAAACACCTCTGGACCGTTTAACACAAAACTTTACATTCTTTAACATAAGTAGTAGCACATTTTTGTTGTTGTTGACATTTCAACAACTCTCGGATCTAAAAGAATGACATGAAGGTGAGTGATGGAGCAGCAGGATTAGATTCAGGGGACTGATGGGCCTCGTTGGGAGAGATGAGCTCCACCGAGTTTCTTGTGGCTCGACACTGATTTACTGTCATTAATAACAATAGTGAGAGAAATGTGCTGCAATAGTTGCTCTGAACCAGACATCAGATGTACTTTTTCAAAACAAATGCAGACAATTAGTTTTGGCAGAGGAACACTGACGATGACACGATCCGATGAGGGATGATAAACTTCTTTCTACAGACCTGGTTGCTTCAGGTTCACGCAGAGTGATCCTCTCAGAGGACGAGAAAAGGCTTTTTTTTTAAATGCTTTGCTGACACACAAAAATAAATGACACGCTCATGATACTTTTGGCTAAACACAGGGGGATGGTCCTGAATATAAATGTGTTGTTTTTTTCCTTCAGCTGCAGGGGAGGAAGATCAAAAACCTGCCATATGCTACAATACACAGCTTAAATGACTGAGAGTCTGCACTAATGCAGTAGGTGTGGATCGCAGTGAATCAAAGCCTTCGCTTTTATCCGGGCTGCCCACAGTCAGTTCTTGTTTTACTCCTAACAGAATTACTGTTATAAAACGCGGATTGAATCCTGAAAATGTTTCCAAATGAAATTCGGTTGTGTGGAAAAAGGGGGAGTTTAAGAAGACGGCTGGAAAATCAAGAGAGGACACGATCAGTTATCACAGTCGTCTGCGAAACACAACCTGAGGAGAGGGAACCTGTCGTATTAAAGAGCATCTAAACGACGCTGTGCCTGAGTGAGCGAGTTCAGCTGCGACAGATCAGTCACCTCTGGTCCTCAGCTCGCACATACCTCAGTTAGAGGTCAGGTCAGGTCACGTCCTACTTGTCTGTGAAACACAAAGATGCACCGTTGATGGACTGTCTCCACGACATCACAGCTCGGACGGCCTCAAAGGTTTTCACTTGAGACTGACCAGTGGTGTCTGGGATAATAACCATTATCATATGTAAAACCCACTGTAAAAAATGACTGTAATTCAGACAAATCTAATCTATTAATATTAAATCCGTCTATTTTATTTGTATTATCTTTCTCCTTAACTTATTTTAACTTAACTTATCCCTTTTACTTCTTTAACCCTTTTAAATCTCTTTACCTCTTTTATCTTCCAATTACCCCCCCCCCCCCCCCCCCCCACACACAATTGTAAATACTAGCCGAGACGATGTGGATTCAGGAAATCAAGTTTACTTGTATCTTCATTAGTTTTAAGTCCGAACACGAATGCAGAATTTGAGGAGATTATTGGAGTATATGAGCTCTACTGAGTGAAACTCTAGTCTTTTAGATGTTTGAATGATTTTAAAAGGGTCACACATGAGTTCATACTACTCTCATGTCTTTATTGTGGTGTTACCAGGCCTCTGGTGCAGATTGCTGCAGCTCGTCTTCCACCGGCCTCCCTTCATGTTGCAGGATTGATTTAAGATTTTTAATGTTCACCTACAAATCGATAGACTACAGCTCCAAACCATCTCTCTGACCTTTGACAACCCCCCCCCCCCCCCCCCCATCCAGGTCACTCAGGGTCCGCTGACCAGTTAAGATGTCCCCAGATCAATGTCACAGCACAGGGGACGTGGTGTCATCCGGCTGACCCCTACGCCGCCCGTCTTAAAACACATTTTTATTCCCCCCTGGCTTTTTGCTCAGCACGACATTTTTTTTTTAATTGTTATGGTCTTATTGCTTTTACTACTTTATTGTCTATTAAATGGGTTTTGGTTTTTTTATTAAATTGCTTTATGATATTTACTGATCCGGTTGTGCCGTATAAAACTGTTGTTTCTAAAAGTGATTTACAGATAAATGTATTTGTTAATAAATGCTCTTACATAATGCTCTCACATTAATAAAAACACAGAATTTGGGCTTTTTCTATGCTTTTCTGTAATAATCCCAGTGGAATGTGCTGAGGTTTCTCATGAACATGGTGAAAAATGAACCAGAGTCTTCTGCCACACAAAATGATCCCGATCAGAATCGATTTATTTGAATTAGCAGTTTGAACAGATTGCTGAACTTCACGACACACATTGACTTGATGTGATCTACTGCAGGAGAGAAACTGAGCATGACTTAATGCAAAGTGGAATCTCTGTGTTGGTTCAGTTACTAGTGCATTATATACTACAGTCATGAACAATCCAAATTAGGGGATTTTATCACTTTGCTTCAACTGCAAATTACTGACTTAATAACGGGGCCATAAATAACCACATAAATGCTCCTGGTAGCTGAATAAATTCAAACATTACAACACAAATGTTACAGACACCCATTAAAAGTGTAATAATTCAAAGCATCTTATTATTTTGTGCAAATTACAACATTTTTTATGCGTCCCACAAGGCAAATTAACAACCAACTCAGTGATTAAATACGTGGACGTAAGTGCTGGTGAAACTAAAAATTGCTCCGTGTCTTTGACACCATAATACTATCTGCATTTAAATACAAAATAATCAAACAAACTAACGTTCTAAAATATTCTCATTTCTCTGAGCTCTCATCATGTGTAAGGATTCTGCTTCTCCTCCGCTGGGCCACAGTTGTCAGTTGTGTGTTTCAGACGACACACCAGAGTCAGCAGAGCCTATAAATGGCTGCTGGCTCGTGCTGGATGGACTCGGCAGGGTTGTGGGTTTTAGCATCTAGCTGCTGGTAATGTTGGACGCTGCCCAAATGGACCAATCTGCAGCAAATGGGGTTACACAGCACCTAATGTTGCAGCTGGTGTTTGAAAGCACACAAGCTCACAATTTTCTCCCAGTTTAGCAGAAAAGACTCAAACTCAAAAAGTGGGTTTTGGTGGCGCGCAAGGTTGACACTTTAAGATGAAGGTGATTGTTAACACTCAGTCGGGGCTGGAATCCATTCTCGATCCTCGTCTCTGTGGAGACAATCATCCTCTAATAACAGTAATCTATCTCCTCGTTGGCCAGGACAATAGCTGTTCTGCAGGGGATGTAGACCTGAGAGAGGGAGAGAGAGAGGGAGGGAGAGGGAGAGAGGGAGGCAGAGACACAGGGAGGGAAGAGAGCAGGGAGAAAAGTGAGATGACAATTGGAGATTAATGACGTTAACGTGATCAACGATTTTTGGAGATTACTGACTCCTCCGGTTTATCCTGTTTTTAGGAGTGAGAGAGTCGGTGGTGCCTTGATGATCAGACCTGATTGCTTCTCACAATCAAGGTCAGTGAGACAGGGAAACGAAGACGAGGAGAAAGAGAAAGACAAAACAAAAACTACAACAAATGGCTGGGCTATATGTGGGTGGATATGAGGACCTAGTTGAAAACTGCTGTAAACAGCTGCAATGGAAGCTAAAGAGTGGAAAAAAGACAGTTGATGACATGATGCGCTTATTATGCGCAGTTTCATTTGCATTCTGCCTGGTGTCAGCCGGTTTCAAACCTTTATCTGTCTCTACCCTGCTCTGTGGGATCATAAATACACCATAATACAGCTGAATTGCAAGTTCTAGAACTGTCTATACCCAAAATATTCACCCGGTTCACACTGCACAGATTCTGTTTGCATTGAAGACAGTATTTCTTATGTTTCACACGTTCTTGTGTTCATATGTGTTTACTTAATTGTTTCTTTGTACGTCAGACGTGGAGGTTCTGTCTCGTCCAGGTGATTTGTTTGTTGATTGATTTGTTTGTCGGCAGAATTGCATAAAAACACTGAATTTCTATGCAACCTGGTGGACGGATGGAACATGAGCCAAGAAAGCAACGGGCTGGATTGAGGGTTTTATTTCTACCTTCTTCAACATTACTAACTTTAAGTGGTTCCTGATTAGAATCCCAGCTTGGCCTTTTCTCTGTTCATGTGGAGTTTGCATGTTCTCTGAATTCCCAGGGAATGATGAATGGATCTTGATGAATAGAGTCAGTCACACAAAAGGGGAAACGTATGAACAGGCGTGTGCAATTTGGTGCAGCTTGTCTGGATTTCGGGGGCTTTTGCTCGAGTGTCATTCTATTTTACTGATGTTTATATTTTCAATATCCCCTTTGTTTCTGCTACACTGCAAATGTCCTTGTAGTTGGACTAATACAGGATCGTCGCTTTGTATCCAATGAATTCCTAATAAACCTCTTAACTGAGTCATGCTCCACAGTCGCTTCCACGCTAAGTTGGGAATCCTCCCTGGGAAACCGTAAACAGATGACGCAGCAGAAACTGCTGCATGAAGACGAGCGGGTTGCAGATCTGCAGTGAGATGAAGAGTCACCACCGCCTTCGCCTCTGCCACTGAACCGGGGCTGCAGCAGTTCACTTTAAACCTTGATCTATGGAGAATACACGTTCCTCATTCATTGATTAAACAGTCTCAGATTCATCACATTAGCATTACGTTGCATCGTGAGCTTGTGCACTCGGATGAACCATCTCCAAATGAGCAGCCCAGCCCGGAGTGAGGAAGCAAAAAAGAAAAAAGAAAAATCCAAATTTTCAATCAATGCAATAACTGTGCGTTTCATCATCTCTAAATATTGGCTGTGCATCAACTGTAAATGTGGGATTCTGTGAAGCTATAGGCTAAAAGAATCTCCTGAGCTCTAGTGGACTGAAGAAAAACAAAAATATGTCAGCAAAAAATAAGCAAAGCACAAAAAACAGAGAGGGAACCGAGTGTGGAAATGTCAGACACCTCGTGTATATACAGTGCAAGTGTGCATTGGGGGTGTTGGTTCGGAGCAGCTAATAAAGAGTTTGATCAATCCCTTTGATATTCACAGTGTCATTTGGAGGCGACTAGCCATCGTGTACCATTTGTCATTTCAGATGAATGCCAGAGGAACGGCCGAGCAGAAGTAAACGATCCCGCGTTTCCCCGCGGATAAAACAAAAGTGAGAAAGAGAGCAGAGCCGTAAACAATTCAATCACCCCCCCGAACTCTGGGAGCCGCCCCTCGGTGTCAGTGGATCTGAGCCCACTGTGGATGTGTTTCTTTGGCAACAGTTTGTCACAGAGGGAGTCGAGCAGCCCGGCGCTGAAAGCACTGACACAGACACTGGTGACTAATTAAACAGTCACAGTGGGAGAGTCTCCACGCAGGAGCACTGCAGAGAGAGAGGGGGAGAGAGAGAGAGAGGGGGAGAGAGAGAAGGGGAGACAGCTCAGTGAATCACTGCACCTGTTTAGACGAAAGCGACCGCCGCGGCTAACCTTGAAAGTGTCAACAGCTTTCACTTCCACCAAACAGACAGAAACACAGACCGAGTCCAGAGTCAACACGAGGAACAGGGAGCAGACGAGTGTCCTGAGTGTTGGCACAGCAATTTCGTGGGAGACGTTTTACTCCTCACAACAGAAAAGGTGCAAATTAGATTCGTACTCTAACTGTCACGTGAATAAAAAAACATTTTATCGGTTAACAGAAGTTTCATTTCATCTGTCTTTAAGGTCCAGTGTGTAGGACACAAAGGTTGCTCCAGTTTCAGTGAGCAGCAGTTTGCAGCAGCCTCATCATCTCCCAGTGATAATAACTTCCCATTACTGGTTAACCACTGATAAGTTCTGATTCAATCACTCATCCATCAACCAGGATTAACATGCTTGTCTCAGACGCCATGTCAGACGTGGTTCTCATCTGTGTAGCACTAAGTTTGCAGAAATCGAACCTGGACCTCCTGCGTCTGACTGGACTCGTGTGAATCAGTGCATGAAGCTCTCGGCTGCTTTCTGATGAGTCGCTTGGAGTAGGTGTTGATCTCTTCATCGACAAAACACTCACAAGCCACATTTCAATATCCAAGCAACAGCAGCAGTCAAATCCAACAGGGTTCACTGAGACAACGAAAGCTTTGCAAATCGGATGATTGGTCCCAATTGCTGATGTCAGAGCGGCCAATCAAAATGAGACGAGGTGCATGAGCTGTGTTGAGAGAAAGTTAGCCGGGGCAGTTTGTCCTTTTTTTGACTTCTTGCGTTTCGTGGACACTCTCTCCCTCGTCTGGAGTTCACACGTGAGGATTCAGAGATTCTTCTCCCTTCACGAGCAGAGTCCAGGCTTCAGGCTAATACTGGATCTGATCAATGTTCAAACACACCGATAAAGGATTCATGAGGTGCTTTCACAGGAATATCTCATCCTCCAGGTGTCGGTCTCCTGACCCCGGCTGCCGGTGAGACCACCGCCTGAATATCTGTGCACTTTAACTCACCAGACATGTCTCGGTTTCTCTTCATTAAACGAGGATCAGCTCCCACTTAGCGCCTCTGCACACGCAGCTTGTACTTCAGGCAAAGACCAAAGATCTGAGTGGGTAACAACATAAACCGGACTAAGATGGTAAACTGAGCCAGTGCTAAATTAAAGGAGCCATAATCCTAAAAATGTATCTGTTATTATTTCCCGATTTGCTTTAAGATTTATTGGACTTTTCCCCCCAGGCCTATCTCCTTCCTTCCAACAAGTCTCTGGAAAATTCTTTCGGTATCTTTGCATAAATTGCGTTACATGGATGGGAGACATGGCGTTTTCCCAAAGGTAAAGCCAAAGCGTCTTGTTTGCCACCTAGTGGATGTGTGCAGTACATGTCAGAAACTCTGCCTCCTCCTTTTTATCAGAGGGAACATGGGCCAAAATAAAAAGTCACAATAACATAAAATATATATATATATATATTGTTTAAAGATAGTTTTTTGTAGATGTTAGCATACTGAAGAATGTCCAATTACTAATTTTTCTGCCCAGTTTGTTTTTAATTAGTAATTTGACACGATTGAAAAACAGGTAAAATGTCATAAGTGGATCTTTATTTACAGTCTGAGGGAAACATTACCTGGTGGAGGTAAACAAAAAAAGAAGCTAAATGAAGCTTCAGTAAAGTGGAAAAACTTAAAATAAGATCCTGATTCCACGTCGTAACTTTTTTGAGGCGACAGTGTTTCAGTCTTCAGCTCACAGGAAGATTTACAGGACAAACTTTAAAAGAGAAGTTTAAATGACCTGATCTGCATCACACACACACACACACACACACTGTAAACACACACTCACGATCACATCCCGTTACATATGAATGCAGGCTCAGTTCAGTATATGTTCCATATGCACGTATAGGGACTTCACAGTGCTGCATATATGTGAGTTAAGTGTGGAGCAGGTCGTCTGCGTCTTGTCACACTTTGACTCGGTTACTTCACACACACGCAGGCCTCAGATCTCCCTGATGGAAATGTGCATCTTTTGATCATTTGCAACAAGCCCGCCACACTCTCTACTCACTTCAGCTTCATTTTTTCCGTGAATCTGTCAAAGGAGACAACCGCTTTGAAGCGTGCAAAGTTTATCAAAAGGTTTCCGAGCGGCTAATTACTCATCAGTGTTTCTTAGTGTTACGTCTGACACCATAACGCTCAAACAAAACTGTGAATTTGACAAATACCAGAGGAGGTTATGATACATTTTTCCTCACTTTGGGGATTTTAGGTCCCCAACTCAAGTTTGGGCTTTGATTGATGAATTCTTAACGTTCAATTTGAGTAGTTATTGATGAGAGAGATTCTCCGGAGCGTCGAACTGTCAAATCTCTCAGACAAAGGCTGCAATGTTTTTACTTGCATAAAGAGAAGAGTGCGTTTCTCATCTGTTTTTAATTCATCATCACGGCAACTTGTTTCAACACATCATCAAAACATCGTTCTCCTCGTATTACCATGGGTGAAATGAAATGAGCCGGGAAAGAGCAGATTCCTAAAAAAACACTTAAAAACCTGTAAAATAATCAAATACACTTAAAGAATAATGAGGAGCCACTTAATACACATTAGTACCGTCTGTATTTAATGGCTACAAATATTATAATTTTATATAGCACTAGTCACTGATATTGGTGTTATTAGAAAGAATATGTGTAGATTAGCATTACATTTTTAAACATATTTAGAGATATATCTAATAAGGCACATTTTCTTTAGGATTTACAACTAATAGGTTCATTTATTTGTTAATAAATGATATATAATTAATATGAGTGAATACTTTTGGATGTTATAATTGTCAGCATAGCACCTTGTTGTTCTGTGCTATCGTCAATGTTATCAAAGACTCAAACTGTAACTTTACTCCAATGAGCATCCGTTGTTTTGTTTTGCAGACTCACATCAATCAACACTTGATTCTAAACTACGGCAGAACAATGTACGACAGGGGAAACATTAGATTAAAAATAAATATAATATGAGGTGAAGCAATGGTTGGATTAACGATAACTGCAGCACATCAACGCTCTCTGATGCTGAGCAGGAGGAGCTGTGTGTAAAACTCTAACATATTAGTTTAATCTTACGAACCACATTTTCTTTCCTAGTGAAATATTATTTTTGAGACTGAAACACAGCATGAAATCAACTACTTCATCTATTCCACTATTTTCAAAGCCTGCTCAGCATCTGCACAGTTCCTGTCTTCTTATTATTTTTGTTTATTTTGGGGAGGGTGCAGGCCTTTCTCTTTTCAATAATTCAAGAAAAATTCAAATAGAAAACGCCTGGAAGAACCATAGAGATGTCAAAAGACAAGAGTCCGGCTTCAGATTAGTAAACAGGGGGCGTTACAGGTACACAGGGTTCACCACAGTGGACCAAGCCTCCTCGGAGCTCTCGCCTCCGCTGGTTTCATCCAATTATGTGCATCCTCGCTCTGAGGAGTGATGCCTTCGCCGAGGATATGAGAGTTTATTATCGCTCTGTAATGAGGACGCTGGAGAACTTTTAAAAAATACACGTTTGTGCAGATGTAAAAAAGCAACAGTTGTTAAATTAATCACGGTTTGTGTGGGCACCTTTTGCAGCCCCCCTAGGTTCACCCGACCTGATTATTCTCATCACATCCAGGTAGGAGGAGGAGGAGGAGGAGGAGGAGGAGGAGGAAGAGCATCTTTATGCAAGACTACAGTCTGAACATGCAATCTCTATAATAGTGCCTACAGGTGATACAGTGTGTGCATTGAGGTCCCCAGCATTTATGTCAGCTCCATTTCACCCACTTCCTTTCATTCCCTATTCATCAGCGGTGGTGCCAACATTAGCGGATGACTTGTTCACTCAACTTCACACTCATGGCCGAGAGGGACGCGGGCGAGGCGGCGCTGTGTGTGAATTAATAAGAGTTAGAGAAGATTTAAGAGAATGTGGAATTCGGAGTCCTCACCTGATGAAACCTAAGCTAATACGACGGAGGATCACAGCCGGCATGAAAGAGGACGGGTGGACAGAGTCTTAAATAATGCTGAGTTGATGCTCTTAAAGGCAGTGGCGGTTTTGCCAAACACATTTGCGATGCATTAAAGTGCGTCCGTCGCTTAATATGGAGAAATATCCTGCGTCCAACAACAGCAAGATGTTCTGGATTAATCTGAGGAGGTCTTCTCGAGGGGATGAGGGTCAAACAAACATCAGATAAACAACATTTCACCATGTTTGACTAGAGCACTGACTCTCCATGTTTTGTTTTTTTCACTAAACCCAGAATGATGATGTGATGACCACTTCACACACTTCACTGTCCCCGCACATGAATTGGATTCATCAACATTAGATCTAAGCCCGAGCAATCAGCAAAGTTACAGCTGGAGTGTTTGCGTATCTGCGCCTCGCTAATTCATCCCCCGACCTTATTCATAAACATCGTGTTGCCTTTCAGCGACTTTAATCAGGAAAACAATTACATCGGGAGGCAAACGTGCGCGCTCCTCGAGGCGCCTGCTCAGAATGCACCTCAGTGTTTCTTTCTCTTTTTCAAGGACCGACCTATTTCGTGCTGTTAAGCCCTGAGCAGTCTCCTCGATGGAAGCCCGGTGGTTCGTCCTGCCAGATATTTTTCTGCATGATGTTAAGAGCCGAGCACATGAAAAGGTAAATTTTAACACCATCAATAATGCACATTGTTTGGTTGAGAATCTGAAACCACATTCCTGCATAACGCCCAGTGACTCAAAATTGTAATATTCACAAAAAAAGTTTGTGGTGAGACAAAGCGCTCACAGGCATCAAACCTTCTTTTTTTTAAACGCAGCCCTATTTGATACATGTCTGGATTCGGCATTAAAGGATAATCATGTAAATGAAGACCATGTTAAATTATAGAGCAGCGTTTAGGCGGCGAGGCTCAGACCAGGGAGACGGTGTCTTTCTGCAGGAACAGGCAGAGCTCCTTCATGGCAACACGACGCCGCCTCATTAGAACGACTTGCAGAGATCCTCCCGCTTCAAACTCTGTTTCAAGCTAATTAAACCAATTCATGAAATCAAACATAAAGAGGACAAAACATTACCACGCTGACAGCTGACATTTGGTAATTGTGAGCTGCTTGTGTGTTACAGAGAACAAGGTTACCTATAAAAAAAACCTCCAGCTGCTTTCATTACATTTTATAAACTGCTGGCTGGGGCTGCAAAGAAAATTGAAATAGTTTATATGTTTAATGAATTATTGGTGTTCGGTTTATTTATTATTTATCTTGGGGAAAAGATACCGATCCGCAAATTGCCCTTGACGGTCGTACCGGCAGCGTGTGAGTGATGTGTGACTTCGACAAAGATGTCAGGAGAGTTTTGTGGTGATAAGAGTCAACGTGGGTGTCAATGTGTTGTAAACAAAAACACATGATCTACGTTAGGTCCTGCCTCCGCCCGCTGCACCAGCCCTAACCTAGATCCCTCACAGGGTCTGTCGCTGAGGTGTGCATTGTGTCAAAGACACACTGCGGAGAAAGTCCAAACCCAATTCTCTGGATTCTGCTCATATTCAGGATCATGACTTCAAGTCGGGTTATCACTTGCTCTAATGCTCAGTTTCCTCAGACTGTCCATTGCTGCAGCTCCTCATTTCAGCCTCTGTCTGAAACACTTGGTTTCAGGTCCTGTCTCTTTAAGGCCGCTCCTCCTGATTAAGCCCAGTCTGCTCTAATTTGCTGGCTGGAACACTTCGTTGTGATTGGTCAACTGACTCTAGCACTTAAAGGAAAAGTCGGCCTTCACTCTTGCTTTACCTTCCATTACCTGATGTGGGACAGTGTATTATGCAAATGTGGGGCATAGCGATTTCACATGACAATTTAGAGAACATTTACTTTCACTAAAAAACCTATGTAACTCACTAAAAGAAAGAAAAACTGAAAAAAGGCATGGTATGTCTGCTTTAATGGAGTTTCATGTGTGTTTGTCAAGTCAAAATATCTGAAAAGTGAAGAGAAAAACAGATATACGACCAAGCTAAAGCTCAAATCAACTCATAGGACTCAAGTTGATACCTTATTGGTTTTCCACAGTGTTCAGTGACTTTTTATAATAACAAGGAAATAACCAAAAATTTGCATCCTACGTTTTTTTACTTCCTGAGATATTTCTGGAGCCGTCTCATCAGCGCCCACACCTCCTTCTGATGTTTTTCAGCTGTGAGCGACACCCCACATCACACGTGTGCAATGCATTGTGGGACAATAGTGCCCATCAACAGCCCTCTCAACATTCATCTAGTGTGCACACTGACATTCATGAGTACACTTAATTTTGTCACTTTTTCAGTGGGAATGTGCGACGTGCTCCAGACCTCGTTGGAATTAGTATGCAGAGTGGGATGGTTGATATGCTAGGTTATCAGAGAGCGTTCTAGAGTCCGGACTCGTCTACAACACCCCCGCACTTCTAATTGGAGCATCCTCCATATTTAGGAGCCAACTCAACAGCTGACCTCCGATGAGTCTAAAAACAGTGTGATGATGGAAAAAGTTACCTGCATGGAGTTGGCTCGTCCGTTGAAGGGCTGCGGCTCGGTGAAGAATTCCGCGTTGTGGTCAAGACGCCCGTGACCTCCGTACAGCCCCTCATCTGTATCCAGCTTGATTTTGTATCTGAGGGAGACGCTGGGGTTAAGGTGCAAAAGAAAAGCAGTGGGGAAACTCGCTTATGGGATCTAAGACATAAGAAGCAGTGGAGAGGGTTTTTATCAGGGGGAGCTTTTGGTTGTACAGTCGGGTTTAGCAGTGCTCCGCTGGTTTAGACTCATTGAAACACTCACATCCATCAGCATCCCCGTCTCCTCCTCGGTAACAGTTCAGAGCTCCGACAGACAAAGAGAACACTGATGGAAATTTACATAAATACAAAAGCGATTCAGTAATGGCTCAACCATCCTGCCTGCCTGTCTAATTTATCTAATTCACTGCATACATTATGAATTGGATCAAAAAAAGTGATCCAAGTGAGTGACAACGGATAAACAGACACAAAGAGAGAATCCACTCCTCCTCCTCCGGGACGCATTTATATTGTTTTACAACTTGGAGCCACAGCGGATTATCAAGTTTATTTTTTTCACAGATCAAGAGAAAAGATTCATTAATATGCAAATCATATAATTAAGTGCTTCCATCCATCCCGCTTATCCTGTGAGGGTTAGAGACGAGGGGCGTGAGTCGATCCTGGCTGACGTCAGGAGAGAGAAGGTGTCAAAACCTGGACAAGTCACCAGACTATGATCAACCTGACCTGCAAGTCTCTGAAGAACATGAAAAATCCACACAGAAGCACCCCCACCAAACTGGGATTCGAACTGGTAACTGGTTAAAATAAAAACAATCCTGCGATTGATTCTTTCTCACTTGTCTTTGCCTCATCCTTCCACCAAGTTTCAATATAAATCAGTTCTGTACATTATGCATAACACTGCTAACCGACGGTCAAACAACAAATAGCAAGGAAATCCTAATCTCTTTGGGAGAGGTAATAAATCACCTTCATAATATTCATTCCTCTTAAATTAGTATTAGCACATCTATGCATTTATGTCTTATCCTGACTTATGAATACCATATCAACTTTGCACATCTGGACACGGTAATCTGTATTGCTTTCCTATGCAGATGCTGTTTTGTGCTGCATATGGAATATACTTTGCATTGTTAGTGCATTTGATATATTTGTAAGTATTTTTCAGATGACGGTCGTTGCCCAAAACTATTGATTAATCCACAATGATTTAAAGATGTAAAGCGGTGCATCATGTCAGAGAGGACTGTGGGATGTTCTCTGCTGCACTGAGACGGTTAAGAAAAAAAATGCAACTCTCTTTGATCATGCAAGGCGTAGATGCACGTACTGTGTGTGTGTGTGTGTGTGTGTGTGTGTGTGTGTAGTAAGGGAAGGCCCCTTGCCATCACTTTCTCTTGATTCTTTTTGCACAATGTCTCCACTGTGCCTCTGAACAAGGATGCTCAGGCACTGAAGAGCTGACTGTTGGCAGCTTCCATAATAAGGTTACCACAGTTTCATGAAATATGTGCGTTACTGAAGCGGAACCAACGTGAGAAGCCATTGCATTAGAAATAATATGTAAATCACACCGTATGCTCCAGAGGGGGCTTCAGTATATATTCAGCTTTCCTGTTTTTTCTTGCAAAAGTGTGAGATCGAATTGATTACACGATGAAGTGGCCCTTCAGCAGGAGGAAATGGAGAATACTGTCACATGTGATATCTAAAGTGTTGGGGGAGACAGCCCCAAAGTCTGACTGAAGAAATTGAATCTTTTTGCTTTACAAAAAAAAAAAAAAAAGGATGCGTGTCAGAATCAGTTACCAGGCAGTTTTCTATGTCAAAGGAAATATTTAAAAAACGCCAGATTTAAAATGAGGGAAAAATCCACTTGGAGCAGTACGTATATTTTCATCTGAAAAGGTATCTCCAGGCAAAGTTAAGCCTTGCTCACGCCAATCAGAAACACTTCAACTTGCACTCTGATTTAATGTAAATACCCTTAAACAGCTCATTAACTCCCGTCTCTGCAGGGACGGCGAGCTGCGAGGAGTCGTACTGTGGCCACCGCCGGGAGAGAGGAGCACACATGCAAACAGCGCCCTAATTGGCCGGCTGAATAATCACCTTTATCTCCCCATGGGCGGCGTTGTGGAGAGCGAGTGTGATCCTCAAACACCGCCTCGCTCTGCCCCGCAGCCGGGAAAATTCAGCTTTTTGCTGGCTGCTTGTCTGTTTTGATAGTGATGATTAAAAAGAAGCGCTGCTCTGTGCATTGTTTTCCTGCCGAGGAGAAAACAATGCTCCTCCTTTGCACCTCCTCTCACCGCCATGGAGGGTTATTAACAGAACAAACTCAAACTTATCAACACAGAGGTTTCACAGGAACCATCAGAAAGATATGCCAATAGAGCTGAGCTCCAGGGCTATACTGCTGAAAACAGAGGATATATAGGATTGCAGTCGGGTTAATAATAACAAAAATACCTTTACAGTAGCTATAGTGCATGGAATATGAAAATGATGCATGCATAAAAAGGTATTTGTGTGCATATATGGCACTGAATGCACAGAAATGTCAAGTTTCCCTGCAGCAACCCAGAACCAGTGCAACGTGGGAGCTGGAAGCTCTGAGTGATTACATCTTTGTAAGTGGCCGCGGACGAGCTGCAACAACAGCTTGCAGTTGCAGGTGTAGAGTATTGTTATCAATACAGCCTTTGTGAATAAAGGGGGGGGGGGGGGGGGGGGGGGCTTAAAAAAAAAACACAAACTATTTTGCCCAGTCTGCAGAGGGCAGTCCAACACTCGGTGATTAGAACCACTGATGACCTGAAAACAATCTGTCCGTGACCGTGAGTGCAGAACAAACCACCGCTTTCTCCAGTTTCTCCACCAGCTTGTCATTTTTCTTCTTCGCTGGCTTTATGAAAGCAATAGCACTCTGGTATGAGTGAAGTCGCCTGTGTGTGTGTGTGTGTGTGTCAGCAGACTGAGGCACGGCCTTGTAAGCATTCTAAACACCATGTCGTTGCCTTTTCAGAGCCGCTCTCTGCTCAGCCCGGGCGAGAAACTGTTTCTAAGGAGAGGTGGCAGCAGCTGAAACACAGACACTGGATTCATTTGTGACCCTGAAAGTGTTTTCATAAAAAAAAAAAAAAAAAAAAAAAAAAAAGAGCATGAAACCTATTGTACTGAGCAGCCTTGAGCATACATTTGTTTTGTTGTTTCACGTCCAACAGGATTTTGAAATGATCGGTGTAAACTGACGAGTTCTTGGACAGACTTGGTAAATATTCATGCTTTTTCTTGTGAGTTTTACTGTCTCAATCATAGCTTGAATATAAAGATGGAGGACATGACAGCCGCCCTAAAGTGAAGCCAATCGTTTCAATCGCCCCCTGGTGGCTGACTGCAGTATAGTTCACCTGGATCTAGGTTCACCTGGTTCACCTGGATAGATTATTCCCGTAGAAGGTTTCTGTCATTTCGGGCAGTTCTTATTAAACTGCTGTTTGTTCAAGTGCATATTCCTTTTCCTATAATTTGGGTTTTACAAGCTTATTTGATGCCATAAAAACGGGGGGGAAACATCATGATTGACAGCTGAGACTGACTCTTGATTGGTTGAGTAGATGTATCAACAGGATGTCACCACCACGGCTCTACTACATGATCACTGGCTCTAAATGATGGCGGAAGACGTGTCCAGGAGGTTTCAGCTCCATATTTGCACATTTATTTCTTCATTTACAATCATTGGTCTTAACAAAGACAAACCAATCACCAGAATCATGTTGTCAAACCAGACGACATGAAAACACAACACAATTTGTTCTCCATCTTTAAATGCAACGAGCTGTCAGAGAACATAGAGTCTTTACCGAGCTTTTCAGGTATTTAAGTTCTGGTTTATGCCTGAAAGTAAATCATGATTCCCGGAGTTTTGGGATGTGATTATCATTCAGATTTACCTCTTTATAGTAAAGTAGTTTTATTAAAATAAGAGACAACACTCAAATTAATGTGGCACACTTATGGATGTCAAAGAGCTGTTATCATAATTTAAGCTCCAAATAAAGTGGCAGATGATTTGGCTAAACTGTTCACTGGTTTACAAACTGTCTGAACATCTGACTGCTCGTGTTTCCTGTGAAACCAATAACCTCGGGTATTTCTTTGTTGTGAACGTCATCATGAGGGAGAGAAACTGTGGTCAGAGCTGCACAAATAACACACAAGTTATAATATAAAGGAACGTTCCCATTAATACCTGAACTGAAGCAGCTCATCAATTTGTCTGCAGCAATAGAACATGAGTAAATCACAGCTTAAGCATCTGGAGTTAAAACCTAATGGGATGCCACGCAGAGAAAAGTAACGCAACTCTGTTGTCGTCATCCATCTTGATGCAGCTCACCTGCGATGACTGATTCTGGATAATATCCGAGTAAATTATTGTCACCTCTGCGTATTTGACTCTGAATTCTTGTTAGTGTCACCAGCTTCCCGTGGTTGAATTATTCCAAATGGCATTCGAGGAACGGCGCAGAGAGAGAGAGAGAGAGAGAGAGAGAGAGAGAGAGAGAGAGAGAGAGAGAGAGAGAGAGAGAGAGAGAGAGAGAGAGAGAGAGAGAGAGAGAGAGAGCGAGAGAGAGAGAGAGAGAGGAATGATGACCTGACACAATCTCAACCGCCTATTGGCACAGTGTAAATCAAAGACCAATCTGGCCTGACAGGTACAGCTTTCATGACAGGATCCTACTGGGATTTCAAATAGTCTAACCAGCCAGATAAAGCCCACTGTCGGCAGAACGCATCCACCACGAGTCGCAGGGAGAATAATAAAAAAAAAAACCTGTGATGGTTTGAGTGGCTGTCGAAAGGCTGACTTTGACTGCGTTTTAATGGCCGACGTTTTTCCGTGGAAGGTGCTTCACTCCGCTCGCTCTCCTCTTCCTCGTGCATTTGGAAGAAGACAATGAAAAGCGATGAAATAGCTTGTATAAAAAAAAAAATGAAGAGGATAAACCGTCACTGAGCATCCGACTGAGGACTGGCACGGCGGGATGACGTCCATATCACTGTTGAGTTACGACAGCAGACTTTCAGCTTTACAATTTGGCCCCAGACGCTAGAACCACCACAACACCTCCACGGAGTTGACTGTGGATTTTTTTCTTCACAGTGACTTTGACAGCTTATTGTTTTTTCTTGTATAATTGAGCTACCTATTGAGAAGTCATGCAGAACAAGTGGGTTTCTATAAAACAATGCTGCAACCCTGATGCTTCTACCTTCAAAGATAAAAGAACCTGAAAATCCATCACGGTCAACATGCAGTCGTCCAATCTGCGTCACAGAGCAACTGAAGGTAACTTAATGGTGGTTTTCTTTGCTCGAGACAAACACCCTCTGATAAAGCACAGAACTCCTCACGTTGCCAAAGAGGATAAAACATTGAATCCATTTTCAGTGATGCACAGCATGGCCGGCTCCATCCAGCCATTGTTTCTAGATGGAGCTGTGGTGTGAGGGCACCTCTGTGACATCCGTGACCCTCACACAGGTAAGAAAGTTTAAGTATATGACAGCCGAGTGTAATGAAAAAGCACTTTTGGACTCATTGAGCTTGTCTTGTTTACCTCCTCTGCCTCTGAGTGGCACTTTCATCTGTCTTCTTCCCTAATTGGATCCTGTGCACACATTCCCATCGGAGGATCGGCATGTCCTCATGCACACGGCGCATTTACCTTCCTCACACACACACAGGCACACACACACACACACACACACACACACACACACACACACACACACACACACACACACACACACACACACACACACACACACACACACACACACACACACACACACACACACACACACACACACACACACACACACACACACACACACAAAAACACACGCAGAGCACATTTGCCTTTATGTGTTTACTGCCTCTCTGTATAATGACAGCCAGAGCTTTGCCCTCGCATTTATTTGCATTTCCTCTCAACCCACCCTGTGTCTGAGGCCTCCTCTCAAAACATCAAAAGAAGCACCAGGAGGAAAAGATGTGGTTCCATCTAAATGAAAATAAACCCTCAAAAATGGTGTTACAGACACTGTGCAGCGAGGCTATTAGCGCTGTGCCCGAGACTCAACCCCGTCAAGGCAGAGCGGAGCGCACAAGGCAGAATATACAGTAATTGCACATCAGACAGGCTGACAATTAACAGCTGATCCAGAAAGATTAAAGGTTAATTCTGTTTCTTCTTTTAATCTTCAAATACACTTGATTAAAGTCTCACTGTTGGTATTTAAAATGTGTTTTGTGGATGTAAATAAACACTGAGATTAGAAATGTTCTACTATTGTTTTATTTGTTCTGATAATCATTGTATTTAGTGACATTTGCCACATAATGACAATGAAATTAAGCAATATAATGATATCCGGTGGATTTTTCATTTTAGTTCCAAATAGAACTGCAGTTCAAGTGAATTTCAAAGCTTCCTCACAGGAAAAACATTCAAATTCTATTATAACTACCACAAAGCTTCAACTTATCCATCTTAATGAAACAAAGCAAATCAAGGAACAACTGCTGTTTAACAGCCTCATTGTCAGACGATCCAATCACCATCATTTGAGACTGAGTCGCTCATGTGTGGTGATTTGAGCCGCCGGCTTCCAGAGAAAACGAACAAACTCCGCGTCTCGAGTCGCCGCCGCATTATTCAAGTCACAGACGAGGAAACCTCACGGCTTTGAATCCCGTTCCGGTGGGGAAACCGTTAGAGCCCCAAAAGAGAATGATGTCCGTTATAATAAATACAAATCTGTCAGATTCTCTGTCCCCCTTCACATCCCTGATCATTAAGCCTGGTGTAATCACAACTGTGGGACTCATTAAATTCCTCCGCGCTGCTCGCTGGGAAGACAGACAGCCGCTGCAGCTAAAGAGAGCACTTTCTGAATCACTGCCTCCTGCTATTATTTCCCGGCACCGGCAAAACAACACCACGATAAACAACGGACTTGTATTCCCTCCCAGCAGCCAGTGCTGAGATAGAAGTGTTGGCCTCGGATAGAACGCTGCCATTAAAAGTTTGGGTCTTTACATGTCACATTTACTTCAAACTCGTCTGGCACCGTGTTTAGATCGGAGATTCACTTCTCAACTGCGGGGGAAGGAAGTGATTTTTATTTATTTCCTTCCATGCGCTGACGAGTTAAACGGCAGACTCATTTAGAACCACGTCCAGCCTTCAGCCTCGTATCAACAGTTACTAGTGAGGCGGAGAGGTGGGGCTGCCTGGTGATAGAAACCTACAGTACAGTCACAGAGCCAGTTTCAAATGTAGCTGGTCGTCACAGGCTGGAGATCAGCTACTCGCTCACGTTGATGGAACGTGAGTGAGACCTGTCGGACGTGGTGTTCTGTAAGAAAAACTTCAGGAATTCCAATAGCACTCGGTGGAGCGCACACGCCTGCCATGGCCCAACAGTCGCCGTAAATTCAATCAGGCTGAAATCAAATTTCACACAGTCACAGATATCAGTCCCCTAAACGTGCCTGACTCTTTTCCATTCAGGTCCATGAAGTGTTCTCTGGGAAATCAGTGGATATGTAACAAAAACTAGTGTGGTAAAGAAAGTGAAAAACATCCTGGGTCCACACCTGACCACCACATCCTTCCCCCAAGTTTTGTGGAAAAGTGTCCAGGTGAGGATATTACTCTGACACTTAAACAGTAATAAAGTGCAATCAACACACACACTGGTCATATAACACACAATCAATGCGGGAAAAGACAACGGCTACAAACCCACAACCAGCTGGTGTGTGTGGCTCCAACAGAAAAGTCTGATAACCTTCCACATTTGAATTGTTGTCAATGAATCCAATGGAAAATCAAAAAACCATCAGTATATTTAAACAACTGCCAAGTAGCACTTCCTAACCTGCCAGGGCAGGCAGATGGAAACTAGCTTGTATGGCTAAATCTGGCACATTTACATTTTGGACTCAAGTGCGCATGTTAATCAATGTGCACTGTTCTATGAACGGTCATATAACGGCGACTACATGTGTAGCTCTGTGCTGCAAAAAGTGGAAATTTAGATATGTTGGTGATGCAAGACAAAAGGTGTATATGATGTTTTTAGCTTGTACTAAATAGGTGTTGTGTTACTGCGTGTTAGTGAGGCACAAAGATACGAGAGGGCCTGATGGTCGATGTCTTCCCAAATAAATGAGATGAAAAAAGAGAAAACCCATGTTTGGATTTCTATCTCCTCTCTGTCCCCTTCTTACCAGACGTCTCACACAATCCTCAGTTAGTGATCCAGTCAAGCTCCAGAAGAGATTAATCATGTTATTGTATCAAAAGAAGTAACTAACAGAGCGAGAGTGCAGCCCGGCGTGACAGAGGGAAGATTTTCAAACAGAAACAGGCGCCCGAAATGACAGATGAAGGCTCAGAAGGATACTTCCCTGGAACGTCCACAGCCACCCGGTATCCCTGGAAGCTCTTGCTGGGGTGGAAGTTGAAGATAAAGAGCACGTTTGCCCTGTCAAACACTATGACCTTGTCCTCCTCATGCTGGGCGCTCACGAAGGCCTGGAAGGGGGATGGTGGGGGGGTGGGGGAGAGAAGAGGGGAGAGAAGAGAGGAGCTAATAAACGACTTCTTCATGAATAGTCATTACCTTTCTCATCTTGGATTAAGAGAGTTATAATGGGGCACATTATATCAGTGGCCGACACATTTCCAAATAGACCGGAGTAACATTCGCGCTGCATCAATTTTCAGGTGGCACTCATCAGCAGGACGCAGCGGCCCGGGGGGGTGCGCTGTCAGCTCGAGTCAGGCGGCACGTGATAAAGTCGCCCGCTCTCCCGCCGAGCCGGCTACTGTTAACGTGTCATTAGCGGAGATTATCAATGTCACCCAACCCCTCCCCCCCCCTATTTTTAGCGCCTTGTTCCCCGAGCCAATTTCTGGGCAGCGTATTCACGGCTGAGCGAGGAGATAAGCGCCCCTGCAGCCCGTCCGTCAGCGAGGACGGAGGTGAAGGAGGAACGGGATGACAGTCTGGAGTTTGGTTTCTACAGAAGTCTTTAGATTTGTTGCGATGCCAAAGCTCCTCTGGCTGACGGCGACGGTTTGAGCAAACGGAAAAACAAAAATAACCTGCATTCATTAGGTTTGATCCTAACAAGCATGTACAGTAAGTACAGATGTGGGCGGTGAAGAAGAACAAATACTTTGGAACTGTTCTTAAGTACATGTCTCAGGCATCTGTACTTTATTTTCTACACTTTCTACTCTTTATATATATATATATATATATATATTAAAAAAGGCCTTTTACCTTTGTTTTAATGCATTTGAGAGGAATTAATATATTAAAAATACTATATTAATATAATATTTAATTCACTGAACACACTCTTCATGCTCAATTTTTTTTCTTACTTTAACCTATGTTTTTAGTGTATTGCTTTGTATATTATTAAGTAAGTAATTTCAAGTGGTTTAAGATACATATTACTGCTACAACTACACTATATTAATGTGACCTTGCACAGGTACAGGAGGTAGAAATGACCTTCAGAGGCAACCATTTTACTTTCAGTACATTTCAGTGCCTGTACTTTTTTACTTGTATACTTCTGCTTGAGTAAACAGATAGGATCAGTCCTTAAAACTTTCCATAAGTTGTTTTTAAACACGTGCTATCTGTACTTCTACTTGAGTAAAGAATGTGTGAACTTTTCCGACCTCTGGATTAATGTGCATTTTTACTTATAAATGAATAAGTACATGTAAATGCAATCAGCAGAACTGGAGGTAATCATAAATGTATTCTTATTTTATTCAGAAGCCGTTAGTGAAATGCAAATTGTTATCTTATGATTTCCGAATGAAAAAAAACATCTCCCCCAGGCGATGTATATGATGTATGAACAGTCATCTAGTGTTACACTACTGAAGTCTTTAAGATTCCATTTCCTGTCCCTGCAGCCTCCCACTGTACTGAATCAACAGTTTTGGGTGGAACTAAGTGAGGCAATGGGAGCGGGGGGTAAATCCCTGCAGTCGCCCCATTTGTGACCTCAGCACTCCTGAATGAAAACATCTTTTTGTGTAAACCGCTGTTCGAATGCAACATTTCCACAAACGACCGCCTCAGTCCAGAGGAGCTCACGCCAAGTCAGCGGCGAGCTAACCCGGGACTGTGCGTGGGAAACAAAAATTGCTTTTGCCCCGGGTAAACATTTTATGTGTCCAGGGAGAAGGAAGACATCCAAAACACATCTGAAGATGCAACCTGCTATAAAATTATGTTTAGATTTTCCTCCCCCCCCTGAGGTTTTCTCAGGGAACGCCGACCACTGACTGAATCCCAGCCTGATGTAAGAATGCTGCTCGGTCTTCAATGCCTCCAATGACCTTGAAATGATTAAATACAGCTTCCTAACGTGATCATAAAACAGCTTTTTTACTGCTGTACATACAGACGGATACGAGTTATACTGTTAGAAAATAAAAGCACTTTACGGGCGTCTGAATTGGCCTCACAGCCGTGAACACAGGTGTAAGTGGAACACGGACACGAACACTGAACTTTATAGTGTGCGGCCCCTTATTTACATTTCATCACAGTTGCAGCGACTCAAGTGACCAGCTTCAGTTCACGTCCTCGGCCTTTTGAAGCTCACAGCTGCGCGGCTTCAAAGAGGCGGAACACAAACCAAACTTTTAAAGGCAAAGTCCGCTCAGTTGGCTTCTACCTGGGACAACGGGGAGAATGGCCGACAGATCCTCTCTCTCTCCCTGCCCTCCTCCTCTTTTCAACTACACAACGCCCTTGGATCCTCCCACCGCGGTTGAAATATTGAACCGAGCCATAGAATATTCCCACTAAGCACGATTACCTTGGCAATGTCATTGATAAGCTGTGCAGGGGATTCAGACTCATCTGGTTATTACGGCGGAATCTCGGAGCAGTTATTGGCGTTATCTGTGAGCAATGTTCTACAAAGACCTTTTGTGATATTGTATCAATCCCGGATTTTCTTTTTGTATCAGTCGCTTCCAAGGACGGAGCCGGGAGCTGAAGAAAAGCCTGGAACTGATTCATTACAGAGTACACAGTCAATTTGTCTTTTTCAGACCATTTACCTGCTATTTTAGTTTTTACATTATTACATTTCTACTGGTTTAAATGGGGAACTTGATTTCACAAATTTTCTGTAATTGTTTTATTTGCTACAGTTTTTTTAATAGTATGTATTAAGTGTCTCGATATTGAAGTGTTCTCAGATGTGATGCATGAATTGATTTCTTTGCATGTGATCTGTCATGTGACCCAGATCATGGTATTGCTCACGTGTCCATACTAATCATGTGATCACTATAGGTTTAAAACTTTCCCTGACGAAGGCCTTAAAGGTCAGGTTGGTAATTTGACACGTTTTGTCCTGTTTGTTGAAATCAATAAATAAAGTAAGATACAAAAAGACGTTAATCCTGGTCTTGCTAAATTGTCCAGGATTTCCGCCCTTAGCTTTAATGTCTGGAACCCATAGCTACGTTTCACCGCTGAGCTGAATCAATAGATAAAGAGATATTATAGGTCATTAAACTGGTCTGACCTGTAAAAACCTTCCTGATGATCACGCTCTTATTATTTAGCAGCTTTGTATCATAGCAGACTGTTAAATTGGATGTGATTAGAGTTGCAAAGGGGCGGAACATTTCTGGTAAATTCCCGTGGAAACTTTCCGGAAACTTTCCACGGGAATATTAAGCTCTGGAATTTTGGGGAATTTTGAAAAAAATAAATACATAAATTGAACGCTGAGCAATAAAAACATCATTCAAAACTCTATTTTAAAGCTGTATGGAATGCAGCACATGCTGCGCGTTGAATTTCAACCCTGCACTGTGCATTCATCCATCAGATGCGCAGATAATTCCCAGCATCCTGCACACTACAGCAGGGCTATTGAGGCGTGCTGTAGTGTGCAGGACTAGTCAGGTAAGTTTCTATGATATTACTGGGGAAAATATATTAGCATGCTGATTGAGGATTGTTCATCTGTTCATCTACCCTCTCATCATCTCATGTGTGGAGACATTTTATCCCAGCCAATGTAGAAGGAAAGGCTGTGTAAATTTGCAGACACTGTGCAAAGACCTATGTTAAGAATGACACAAGGTGTAGAAGCATATAATTGAGTGCCCAAAGTTTCCTCAGGGCTCAAATCAGCCTATGACAAAATGTTTATATTTATGTCTCTATATGACTAGGTAAATACAGTTAGTATAAATTACCAACACAACAGTTTATTCCCGTTAATTCCCATGGAAAGTTTCCAACTTTGAATATTCCCGGAATTTTGCAACCCTATTTGTGATCAAAACCCAAATCCATAATATATTTAACTAATTACCTCCAGTTCATCAGTCGGAGGTAGCCACTGCCCTAATTCAATGTTGTCTCGAGATCCCTTCAATAGGGTAAACTCTCCCCATCAGAGATAGTGTATCTGCAATATTCATTATCCTTAATTATCCTGTTTTTGTGATGGATGATCTTCCTGCTCCCTACATATCACAGCCGCCTGCAGCCTCGCACATAATTCAACTTAACGGAAATGATATCCTTCAGACCGCCATGACGTAAACTGAAATATTTTACTTCAGTTTCTGAAGTGATCAATCACAGAAGGAACATAATGAGATGATGTCTTGAGTGTACGCTTCAGAGCTGTCATCCGCGGCTGTAAATGAAAAAAAGAAAACTTAACAGAAACAGCCAAGAAAAACAGCAGCCACAATGTTTAGCAGGTCAGCACCGGTGCCAAATGTATGCATCCTCCCTGCCAATAGCCTCCTCTGGGATCAGCCTTCCCTCAGACTCCACAAAGGGGAGCAGAGGAACCAGCCAGACTCGGCTTTTCCTTTGCCGCACCTTCAAAGCTGCGTTTCATCCGGTTGTAAAATGTGCACGCGGCTCTGGGACGTCTGAACACACCTCTCTCTGATTGATGGACCAATGGGCAGAAATTATCCTTGTGAACCAGACATGTCTCTTAATTAAGCTCTCTGATACATTCCTGACTCCGCTGCATTTGTGTGTCTGTTGCGCGGGGGAGACGAGCGGGTCAGGGTGTCACGCAGCAAGGTGAAGTAGTTTCTAATCTTCAAAACGGATTCCCGGGGTTGTGAGGGAGGTGTTTTTTTTTTTTAATCAATTACACAGACTTACTTCTAATCCCTGTCAATTCAGCAACACTCTCCATTTGCATTATCCCATCACTTTGCTCCCGGAGAGTCGAGAGAGAGAGAGAGAGAGAAACACCTTTTCTCGTTCTTCCAGAGGCTTCGACAGCAGGCGGAGAGAGAAGCTACAGGATGAACTTTATTAACGTTCACCTTGACAGCAGCCGGAGAAACAAGACGTCTCCAAAATGAAACTCTCTTTATGGTGCATTTATTTCCTGCCTCAGTCCAGGATCTAAGTGCCTGCAGAAATAAAACTGTACGTGTGTGTTAAGACGGAGGCTTCAGAAAACCTTCACTCAAAATCCTACATCGAATATATCGTTATTTAAATATTGGCTGAGAAATAATCTATATCTGACAAAAAATTTTGAGAATTAATTTATCTGGATTTAAACAACAAAAGGGTTTAAAATAAAGAGTTAGATACAAGACCTTTAAATGTGATGTTTCTTAAAGATGGACAATGTGATAACTTCCCCATTTCAATGGCCCCCTGGTGGCTGACTACAGTAACGGCCTTACCCCCACCTCCTCCATGTTAGCAGATGAGACATGGGCCAAATGAACAAGTCAAAGTCCAAGTAGTTTATTTGAAATGTAATTATTGACACCTGAGACCGACTGGAGAGAGATCGATCATGTGTATCAGCAGGACCACGATACCGCTGTTCCATAGCTCGATCTCTATTCATTATCTACCGTCTCTATATGTCCCATTGCATTTTGTATTTTCATGTTTAAGTGATATGTCACTATAATAACACCTTAGACAGATGCCTTTCAAGAAGTCAGTAGAGACTGTGAGTCTTTAATGGGGACTCAACCATTGGAGCGTCATGATTTATATATAATCAGTTTTCTTATAAACATTGTATATGTAACCTAGGTTGTTTAACCTTTGTACACTATGTTTTGTATATATTTATCATCATATTTACTATGTGTTTTAATAGCTTAAAACTGTCATACATCATGTGTGTAGTAAACATGGATTGCAGGTATATAAGATGACAGAAGTCTGAAGAAGGGACGTGTGCTTGAAATGTCACTACGTCAAATACAATCCATTAACGGGGTCTTTTAGGTGTGCGTGTCTTCTCCTCAAACTTATCTCAATATCTCTAATGTGAATTGGTAATTGAGGCTGTCTGCACAAAGAGCCTGATGTAGAGTGAGCGTGTGAAGTCCTTACAGGTGGGGCAGCCAGCCAGCCGTACTTGTCCTCGGTGCGGTTCATGTCCCGGTCAAAGGCGTAGAGCTGCCGGTAGCGGAGGTGATCTATATCCAGGAGGTTAAACTGCCGCCGGGCATAGTGGCAACTCTGATTGTTCCCCTCTCTGGGGAAATCCAGCCACTCAGGATGGCCAAACTCGTTCCCTGCAAGAGAAAAAGTTATTAAAGAATGTACATAATGAAGGGGAAGGCACACACAGTCCTTATGAATTAGCATTCTCTATCGCACCACTCGATATGAGCTTCTTTTCAGGTCCGGCGCAGTTTTTAACAAGACCAAAAGAAATGATCAAAAGAGCCCAGAGCCACAATCTGTGGCCTTTTCATAACCTCAGCAGAGGTTAGTCCGTTCCATATTTAAAACAGAGACTCAAAGCTCCTGCAACATTTTCATCAAGCTTCATGTCACAGAGGAACCTGCACATTCATGAATACAACTTTGGGAAAAGAAGCCAACGCAATTAAAAACACTGCAAATAAATCCCAACGCTTTTATTTGACACGAAGCAAACCTTGAGTCATTGCTGGAAATGGGGAAAAAGTGCAATGAAGTTTAAATTCACAAAAACAAACACATATTAGTCTGGGAGAGAGTCCTCTTTATCACCTTGATTAATTCAACTTTATAAAAATATTATCTGCATTTTCTGATTCATTCTCCCTCCTAAAAACTGCAGTAATTTAATGCAGCTTCTCCAGGAGACGACACATTTTCTTTAATAAAAAGACGAGTATCATTGAGGCATTCAGAGATGCACAGGCCAGTTGCATAAGCTCAATGCGTCGGAGACAACGGCCCTGTCACTGTGACGCTGTCTTGAGATGAGATAATGAATCCGTCTACGGGTGTCACGTCAACATCATAAAACAACGGCCGGGATAATTGAATTCCCGGCAGAGCAAGAAACACACGAGACAAGAGATGGAGGAAGATGCACGACAACAGAACGGAGGCCGGTTGTTTGTTTGATGCGAAGAGCGACTCCCTCCTCCTCCTCCTCCTCCTCCTCCTTCTTCTTCTTACAAAGAGGAAAACCTCAGAGTGACGGGATGAAGTGGAACAGACAGGGAGTGGATTCTAATGAAGTACATCATGTAGGTCTTAAAGAAGTAGCACTGTAAGGCATGGACTGCTGGCAGAAGGAGCCCACGGCAGCACCACTCGCCTACGAATTAGGGCAGCGGGGACGCACTGTGTGTGTGGGGGGGGCAGGGGGGGAATGCAGGTGTAGTGGGAAGGAGGAGGCAGTGGCTTTTCTTGTGACACCTGCATGAATAACAAGTCTCCCACGCAGCTGAACTCCAAATGTAAAAGGAGAGAATTGCACTTCAAAAAGCGCGGGCGGTCGAGGTGCTCACCGAAGAGGAGTGAGCTCACCACACGTTCGGCAAGCACCGGAACATTTCCCCCGTTATGAATATTTCACGTGCAAATGATCTCACACAGCAACAGGAGCTTTACACATTTACAGCAGGTGCACGGCTTTAATTGATCGTAACGCAAAATGAAGTGAATCTAAGGTGACGCCCTTTGTTTGATCTTATATAGGAAATCATGGGAGAATTACAGAGAACACCTCATTTTGTATCAGGCCATGAGATATACGCACACTTTAAATCTCTGTGTGTTCTCTAATGATCGTGCTACAGTGAACGTCATGATGTAACTGAATCAATAGGATTCTTGCTAATAGGAACAATTCGTTTTGTATTAGAGATATGTGGACCATTTATCTTGTTGTGCACTCGGTGTTGAGCAGGAGGGAAGGTCACAGGGTTTCTCCTCCTCGGGGGGGTTGGAGTCGAGATTACATTTTAACACCGATGTGTGGTTGTTAATGTTCGAGATATGACGGTCGCAAAAAATGAAGTATAGCCTATATAAAGGCTGGAGTACAGGTCAGACACCCAGTCTCCTCCGTGTTAGTGAGTGGGAAATAGAGCAACAAAATCTGCTTGTTTTGAGAGCAGGCTGTATTAAGAACTCTATTGTTCCAAAAGTCAATGCACAAAGAGTTTGAGGTTACTCACTCGTGCATAAACACAAACTGTACAAGTAAGATAAAAAAACAAACTGTTTACTCTAAGTACTAACTGTATTTATACATCAGATCCTGGCTGTCATAAACACTGCCTCCTCCAGGTCAATGGATGGGACATGGCCTTAACTAAACTACTCACAGTACGCGTTGAATACATTTTTTTTCTAAAGATATCTTTTGTCACTTTAGGCAGCTCCCATCATTATGAATGTTCAAGTGCTTTTTCTGATAAGTTGTGTTTGTTTAGTGACCTTGATTGACAGCTGAGACAGTTTCTCGGTTTCACTACTATACAGACTCCGGCCAAAATGATGTCAAAATCTCATATCTTGAATAATTTGTTTATGAAACGAGTAGTGATGGAGACACGTCGTCCATCTTTATATACGATATATTGTCATAAACCACAAACAATGAATAAATCAAAAAACTTGAACTCCTAGAGGAATAGCACATTGCTGCAAATGCTTTTGTAGGTCCTGAAATAGCAGTTTATTTTCTTGCAAATAGTTCACTGTGAAAACACACAAAGCTTTGGGCGGTTCACCATCTACATGGTGTGAATGTCTTGATTTGTTTTCATCGGATAACGAGATCACCTGACTTAACAGAAGTTCCTGCTTCATCTTCCAATCCCAGAAACAGCCACTCTGCATTTTGTCAGAGTGAAATGTGCCTGCACTGTGTGTGCTCAGCCAGTCAGAATTAGTTTATCCAGCCCTGGTGGAGCTTGTGTAAGGGCAGCGATGATGCCGCTCTTCATTTTCTCTCCTTTTACAGCAGCTCACCAGTTTCACCTCAGCGCTGACACTGGTGCCATTGGGATGAACCACGAGCCGGAGTGTAAGGATCACATGGCTTTGTTGTGAGATGACAAGAGAGACGGCCGTGCTATACTGCTGTGTAACATATTCACTATGGCTAAAGCTCCAGTGCAATCAAAGTGAGACATACTGGAGTGTACTGGGACTCCCTTTCCCTCCCAGATCTTCACTTCTTCTGTGTCCTCTCTTGGGAGGTGAAGACAACTCTACACCTCTCCACACAGCAGAAGACAAACCTTCTCGTCCTCCTCACACTGGGGATTTGGTGAGACATCACCCTTGTGTCCCTCCTTATTTTTTCTAGAGGGCACCTCCAAGCTAGCTCTTAATCACATCAGTCCCTAAAAGTAATTTCACACCGCCTCTGTCTGCCGCGTCATGGCCCGTGGCCACATGTGGCAGGTGGTTTTTCCTGGAAGGCATGAACGCCCTCGAGCAAAAATAAGTTCTCATGAGTGCTGTGTTGCCACTAGGGGGAGTGTGTAGTGTCAATCTCCTCAACTTCCCGGTGTCATCAGCGCCTCGAGGAAGAAAAAAACGTGTTCATGCACCTTCCTCAAATGTCCAAATCATCCTCCCTCTCTGCTCATCATCCACACTACTGTTTAACACAATCTGAACACAACACACAGTGAGTAGAGTGATTATTAATACCCAAAGACCTGAAAGACTTTTAATAGAAAAGTGCTCAATTTAAGCTACCTCTGGACAATCCTCCCCTTTAATGAAGTTATGTTTTTTTGTTGTTGTCCGTGATTAGTTTTTTTTTTTCGGAAACAAGATTACCAGAAAAACTACTTAGCGACTTTCCACGAAACTTGGTGAAGGGTGGAAAATGGGACCAGAAATATCCTTAACGAGTGGATCCTTGTTTTGTTTCCAATTTCTCTAACATTATGAGATAGGGCGAGTTTTACAGAGAATGATTCAACGATCTTGATGACAAAGAATAAGGTGTATTTAGGGGTCTGACTATGAGTGTGGGCAATTTGGTTGGTTTCGGCTTGACTGAATTTAAGTGGACTATTGGGCTTTAGCTGATGAACGCACTCTACTGACTGACATTCTGGTTAGTGTTTTGTTTTTTTGTCAGCATGATTTTGCAGAAACTACTGAGCGGATAAAGGATGAGGCCGAATAAATCCTTTACATTTTTGCTTGAATCTAGATAAACAGTCCGATGCAGCACATTTCTGCTCATTTTCACCAATTTACCAGCGAATAATTCATGGATCCTGATGAAAAATGAAAAAAGGGATATTTATGCCACTGATATTTATTAGTGTCTGTGTGATTTTGTGCAGCTTGATTGAATTGAAAGGGTCTGTTAGGCCTTGGCCGACATATGCACTCTATCACAGATCTGTTGAGCAAGATTATTGGTCTAGCTCACATCCTGGCAGTCAAAACAAGAAAAATGAAGTTGTATAGCAACCTCTTTTGCTTTATGGACGGGAACAGATAATACGTCTAAGTCACTATGAGCCACGTCAGGATTGTTCTTATTTTCTTGAGGATGGAGACTGTCTCAAGGCACTTCTTATCCCAATGACACGATGGCACCAAAACACTCAAATCTAAAACATTACTCAAGGCCTCTCAACCACACGTAAGACATGGGACATCATACACAACATTAAAAGGTATTAGATTATGCATTAAGTCATGGATTTACAATGAATAAATGAGGAGCCAACAGCACTGAGATGGACAATCCCAGGCCATTCTAAGCAGGACAAGTGGCGCCTAATGCTGCATATCAGGAGAGGGTAGACTTGGTAAGTGACTGGATCTGCTTCACGTGTATGACCTCTACAGTTTGACAGGAGCAGCCCTCGTGACTGATTTATTGTAAAATTCTCCACAGTCAATCACAATTTAATGCAGCAAGTGGAGTCTGAAGAAAATCAAGAAGACGACCTAAGCCTAATAACAATTTGCCGTCCATCAGTAGGTCTATCAATGTAGGTTTCCACCATGTGTCTAGTGTGGCCCCACATCAAGATAATTTGCTGAGTGAAAAATGAATGGAAGCAAAGATGTGCTACAATTTAGCAGTCTTCCTTTTTAAAATATTTACAAATGCAATCAACGTATATTCTCTGGATTTTATCAACAACACTTCAACGGCAGAAGTGAGGCTCCTCCCACCATCCCCTCGGCGTGATCACCTCTGGGATTTCGTTCTCCAGGAGAAAAGTGAAAACTGTCAGGTATGAATATGTCATTTTCAATGCATAATTTACTATTTTGGTGTATCCACTCTACGTCTGCCTCGTCAACCTCGACACTACTTTTGAGTTCCTACATTTCCCAGAGTGGATTTCTCCCCATGGGAAGTGGTTTCTCTCTGTGTTGCAGTGTGTTGCGTACAGTATGTGTAGGTGGTGGGACCGAGAGCCACCACAGACGCATTGTTATCCTTCTGTTTTCCTCCGTTGAGGAAGAAGTGAGAAGAGGATCAATGCGGCGGCGTGTAATGCACAGTGCAGGCTGTTGAACTTCACATGCCGCTGTCAACACACACAGAGGGAGACGCCGAGCTACAAATGAATTACACAGACGCTCAGCTACGTGCTATGTGTAACACGACTGAGTCGAACCAGCTGAGACACAGTTGTGAGTAGATTGTGTGTTCACGTTGAAAGGATTAATCAGTGTCAGGGATGGGAGTGTGCATAAAAAAATCATAACAACACACACAAAGGATGGGAAGCTACTCATTTTGACAAAAACATCGAAAACAATTCTGCACCACTTAGTAATACAAATATTTAAAAGACTGTCTAGTTATTGTTTGAGTTTATTTAAAGACTGTATAAGTGAAGCCTAAACATATTTTTTGCCCCCGGTGGCTCGCTGCAGCATAGGTCATACACCCAGTCCCCTCCATGTTAGTGGATGGGACATGGACGAAACTAAAAAGTCAGAATACCCATCAAATAAATGTTTCCCACTTAAAACCCCATCCAGACTGCACCCTGCCTTTTGTCAGCTGCATTGGCAAACTAGCCGATGGATTGGTTGGGCTGTTATTTGGTGTTATAAAAATGAGGAGGACTGCCAGCTGAATCTGACTCCTGATTGGTCGGGCATGTGAAACAGTGGGACCTCGACACTGAGACGCAGGTTCTGGAACCAAATGTGGTCGCAATCCATTTCGGCGAGATTTTGGCTTCTTCTTTGCACAGACGGAGGAAGTGAAGACGCGTCTAGCATCTTTATTTACACTCTATGAATGCAGCCGGCAGCAGTGATCCAAAATGCACAGTTTGAGTGACATCTGGTGGTCCCACTTGATTTTAGATTACTTCACCGTGAACATCAGCATGCAGTGTGGAATTTGGACAAGTTGTTCGAGCCAAAAAAGTGCAACAGATGATTTCACTGATTAGTGTCTTCTCTGTGGTCGAAGATGCATGTCGGTGGAAACGCCTGATGCAGTGAATTGGAACAACACGGCATATGTTCAGACTTTAAAGCACTACACACACACACACACACACGTTACACACCGATAACCCCGAAGACCAGAGTGGAAACACGTATCCAAATTACTTTGGTTTGAGAAGAGAAATCATGTTGATCTATAAGTGAGATTATTGTTAGTGTTGGCTACTGTAGGACCACATGGACCGGCCAAAGGGATTGTGGGTACGTGAAATTCAAATTCAAATTGTAAACTAAACGATTGTCCATCATTCCTCTGCTGAGGATGGCAATAATCCACCAAATCATTCTGTGGGATAAGACGGCTCATGTCCATCTACTCTCTTAAGCCTTTTGTCACTTCTATGGCAAATAAAGTTTCTTTTTTATTGAGCATTTTCTGATCTTTAGAGAAAGTAGCTAAAGACTTCAAGCATCACGTGCCCTTGATATAAATTAAGTTTTGGATGACTGATGATGAAGCAAGTGTCCAATGAAAGAGCGGCCTGTCAGTCCATGTGACTCTACGTTTAAAACTGTGGGTTCAGAATAAGTTGGCGTGAACCTTACATGAACCAGAACCAAAGGAAAACAATGGATCACTTCTTCTTCTCCTTTGCTCCGGAGCGAGGGAACTGAACTCAGAGAGGGATAAATAAAGAGCAAAAGAAAACCCGCTCTCCACATCGTTCATTGTGATGTGACTTCTTCTAGTGGCCCGCACAAGACCTCACAACCAACTGTTCCCAGTATTTCCCCCCTATACTTGTTAAAGTGTGGACTCTTCCATTAATGAGCATTCAGCATTAAGCTCCTTCTTGTCATGTACTTAGTCAGTGACCGGGGGTGAGGCCTATGGAGGAAATTGCACATATACAGGGACAAATACACACACACAGATGAAGACACAGGAGGAATAAAACAGTCTAAAAATGTTTGTCCGAGATAGCCATCCAAAGATTTTCACTTCATTAACGGCGTTCGGGCTCCAGCCTCTTTTTCTGCCTGTATTTACTTTCAGTTTTCCCTGTGTTATTATTCTATAGAGTCGAGTGGAGATGATTGATTTCCTGTGCAGGCTGGTTCAGTAACCCATGGAAGCCTTTGACTCTTCATTTCATTTCGGCTTTAAAGAAACACATTGGACACACCTCCATTAGGTAATCATTCCCCTCTCCTCCGCGATAACAC
This sequence comes from Platichthys flesus, assembly GCF_949316205.1. Classification (NCBI taxonomy): domain Eukaryota; kingdom Metazoa; phylum Chordata; class Actinopteri; order Pleuronectiformes; family Pleuronectidae; genus Platichthys; species Platichthys flesus. The sequence continues at coordinate 23,965,869 of NC_084948.1, read as the reverse complement.
GCCAATGTTCCTCCCATATGCCGGAATTAATCACCATGATAATCACCCTCCTCTGCCCCCTCACAGCTCAAACCAACCAGAGAGCTCATTCTGCACGACCCAGAAATAAGATGAGTTCTCACCCCGAATACACATAAATAAAATCATTTTGTCTCTCATTATATATATATAGGGTTACTGTTATCTGGAAATGAAATACAAAGAAGGTTTTTTCTATTACACAAGGATTGTTCTTTTACACATTATTATAGGACAATTACAGCTTCTTCAGCAATTTGCAGTGGAAAACTATGCATATATTATGGTTGGACACAGTCAACAACAAGTTTATATCAAACAGTTTGGCTTAAAGTTTGTTTCTCTTATTAAAAAACTAGTAAAACCCCAAATAATAACAAGGGAGAGCAATGTCAGTGAGTCACTTCTGAAATATCTGAATAACCATTAAACTGATATCCATGAATAATATTAATAACTAATACTAATACTCAGGTTTTTGTTCCTGTAATTTTCATCTCCCGCCTAAAGCAGGAGGACATTTGTGGTTTTAAGTGAGATATCTCAACAACTGATGGGAGCACTACTGGTCGAATAATAAGCAAAATTCATTCCTCATTACTGTGGTGAATCGCTATTTGTGTACCAAGCAGAAAGTACGCACATTGTGTATCCACCGGTGTAGCTGCAGTGTAACCTCATTGTTGGAAATGTCACCACATCCACAGCAGTTAAGTTGCTGAGTGAGACATTATCGTGACCATTAAAAATGATGGGTAAGCTAAAATATATATACGATTTTGCACCAGTGTTTTAAGGGTAATAAAAATAACTAAAGCTTTGTCAGAAGATGTCGATGCTTAAATTTATCGTGGTTCCAATAATGATATGATTAATGGGGGAAACCGTGTTTACACAGGCTGATGTCGGACAGCCTTTCAACTGGCACATCCCATTACTCCTCTACAACCATCAGATAAGGGCCCGACAGTGACACAGTCCCCTCAGTAATTAGCGGCACAAGAAGAAGCCAAAGGATCAATGTGTTTTCCATTGGAGGGATTCTGGCAAAAGGAGGATCAATGACAGAATCAAGAGGGGATGGAGAGGACGAGAGTCACCGAAGGTTTTAGATACAGCACAAAGAAAGAGGAGGAGGAGAAGATAAAATGCCTGGAGACGAGATGCGATGTTCATTTCCACTTGCGGGATTGATTTCCTGTTAATGCGTCCATGCACGCTCCAACAGAAAAGTCGAGATCGGCACATGTATCTACTAATTCCCAAAAGTCTGTTCAACTTATCAGCTTCACACTTTGCACCTGTATTGTAAATGACCCAGGGAGGTGAAGTCACAAATTTGGTGCATTTTGATAATTCGGTTAATTATATTTGAACATATCGGACTGACAAACGCACACGTGGCATAGGTTCTAATCGCCGACATCGCAACAACATTCAAAGAATCACTTCCTGTTTGGCAATTTGTCTAAAAAAATAAAGCCAAGTGTTCAATTTGTTGCTCGAAAACAGTAACGAGAAGAAGTATTTAGAAAACTATGAACTTGAGTTTCAAGACTGAGATGACACTCATTCATCATTCATATACAAACCACACACACTAACAATAATAAAGAATACAAAATTACAATCTGTAAAATCTTCATTGCAGATAAACCAGGCAGGATGAACGCAAAGTTTTCTAACTTCCCTCTGCACAATGGTCTGTTTATAAAAAGCTCTGCACACAACCATCCAGCAAACATTCAAAGAAGTGTATGTAGAAGCGTTTGAGGTGAACTCACTATTCACAAGAATAAATGCGAAGTAGCTCCCCAGCATCCACACAGGCGACGCTAGCAGCCCACTCCAAACAGGCAGGATGAGAACAGACACTGCACTCGTGCAAACCGAAAAGCTCCACAGTACTGAAAGCACCGTCGGCTCTCAGCAGTGAGATTATCTGTGTGAAATGTATGAGGAGGAAGCGACCGGTTTTCAATTCATCATCCAGGGCCGCAGCATAATGGCTGCCTGTTGCACTGTCACAATCCCTGAATACAGAGTGCAGGGGGGAAGTTTTTAGCTCAATAATTTTAGGCTGTAAATCTGCAAGGTTATCTTAAGTCTGAGTGAGCCCTGAAAGTCAGGGAGTGTGCGAGCGGCTCCATTCTGCCCCTGCCGATGCGATGATAAAACCACTGAGGCGTTTCATTACCACTCGGCGCTTTAATGTCATTGACACTCCAACATCCTCAACAGTAGCCATCGCTCGGCATCTCAAATACCAGCGCCGCCTCTGTCCTCTGTCTGTGGGCTGTTTGCTGTTTGCTATCGGCCAGGAGTAAATAAATGTGGTTTCTTTTCTGCACGGGGCACTTCAAATTGATTTGGCTTTCTAAAAGAATTTGCTCTTGCTCAGCACTGGCTAAATGACTCTCATGTCATTGATCCACTGACACGGCATGTCATCTCGGATTTACTTGATTTTCTTCTTCTTTACTCTGTTCGAGAGTGTCTCGCTTCTGCTCGCCCACCTGGCGGTTTGAACTCCGGGCGGCTTGAACTCTGAGCAGTTCCCAGGGATGGGTTTTAACACTTTCTTCTCTCTCGCCTGTTTTCATATTCTTCAGGAAAAAGGACTTTCATCCATTAATGTGATGAAAAGACAACGTCATCTTCAGTAGAGAACCTTTTTCCCTTTCTGTCACTCTGTAAGAATTACTTGACAGCAAAAGGGAAAATATTAAACTTTCACTTCTGCAAACTCTGATTTAAGTGTAAAAATATGATTTATCATTGTGAAAAGGCAGATTTGTATAAAACTTTACTTCCTCTGCTAATATTGCAGGAGACGTTTGCCCTTGCACATCCATGACACAACGCTTACAAACAATAACTGATAAATGAACTGACACATAAAACGATTTACACACTTCTGTCTCTTCCAATAAGGATCACGATCGCATGCATTTACTGTTCGCAATAAAAAAAGCTTTCTACGTCCTCGTAAACCTTGTGGGGAAACATAGAATAACTGAGGGAGTGGAGGACAGTCACAGAGAGTACGTGATAGAGTATCCATAAGTTCCTGCAGTAAAACTGGTAATAAACGTCCTCCGGTCTCAACTGCATCAGCGAGAGGAATTATCTCTGATCTGGATTTTAAGACCTGCTCACAGCGAGGAGGACAAAAGGCCAGATTGCTATTAAAGGCACATTTCATAAGGTAATAAGAGACGTGTTTCCACTTAGACTGTGTAAGGACGGCTGAAAGACACATTGTCTAGTTCAAATTCAAAATGAATATAGATTCAGAACAAGTAAAAGTCCAAGGTTATATTCTAGCAGCTCTTATTTTGGTTTAATCCACCAATAAATAAAAGCATGTAAAAATGTTTATGATGAAGGTGAGCGGAGAGCCTTGCATTTTCATTTTTCCAGAAAACAAATTTTGATGTTTAATGGAGGCTAACTAAGAATTCCATTGTATGGCGCATTGTCTGTTTGGCTATTAAAGAAAAGTCTACACAACTCACATTATGAGTTGTGTAGACTGAAGCATTTTGATCTGCAAGAAGATAAAACTCTCTGGTTTATTTTCTATTTTTAGGCCCTCTTCTTTTATGTATTTGTTAGTTTGACCATTTTGTTTGTATTAATTATAATAATGTTGACCAATGACAATGTATGGCTTACAGCTAAGACTTTGCAAGTGAGCTGAACCCCAGGGTAGCCCTTAGAAGAGATGATTGACTGATTAAATGAAATCATTGTCGTATTGACTTTGCGAGCAGCCCTGCACTCCACTCGTTGGAATCAACTCCTCGTGCACTGATTGGTCGAGAGCACAGGAGATCCAGGAGATACAAAGCACCGGGAGTCCAGCGGTAGGAGTCAAGCAGTAGGAATCAAGCAGCAGGAGTCCAGCAGCAGGAGTGAGCCTCTTAGCGCCACTTTACTCAGCGAATCAGACATAATTACTATCAACCGTTCCTCCACTGCCCACATGAGGTCAATTCTCTGACATCCTGTTCATTACGAGATACCCTGTTATCACTGTCCATCAAGAGCAGCTGCTTTGATTGCACCCCCCCTCCCCTCTCACACACACATACACACACAGACACACACACACACACCCCTAAAACAGACATCAGTCCACTTAGCAGGAAGTCACAGGGTGCTTTCACTCTTTTCTTTTCGAGTACAACCGGATATGGTCCTAATCCCTGAGCGATGGTGAACACAAGCATCTCAGGAAAAAGAAAAGCATATTGTTTGTGCTCCGGAGTCCGACCAGATCACCAGGTGGAGCTAAAATGCTGCAACCACGCGTGCAGGCTGTACACGTACATTACACCAGAGAGCAGCAGACACAGGAAAACACGTTCCCCTCAAGGTCAGTCGTTAATTATCACTTTATTATCTTTAGCAGCAGGCCTCAGTAAAAGTCACGCCGCAGCTCGGTGTTGAAAACGAGGAGCTGCCCCAACAGCGAGACTGAGAACGACAGGAGATCCATTGGAGGAGAAAAAATAAAAAACAGATCGGATCTGAGACAGCTTTTGTCCTGCATGCGTTTCACCATCAGCTCTGGAAAGTGAGTGTTAATGTCAACTCCACTTCAAAAGGCTTCTCTGATGCTTATCGCCAGCCTTGACTGATCGGTGGCGAGCTACTCCACTGACGTACACCGTTAAAGAAATACAACACATCTGATAACTGAGCACTTTAACCACCGCGATGGAAAATGAGTAGCGAGGGGCTGTGTCGAGCTATTTTGAGCCTTTTATGAATTAGAACATGTTTATCATTGCAGAGGTGACATCTGATTTTAACAGAAACACACACCCACACACCCACAGTGAGATCTATGCTTCTCATTCCGTGCTTATGTGTGTGAGAGTATTAATTAATTATTCCTTGTTGCCTTATCTTTATATATGTTGGTTCAGTTGTTAAAAAAACAAAAAACAAACAGAAGGAAGATGCCTCATTATTACGACCTCTGCAGCCTCTCGACAGTTCAGCGTTTCAGTGCCGGCTGAACCACAAATCCATGTGGCATGATTCTATAATGATACCGCCTAATTAGATTGTATGATTATATGATAGCATATGAAATTAAATTAAATAACATGAAATATGATGCAAGCTGTGAAAACTATGTGATGATGGTGATGATGGAGCCATTGAACTGGGATTAGAGTAAATTAAATCTAGCCATACGAGTGTACTGTATTAAAATAGAAATTACAGAATAATTTGTCCATTCTGTCTAATTAATCAATTCTTTATTTGAATTACGTACAGTCAGAAAAATTTAATTTGCTGTGTTTTGTTTGATCATAGATCCAATTTATTTATTTATTTTTAAAATGATGTAAAAGAAAAACCACATTAAATAATCAACAAAAAAAGAATTAAAAACCAAGCAAACACATTTTGCATGATAGGTGATTGAAATTAATTATAGATATTATGGATTCATTATTTTAACTCAAAAATAAACCATAGGATATAACAGGATATTATTGAACTGCAGATAACAACCACTAGTTCCCCATGCCATAATGGTTTAATTCCCTGTATATAGAACCGTGTCATTTTTGGTGTGTTACCAGGATGACTCACCGATAAAGTTGAGGTATCCTTCTCCACCCAGCGTGTGTGTGATGAGACGGATCATCTTGTGCAGCTGCATGCCGCGGTCGATGACGGCGGTCATGGGAATCATGGTGCTCATGTTGGTGTACATCTCTTTGTCCATCAACCAGAAGGCCAGACTCTTATCCCCAACCAGAGCCTGAGGAGGTAGACCAGGTTTTTATTAATCCACAGTGGAGGATGAGACCAACTGTTTGACACCGGGATCACGTAGAGACATAGCCCACCTGATCGTGGCTTTCTGCATAGGCTATGCATTTCTCTCCGTAACGCCTGTTGGTCAGCGTGTGGACAATATTGCCCATGCTCCACTCTTCATCCTTTAACTCCTTCAGGATCTGCAGAGTGACAGAGAGGGGTTATTGAAAAAGGGAATGATAGATGTGCCGCTGAGAGATCCACTCGGGCTCTGACTGATGTCGGAAGCCCAGTCTTTCAGTTGCGGCCCTCTGTCTACCCTTCCTTAAGTTTTTTTTTTTCCTGGGTTACACTTCTTTCTCAGATCAATCTCTGCTTTGACATCTCTATCTCCGCACGGTGAGTTATGTCTACCTTTGAATGGCGGTAATGGAGTTTTTAATAACTTCAATACAGCCCATGGGTAGTAAGGCATCAGCTCTCCCCGACCTGAGATGGGCAAGGTCAGAGCCCCTCATCCAAACTGGAGGGATCCGACGATAAATCCAACCAGGGAATCAATGCCCTGTCGCTGGCCTGCCTACACGCACACTTCCTGTCACAGGAGTCATTTCCAGGGGTCAGAGGGAAGCGGGGGCCAACACAACACGCATTCAAAACACATCTGCCCACACGGAGCGCGACCGTGCACTTACACAGACTAACAACCCGAAGACACACGAGCAGATGATAGCACAGGGCAGAGTGGAGATAACCACATGCACTGCAGCGGGCACTGGGGGGGGGTTAATGAACAGCAGAGACGCTGGAAAGCCGCGGTGTCGATAACATTCCTAAATGTATAAAAGAAAGAGCGTGTGCCCTCCGTGAACCCCTGGTGATAGACACGCGCTCGGTGTGATTGGTGACAGGCTGACGTCCACTCGGTGGAATTGGCTGTGACAGCTGATTGACATGTCAGGAAACCTTTATGTTACTCTACAGAGCCATAATCCTCTGAGTAAAGAGAGTAAATTGTGGTCGATCAATATGTCGGGAGATGAACTGGCTGGTCCACCAACAGAGAGGCTTCCCCGCTCTATATATCACCATCTGTCCACATCCGCTCCTCCTCACCTTAGCCTTGTGTGGTCGTATTACTCAGCGCCGACGCCACCGGGGGAGCTCGCCAAGGAACATAAGGTGTCATCGACGTGAGAGACACATTCTCAGACCTTTTCACTCTCTCCCCGTGCGCTCGGTGCATCGCCTCGGATCCTCAAGAAAATCTTTGTTTTGCATTTTGTTCCACTTAAATGGATATGAACGGTTTAAAGTTTCATTTATAGAAGTTTATAGTTTTTATGTTGAGATGTGTCAAGCTAACAGAGCTATACTCAAGAAAAAAAAGAGGAAAGAAACTTGTAATCAAAAGTAAATATCCAATACAACAAGTAATGATCATTATATTAAATGCGATGATAACTAATCTTCTACAAGAGTATAATTTAATTCTTATCTTATTAAATCAGAAAAAGAGCAGAGATCAAGAACGTAGAACCCAAAATAATCAAAAAAGGGAGTTTTTTATATTACCAGGTTTTTTGGCAGGAGAATGAAAAACAATGAATCCTAAAGAAGTGACAGAACAGATATATTAAAGCTCTTTATCTAATTAATACTGTATATACTATTGTATAGAACAGTGATGCGAATAAAACATATGAAATATGAGTAGAAGTAAGAAAAATATATATAGAAAAACAACAGGGAGCTCTGTGGCATTGCAGAAACACACACACAAGCATAAGCACAAATGACAAAAGTACTAAACTTCCTCCTGATTAAATCATAGGGGTCACAGTGACCAGGCTTCTATGGAAATGATCTTGTTAATGGAGGCTGGGTTATCATCATCCTGGACAATATTATAATACAACACTCAATTGTATTATTTATGTGAATAAATTGAGCAGTAACATAAAGTTTAAAAAAGTGGATTTTATTCCTGTGGTCTGAACTTAAATACACAAATCGTCTAAACGCTGGTTTCCTTTCAAACAAGTGAATCCACTGAAAACACCCCGCAGATCATCCCCGCCGCCCCCCCACCCACCTTCAATCAGACACTTTACACTTCCTTATGAATCATTACAACCCAATTCAACCGCAAAAGTGGTCTGGGAGCAATTAATCTGGGAGTGGGACTGTCGGAGCGGAGACTGGGAGTGACTGGGTTGACGACTTCCCCACCACCAGCTCACCCACATCAGCCCCGACCAGCCGAGCTCCCTGGCGCCACTGACAGTCCACTTCATCAATGATAATGAGCAGTGCACAAATCTTACTTTACAAGCCCGCTGTCAGGAGCCAACCGGAGTGCCTGGATTAATTAGGCAGAGCCAGAATAAAAATAAAAAAGAAATAATAAAAAGATTCTAGCAGTGTAGGATGAGCTCATCTCCCTCGACTGCTTCGAGAGCTTCTCTGATTCAGTCACATGGTTCTTCAGCATGTTCTCTGCTGCCCCCGGGGGTCAGAGAGGTAAAGGTGCGCAACGCTCAAATCCCGCGGATCATCTGAACCCCTCCCCGTTCTTTATCCTTTCACAGTTTTAGAAATTAATGAACTTTGCAACCCACGCCGACGTCTCCTGCAGGAGCTTCACTAGGCTGCACGGCCCTCCGCAGCTCACCTCACAGTTTGAAAAGGCTCACAGCGCCATCTCCATCCTGCACCGCCGGGTAACACCGCACCAGCGAGGCCTCAGAGTGCAATTAACTAATAAAACGAATGCCAAAAAAAAGCTGCCGTCACTGACTGCGGAGGGTGACGCTCGACGAGGGGGTCAAACCGAGCGGGCGCCCTTTAAAAGGCTGCGATGAAGCCACTGACATGTTTACATAACCGAGCCTGACTCCATCGCCGCTTGCCAGCCGCCTGGATTTTTTATGAAGTCATTTTAATTGAAAGTGTTTTCAGTATGATGGACGGAGCAACCGTAGAAGCACCAGAAATGGATTTTTCTCCCTGAAACTAATAAGGAGAGAGCGGCGCAGGCTGATATTTTAATTAAATTAAAGGGGAATAACGGAAACAGAAAAAATTGGGGCGTTTGACTCGGAGGTCGCTCGAGTTGAGGAGCCGAGAGAAGCCAGAAAATTTCCCGTGCCGCCCGCTCTTATCCACACTGCGTCTCTCTCTCTCTCTCTCTCTCTCTCTCTCTCTCTCTCTCTCTCTCTCTCTCTCTCTCTCTCTCTCTCTCTCTCTCTCTCTCTCTCTCTCTCTCTCTCTCTCTCTCTCTCTCTCTCTCTCTCTCTCTCTCTCTCTCTCTCTCTCTCTCTCTCTCTCTCTCTCTCTCTCTCTCTCTCTCTCTCTCTCTCTCTCTCTCTCTCTCTCTCTCTCTCTCTCTCTCTCTCTCTCTCTCTCTAATTGTTTCAATTACATCTCAATCCATTGTAGCTGGAGGGAAGGGAGTCTGTTAAATTAGAGGGCTTTTGTAATATTATCCATTAGGAGTGACAGCATTTTATGGCCATAACCAGATCCAATCATCCAAACTTGTGCCGCGCGCCTTATCTGCTGCTCTCATTAGGATCTCTGAATTCTTCCCAGCCTGTTGGTCCGGACCGTCTTCTGCAGTCAGTAAATGAGTCGTATCAATCAGTCACGCTGGGGACGAATCGCAGCGTGGGGCCTGGATCCAGGAACCGAGGGAGATTCATTCATGCACACATGTGAATCTAAAAATAAGCTCTGACGCTCTCACTCTTTGTCTCTCTTTCCATCTGCTTCCTCCTCCTGCCTCCCTCTCTCTCTGTCTATCTTTCTGTAGCCTCCCTTGCTCCATGTCTCCTTCTCTGCAACACACCCTCGCTGGAGGCTCCACTTCAGTCCATTCAAATCCCTCCCTAATTGACACTCTGTGAGAAGAGGCAAGGCGAGCCCTGAGTGCACTTCACTGACTTTACCAAGGCATGTTCATCCCAATGCCCCCCTGCACTGGAACGCATGAATTTCGCTGCTCACTTTGCCGATTCGCGAGGCATCGATATCTCACCAGGGAGGCGACAAATTTAATTGAAAAAAGATGCATCCAGGAGAATCTAAACGATAATTGCAATGCGAGAGATGTTATCTGAAAAGTGTAGCAGCAGCAGCAGCCTCTCTGGGGGCGTCCCAAGGATAATCCTGTGAAGGAGGCCGCCTCTCAGCGGTGCAGCGCCGCCCGCCACGCCGAGAGCAAGCATCACCGAGGAAGGTCAAGTCTGGGACTATCCCCCGGCTGCTCCCTCCCTCTGCCCCTATGCTCCCTTCCCTCCATCCCCGCCACAGAGTTAAACCCACCGCTGCGATATACAGACTTGATTAACGATGCGTGGTCTCCTCCCATTGAGAGACACCACAAAAAACTGTAGCTCAGGAGGATGCATGCAGCGCCGAGGTCACACGCTCCGCTTCGCATTTTCCACCCAAAATATGAGTAAGTGCAACTTTCAGTGTGGGCGAGCCGATAAGAGGACACGGCGTTACATGAATCTTACAGCAGATAACCTCTCCAGGCATCCTGCAGCGATGTTTGTCAAGTATCAAACAGGAGAGGGCTTCTGCTTATACTAGAAACGTGCACACACACTGAAACGGGACACAAAACAATACACCAGCCAAACCAACACACACACACACACACACAACTCCCCAGAGATAACCCGCTGCCTGTCTGTTTCCCTACAAATGTACTTGTAATCTCTGCTGATTTCATTAAAAAACCACTGTGGCGCACTGATGATGAATGGTTTGACATTTTTATTATTACTTTGAAGAAAACTCCAACGGGGGCCATGGAAATAAATGATGAGCTACGTGTTGATCGCAAATACTGTCAATTTATCCAAGTTCTCCAGAGGGAGAAAAAAACTTGTCAGATAAAGAAATGCATATTTATGATTAAGATGCCACTTATTCACGCCTGGATGGGCGTGCACGCTCATTCCCGGTGTTACACGGCGCCACCATCATGCAGACTTTCAGACCTGATGGCAGCTCGGTTATAAACAATGTTTTTCCATCGTGGGCCATTAAGTACTTTCCCAGAGGCAGTTTGGGCTGAAGTGGGGAGCCGAAGGGTGCTTCAACACTTGTTGTGCGGGGACGTGGAAGATTCGTCGTCCTGAATTTCCCATCCAGTGTCCAGAGTGTTTAACAAGTCACTCAACGGGGTTATCATGCTCAGCAGGAATAATTAATATGGCTATTAGTAGTCATTCATTATTTAAAGGCTCAGCGTGTAGGATTTAGGTGAAAAGGATCTATTGGCAGAAACTGAATATAAAATAATCCTAGTGATGTTTCATTTAAATTGTATGAATTGTTGTGGTCTTTACCCTAAAATGAGTCATTTGTATTCAAATACTTTATATGTACATCAGGAGCGGGTCCTCTCTACAGAGGCCGCCATGTTTGTATGACAACTGAAGCTGCCACAGGTTCTCTGTCATGTTTGGAAGTGGAGGGTGAGGTTACGGGTATTCAGCTGCAACATGTAACTCCACCACTAGATGTCACTTAACTCTACACACTGAGCCTTTAAGTTGTTTTGGTGAATAAATACTATCAATTAACTAAACAAATTTTGTTTTCACAATTGATGAAGATGTATGTTGTGTGTTTAATTCATTGACTCAAAATAAAAATGTATGACTTTAAAAGTGACACCAAATCACCTGGCTCTCCCCCTGGTGGCTGGCTGGAGTACGGGTCATAAACCCTGCCTCCTCCATGTAAGCAGATGAGACAAGGGCCAAATTAAAAAGTCACGTCTCTCTTATTTCTGGTACTTCTGTACTGATGTATGTCCGAGTGATGATGTTTCTGGTAAGTTTGATTTTAATTAGTTATGTGATGCTTTAAAAACAGGGTGAAGGACATGATTGCCTCATGATTGGTCAACGGGCCCTAGCTACAACAGCGCCACCACATGGTCACTACTGGGCAGATTGTGGCTCAAAGGATGGCAGCGTTCCTATCCAGGATATTCTACCTTAGTTTCTGGAGAGTGGGAGGAAGTGGGGTCACGTAGATCATCTTTATTTATGGTCTATGATTCATTCCAGAGTTAAAACTCTAATTCATGCCTCTAAAATACTTTTATTTAAAAATGAACCATCAGTGTTCAGGGAAAATTTAATTTTGTTTTAAACTGTAAATTACAAACTTACATCATCCATAATTAAAACCTTGCAAGTTCACCATGTTTGCACAGAATGTTCTTTGTCAATTATGTATGAGATGTAAGAATTCAATATGAAGAGCAGCGTGAAGGTTTTTCCATTCAAGGTTGTGTGTGCAGCTAATTAATCCACTTTGAAATTATATCAGAGTATTTATGTAAAAGCTATCAGTGAGTTTTCTCTGGCTGTGCTGAGCTATCAGTGTGCAGAGTGAAGAGGACGTCTGTTAGCAGAGAGATTAAAAATAAAATCATATTATAGTAGGAGGGAAGCAATGGATATATAGACGTGTTCCTCTCAGCAGATCACAGATTGTTTGTGAAGCAACATTGTGAGAGAACATTGAATATTGACACAAAAGTCCTAATAAATACACATTCAGTGGGTTTTTCTCCAGTTTCTGTGTTTGAGCGCGTGAACGCTACATTGCATTTTGTCCAGGAGATAGCAGAGCAGAGAGCTGCCCTTCGCTGGACGCTGTGAAAGATGCTAACCTTCAGGAAACATGAACTCTGACAGGACACGAGGAAAAGAAAACTGCTCCGACCAACAGAGCATTTTACTCACAAGCATTTTCACTGCTCCACAGACAAGACAGCACAACCGAAAAAATGTAATAAAAGCACAACGTGGTTCATGTGGTAGATAAAGTTCACTTTGCTACTAAAATTCTAATTCACGAAGACAATAAAAAGCAACCCACCAATCAATCTTGTTTTCTACACTGTACTTAAACCTCACACACAATAAAAAAAATATAATAATTAATGTTCATTTAAGCCTGAGAATGCAAAGTAAATCTGGGAACCCACAATTTAATGAGTGTCTATAAACTGTCATGCTCTATTGCCATTTAATGAAATTTATTCATGGGAAAGTTCCTTCAAGTTAAATTTAAAACATATTTTTCAAAATAAAAAAGGGAAGAATAATTGGCCATTTCCTTCTTTGATTCATTACGGGGTGAAACTGTTCCCTGTATTTCCCCCGACGACGAGCGGAGGACGACACAAGCGTGTGGATTTGTTTGTCGTTGAAATTGTGTTTGTCTTTGAAATTGTGTTTCTGTTCTTCAACTATTCAGATTGTCCGACTGGTTGGTGGACAGAGAGAAAAGGAAAAATCAACAGCGCATTGAATTCAAGAGGCGAAATAATCTTTGCTTTATCGTATGAAAAAAAGCACGACCCCGAGGATAGAATATTCAGTCTTGATAATGAATCAAAGTGAAATATAGAAGGTGACGCTCTATTCAAATGCTTCACTTAAGAAAAAAGCATCACAAGAAATTTCCGCCTGGATCAGTGACTCTGTGACCTTCATGATAACATTCTTAAAGCTCAGCTTTCATCCCACTCACATCAAATGAAGGCATACATCCACTGAAAGGGCTCGAAAAAAAAGTACTAATCTAATGTCATTACTAATGAATAAGTCAAATACATATATTTGTTTGTTTCTTTTGCATCGTGACTTTGTGTTCGGTGGGAGGAGGAACGACCTTCCCGGTCGCACAGCAGGTACGAAGAGCGAATGAAGCAAATCAGCACTTAATGAGAACAAAGGCACAAGGACCTTCTCTCGTTTGATGAGAGAAAGAAACTAACTTGCAGCTCCGGGTGAAAACAAACACAAGAGCACGGAGTTTATGCCACTAACTGCAGAAAAGACGGAAAGATCCAGAAAACTCATGTACGTGATCTGTGTCCACCTCTTCTTGACAGTTAATGGTTTGCAGTCTGACCAGCGTCTGGCTTGTTGAGGTGTTGTGGATTCTGCGATTGTATTCATGAACCTTTTTGAATAAAGTTAATAGAAAAGAAACCTTCTTTCCATCTGAATTGAGAACATTTAAAAAAACTTTGTTAATTTCTTTGTCACGGAAATATCATTTTAATATCACTCCCAGTAAAGTGAGGATACATGTCATTCAAAGATTAGATGTTATATCCAAAAGACTGTTTTCCCTATTCAAACAATTGAAACCTTAATTGATCTGGACTGAGACCACTTCTTTAGGTCAGATTACATTTTGATCCGTGGGTCTGGAAACCTGTTATCTTGGTTCGGACTAAGCTAAAAAGCCTGAAAGCCCAAAACAAGGTGGGTGTGAAAGTGCCCTAAGTGACCACAATGTTTAAATCCAATATGTACACGTCATTGTATAATATAATGCAATCTAATACAAACTGTATATCAGTTAACAGAAAATAAATAAAACTGAACTTAATAGAGCTCTCTGCCCCGGGGATATTCTGCTATTAAATACATTGTGCAGACCTGTGTAGTTTCTCTTGTCATTGAATGTCTTAACTTAACTTTTCTCTGAGGAGAGAATCACTGGACATTCCAGGATTCAATTGACAGTATTTCTGATATTTCTCTATGAGTGTGTTGCCACAAATAACTTTACCAGAGTCTTGCACCCGAGCACAGCAGACTGCAGTTAACTCCAGTGACAATAAAGGCTGAGGATCTTGTGTCACTATCATGCTACGATTTATACTTTCTAAAAAACGCTCCAATGCTTAGCAACAAGCCACAGAGGTACTTCAATGCCTCCCAACATACCCAGTTACTCCCTTTGTCTTTCCTCCCCGCCTCGAAAAACACATGCTTTTCATTTTTCTCTCTAACTGCATTTCCTAGAGAAGTTTCTCTGTGAACTTACGGAAAGAGAGCGAGAGAGAGAGAGAGAGAGAGAGAGAGAGAGAGAGAGAGAGAGAGGGGGCACGGAGACAAAGAAAGAAGTGAATAAATCTTACCTGGATCCACTTGTCAGGGATGGCCATAGCCAGTCGGTAATCAAACCCAAGCCCCCCCTCCACCACTCCTCTGCAGAGAGCCGGCATCCCTGACACGTCCTGTGGGGAGAAGTCACACTATTTTCATATCACACTTTTTCCTCCTTGTGTGCACAGGTTCCTTTTTCACAGGTGTCAGCCCGGATCGCGTCAATACCACACCGCCACCCACATATTAAAAAGGAAGCAGCGTCCTATACACAGGGCCAAAGGAAAAAAGAGTGACATCCCATTTCCTTTTGCATTACTTCTTAATTACGCCAATGAATACGTAAGTGGGCTGTAATAAGTGGTTTTAATTAATAATAGCTGTGGGCGGTGTCATTGCAAAGTGAGGGAATGCTGACGGCGTTGGTTAGTGTGTGTGTGTGTATGTGTGAGTTTGTGTGTGTGTGTGTGTGTGTGTTTCTTTTACCTCTGCAATAGTGATGCAATCAGGATAAAGGGTATGAAGAATGTGATTGGCAAGCATCAGGTAAACCAAGGAGTCTTCATCCACCTGAAGGCCAAAGTACTCGCTGTAGTCCCCCGAGAAGCCGGTGCCTGAGGAGTAAACACCCACACAGTCAACTCTCCTCATGTTTTTCAGCCCGAAAACTTCTGAAATCCTTCACTCTTCCCTCTGCTTGTTTTTTTCTCACCAACACATGCCGCTGCTGGTTTTTTCTGAACAGTCTTTATTGTAAAAGTCTTTAATGTATTCTCTTTTTTTTTTAAGGCTCATTTTCAAACTCGTTCATGTGAGAAACTGGGGATTCACTGTCGGCTCACAGGTGCATCGTAAAGCAGCAGCTAGCAGCACTTCTTCAGAGATTCATGGACACAGACTGCATATATTCCACACTTTGTGACAGCTGCTGCAGATGTGCAAGGGGGATTCAGACCTGTTCTCTCCACAGCTTGGATATTGAAGTCCATGGATGCAACTAGTAATCACAGGATTTGAACTTAATATACGTTTTATATGTCTGTGTTTCTCACATAAAATGATATGTGTGAAAACGATTGTTAAACAATCTGGCATTATTGTAAAATTACACACTTTTCTCTGAAGAGTGACCTCATTTTAAGGTTTTGTTAAGTAGCCAGATGATCTTGTGCTGCGTTCTGCATGAAGTCCAGAGAGGGTTCAGATCTAATTATCGCACATTTTCAGGAGTTCATGTCTGAAAAGGGCTCGACTGTTCTCAACTCCAAAGATAAATGTTTCACTTACCTTCATGTCTTAATTTAATCGTTTCCTTCCTGTTGCTTTATCTGCGTTTAATTGGAACGAGTTTTGCAGATAGATTTTTCACAGCGTGTGGGCTGAGATCAGTCAGACCTCTTCTGGTTTAATTCTTTAACCCTCTGGAATCAGTCGTGCTTATAGTACCCTACTGGTTTTACAGAAGATGATGCTTTCCACTCACAAACCAGTCTTACCGATGCCATGGTGATGATACAGCATGGAGGTAACACCATCAAATCTGAAGCCGTCAAAGCGGTACTCCTCCATCCACCAGCGCAGGTTCGACAACAGGAACCTCATTACTTCCCAGCTGGAATAAAACACACACACACACACATACAGACACACACAGACACACTCAAGGTCAGATAAACAAGGGCCTGTGAATTATTCACGCACCTCTTCATGCACTTTAGGCGCCACATATTGATAACCAAAGCTTCATTGTCTCTGGGATGGTGAGTCACTGAGAGGAGATGGTGTTTCCATTCACTACAATGTAAAGGAGGATTCTGTCTTTCCAGTTGAGGGGGCTGAGAAGTCAGTGGTTTTCCAGTAGACACTGCAAACTTCTTTGATTTCCATCGAACCATCTGCGTGACCACTGGGCGAGCGTTTAGTGCAGCCAGGTCCATCCCCCAGTGTTTGAACTGAAGGGAATCACGCCTCACTTGGGTAAACACACAAACAAACAGCCTGCAGGAGGAACTGAGTTACCTCTCCTGGGGGGGGGGGGAGATAAACCGCACGCCTCTCCTCTCTTTGGCTTCCATCATCAACATACGACGAGCTCCTCTGTCCTGCATGCCAGAGCGAGAACACTACTGGAGAACCAACAAGCCCTGTGAGTATGAAAGCGTAACTCAGGGCCGTGTGTTGTTGCCCGTGTTGAGCTACAAAGCACATGACTAGCCGTGTGCGCCTGTTGGCAGGACTGGAGGCTCGAGGAGGTGGATTCCACAAATGGGCTCCAGTCCCTCGGTTTCCTGACTGATGAGCGATTGGAGAGTCATCTGGGTCTGAGCAGCCACTCAAGGCAAAGTACACCGAGCGCCTCACCTTCCCCCCCGCTCGGCGGCGTGTTGCCATGGAAGCGTCGGTCCTCTGGTCTATAGGCAGCGTGCGTAACGAGCACCGACTGAAACGTTGGACTCGCGGAGAAGTGTCAGGGACGTGAGACGAAATGACACATCGGTGCCGGTGATTAAATGTGAACCGCTGCCTCCGCTCAGGTCGGAAATCCACAACTCTCCGAGAACGATTTTAATGATACGTGTCCAAAACACCTGCAACCATAGCTACTGGTGTTTCTGCTCCTGATTTAAACTGGAACGACATCTGGGGATTTTTTTGTTATTTTTTTTGGAGACACAAAACTTTCCCAAAGTACCTTTTGACCTCCGGAGCTTCACACTAACCTCTACTGAGCCTGTCGGGTTTATTAACACTATAACAAAAGGGAGTCAGTGGAAGTGTCAGTACTGCAGGACCTGCTCCCTCCAATACACACCGTGGGTACATGTGTTTATCTATTAATACACCTGCTATTATGAACTAGACCCTTCATGATTTCAATACAGTTAATAACAAATACATTAACTGAGTAGCTGTCCCTTCACCTTTCCCTTCACAGGCATATAGAAGGTTCTGCGTTGGCCTTTCAGAACAACATGAAAGCTTAAAAGGTTTTCTATAGAGCCGGGCAACAGGGTTAGACGACATTGCTACCGACAAAGATGTAGATATAAATGGACCATTCTGACGTAACAGGGTTATAAAGCAATGAAAACACAATTATGAATATTTTATCCGATTTCTGCCAATAGATCCCCTGACTTCATCCACATTGGACCTTTAACAAAATCCTATGAACCATTTATTCCATGACCAGAATATAAATAAATGTATGTTGCGATGTTAAATATACAACCACAACTGAAAATTATAAACTATAATCATGTTTAGGTTTGAGTGAGAGGATATTTTATGTGGCAGATTTTATTTGCAGGTAATATTGTTATGATGCATCAAAACGGTAATTTTGCTGGGAAAACATAATATGCATGAACTGCAGAGTCTCCAGCTGATTTATGATTTGAATGCACTGAAAACAGATTTAAATATTTACCTCCCTGTCGAGACGTGAAATGAACCAAACAACCTGCTGTGATCAGAGATATACTTTGACAGTGAACTCTTAGTTATTTTCATTATTGCTAGAAGTGTTATTAAAGTGTTATTAAATTCTCACCTATGGAAAAGAACTTTAAAAGTTTTAGATTCACCGTTAGCTCTTTACAGGTACAGAGGCCGTTCAATGAACAATGAACCCCTTTCTGAATTTAAAAAAGTGTGACACAGAACATCATTTGTTTTTCTTTTTGCCTGTGACACCACCAACACCGACCGGGCTCGAATGATGAAATTTCATCCTGTCAGAAAGTTGGTGAAGCAGCGAGCGTGGTCCCTGACTCATGCTTCGGCAACACTTCAATAACATCTCAAACTCCCAAAAAAATCCCTCCAACCCGAGACAGTTCTTGCTCTCGACAAAATCTCTTTAAAACGTATCATTGATTCTCCCTCTGCATATTCAGAGTGCTGCTGAAGATTACATACTCCACGACATCAGACAAAAAAAAAATCCCCTGATTTATTTCATTTCGGTCGGTTGAGGCGTAACAACAAAACACATTTAAATGCAGTGCCTTCCGTGCTCCGCTCCTCAGGGATGACCGACCCCAACGCTGTCTGACAGGTGTGAAGCCGCATGTTACATCAGCGCTGCCCCCTTCCCCTGAGGAGGAGCACGACGGAGCCTAGCATGATCCGATATAGCAGCCTGGCTGGGTGGTCACACAGACCCTGTGATAAATAGATTAGGTCCTCCACTCCGCTGCACAGAGCCAACAAAGGCTCCCACACAATGTATCCCCACGGGACACAGATAATAGCCAGCGAGAGCCAGAGGCCCAGGATGAAACCATACTGCCACATTAGGGCCCACAATGCCATTCATCATCAAGTCCAATTACAGGGGGAAAGTTAGATCTCTGTACCTGATGCAACCCAGCGCTTATCTGCCCGGGCTCGACGGAGCCATCGCCGAGTCTGCGGTGTTAATACCAGAGCAAATTGACCTCATGCTAAAACTCAGCAATGACAGTGAAACCTGGTTAGGGGGCGCTAATGGAGTAAAGCTCTAATGTCCTTGCAGAGTGAGACAAGGTCATCAATCCTGTGAGCTGCTCTACCTGCAACAACACGCTGCTATAAAAAGCTCTATTTAAAACAACACACTTGTTCCACATCTGCTCCATGCTTAGCGGCTTCTTATCGGACTCCATGACTGTGACTGATAACACAACACGTGCGTCCCGTTTTTCCAGAAGTCGATTTTGCATAAGGCGTCACAGCACCTTATTGTCACGATGGCGAGAGATTTAATGTCCCTGGTTTTTTTTCGCAGCATCGCAGGTAAGCCGCCGATAAGAGCAAATAAATTTCAGACGCTGACAGGTCATTCCAGAAGAAGTGTGATGCTCAAACAACAGCGGCCGACAGCCTGATGGATGGTGCACATACATCGGGCCAAAGAGGACAAATGAGGTCCCTTATTTAACGCATTTCAAACTTTCTCTAGTCGCTGCAGCCATTAATGCAAACAGGACAAAGACTGTGACCCTGCAGGAAAAGTCATATTTATTGGTTCAGGCTTGATTTATTTATTAGTGCAATAAGTCATTAATTCAGCCAGTTTACACATGAAATTCACATACGCACAGTAGTTTATTGAAGGACATGAGCAATGAGCATATTAATTACAGCCGTGACTTACAGGTAGACATTTTAATCACGTCTAATTTTCATAAAATAAGCGTCAGTCAAGTGAAACGCGGCTGAATTAACCAGTGAGCTGTGTTTTGTCTTTATACTTCACAGCACACTGTTCAGCAGCCTTTCAGGCAGTCTGGTGAAGCTGGCGGCCTCGCAGGGTAAACTCTCATCTCGCCGTCTGACAGTCTGTCCCTGTATCGCTGTGCTTTGTGTCAGATATCTGCCATTTGTCTGTTCTTAAGGCTCCCTGGCAGCTCGCTGCTCCCGCTCGGCATCCTGGGAGGGAGACTCTGCAGCCTGTGAGACTGCTTGACTGTTTGGGAACCTGTAATTAGGATCCTCATGTATTCACTGCCTTTAGGAAATCAATTGCTCTCTGATGGGCCAATTCTAAACTGTGGTTTGAAGGTTTTTCTCCGATGGACCATATTTCAGTAGTGGCGGGATATGGAAGTGTATTATCCCTGAAGATATTTGAACGGTAAGACCCTTCTGACAAAGTAAGAGATAAGGTAAATTATAGACACGCCCGAGGAATCATAGCTGTACAGTTATCTAGTTGGCTGACATCATCATAACCCATTGTAATGTGCTCACCTCTCGGAATTGGTTAATTATAAAAACAGGAGGGTCAGAACTTGGCACAAAGCCCTGAGGGAGGCTGCAGCCTTACAGGCGTTACTGAGGGAGTACCAGTCCCTGAGGTCAGGAGAGCAGAGGAGGGAGGACGAGCTGCAGCAGGCGCAGCTGCATTAGTATTTGTGACACTTATAACAACAGCTTGCTTAGATCAGTGGTGATGGATATGAAACATCTATTAGCAAGATACTGCTAATTATCAATCTCGTCATGTAACTGCCTCTCCTCGTTGAATAACTGCTGAAATATTCAATCAGGAGAAATTGTAAAACAAGTGAGTAATATGTTTCACGAGAATTCAAGATAGTCATGTACTCAAATAAAAAAAAAAAAACATTTAGAGGTTTATGGGCCTTTTGATCTATGTATAGTTATATACCAAACTATACTTGGGATCTCATGGGTACTAAACGCTCAAAATGACTGAACTTGGATTAAGTTGAAATTTTAAGTTTATTGATTGATCAGGCACGAGTCAGGTCCCAACTACAGTGTGAAGTCCCAGTTTGTGAATGAAAGCCTGTCGTTTCTCAGCAGGTTGATTCTTTGCTTCTCTTCACATCGTGTATTAGGCTATTGTGGTGAATTATTATACAGATCATTGTGTATTATTACACACATTTCCTAATTCAAGGATATTTAGCAGTAGATCGAAAGTAAACCAGTAAATGCCACTTGAAAAAGTCATGTTAAAGTTCTTTGTTCCATGGCTTTAAATGTAATATAATAGAACAAACTAAAATATTATGCGCGACAATAAGGAAACCTATATTACTCCCAATAAAACCCTACTTTGATCAATGGCTGTAGAACTTGATTATATAATAGAGAACATGAATTCTTTGATTCTGCTGTATTTGAGCTCTCATGCTATAGAACATTACAATCCGAGCTCTGCTGAACTCCCTCGTGAATATTAATGCACTCCCCATTTTCACTGCCCTGTTCACACATCATTAACAAATATCTGGATGTAATAAAAACCCACGTATAGAATAATCATGTCAAAGAGAGAATCATTGCCCCTTAGTTCTCAAACACTGGGCACATCATCTCTCAGCACCAGCGCACCAAGAAGAGTTAAAGGGAGTTTTCAAAAGACTGGCCGTGGGCCTGCGTTTCATATCTTGTGAATTCACACAAAGATTGATGAAAAATGGATGCAAATCATCCTGTGGGACGTGAGCAGGGGGGGGGGGGGGGGGATTACAGGACGAGCCCACATCAAGGTTCTCAGAACTCTCACATCTGAGGGCCCTGCTCTGCAAAGAGGCTCGGCTGCTCTGGCTGCCAACCCACTACACACCCAACCGTGGGCTCCAACCACTCACTCACCAGTCTCAAGGTGACTTTGGGCTCTTTGAAAAGGAGGCATGAAGGTGACAGTGGCCAAAGAGAAATGCAGATAAGGCAGAGTTTTGTGGAACATGAACCTCTTGACATACACAGAGCGGTGTGTGTGTGTATTGTATTGTGAGTATTCAGCGACTGCTAAGCTACTTCTCGCATTTCAACAGCCTGGAACCAATGTTCTTAATAGTGAATGAGGACGTTTGACTCCGAGGCAACTGGAGTTAACAAACAGGACAGCAGGCATCCATCTAAACAGCGTTCCTCTCAGACGGAGTCCGAAGCCCTATGAGGGGAAGTTGAAGAGAAACGCATGCCGACTAAAATAAAATAGGTGCTCTTTGATAAAGAAGGTGGAAGCGGAGAGCGTGTATAAGAGGCGGCAAGGGGGGAAATATATCTTGGCTGCGATAGCCCGCATCAGTCAGGCTTCTCCCAGCCTAATAAGAACATCATGGTCAGACGGTGATGGCTGATAGCAGCGCTGCTTGATTAAAGAAACAGCCTGGGTTTGGCACGGGGGGTTCGCGGCCAGCCTCCGAGGTTCATTTCCTTCCTGAAGGGAGCGGCAGAAAAAGCTAGACACAAGCGAAACTCCAAACAACCTGCCAGAGGCGGAGGAGGCAAATGAACCCAGGGTGACATTGCAGAGTTCCTTTGGGCTTTTACAAACGACTCCTCATGTGCCTCCCGGTCGCGGCACACGTCTGCACCGTGTCTAATGAGTGCTTCTGATATGAGGAGAGTTCAACAACTAATGAAAGAGGAGCCGTGCTCACTTATTATAGCCTCCATGTCTGACACTAAGCATTGTGTAATGTATTGGAAACCGCTGAACACAGAAGACACATGCTTATTAAAAGCCAGTTCAAAGAAGGCATCCGATGGAGCCGACAGTGGCCGGTCGCTGTCTAATGCGAGCCGGGATCACTTTGCCGCCGCCACCGAGGCGACAGGAGAGACACTTAATTACGACGACTTACAACAACACCAAACAAGAGTTCTGGTGCCGACTGAGCCCCATTGACGTTCTTTCACCTTTTTACCTATGCTACATTCAGCATTTGTCTTGGTTTGTTTGTTTCTCTGGTATTTTTACACAAAAACTGCAGGACTGTTTAGCACAAACTTTTTAGAGGCACTCAGTATCGATCAGGGAATATCCCAGTCAATTAAGCTTCGGATCCAGAAGCAGTATTTCTGTTTTTTTACTTCAATAATCATTGCTAGGGTGTGTTTTTTTTTACATTTTCCACATTATCCCATGGATCTTGGTAAAAACCAGGACAATACATACTAGTGTGTGAATTTTGGTCCAGCTTGATCAAATTTAAACGGACTGTTGGGCCTTGGTCGAGGTTAATGCCATTTGTTTTCACCCTGCTATTGTAATGAGCTGATAAAGTGAAAATAACCAAAGTCTAACAATATCGTAAAACATCAGACCATTCCTCTTGACGCATTTAAATTCAACACCTGCCTGGGAAAAGTTGTAAAAGTTAAGTCAAAATTCTAAATTCGACATTTATTAGCCCATTTGATGCCTCAGGGGAACATCAGATTAACAGTAAACCTGACTGCTCGGCCACTTTGGGGAAAGATTGAATCAGTCATTTTTGCGATCATGTCTTGGTTCTGACCTTCAACACGTTGCGCCGCATCAGATAGTCTCAGAAATATAAAGAGTGGTATGTCAGCCGCCGCTTGGGCCCATTTATCAATCCGTTCACATGTGGCTCACACGTTTTTTGATTTTAAATTCAGAAACTCCTTAAACCAATGCGCTCATTAATCAACCTTGTTTTTTAAAAGGTTAGCATTTATATATCTGATGCAGCCAAAGCTGGTTTTAAATCTCCTACAGTAGTTAAGTGTCATTTGTGTTAAGAAGCCCTATATAGAAAAAAGTGATTTGTGAATATGGGCTATACCGATACAATTTAATTGAGGATTAATTGATCTACAGCACAATGGAGTTCAGATGAAATTGCTTGATGAAATCAGTCGGCAGTTCTTTGCTTTTCACAATTTGTACTAAAAGGCCTAAACGTTGGATTTACCTCAGTTAGCACAAAGTCATGTGCATCATGCTTTAACCATGAGCCACGATGCACATCTATAAATACGTTCTGCAGCAGAGCGCGATGTATTTTGATGCCGATGAACTTAATGCATATTTATGCTGCAGAGAGACAGCGTGACGCGAGGCCCTGCAGGTGGTGCTGTGAATACATTTCTCATTCGAACTCAATAAACATACAGATCAAATACATTAAAAAGGTAAGACTCTCACTCTCCCATGAAAGCAAATCATTCAGGTTACCGATATTCTTTCTTCGGCAATAAACCTCCACGAGTTGACATTTATCGACTGGACCCTCTACTCCAACAAGCCTAATGGATTCATGAGCTGCAGCGTGATAAACTCACACCGGTACACACAGGTTTAAAAAGTTCAGTAGTTATCACTGGCACCAAACAAAAAATACCTGGAATAGTTGAAGAGGCGGCTGCCCCAGAGCTTGTGCTCCCCTCTGGGTGGAGAGTGGAAGAAACACGAGTCGGAGCCATCGAACTGGTTCAGTCCATCCACCGTGTTCATGGAGGCGTGGCTGTGAACGACGTCCAGCAGCACCACGATGCCCATCGAGTGGGCCACATCGATCAGCTGCTTCAGCTCGTCTGGGGTCCCGTAGCGACTACACGAACAAACACACACACACACACACACACAGGTATAATTTGTGGTCTTGGTTCCCTGCAGTCAGGCCCTGTTCTAATCCAGTTCATCACTTACATGTGGCACAAATTTAATAAGACATCCAGGTTTTTATTTGAGAATCTACATCAACTGTCATCACAAAGGCAAAACCTTCCAGCCACACAAATAAAATGACAAGGACACACACAGGTGTTCAAGTACAAACTTATGTAAACATTTGTTCTCCTCAACACAACTCTGCTCCTTAACCAAACTCCTTATAGCCAAAAAAGAAACCTGGTTGGTGACAACAAAAAGAAAAGTTCTTGATTGGGTGATTATTTTTACCTTAACCTATGTGTGTGCGTAACTGCGACCACATAATTAAATTATGCATGTATGTATTTTAACCAAACTTGGTAGGACTGTTATTTGGGAGGGTGTCTCCACAGGATTAACTTTGAGAGCTGATCAATGGAGGAAAGTTGAACATCATACCCTCATAAGGAGCAGGGCTGTGTTAAGCTGAGGTTGGTACGAACAGTCTGCTTCTCACGTGAACTTTAACGGTAAGAGCTGAATCCAGTGAGTGTGTAAAGAATCCTGCCTGCCTGCCAGGGATGGTAAAAACGTTATTGATGTTTAAACAGGCCACATGCATGGGCTAGATTTCTCCTGGTCCTACAGATGGTAAGCCTGACAAGCAGTGTGCCGCACAAAATACAAAGGAACATTATATTTTATGTTGTGTAAACAAAATTTTGTTTCATTATGAAGCTCTTGCCAGACAAATAAAGTTTAAGTAAATATACATGTTGTATATTTAGTATATACAACACACACAGGATATGCATCCCCATTTGCAACATTTGCAATATTATAGCAGCAAGAGTCAAAAATAGGCATCAGTAAGTAATAATAAGTAAAATGCAATACTTAAGTGTCAGGAAATATAACCAGATGACCATTAAACAGTTAATTAGTTCCCAAACAGAACTTGCTTCTATCTATAGATGAATCGTGACCACATTGTCGAGAGGGCCTATGAGGATTTTGTAATTGGATAGCTATGACACACCAACTCTTCTACAGTGCAATACTATGGAGACACTGTGGAACAGAAGTCCACAGAGCATTTGTATGTATGGATACACACCTCCAAACACAAACAAACACACATCTCTGTGGGCGCACTTCTCATCTTGTCCAGTAACGACCGTCTGTCCTTCCAGCTATCGTTACATCAGCTTCCTTACCAACCAGGACACATAGCGGCAGTGTTACCCGGCTTCCTGGTACTCAACCGCTCCGGTTTTAAATGACACCGGGGGATCAATCATGGGTGAAATTACACCATATACATTACACTTTGGGTTTATGCTTTACTCGGAGCACGGAAGGAGGGATCTCTGAGAGGAGATAAATACTGTCCTCCTTTATCTAAAACTCCCTCCGCTGCCTGGATTAAAGGAAAATGTATTTATGGAGAAGTCTGTTTTTTTTCAAACTTCCTAACCTTGATTTAAGGTGATGGAGTTGAGCAGGAAGTTACTACCTTTGTTCTGACTGCCAGATACATTCCTCAAAAACGATTTGCAGTTGTAGAATTTGCAAATGGCTGTTTACAACTAAGTTAAGTGATGTAAATGAAAATGAAAGCAACAGAGGGAGAGCAACTGGTGTTGTTCTGCTCACAAACTGTGAGCTGAGAGGATTCATCCCGTTACATTTAGAAAAAGAAAGACAGAAAGACAATGTCATCTAGCACAGAAATATTGAATCCTGATCCGGTCGTCACCTTCATGTGAAATGTGCACATGCATCTGAATCGGATGGTTTTACATGTTGTTCTTAAGTATGGAGGTAATAATGAAAAAATGCATTTGACCTTTTAAGTCTATCTAATAATTCCAGAAATCTCAAGAACCACTCATCCTATCCATTTGGACATCCAAAACATACAATATCAATAAAAACAGGAAACCAGTTCTCTGTAGCAGCGGCTGGGACTCATCAACGTCAGTGACATCAATGCAGCTTGTGTATGACAACGACTGATTCTCCAGTTCGGTGTTCTGAGTTGAGCTTCACCGAACTTTAAATCCCCAGAAAGAATAAACAGACAGAAAGCTACAACCAAATAGACCAAATCGCCAAATAGATTAAACCTGGAAGATGAAACATATTTAATGATTCATATTTTTTACTTGAAGACTGTTCAAGCACTAAATAAATGATATTTACCTGGACGCAGCAAAGAAGCTGGTGACCTGATATCCAAAGCTTGCGTAGTAGGCATGCTCCATGACGGCCATCAGCTGAATGCAGTTGTAACCTGAACACAAAGGACAGAGAGATAAAATCGGAGAGTAAAAACCTTACAGTGTTTGAAAATCTCAATTTCACCTGTTCCCTACCAGATTAAAAAGAATACATTCTCTAACTGATGTAAATACTTTAGACATTAGCTGTGGGTAAAGTACTAAATTATGCATGGTCAAAGAATATGCGTGTGTTATATACTTTATGGATGGCAGCATGATGCAATGGCGCTTGACATCCTGGTGCCGTTTTATTATGAACATTACATCCTGTCTATTTGGATAGCCTCATTTCCTGCAATAACTGGAGGGGCCATTATGTTTGCCATCCTATTATTTCTCTTTAAATAGTAATAGCTGCTTAGACAGCAGAACAAACAACAGTTAAACATGTAAAGGACTCTGGCCACACAGGCTAAAATAAAAAAGGATAAAACACATTTAAATACATATACACACACACCGCTTTCATATAGAACCCTGTACTCATGCTCATTTGCATATTTCTATACAAAATGCACATTAATTCGGTGCAACATATTACAACCTGACTCTGTTTGCCCTGTGACAGTCACACTGTGACGATGATTTGCTCCAGGCGGTTTCTTTCTGACACCAACGTTCTGGTTTCCCAAAGAAAAGCTGTGGCTACGGGGGAAACACCGTCTATCAGAGTCACAGGTTCGCGTGGAACATTTCAAAACAACCTACGAAAAACGTCTCCAGTGAATAAGAGAACAACAGGTTTTCAAAGTGTCGATGAGCACTCCGGGGGGGGGGGGGGGGGGGGGGGGGGGGTATTCTCCCCGTCGTGTGCAGCAGACTTATTTATTCGTATAAGATGTTCTTTTTGAACACGAGAGACTGGGGGGGGGAACTTTTGCTTTTAAAGTAGTATGACAAAGCACTGGGGTGAGGGGGAGTAAGTTTCTCCTTCTTATATTTTATATATATATATTTATATACATATACCTATAAATGTACCCTCCATAGTCTAGAAAATGAAATTGGCAAAGTCTGCCATCACTAGAGGCAGTGGAGTTTATCCTCCTGGAGAATCCCATCGTGCAGATTCCCTCAGCTGCTGCCGGTAGATTCTTTGACAGCGTTTACTCCTCGACTTTCCTCTCCCACTACACAGGATGACACAAGCAAGGAAGCAGCGTTTATCAGATTGCTCCCGGTTCGCTGTGCCAGTCGTATCTGTGCCTTTTAATAATGTCACTGCAGCGGGGCCGTATTTAAATGCAAAATAATACCGCATCTCCCGTGAGCAGAACGGCAAACAAAGATAGGGCATCTGCTCAATAAGGTTACAGTCACATTTGAATTTATATCTGCGTAATGATTTGGGTTAAAATGGAAATTAAATCATGCACTGCAGTTAATGAGTAGGAAGACTTGGCCTGTGTGCAGACAAGATCATATGTTAAATACTTTCTTTTTTCCTTCAACAGGAAAAATAGATTTGATCTTTTGTTTTGTTGTTTCAGTTGAATTGTCTTTGTTTGATTAATGTTCATCACAGCAGAGTCTCGGTCACGGGACCAGCTGAACAGTCACACTGACTCGGTCATTCATAACACTAACACTGGAATAAAATCTCAATTACATTGATTGTTTTCTACTAATTTAAGAATGAATTCATTTCTTGAATTGCTGCCCAATCACTCTTGTGCTTGTCGCGTCATTTATCAAATAAAAACTGTGAAACGAGTCACGTTTATTTCACCGAATCCTTCGACTGTTATATTAACTTCACTCATATTAAGTAATTGTTATTAGTTAAATTAATGGTCCCAGTCACCTGATAAACATTAAACCTTCGCCATATTCATGTTTGTTTTTGAGCAAGATTACACATAAACCCTCGGATGGATTACAACAACACTTGGTGGAATGATGCATCGTGGGTAAGGATGGTGGCAGATCCACTTTCTTTGACATTCCGAGAAAATTATGTTTTCTGACATTTTCACAAAATTCCAAGGGAATAATTGATGAATCTTGGTGAAAACAAATCAGATTAAACTAATTTGATGTGTTTCGATTATATTTATTATGACTATATTGGGCCTCAGCAGAGATATGTGCTCGATGTGCTCTACTAGCTTCTTTATTAGACAGAAAGATCACATAGTTTTACTGCATGAAGAATTAACAGAACTAAGTGAACTGAACTTATTTATATAATAAATCCTTTATCAAAGTTGACTCATATAAATATTCAAAAAGTGAATTGTCTGAAAACTATATAATTAAACTAAGAAGAGCTGCAAAAGCCAGCAGCCACATCAAACATATATAAATACATTCATGCATGATGTATTTAATTGATGCTTATATCATCTCACCCTGAGTACAAGGTTCCGTGATCTTTGACTGAACGACACTAGTTGCAGGGAGTCAGCTTTTCTCCACTACTGGCATCCTGAGTCCAGATCATGCAAATGGGAACAAGTCGTCTGTTCCGGAGCCATGACTGCAGAGTGGGGTGAACTGTGCTGTGGAGCCCTCTCTACAAAACACTGTCCAGCGGTCGGTGAGCCCCTCGGGTCATGCCAGTAAACATGATGTTGACTTGCTGATGTGCCTTTGTGCAGAGGCAGGCTGACAGGTCGGCCACTGACAATACTGCTGGTGCCACCGAAAACCACTCGGTGTGAGTGCTAAGTAACGGCCCGGTGTTGACAGAGATGGCAAAGGCCACTGACAGTAAGAAATAAGAATACAATTTAAAAAAAGCATCTCTCAGACCCCCCTTAACTATTGTTTTTCCAAAAATTCAGATTTGAGGCATATACAAACACCAACCGGATACTCCCCTCCCCCCCCTCTTCCCCTCTGACACAGAAGAGATGGAGAGAATCGCGGCGGGATGATTGCTGTGTTTACTTGACAGACCGGAGAAGCCGAACAAAATAAGAGCGAGGCGGCGGTAATGAGGTCTCACGTCTCACCCAGGTCTTTTATCCGCGGCAGCACGTTGGTGGTGAAGTTGGTGTACGAGGCGATCTTTGCCTCCGGTGAAGCGATGCCCACGTGGGCCTCGTACGTTCTCAGGCTCGTTGGCTTCTTGGGCCGAGGGTGAATTTGCTGGTGAACAGAAACAATCAGTAAGTTGCTTTTTCTTCCTAAAAGCTGCAAAAAATTACAGCACACAGAGTTATTCTGAACCACCAGGTCAAAGACAAAGTGTGTGGTTTCTTTTTCTGGGTCTCTGCACCAATGTCTCACCACAGCATGGTCGTTCTGCACGTTAAATATTGAAACATCCGTGATTCACTCTGTCTTAGTTCCACAATGGGAGAGGTTTTTTTTTTTTTTATTTCCTAATGGCTACCCCACCAGGCGTCGTGAGCCCACTATCTTCACTACACCATTGCCACTTGAAAATAAAGCGAATATACGAGAGCTCCTCTAATTAAAACACTGCCGAATAACAAGCTATACAGAAAAGCGAGGGGTCTTAAACAGCTTCTCATTGTTTTGCTCATGCACACTCGTGCCGAGGATGTGGAATAGATCCTCTCGAATCAGCGGCATCAAGCAGCCACTTCAAGAGCGGCCACAACTCGGTTCAGATTCGAGGATGTGAAGATGAAACTGTGACAAGAACGAGGGACGCTTTTTAAAAAGTCTTGCATGTTTACTTATATTAACATACTGATGAGTATTTTTCGACATCTCATCTTGTGATTTTTACAGTAAATCCTAATTGTTTTCACTGAAATAACATCCTGACGTTTCAAGAAGGACCATCTCATTTCAAACTTCATTTGAACCTTTCCTGAAAACCCCCGAACTGATGCAACAAGACACAGATCAGCCCCGTTTAAACTAAACAAGGTTCTCCTGGGATATTGACAGCTCGGAAACCGCAAAAAGAAATAAACCAATCTCTCTATGACTCACTGTGCTGCAGTGGTGTTTTTCAAATCCGATTTAACCCAGATGTATTTTAACCTATTTAAAAACAAATCTCCCTCTAGATAAAATAAATATTGAAAAAATGAAAACCGTGTACAATGTAAGGGTGAGGAGGGTCCCAGTGAACCCAGTCGTAGATGATGGATTTCTCCTCCCTGTTCACATATTTTGCCCATGGTGAGATCCGGTACAGCCGCTCGCCGTCCTTAGTGTGAACTACCACCTGGGAAGATAAGACAAATGAGTTGTATGTTATAGGAAGGGCACTTAGACAGTGACAGTCATTCAGAAAACACTACAGATACTTAACACAGGCTGAGAGGAAGAGGACAAGCGGGCAAAGGATAACAACAACTTGATACACGTTGCAGAAATAAGGTTAAAACATATAGGGATGACAGGCTGCAAACTTTAGTAAAATGGAGAACATGTTGCAAAGATGAGAGGGTGGAGACGTTTGACAGAAATAACACTCATCTGGCTTTTAAAAGGCCTGAACAACACAGCGAACAGGTTTCAAGGTCCTCTGTGACGCCTGTCCCTCCATGTTTGCCATTGCAACATTTGTTTACGTCCTCCAGCCGTGAAATGCTTCAGAGAAACCGTGCTGCGGCTCCCAATCCATTACACAGGAGAGACGGTGCAGACTGCTCGACCGATAAACATTTTTCAATGTGTCCATGTAAAAAACAAACAAGAAAAAAAACAGGCTGCTCCTTCCTCTCGACTGCAGCGGCTGTAAAACTTTTACACAGGAGGGATCTCGGGGGGGCACTGAAGACATAATATGGTGAAGAGGACAAAACGCTGCAGTATTGACTCGACAAACCTGTTGTGGCGAATCTGGATTCAATGGTAATTATGTTTCGTCTTTCTTATTTTGCTAAGGGGGCAGCTTTAGCATTGGTTTTAATGCAGCCACTTACTGGCCCCTACTCGAGAGGGGGATTTGAGCCAGAGAGCAATTTAGAGAAACAGGAAATCTAAATCATTATCTATTATGTCTGCAAAATACAGCACTGGAAGGGGGTCAAATGAGCAAAGTTTGAAAAATCGTATGCGACACGTCACTTTGCCTCCATCAGTTAAATAAGAAAGGCGAGAGCCAGCGTGAGAGTTTGAGAAACCCACCGAGGAATCGATCTTGTGGAATTATCCACAGTATGTGTTCGCCCTGTTTGGTCCCCCTGCAGAAATGGGGATTAGAACTCAGCTAATTCTGGCCGCTGTTGTGAAGTAATGACTGTTCCAATGCCACCTGCCTGTGAGCCTTTGGCCAGACCCCCCTGTGGGCTTTTTCTCATTATGCCCGGGCCACCTGGGGGTTAGCTGCCTGGCTCCCCTCATGACATGCTTCACAGTTTATGGGATTAGGAAAAGATAGTTGGATAAATGGACTGGCATAAAGCCTGACAGAGCGGAGGTCCTTCAGACAAATTGGCCGGCATCAGGTGCATTAAAGACAAAAATCTGAGTTGCTGGAGCGGCCGAGGGACAAACAACTCGGAGCCAAGCAATTTGCAAGAAGTTAGACGTGAGGACGGAAAGAAACGTGGGCAGTCGATCACTTCGATAACACTCGCCACCTTCAAAGTGGTGCACACTCGCAACCGTGAGATCTCTCGCGGTGAACACTCTACCTACAAGAGCACATTGATTGTGTGAGGGGGGCAAATTGGGCTCGGGAACAAGAGGGGGCTGGACGGACAAGATGCTCTACATGGGAGCGATTGAGGCCGAGCTTGTGCTTCCACAAGGGAGAGCTGTGGAACTAATTCTAAAGTGGGGCTCACGGCAAGACGGCCAATCACAGGCAGCGGGGGGGGGGAGCACAAGGAGAGGCCAGGTGCCAGCGTTTCCATCTGCTTCTTATCGTCCTCAGACTGACCTCCGCTGACAATGGGAGCTGGGCAGCCTGTCCAGGGCGCGGGAGTGTGCCAACGACGGCCCGGTCCGAGGGAGGGAGGCGCCGCCACCGCCGTCCGCTCCTCGCCTGGCATCTCATGTCAGGACTATTTCTCATCCGCGCTGTTTGCTTGGGAGACAATGCAGAATGGGAGGTGCGTCTTTTGCATTTTTATCCCTGACGAATTATTTACAGGGGCTAAAAAAGAAACAATCATCTCCGCCCACCGTGGACCGCACACGCCCTGAGGGACACCTGCCACAGACGGGAGTGGAAACAAAGGGCATCAGTTGGGCTCCTCAGGTGGATCTGGCCTCCACTGTGCAGACTGTGTACCTACAGTAATCTCCCTTCTGTGCGCCGCGAGGGTGACATGTTGTTGACGGCGACACGCCAGGTCTTCACTCGGTTCATGACACACCACACATGACAGGCAATCTCCCTCGCACATTACGGTGACACGTTCCCAACGCCGGCGCACAGCAACACGCCACCGACTGCCGGAGTGAAAATAGGCATGAAGGTGTTCTGTTCTCTACCTTGAGTCTGGTGTTGTGATCCACAGCTGGAGACTTGTCCGGTTTTGGCGGCACAATCAGTTCCCACTTCCCAAATTCTTTCTTGGTGTAGGAATGGGAGAATTTGTCCCAGTCATCTGAAGAGGATTTAGAAACACATCAAATGAAATGGTTTAGAACACGGATCTGAACGGTTGTGGTTCACTGAGCCCTGATCAAAGAAAGCAGGACGATCATAGGACCAAACCTAAATCAGTTCATAAATCCCGGGCCTCACATAACTTAATTATTCTATTCTACTTTATTCCATTTTCATACTTTTGCATTTACACTTTATATTTAAAATCGTTATATTTCATTCTCAGCACCACGTTATATATTGTGTTTCTTTAATCTGGAGCAAGACGGTGCATTCATTTCCTTTAGGATCAATAAAGTCTTATCTTATTTTAGGCAGTGACCCCAGACCCAACTACGCATCATTTTAGATATGTTATGTTAGATATTTTATTTGTGTTTTTTTCTAGGCCCTGCAATGTGCTGGTAACCAGTCTAGGATGCACCCTGAGTCTTAATCTCACCAATATCCGCTGGGATTGGCTCCAGCTCCCCCATGACCGTCAAAGAATAAGCGGTATAAAGAATGAATAGATAATAAAACATTAAAATAAGAAATATTCTCTTTAAAACAACCAATCGGCTCATGTTACAATGAATTTGTAGACTACTGAGACGTTCATATTCTTTTTAACCTAAACCCTGTATATGCAGAGTTGAAATATGTCTGTAGGTATAGATAATAGATTAATGCTCTTTCGGTTCAACACCTCTAAATTGTCAGAAATGATTAAATTCATCCACCAGGACTTTAATTATGTTTGAGTGCAAAGAAAACTGTTACTCCAGTAATCCATCACAGTTTCTCTATGTGCTAACAGCAGTTTGCAGATGAGACTCGCCCACGGTGGCTTTTGCTCCATTTCCATATCCCCATGTGGTCGCAGGGCCTCTTTATTTCCTTGACTTCTCCACTCGCTCTTCACACAATTTCTTCCTCTGTGTTCGTCTCCTCTAAATTCTCTTACATAATTCGTCCTTGTTGTTTTTTTTGCACCGCTTCTCCCGCATCCTGTGACTTTTGCAGGCAAGCGGGAATAAAGCAGCAGAATCAGTGATCTCCAAAAAAGCAAAACTGATAAGATACCACTTCACTGCTCATTGAATTATATCTGCCAGTGAACAACGGAGAGGCGTTACGTTCATAACCTGCTGATGGCACATTACCGGCTGCTGTTGACTGACAGGAATATATTACGACTCAAAACATTTATTATAAAGTGACCGCCGTGGCATGTCAATTTAGGGCTTTGTTTATACTCACTAATCCATATCTGCTTGTTATTCATGAACAAAGAAAAAACAGCGACGGGGTAGAAAATGAATCACGGGAGATGCTCCAGAAGTGACCCGGCACAACACCGGCACGTTTCACTAGTCCTATTTTATTCCACAATTTATTTCTCTTCCTTCGCTTAAACTCCTCTGGAAATAAAATGGAATTAAAAAGGGTGCATCCAACCTGCATCATATTCATGAATACGGCCGGCTGGGCTGTTTCCACATTCACTCTGATATTGAAAGCAAATAATATGACGGAGCTGTGTCAAAATATAATCTCAGGGGGAATAGAATGTTGGAATTGAGCGGCTGCCCCAAGGTCCCGGCAAGTGAATAAAAAAAAAAAAAGGACCAGGCATCATATGGAATGAGGGAACAGCGGCAACAAAACAAGCAGAAAATATATATTTTTAGGGACAATAAACAAAACGAGAAATCTCGGGTTTTGCAGCAGTATCAATCCTGGGATATTGCTTTTAGCATTTGCTTTCCTTTATCATTATCTGCAGGGTGTCGGTTCTGAATAGTGGTGGCAGAGGTGAGTGGTGTTCCTGCCGAGGTGGGGCATGACAAATGGTATTTGAGTTACGGGTCCATAATCACTCACCATGTTATTTTCTTTTTTCCTATCACTATATTTTTGCATTTGTCCAATAAGAGTAATACACGGCTCCTGGCGTCTGTAATGGATCTCAGTGCATTAACAAATTTGATAGAGAGAAAAGGAACAAAGAGAATGAATTGTTTTACCTTGTGTATCTATGTGATGGATGAAAACAAGTCTCATTTAATCTTGTTAATGATGATAAAAATAAATAATTTTGCCGCACTTTCCACGGCATTAAACCGAAAATAACCCTCAGAAGACCATTAACCTGAAATCACTTTCAAAGTTAGGACCGGGGGGGGATAGAGATTTCAGTGCAAACACAGAGGTTGCACTCTCTCCACAACTTTGCAGGCGATGATGAAATAACCAGCTACTAAAATATTAACCAACTCTCCCACATTCAAAAGAACCCCCTTAAGTATGCAAGTTTATCCTGTGTAATCAATATATTCCACATTTCCTACTCCCAGGTGGGTTGGATCAAAAGGGCCGATGCCCTCGTACCACATTCCGCTGTGCCTCTTCGTAAGAGTCGGCCCTTTTGTGTTCAAGAGTGCAGAAATGTCAAATGTCTTATTAAGTGCACCATGGAGATACGCAACCTTTGTGTTTGCACTGAAACTTCTTTAGCCTTTTACGTCTCAACAGAGGATTTAACTTTATATTAAGGTGTCCATTTATTTTTTCATCCCAAACTGGGATGTTAATTTATAGTCTGTGGTTTTGTTTGGTTTTTGCAGAAAAACGCAAAAACGACTGAGCGGATTATGACATTTTGTGGAGGAGTAATTACATTTTTGTGTATATCATGATAACAAATTAAATCAGGCATTTTTAGGAGAATGAAATGCATGAATGTTTGCAATTTGGAGCAGCTCCACATAAAATTCCAGATCTAGTGAATTTTAAATGTGGTGTCATAAGGGGACTGTTGGGAGTTGGTGGAGGTTTCAGCTCTACTGCTGCATGTATCTTTAAAACATCAGAAGATTTCTGCTGCGTGACAAAGACATTTAAAAACTCCTACAACTTGACCTTGAGGGGCTCAGAGTGCAAACTTCCGCCTGAGCCAACGTCCTATCTGGCCATGTTATAGATAATGAAAAAAGAATCCTGGATTTATCTACTGGAATCTGTCATGGATTATTCAATGGATCCTGCCCCCGCCCCTCCACAAAATGTCATGCAAATCAGTTCAGTAGTTTTTGCGTAATCATAATAAAAAAATAAGTAAACAGATGTGATTATTATGTCAAAGCTCCAACTTCTAATTTCCGGTTGTTCACGTACACATCAACACCGAGTTGTAACAACCACACAACAAGCAAGTGTGAATACACATAAATGAGGAGCAGCACTCAAACTCACTTTGAGGGAAACAACCTGGATATATCACACCGGTGTTGTGTTGTTCGGGAGCCGACACTTCTCCTCGGGCTACTTACTGAATTCACCGGTGAGGAAGAGGGCCTCTGCAGCCGGAGCCCACTCGGTAAAGAACAGGCTGTTGTCCGGCTGTCGCTGCACACCAAAGGTCTTGTAGCTGCGAGTGAACTGGTCAAAGCCTCCCTCCGCCTCCTCCAGCTGGAACAGCTTCTTCTGGAGGAGCTCATACCTTCAAACCACATGAAACACACACACACGCAAGCACGCACACAAACACACACACGCACAAAAACACACACAAACACACACACACAGCAGTATGAACAGACTGGATAACTGAGGTGTTTCATATCATCTCTCAGTGAGGTTGAATATGTTTCAATTATTTTGCACCGTTTGAAGTGATTGATTTGTGTGTGTGTGTGTGTGTGTGTGCATCTTTGTGTGAGTGTGGTCCAGGTATGACTCATGTTGTGGAGATTGTAAACACAGGTCCACATTATGTAAATCAATATATTTTAAGGTGAAGATTAAGTTAAGGTTAGTTTAAGGTTAGGTCTAGGCTAAGTTTATGTTACAGTTATATTAGGTAAAGGTTAATCAATGTAATGTCCTATGAAGTCATAGAGCCACCAGAGATCGTGTGTGTGTGTTTGTGTGTGTGTCCCATTGCATCAAGTCTGTTCTGCTTCTACTTCAAATCAGCATTTTCCTCCATTTCCCAGAATGCCTTTTGACATCGCTCTAAAAAACATAATTTAGATTTCTCTCTACATTCAATTGTAAAATATAGTGAATCAAGGATTTGAGGATTGACGCCAAACCTTAAGTTAACTGTTGATTATAAGTTAAATTATTGAATGATATATGAATTTTTAATGTGCACTACAGTATAACAGTTTTCATATAAAAACATGGTGACACCACAATTTCATTTCCATCTAGCAGCTTCTGTCCTCAACAGGAAGAATAATAAGAGTTGAAATTATAGTTATAAACAAACAACATATCACGAAACAACGACTCATCAAATTGAAATTACTGGTGGAGAAGATACTGATCAGTAATAACCAGTATTACCGGAAAAAGCAGCCTCTCTATTGTGCCTCTCTCCACAGTGTTATCACTTATTGTTTATTGACAACTAATCTTAAGGATACAGCAGCGGAAGCAATTTTCAAAAGTCACCGGTCACACTGGAACATCGTTCAATTATTTCTGGGTAATTAATGGTTTTAAATTTAGACCGTTCATTAACCTTTTACAGTGGATGTTTCCTTTAAGGGCAGAAATAGGAACTAGTGTGATTAATAAAAGTATTTCTTCGGATGAAAGCGAATGGAGACAGGCGGTGAGCTACGATATCATCTATATTAAACATTGTGAATGAGCACTTTAATTATAACATCGCTTTATGTCATAGATTTCAATATTTTTTACAACAAATTTGTAAAAAACATTCTTAAATCCTTATCCGTATCTTTTCGACTATTTAAATTATTTTATTGTTTCATTTTATTTAGTTTTCACTCTTTTCTTAGCTGTAACATTTTCACTCTTATATTTGTGCTCAATTTTGTCTAGTGTTGACAATTTCCTATTGACAGTGCTATGTAAAATAGTTCTAAGTATGATATATTATTATTGTTGTTATTGTTAATATTATTACATCTGATTTTACTCAAACTTTCTGTGCCTTCACATTTTGAGTAAAAAAAAGTTATAATACATGCATATTGTATGTATGTGTTTTGAATTTGAAAAAATACACATTTACCACTTTTCTCAAAATACTGCAGCACAGGCAGAGCCGCCTTGCCGGTGTACTATCTCAATGTTCCCATGCTAACGCTATCTCTTCCAGGTCCCACCTCAGGATGCAGACCTGCCTCGCTCCCTCAAGAAATTGTGACTACAGGCATATCCGCAGAGATAAACCTCTGTCCGTTACCTTGGGCTGGGAAGGATGGACTAACTACTCAGCTATTTATCTCACTTAAGTTCCTGCAGCCAGCTGGTGTCCATATCAGATCCCCCCCCCAGGTACAGAAAGCCTCCTTCAGCCAGCTGAGTTAAGTGCACTCTTTCCCCTCTAGCCCCGGAGCCAAGCTCAGACTGGCCTGTGAATGCCCTGGGGCTGGTGATGATGGGCTGAAGTAACAGCGCCATTTCTCAGCAGCTGCTCCCTGTGTCGGGCGCAGTGGACACAGACGGCGCTTGCCAAACGTAAACCTTTAAAAGTCCCAACAAATGGCGCCACATGCCTCCTTTCGCCACTTTGACGCCTCGTCGAGGATATGCTGAAAGGAACCATGGGACAAAGGGAGGATTCATTTAAAAAGGCAGAGCTGCACTGCCGCCGCGTTAATAAGCATGAGAGTCATGCCTATGATTCTAACAAATGAGTTCCGGGTGGGGGCGGGTGGGCGGGAGGAAACTGGGAGCCCAAAATCCTGTATGGATGCAGCGTACACCTGTTGTGTCTGTTTGCACTCGAGGATGCACATCACAAATGAATTGTGCCTGTGAAGACACAGTTCATTTCGGAAAGTCATTAACGCAGGTGAAAGCAAGAAGCAAAATCAAAAATCATTTATT
This sequence comes from Platichthys flesus, assembly GCF_949316205.1. Lineage (NCBI taxonomy): Eukaryota > Metazoa > Chordata > Actinopteri > Pleuronectiformes > Pleuronectidae > Platichthys > Platichthys flesus. The sequence goes on along the minus strand of NC_084948.1, from coordinate 23,926,626 downwards.
TATTTCCCTGTTATTGAAAGTCAGACGTCTGTCTCCACTGTGTCGCTCTGTCTCTCGCTCTCTCGCTCTCTCTCGCGCTCTCTCTTTCTTATCCTCACACTGACGCCACATCCACTTTTTACAACAATATCCAGCAGGGCACCACACTCAGTATCCATGGGCAACATTTGGCCGTCAAACCCTCTCCCATCAAGCTGAAAAGAGCAGCGCCTCAGACTGTGACCATTTCATAACATATGGCAAACCTCTTCTTCTTTTTTTCCTCCTCCACCAGCAGCAGCAGCAGCAGCAGCAGCAGCCCTGAATTCTTAATAAAGTCAAGTCAATGTTAGAAGAGCAGAGTTGGGGAGTTGTGTTAAACTACGACACAAAGGGTCGAGAAAGATGCATTCTGGAGCTGCAACAATGCAGCAGGAATAGAATTCATCTCACTGTTATAGATTGTTGTGCAAAGTTATCAGGAGCCAACGTGTGATTGAAATATAGAGTCCGGCTCGGGCCGCAATTTTCGGGGCTATATCAGGGCTTGTACAAAATTCAGCATCCAGGGTTTCAACAGGAAAAAGACAAAGGGATCACATTACTCCAGTTTTAAGGCGTCTCTACACTGGCTTCCTATATCACTGAGGATTGACTCTAAGATTATTTTTCTTGTTTTAAAGTCTCGTATGGTGCAGCACCCTCACACACTTCTGATTGTTTATCCGAGTATGTTCCAAGCCGTCCCCTCAGGTCTTCTATTTGCTCGCTAAATATACCAAAAGTGAACTATAAAAAGTGAAGGGCAGCAGCTCTACTCCCACCACACATCAGACAAGCTACTTCTGTTGATGGTTTTGAGAAACAACTCAAAATTTATATCTACGATTGGTGCTTTTAAATCACTTTATTAAGCATTGCCTTTATTTCATACTTCTTTTTGTACCTTTATGCTTTTAGTTCTGTTTCACTGCTAACTTGGTCTTATTGATCTATCTTATTTCAGGTCATTGATTGTATTGTAAAGCACCTTGAGCTGCATTTAATTATTAATACTGTTGTTATTATTGTTATAACTATTATTATTCATATTATTATAAGTAGGAGGCCCAAACAACATGACCGAACCAACCTGATCCCGGATATCATTTAAAAACTCGAAAATAGAAGTCAGCCAAGTCCGAATTTTAAAAGTCCTACATTTAGGAGCTGTAAAAACTTTTTAAAGTGGAGTTCCTCAGTGAGATGTGAGAATCAATTGTTCCGGACACGACAAAGCATTCAACTGCTCTCAAATCGACACACATTTCCCAAAAGTAACTTGAATAAATAAACACAGGAGTTGATAAATTGCTTGTTTATACACCCAGAAGACATAGAGCAACACTATCATTCATTGCTCAGCAGAAAAAACGTAATGTCCAATAAACACTCCCCTTTTAATTCTGTTCAGTTCTGGATTGTTACTTAAAAGTGATGATTCTCCTTGATAGAAAATAAAGCTATTTCATATCTCAGATGAAATAAAGTTAGAGTTTGAGTCTTGATTGTGGTCCACGGTTTGAAACATTCTTCCCACGGCTCAGCTCGGCTCTGTAACTTGTTCATAGACTCACTGTTAGACAATGCGGTGTCTAACTTTAGCCTGAGCGTTCAGGTCTGTTGTGTTGCGTGTGACTGATGGTGACAGCTGAAGCACAGGGGTGTCAGGACAGTCTGCATCAGCCGGGATGAACACAAGTAGAAGGTGGAAGCACCGACAACCAGTCGAGTAGCAGGAAATGGATATTTACTGGATATAAAACTCTCATCACTTTATCATTTCATCCAATTAGACAAATTTGACTTCATCCTTGAGTCTGATTGGACATTTGTGCCAGTTGCAGTTAAATTCCCTCCACCAGGTCGCTCCTGATATAGCACATTCACAAAAATTGGAAGGACTTGGTCGGAGTGAACTTGACCTTTGCTTGAGTTCAAGTGAGTATTTGTGGTATATTTAATGACAGTTCTTGAGATATGGCCTTGGAAAGAATGGGACGGACGTAAAAAGCACAGACATCATGAAACCATAATGTTCACCACGTGTAGAAAGTACAGCCTGACCAATGTAACCAATATGGGCCTTTCACAGACTTAAATCAGCCTCTATGTTTGCAGATATGTGCATTACATTTTAAAGTTAAAAGATAATGTTTATTTTTCTAAATTCAAGTTCTATATATTTAGCTTTTTGTTTTAAATTATAGTTATTTGGAAAAGACAAAGTTTACAGCTGAACTGTAAAGTATCAAACCTCAGTTATATTTCATTTTAGGAATCCTTGCCATATTTATTTCAGAGTTATATCAGGTGATATATCTGTTCTGTATATTCTAACATTGCCCTAAAGTCCCCATGACTCAGACGTCTCAGTGTCCTGATCTCAGTTCGCCTTGAGGGCCTCAACGCAGCCCAGGAGCAAGGTGACTTTCAATTATTGTCATTTAATTCCCGTCTTTGACTAAGTGCAGTAATGAAGCTGGAGTGAGACCTGAACGTTTTAAGGGAGGTTGATTGATGTCTGAGTCTAAAAGTTCCCCCGGCCTGAACTTGGTCCCTCTGTTGACCCTCAAGCTAAAACAACTGCTGCCTTAAGAATAAAAAAGAACATTCATTATAATTCAACTGGCAGGTTCAGACATTTAATCCAGTCACTCTAATAATTCCAATGGAACCGCCCGCTGCCTTTTCACTACTTATCCTTAATTCCTGTTTTTGAGCTCATTAATCTTCAGTCAGAGCACACGCACTGGTGGTTGTCTCTTCAAAGTCGATAATCAGTTTTTGCCTAAAATATATATTGCATCACCATCACCATCACAAGCACAAGACTCAGGCTTATTACGCTTTTTCACTTTGAAATGAGCTGTGATGACAGACCGAAATGCAAAAAAAAGATCTTTAACATAATAAGCAGCTATCCCAAAGCTCCCTTCCTTCATTCAGTCCAATTTAGGAGATATTCGGTGCCACAAGCCTCCAACTCCTCGTAGCCCTTCCTGCTAAGTTGTGCAACAGGAAGGGGGGGGAAAGTGAAGTGTGTCAACAGAGCACTGCTCACTGTGCGGCATCAACGGTTGTTTTCACAATCAATCTGAAACAAACATCCTGGTAGGAATAAAATAAGAGCGGCCTGCAGCCACAGAATGGTAAATCAGAGCGGGAGCTTTGGAAAATGTGCCGTCTGTCCACACCGGCTGGATCTGACACCAAGCAAAGTTCAACAAGCCCGAGATGTGGGCAGCGGTGAGCTGTGACATGGCGGTGAAATCTAAAGAGTCACTCTGGGTGGTCATAGGTCTCCTGATAAGCCAGCTGAATTCTTAGAACTGTGTGGCTCAGTGGGGGGGCACAGCGTGACACCGCAGCCCGAGAAGGTTCTCGGTTTATAAGCCCGTGTTCACGATACGGTGTTTGGACGCCGAGCCTGAGAACCCCGGGGGGTTTGCCGAGATTTAACCTTCACACAGCAGCGATCCTATATGTAAAAAATAATTTACCTGTAACTTTCATCAGCGGGACGGGCGTTTGAAACACACGTCTGCAGCTCGATGAAGCCTGGCAATCCCAAGCTGTGTCTGTGATGGAGCTGACACGCTCATTTCTCTGCGAGGCTATAGCCCTGCACACACGTTTCAAACACAAGGCAGGTGGTCCCCTTACCTGCCACGTTAGAGACGGCATCATACACGGTAATGAAAATGGATAAAACTATATGGCCCCTAAGCAGAGTTTTAAGGCCTAATGTTGGGCACAAGCCAACAGTGAGCAGGCAGCACTGCAGCAATGTGAGCCGGAGAGGATCACCACTGTCACACTGTAAGTAAAATACATTACACTTCTTTAAATCCAACAGGTAGGGCTAATGTGACATGAGATCGGGAATTGAGCTGAGGAATGAGACTCATTGTGAGCCAGATGTTCTTCCACCCGGAATCAGTTGATAAATGATGATGATTACAGCCTTGTGTTATTATTACATATGATATGCTACTCAGTCACGGTGGAGCAGAAAGGAAAGAGCAACTCTTTATTCTAATACGATTTGATTTTATCTGGTTAAAACAATGGGCGACCAAGCTATTTATAGAGTAGCAAAATAACCTATTTGAGTGTTTGCTTATACAGAAGGTTTGGAGAAATGATGGTTGTTTCCAGGTACTGCACTGATTTGAAACATAGATTTTAACATATTTATATTTTTTTATTATATTCCCCTCCCTTCAAATATTTATATTTATGTTTAATATAATAAGTCCATTCATTTATATTCTGATAAAAGGTTTTGCATCTTTTGTCTCTCCGGCATAAACGTAAAAAACCCCAAAATTGAAGAGGACAAATCCAAATGTTATAAACAAGATTATAATCTAAAGGTGGATTCTGGTTTATCTTGTACCTGTGTGGCTCTGACTGAATTTGATATAGGCGTCATAGATCGGCATTAGTACATCTTCCAGTGAACAAACATTGCTGGTGATTCATTCATCAAAACTTTCTGCTTTGGTTTGTCCATTTCTGTCATTAACTAATGACCCAATTAAGAAAATGCTGCATGCAAACATATTCTAGGCTGATAATAAAATCTTGGAATCTTCCATGTGTTGCTTGACACCATCAACCACCACAGTTTTGGCAGCTGCAGTAAAATGTGATTGGAATTCCTGCTGGAAATAATCCACAATAAATGCACCAGCCCACACACACACACACACACAAACACACACTGCACAATCACCACTACCACACATACAGTGTCAGCTACTTAAGACTTCCACCCTAATAATTAATTTGTACGGTGGCCAAATCGAGGCTGAAGGAGAAAATCGTGCAGCAAACGAGTGCTGCATGAAGTCAATTAATGTCTGAGGGGTCATTTATTTTTCACAAAGCCTGTCACAATGAGAGAAGCAAACCAATCAGCTGCTGGTCCAGTTGGAAGCTTCCATATCTGGGTTTTCACTACAAAACTCTGATCAATTGACAGCTTCAAAAAGCTCACACAGGACAACCAACTGGTCCGCGAAGGGCACACAACAACATGTTAATAAAGAATTTGTACGAATATTCTGATGTCTACACAATCAAGCCAATAGTCTTCATAAACCCGGCCATGTTAACATTTTCAGATAAGCCGGAATAAGCAATAATCAAATGAAGACATTCTGTCCTCAGTCGCATAATGTAAACATGCACATGTCTTAATCGCATCATAACGTGAATCATGTTTGAAATCACCAATACACTTAAAACCTTGCTGTTTGGCCAAATAAGTGCATTCACCACCCAGGCTTCACATTTCCATCACTGGTGCAGAATCAAACCTGTGAGTCTACCTGCAGAGTCATGGAGTGAATCCCATTGCAGACAAGAGCCAGATGTTAACAGGCGTCTGTGGATCTTTTCGACCAATGGCAGGGGGGTTTAACGACAGACAGGTACACAAGCAGCCAATCATCAGCCACGTCCTATTTCAGCAAGTAAGATATTAACAACGTGTTCCAAAAGCAATTGACCCTTCCCTCAATCCGACTTTACATGTTTTAAATAACTGATGCTTCCATTACAACCAGAGGAAAAAACTCCTAAATATAAAACCAATCGTGGAGAAGCAAGGCAAACTCTGCTGTTGATGATGCACATGCACCAGACTCCTGCAGGGCCAGCAGATAGCGTGACGAGGGGCCGTGACGTCAAGACGCAGCGCGCACGTCAGCACACCAGGAAGCGCGTGCGTCCTCTGCAACTGTCAAACAGGGGAAGTTGAGCAACAACGACTCATTACATGTTTGTTTGCATTCCCGGATTCCAGATACTTTTGTTATTATCACAAACAGCCTGGAGAGAGAGAGAGAGAGAGGGGGGATGAGAGAGACCAGCCAGGGAGTTAGAAGAGGGAGGGAAGGTGTGGGGGGAGGCACGCGACCTCTCCTCCCCCTTAATGTCACTGACACGGATGCGTCGCATGTTTAATCTGTTAAATTATGTGTCTTTTAACGTGCGTTTCGAGCCGCGGACGCCGCAGGAAGCCGGGCCGAGCCCTCCCTCCCCCCCGGGACGCACGGTCCGCCGCGCCATGACGCAAGAGCCGCTTAAAGCCGCGTGTTCCCAGTGTGTTACCTCCGCTTGAAGTCCTTCTCGTACGCTTTGAGCTGGGGATCCATTTGGAGAAGGCAGCTGAACTCGGGGATCGAAACATTATCCTCGCTCTCTGCCATCTCGTCCCCCCCACTAGACGGACCCAATCGAGTGCGGAGCTGCCGATGCGCGTTCGGGTGGACAATGGATGGCACGGACTGACCCTGGCACGAACCGTGCGCGCCAGAGGGTTTTGGTTTGTTGTCGGAGCAGGCGACAGCGAATCGGGCTGCAATCTGAGAAAGCCCGGCCCATCAAATCAAACATTCCGGTGTTTTCATTGGGCTAGAGATGATAGAGAGAGCGTGTCCCTTTAAGATGACAAACATCTGGCGCGTCAGAGGAGGATGACTCGTGTGTGAGGGCAGATGTGCACGGTGGCAGGCTGCGGCTCACCTTAATAAAACACGCACCTTAATACACAAGTTTGAAAGTCATCAGAGCTCAGAGGGGAAAACAAAAAATAAAATCATATCAGAGCTAGAATAATTTATTGTGACATATTTGTTTTCTGTGTTTTCTAAACTGTCTTAGATTTATCTTTTTTTTGTGTGTGTGTGTCCCGATGAATGTCTGTTCACTTCTGTTTCATCTCCTGTTTGAACTGGATTGAATATCTCTGGTCATCTCAGGTTTATTTATACCGTGCTAAAAATAACAGCAGATGAGTCAGAGTACTTTACAACAACAGAAACAATGATATTACTGATGGAGAAATGAGCTTGATGTATATAGTGCAAAGTCACAACCTGCTTCATAAAAGGATAAAAATAAAAACAAAACAACAACAAAATTCAATATACTTATAAATCCCAAAAGTTACATTTTTAAATATGTTTTAACTAAGGATTTAAAAGCAATGCCAGATTTAGATTGAGCATTTCTGACCTCAGCTGGTAAATCACTCCAGAGTGTGGGGACCTCTAGTCCACCTCTGCCTAGTCGAGCACTGGGAGCTAAACCATTATCAGCTGATGGCCCCCAGGCTCATAGTGAGTCGGTAAATCCTTGGTATACACACAGGGGTGTATCAATAAATCACGGCAAATGCTATTCAAGCATGAATATAAGAAGAGCAAAGATATAATCAAGATCAATGTCATAAAATTACACAGAAGGAAGAAGATGAGGCTATATTGAAATAAAATAATGATGAACATTGACAGAACAAGATTAAAAAGGTATAGGACTTAAACTTAAACTTAAAATGTCTCATAGTGAGGATCAGGAGAGGCTCCAGAGATTTGGGATCAACAACAGGAAGCTCTCTCTTTTTTAGGTTTAAGATGTGAGTTGTTGTGAGGATGCATTAATGTTTCACTGAAGGATTTACCTGTCGTATATTTTGACCTCGGATGGTCGGTCAGAAAAATATCTGAAAAACAAGAGAGCTCAGATGACATTCACATTGTGTTTGAACATTCATGTGCAGAGTCAAAGTTCAGAGTCCAGAGCAACATGGAACAACACTGGCCAGTTGTGCTGCAGACGCTCACTCACTGCAGAGAATTTCTATCAAGGGGGAAAACTTCCACTATTGCAACTTCTGGGACATGTAGGGGGCGCTCACGAGGTGTTAGCTATACATACTTTTCTGTAAGTATTTGTGACGACATTCACCATTGTTGTTTCACCTGAGCTAGTTTTTGTGTGTGCGTAGTCACCCACCATGACTAGTTTGCAGCCGTTTCATCAGCTTGATTTATATTCGGCCTCCTGCTCCTCCTATAGAGGGTCATTAACTTTCCCTTCGACTTGTGCCATCAAGGAAGTCGTGCTATCGTAATTAGAATCCTCAATGGACCAATCAGCTTGCATTAACAGGATGATACTGGGCAAAATCGCAATAAGTCTTTTTTACCTTTGCAATTATGGCAATTAAAACAGAACTTGTGGCTTTGTTCTTCTAAAGGCAATTCATGTTTAGCCTTTTAGCTCCATTTACTCCAATTCATTGTGTTATACCTCGTGACTGCCCTTTATGTGAACTTCAGCCTATTGGGGTGTCTCCTTCTAATCTCCTGGTGACCCCGCTACCTTTTCTAGAAGCAGGTGAAGGCCAGTGTCGAGTCAAAGTTGTGATGAGCTCTCCTCAGAGTTATTGGCTGAACTTCTGAGCAATATGAGATGTTTGTCCACTGTCCACATAGTTCTGACGGATCCTCAGACTTTTGTCTAGACCCACCATCAGGCTACACTTTCCATTTTCAAAGAATATAGAATATAGACTGATTTGATTTTTGTGGATTTATTTGCTGAGCACATCTATTCTTCACAGGGAGCGACTCATTCTCATTATGGACGCTCCCTGAGTCTGTCACCTTGCACACAAAATACCAACCTCACAGACTCATGAGACTTCTTACAGTCCATTTAGACAGATTACAATTAAATTGACTTCTTGCTCCTAAAAAGAACGAGCCCCTTGGATCTTGAACGACCCCTCCGCTGTTCATCGTGCGCTTCCCTCAGGACACTTGAAGCCTATCCACTGTTTCTGCTTCTAAAAATAAAAGCTGCTCCAGTTATTGTTCGGTGTGTCCGACTCTTTCATAATATGAGGTGTAATGAACAGTTCAGCCTCTCGGGGCCACTTCTGGGGCTGTAGACCTCTTGTTGTTCTCATAATGAGTCATTTTCATTATTTATTTCTCTTGAAAGTCATTTAATCGTGACATTTTATTCAGTGCGGGCGGAAATTAAAACACGGGGCTTTTTACAAGGAAGGTTGCAAAAGGGTAATAGTAATGTATTCTCATTTAAAAAACGTAATGGATAAGATACCTAGACATAAACCATTTTAAAAGGAAAAAAGGAAAATGAATGCACTTGCTGTGTGAAATCATTTCTTGCTAGGTCATGGAGAAAACGTTATTTGAACACCCTGCATTGTTTTAAGTTCGACGATGATTCTGTAAAAAGTTAACCGTGCATTGGCAGAGACACGCCTCATGAGGAAAGATCCCATTGATCTGAGCAAAGTTTAATATGGGCAAAGTTTGTTTAATGTCAAGGCCTGATGTCCTCGAACCACATGGAGCCGCCTCCAGCACTGAGACAAACAACAGCAGCGTGAGAGCCTGTGTGCATGTGCGCTCGTGGGTGAGGGAATCGTCTATAAGGACACCGAGTTCATTCGCTGATTCGTTGTTTTTCTGTTGGAAATGTTGTGGTTCTCCTCCACAGATTCTGCATCTGCTTCCACTGCACCGCCTTCTCTCCTTTTAATCTGCCCGTCTCTCTCAAACACAAACATTGCAGTGTTCTGATCTTATTGTCTGCGGCCTTGATAACTTTTAGAACAATCTGCCTCACAGAAGTGGAAGAAGTAACTTAATAATGGACTCCAGACGGATAACCTTGCGGTAATTTACATCGAATCCCTCTCGGAAAACAGGGCTGATAAATATGCACCGCACCGGGAGGAATAGTGCGGCTCTGGAAAGTGTTGTCCTTGTCATGACGTGAAGATGTCCCCACTAAAGGTCACGGAGTCAGTGTCATTCTGTCTGTGGGTAATAGATTTGTGTCGCTGTCCAGCCTAGAAATTCAGGCTCATAAAAATTCTTACCAAACAACAAATGTTGACTCAGGGATTTGTGGGGAAAATGTTAGATTTGAGCAGCTGATTGATTTCAATATTGCAAAAGCACAGTAAGAACAGCATCTAAACCTATAAACTATACGTGATCTTCATTTTTAAAAATTCAGAACCTGAGCAAAGAAGTTACTTTTTGTTTTGCCTGCAGGTGTCCCACACAAAATCCTTATTCCTGCCAACCCGTCTCTGATCAGAGGTCAGGGTCAAAACTGTTTGTCTGTTTGTTTCACCTGCCTTTAGTTTGACTACAGGCTAAAAGTCATGTGATGAAAAACTTCTGACCTCTGGAGACTCTTAGCTACACACAACATACTCGGAAAGGAACAAAACAAACATATATTCACATACATATATGTTCTTTCCTAGTACTTCGGAATAGTATCTTTTCTAATGAATACAGTAAAAATTCTCAACAAACAAATATCCAGTACAAGGGCTATTTTGGATCATATTGCACTTTATCATAGAAAAATGGACAACACAAAGACGAACTCAAAAATTAAACATAAGCATCTTGAATTCAACCTGGTGGCTGGCTTTGGAATAGGTGATAAATCCTGCCTCCACCATGTAAATGGATGGAGCACACACCAAGCTAAAAAGCCCAAAAGCATGTTCAACAATTTCTTCTCAAAGATCCGTGATTTTAGGTTGTTTTTATCAAACTGATATAGGCTATATGATATATAAGTGTTCTTGATTCCGATTATTACATTTTTTATTTTGTATAAATGCTAAACAGCTAAGACTGACTCACGATGGGTCCTACAGGTCTAGCATCTCTCACATTTGCCAGTAACTTAGATATTATAGCTTCATTACAGCAAAGTGGGAGGAAGTTGAGATGTATCTTCTATATACATGTCTATGCACTGTTCACAGTCTCTAGAATTCTCAAGCAATAGATAATGACCCTGTTTCTGACAAGTAAGAATCTAAATGAAAATGGTACATTTATATATTTCAAAACATTTTGCAATCCTTCACGAATTACAGTGTGTGGTGGTTTTACTCCTCTCGTCCTATTTACCCAAATTTCACCCCAAGAAAATCTAGCTTGTTTTCCCCAAGACAATGCAGATATATATATTGATGTCTTAAAATGTTTCATCATCAACAAAAATTCAAATGCTGCAAATTTCCTGTGTTCTGAGCTCTTCCTCCCCTCGCTCTAGAACTGAACTGTCCCACAACAGAATCCTATTTTAGTCTGAATGTCTCACTCAGTACACAAGCAAGCTACACTAATACATTGTGTAATGATGACAACACGAGTCGTCTTTCAGCTCCTGTTATTAGCTTGATAACAAAACCAGGCTGAGAGAATCACTTTCCTCCTCCAAGGCAAAATGTAAAGCTGTTGTGATTGAGAAAGGAAGTCGATGAATAATGAAGCTGTTACACTGAGTGTTTATCATCAGACAGAGAATTATTTATTAGACAACTTGAATTTAATTTCAGTGATTTACATTGACGCACAAAGACTTTCATTGAAAATGGCACAAGAAAGCAAGAAAAAATCTGCTTATGAATAAATAAACTAGATTATAGTTTTATTTCCTGTGCATTCTTCTTTAATTACACGTGATATTAGTTAAACAATATTACTTATATTATATATTAAGATTAAGATACATTTATTTAAAGATATATTCTAAGCTCCTGTCACTATATTTTGGTCCTTTGTTGCATGTATTTTGAGTTCCTGACAGCTTTATACTTTGAAACTGACAAAATGCTAAGTCATACTTGGTTTGAACTGAAAACAGCAAACATGTGGGAGAAGACAGTTTAAAAGGTGCAAAGTGAAGACAGGAAATCGATGCATAAGCTTTGCAAAATCCGATCAGAAACCTGCTTCAGAGAATTTCAACATCTGTGTCTCTCCGTCTCTGTCTTCCTCTGCATCTCCGACGTTTGACTGCATGTGACCAGATGAATGTGGATGAGGGCATCGCTGGGAAAGGAGTGAGTTTGTTCAGCAGACATCCTGGATAAATGAAAGTTGAAAGGAGGAAAACAACTGGTGGCGATGGATGTGTGTAGGCAGCTGGTGGGCAGCAGCTGACAGAAACACAACAGGTATTATACTGTGTTATTGTGTTGTTTTCCCCCCTCTGCTTTTATTTGTCTTAAATATTTCTCAACACAACACATGACAAAAGTTCCACAACAACAGAAAATATATGAAGGACTTAACTGTTCACGGTGTTTGACTCAGAGCAATTCAATGGAGCTTCGAGGGAAACGCTGAACTTGGGGCTTGAGAAAGTTGCTGAGCGCCTTTGTTCAATATTTTTGTTTTTAAATCAAGACAGATTCATTTTTGATTCCCAGACAAATGTGCTATTTACAAACAAGTAAAGAAAAACAGCTTTGTCGAAATATCCTTCGCGACTGAGACGTTGACAGTTTGATGTGGAAATGAAATCATCTGCTGCGATTCTGAGGATCACGCGAGGACACTGCGGTAAAGGAACAAAGACAAAAGAAATGAGACGAATGCAACTCAGAAATCAGGTCCATTTGTTGAGATATTAAAAAATATATGTCTCACTGAGCAGCAGAAGCAGACCAAAATGTGTGTACGTCAATATGAGAAGTGTCTGCATCTGTGCATGCGACACTGGATTAAGATAAAGACGTTTTGTTTTTTTGAATGGGGGGGGGGGGGTGGCATGTGTGGACACTGCATCACAGTAGTCTGTGGGAAAAAAAAGGATATTCTCAGAGGAGCAGGTTTTCAAAACAACAGACATCTCCAGCGACTCCAGCTGTCAGACAGGAGCAGAGTCAGCTCTTCTGTCTGTGGATTGAAAAAAGAAGAGCGGCGCCAATTTCCTTGCAAAATACATCAATCACACTAAACAAAAGCATAAGGCAATGCTTCTGGAACTGCATCCATCCGACTTCATAATTGCTATACATTTTCTGTGTCTCAAATTGCGGCTGATTTCTAAGTCTGTGGAACTGAATATTACCCAATTCTTCATCGGACAATTAGGTTCAGACAGTTTTGTGATTTACAAGCCGTGAACAGCTCAAAAATACGCTCTTCAAAATGCGTTTTCCTTTGGCGCCAATCGCTCTAGAATGGAGCTCTATAAATTAAACTGCTCGTGCACTCCTATTAAAACAGGTCTCCTGAACGGGAAATGGAAATGTGACAATTAATAAGAAATTATACTCGGCGTAACCGGAGGATCCAGGCGGGACACAGACAGCCTCCTTCTGTCTGGCTCTCAAATTAGATGTCATGGATCAGAGTGGGTTGATATATTGCAACGCATGCACAGAAAGAAGGACACCACTTCTCCGTGAATACCGCCAAAGTGAGAAGGTTAACATCCGGCAATAAAGGGAGCCATGAGAGAACTGGAGAGGAGCAAATGAGAGGAGATAACATTCACTCCAGCCTTCAATTTCAAGGATGGGGGAGCTGGGATGTCAGAGGACCGGAGACTGACAGAGAGACTGACAGAGAGAGAGAGAGAGAGAGATCTTGATGGTGATGATGTCTGAGAGACATCAGAGACAAGACGAAAGCAGCGATATCAGTGCGTTAGTTTGAGGCGGAACACAAAGCCGCTGCTGACTAAGCCCACCAGGTACATGAGGCTCTTTATGTAGGCGAGATGTTTCCGAGCGATGCGTCATGTCAGCGCTCTCTGGGCTCGTTGTGCTCAAAGGCTCGTTGTGAATCTGCATTCGAGCAGTGGATCCAACAAAGTTTAAAGAAGGGGCAAGTTGTATCAATTCAATCGACTTTTTGTCAAATTCTGCTAATATCTCTGCTCTGTGTGAGCTGTAAAAAGAAAATGATCGGGTTAAAACACACAGCCTTGGCTCTCTGTTTGGGAAACGTCCCCAACAGCACAACACTGTTTTCAGCCAATCAGCAGCGAGCATATTCATGCACAGGACACAGCGGTTACCAGAGTTTCTCTGAATGGTCATAAAGATAAGATATGCTAATTATTTTTCTTGGAGCCATTTTGAATAAAACATGTGGAATCAAAATAAGATAAAGTAATCATTCAACTGCCGTCTATTATCCATGGACGACCTGTAAAAGTGGTCTGAGATATCGTAAACTGCCACCACTGGTCCAGAAGGTGTCAACTACTGTTGGGCACTGGAAACGCTAACACCACTATCACCAGTGGAGATTCTAAAGAGTCTATCGGGGGCCCCAAGGATAGATTCCCCTGTGGCCCCTCAAACAGAGTTCATCAACATTATGTTCTAAAAAGTCTTACTCTAAGAAAGGAAGTACACTTACATAAGTACATTTAAAAATAACCCCAAAACAAAGAACATTTAAACCTTCTATTTTTAAAAAATAAAAATAGTGAGTGTTAGAGAGTGTTCACATTAACAGACGTAAGTTGGCGAAATATAAATATATAAAACATCATAAATAACTTGAAATAAAGACAATAGAAATATACAACAAAATATACATATATACAAAACGATTTGCCTGTTCACATGCACCGCCTCTGGTTGTCTCACAGGACGTTATACCCACAATTACTTTTTCACACACTCCAAATGCTAAGTGTAAGCAGCACAGCCGATAGCTAAGCCAGAGAAGGTGGCGAAATAACGAAATAACTCTCCCTTTTTAAAACGATGAATCTCTGTGGTTTCCTCTGGTCGGTGTCGTAGGACCTGATGTAGTTCGAGGACATGAGGCGGTAAGCAAAGCCTTTATTACCATATCCAGGCTTTTCAGGCAATAGCCGTTTATGAATTTCAGACGAGTCAGCCCCCTCAAGAAGGAGTGAATTGTTAACACTTGACCTCCCAATATAACAAGCCAAATGGTTTCAATCGAGCCGCTGGGACTCGGGGGAGGACGTCAAAGAAACGCGGGTGAGGAGGCCAAGTTGCTGCCGGTCCTCAGCGAGGGGAAGTCGAGGCTTCTCTAACAGAAACAAGGAGATGATTGTCAAATCATGTCCGGAAAAATTAATCACACTGGCCGCCCAGTATTAAACAAAGCTACTCAGTGTGTGCTGTGGTCATTAATGTATTAAGGGAACCCGTGATCCGTTCAGTCAGGCTCGGATGGAACGCCAGGAGAATAACATTCAAGTCTTCGGTCTCTTGAGATTGTAAAATTTATTGTGTCCGAAACCGAGTGATGTCTGACTGTGTTGTCAATCAGGAAGAATTCATGAATAAAGATTGACGACGTGTCGCCACTTCCTCACAATCGACAAACAATGAAGCCTAAATATCACTGATGCAGTGGCGACATTATTTAGAGCCTGGGTACTTATGCAGGAGGGGTTTATGACCCATAATGCATCCTGCCACTAGGAGGCGCCCAAGATGTTTAGCCGTAATTTCATCGATCTTCATATCTTAACAGGCTCATATATACCCATGCTAGACACATAGACAGAAAAGGACGGAGCCCTCTGTATAAACATGTCTTCTAACGATACAGACACTACAGACGAAATGGAGCAGTACCACTAGGATTCATGCAGGGGGCACTGTAGCCAATAGTTCAAGCAAAATGACCATTAGACAAGGAAGAAACTTCTCCATTGGCAGAATCTCTTGAAGAGAGACTTGGTCAGAAACTACACAGACATCAAAAGGGTAAATATCCACAAGTGCCTCTTGTGTTTGTGAAACTCTGGGCTCTGTGCTGCCCCCTGGTGCATGAATTGCTACAGTGTCCAATGTCCATATTATCCAATTTTTGCAAAGTTAAAATTAATCCATGTTTTATAGGTATCTATATTTTGTTCAGAGAAAATCAAACCATAGTAAAGAAATAATAATTCTCCTTCAGTGGAGCTGCACTTAATCTGGACAGACATAATGGAAGCTCATTTATTTTTCAGCCAAATTTTGTTATCCAGAAGGAACTAGCACACACACACCGATATATACAGAATTTCACGTTCAGATCATAACTACGCTGAAGCTACATCAAACCGCTTTGATCACATGACTTGAATAATGTCGGGAAATGTCGTTTCAAGTGTGATGTGACAAAGAACTAAAAGTTTAATGCGCAGCCGGTCCCGCTTTAAGCTCCTTTTCCAAGTCTTTAAGCCCAAAAAACAGTGATCAATTTGTATCAGCGATCATTTGCATTAAAGTAATTAACTAAAGAGGCACGTAATGTTCTCCATTAGCGTCGACGAATGCACGAATGCCTTGAAGATCTGAATTCAATTGCGTTCTGCGGCGGGCCTATAATTTGACTGAACGTGTCCATTAATATATAAGGTGCCTCGTAACCTGTTCAGTCGGGGCTAACTGTTCCCAGCTCAGAAAATATCACTTTCATTAAAAGGCTACGGTAACATTTTCATATTTCATTTCACCTGACACTCTAACACTGAGTGGTAGAGTCTTCAACACGGTCTGAATGTGTAATCAGAGGCAATTACCAGAAGAGAAAAAAAAAACCAACCCCATCAGTTTTAATGAAGAATGTAGAAAATGGGCTTTAAGTATTTCTCCTGCACGTTACAAATGAACTTGTTTTTAATCAAAAAACATAATATTTTGTCAAGTTACTGATATATTCACGCTTTATGCTTAATTAAACTCAATTTGCACTTTTTCCAATTAATCTTGCACCAAAACAGACACAAATGTTTACGACAATAATTCATGAGCTTATTGAAGCCATAACTCAATGATGTGTACAAAGTGATATATGCAGGGCCGCAGATATAAATTATATTTATTATTAATTTAGTTGTTTTCTTATGGAGTCAAGATGAAAAGTGACGCGGTGCAATTATCATGTATAGCTGTGAACATCATGAATACAAGAAATCGTAACTGCACCACTGACTCCACACCACAACAATATTTCAATCACAGCAGGTTCAAATAAAAACAACCACAGGGATAATTTACAAACTGCACATACACACATGCCAATTTTAAAGAAGACAAAAGAAGAAAATGTGTAACTGTTATGTGTAACATGTATATATTATATATATATGTATATATTATTTATTGTACAGTGGGGGATGTGGAGTGATTCATTTTATTCCCAGTCTCTGGTATGAACTGGTCAGCTGTACCTTGCTGCTGCTTGTTTCTGGGAACTGGTTGAAAATGTGGATTCCTGGTTTATCTGAGTGCCACATTTACATTAAAGATACTCAGGACTTTTTTTAATCCATTTAGATAATACATAATTCATTATATTTCCTGGAAACTCATTAAAGACGCTGTCACACAAGTGGTCCACCAACCTTCACTGCTTCATATTGTCATGCAGCAGCCTTCATGGATCCCTGAACACAAACATTCATGTGCATGGGGTAGAAATTAGAAAAAAAGATATCATGAATATTGATTTCATTTGTATATAAGCAGACAAAAGACAAACAAATCCAAGGGATAACAAGGTAAAGTGAAAAAACACTTATTTTTAACATGGTCACAACATGTCGAGACGAAAGCAAACATATAAAAAAAGAAACACAAATATATAACAAGGACTTAGAACAACAAATCCACTCTTCTAAATGTTGAAAAATCTAAATCACAACCATTTGTTTTGTTTTGAATAAGAAACAAATTAAAACTATTCCAAAAGGAGGTGAACAGTTAACAAATATGTGTCTTGAAACAACTCAACAATGGTTGAATTAAACAAGATTAAATGATGATGAAGAGTTAAATGTATTAAATTGTCTCTTCAGGTAATGTTGGAGGAACCTTTGTCTTTGTCGGGAGCAAACAAAATCAATAAAGTTTGAGGTTTGGTGTTCGAGCCCCCCCCCCCGAAACAAAGCAGGTCCACAGGAACAATAAATCAAACGCACCCCTCAGAGCACCTGCGTGTGTTGAGGAAGTAACGCTGCTCACGTTTTGAGGTCAGAGTCACAGAACACGTGGAAGTGGCTTTGTTCGTTTGCTGTTCTTGTCAAAAAGACTCCGCGTCATGAAACATCACAATTTAAAATTTTTGCAAACACAATTCCTTCATCTCTCGTTACAAGTCAATGAGCTGCAGCAGATGAGAGGAATATGGCACAAAGTGAGGAGGGTGGAGACAGCTGAGCTTCATCCAACGTGGATTCATAACCACCTGCACTTGTGTGTGTGTGTGTGTGTGTGTTTTGTTTCCTCTTTGGGACCCTTTCTAAAATATACATTGATCTTGACAGTGGACCTCATGGATAGGATTAGCCATGAATTGGTAATAGCCAAGGTTGGAAATAAGGTTTATTGGTCAAGGTTAACATTAAGGTTTATCTGACATGGTTAACGTTATAGATACGGAGTATTGGTCATGCTTGATGCTTTCTACAAGGTTTATTGCTTATGGATAAGGTGTATAAGTAATGGATAAGGTTACAGTGCAAACCTGTGGGTGTTTCTGTGTTTTTGTTGGAAATACGATGTTAATGTGGTATCTGTATGAGGGTTGTGGCAGCCAGCTGTTGTCCCCTCTTACAGCTGCTGTGCAAAAAAGTGTCATTCAAAGGAAACTGATTGGCAGCTTCTGAAAGTTGTATTACCCAGTTTGTACACGTCTACATTTGCTTTTATCTGCTTTAATCAACTTGTGCAAACTTAAGCTGTCCGTAGTTAATCTGTATTAACGTTTATTTTAAAGAAATAATCAGATTTGTGGCCAAAGAGGTGTTTAAAGTGGACTGGGGATTTTTATTCAATCCATATCTATTCAATATATTATATATTCTCCACATTGTTACAGACTTTATGAATACTATACCAGATGGTGGCCGACACAATCGATTCTTTACAGTCTCTCTCTGCTCTCTACGCTGCTGAACTCAGTGAGTGGATGTGGCAAATGGAAAATCTAGAGCAGCATTATTATCTGAATTTAAGACTTTGGTCCTTCAGGAGCCAAAAGAGTGTGATAGCAAAAATCCCCCCCCAACTTTGACCTTGTCTGCACGACTGCAGATATTTTTCTGAGCTGGTATTTTCTCTAACACAAAAAAAACAATCTCTAACTTTGCTGTACAAACTATTTTTGTACGAGGACACAAAAAACTACTTCTAACACTTTTACATGTATTCATGGACACACAGCTTTTGAAAATCTGCACTTGCTGTTCATACAAGTCTTTAGTGGGTTCAGTTAGAAGGTAGAGAAAGGATTCTCTGCAGAGGTTCACAACTTATTTCATCTAATAGAAAGAAAACATTACTGTACTCTTTTCATACACTGATTATTCAAATCAAACTTAATTGCATTTGCAGAGACCTATCACATAATAGTTTTTGTTATTTGAAAATTGTGTTGCTAACAATTAGGCTGTATCTAATGATTATTTTTTCCGTGATTTGTGTGCTAGGTCATTTAAAGCACACCAGGAGGAAGACTAAGAAAGATATTAAACAAGATTTACAATATAGAAGCCCTTAGTTTTATTTCAGCGGAAAAATACATTATGTTTACGGATGTCATGGCCAAGTGGGAACATATACAAGGAAAATAAGATAGGACCTAAACCTGAACCCTGTGGGACCCCACGTTTTATTTCTGGTGAGGAGGATGATAAACTGCCTACGGTGACAGAAAAGGTTCTTTGGGAAATGTTGCAGCTGAGGCAGCAATGTGCTGTATCTCCAACCAGAGCTGGAGGCAGTCAATTAAAATTTCATGATCTCTGGTATCAAAAGCGTCACTGAGGTCTAAAAGAATTAAGATTGAGCTTTCCGCGGCATTTTCTGTTAAAAATAAGGTTATTTGTTAATATAAGAAGACATTTCTTAATGTTAATACAGCTTTTAAAAATGTTATTGTTCTTTTTTTTTAAAGTAAAATGCTGATATCATTCTCAAAAGGAGCAACATGTTGAGAAAAACATATTCTAAGCAGACATTTGAAGAAGATGTAGGAGCTATAATTTCTGTCTGAGCTCTCAGATCCAAACTGGGATTATTTGAAGACTGAATTTAGAACTGGACAGCCAAAGAGCAGCAAATGAGGCTTTTCCATCTCAGTCCGAGTTGTCAGCCTTATGACTGTAAAAGGTCTTTTGAGATGAAGCCTAAATACCCGATAGAAGAACTCAAACTGTGGTCAGGACAGGCTTTCAACATTTGATAAATAAAAGTGAGCCCTCAGTGCGGAGTGGTTAACCATGAGGTTTATTTCTCTCAGCAGGACTCCAGAATTATGACAAGTCTTTCCTTTTGCCATCAGAGACAGTTTAATAACCTTCCATGGAGAGGCGGTGGTCTAGTGGCAGAAACTTGGACTATGGACAGAGAAGGTCTCTGGTTCGTCTCTAGTTCAACTCCACGGAGAGACAACAAAAGATGAACCTGGATTGATCTGTCCAAAATTCCAAGAGGATTCTCCCTACCCTGTCTAGTGCCCCTGAGCAAGGCACCTTACTCCCCCAACATCTGCTCCCCGAGCGCCGTACATGGTCGCTCACTGCTCTGTGTGTCCTGCACCAGATGGGTCAAAAGCAGAAGTTAAATTTCCCTACCTGCATGAGTGTGCCTTTGCATGTCTGTGCATGTGTTTGGGACTAATAAATGCATCTTAATCTTAATCTTAATCTTAATCTTAAGTTCATATTAAAGTCTCGCATCATTAACACATTCTTCTGTGGCCTCATCCGACCATTCAAATGTGCTCGGCTCCCTTGAAAGAAGTCCATTACAAACACTGACATGAGATTATCTCCACAAGTCTCAAGTTGTGGTCTGTGAACGACTTGTCCTCCTCTGTCCTTTAAACCAGCGATTGGCTTCAAAGACCTTTTTTGAAACAAAAGCAAAAAACAAAGTGCAAAGTGCAACTTGTCTGTTTGAGTGAATCCATTACAGTCTTCAGAAGTCGAACTTGTTGAAACAGAAACCCTGATTTGACTTGTAGTAATCGAGTGGAACATGTAGTTCTCCCTTTGTGATAATCTGTCACACCGCACACACCTCCAGCTTACAAGACTCGGCCAAATTAGTCAGATTTCAAAATAAAAAAGACAAAGGGTATCTATTAATTACATAAAAATAGATTGGGTGTTACCAACGCAAAGAGGTTAGAAAGGATGCATCCCAAAATGTATCTGGAGCAATTTAACCGGTGCAAGTTCATCGAAGACTTCTATGCAGGTGCATCAATGCGAATCAGTAAATCTTAGCATCCTTAATTAACACCTAAAGATTAGATCAGTTACAACAAATATCACGATGCTCCTCTACAATCACAACAAAAACAGGAGGGTTAGAACTGCAGTTATATAATATTTGCAAGGAAATCAAATCTAATCCAGAGCGCGATGTGCAATAAACAGGTAAACACCATGTTCCCCTTGTCACTTGTGTGTGTGAATAAGGTGTGAGATTTTCACAGCTGGAGGTCTCCGGGGGGCCCCGATCCGTTTGTGCATTCATGAGCGATCGGTCACACGTGCACGCTGTTAGTGAGTTTACCTGAATGAAGCCCAAAATGAAGCTAGAAGTAGATTTACAAATCCTGATGCGGTAAATGAGTGCTTTGTTCTATTAGGCTATTGTCCATTTTTAAGTTTAAGTTAAGGGGTGTGTTGTAGTTTTATTCTTATATTGCATATATAAGAACTGGAGGCCACAGTTAATCCACCAGAGCAACTGGTTTTGGTTGAATAGATGGCATGAAACACTCACATTTATTTTTTCCCGGTTAACAATATGTTATTTGTTGTAGTGCAGTGCCGGTTCTACACAACTTTACAATGGGCTGTTTTCTTCAGGGATCTGCAGTAAATGGCCGACTGTAGGATCTGGAAGCTGCTGCACAAAGAGCTGTTCACCTGTTTATTCAACGTTCGGTGAAACTCGACTCAGTACACTGATCCCAGACCTGGAGAATCAGTCGTCTTTGCAGTTGTCATGATAAACGGTCACTTACATCGATGAGTCCCAGCCGCTGTTTATTCAGCGTATACTAACATCGAACCTCTCGCTTCCTCAGATATAAGAGTAAGATTTCTTGAATAAGTACTAAGACATATTATCTTACCGCCCTTCATAGAGCAAGGTTGAGACCTTTTTACAGAGAGAAACCGACCATTTGACAGGTTTTAATGAGGGATATAAGAAGTATAGCTCCCTGTGAAAGATCTCTTAAAGGCACCTCCATACCGTACCTCTCTGCGTGAGTCTCTAATGTCCCAATTAACGGTGATGACATTGTGCTGCAGATGAGGAGGTGAGCGCAGCCCCGTTATATGTCGGTCTGGTATTACCCCCCCCCCCCCCCCCCTCGTTGCCATGAAGGGGCCTCTTCTGTGCGCAGACCTGTTCTGGAGTAATGCCACAGATGGTGATGAGCCTGTGTAATCCCTGTAGATTTCCACGGTTTATAAACAGCAAGACAAGCAGCAGGTCCCTGCGATCTGAACAAACACTCCTAAATCAGCGGGTGTTTATCGTGCCTGTTTGGGGTGCAGGTTGTAATTATTGCAAACAAGAGCAAACATGCAAAGAGGAATGGATTTCACAGATCTAATTGATTGGGGGAAGAGCAGCAGATTCAGCTGCTGTAACCGCCCACCACCCCCCCCCCCCCCCCTTCACCCCCACCCCCCTTCCATCTCCCTGCCAGGGTGCTGCATGACACTATTAGATTTATTCGAGTTTACAGCACCTGAAGTATTCATCATTTCAAATGAGACGCATTCAAAGTGATCCAGGGAGCGCGTTTCATTTCCTCGGGCTAAATCTCTGCAAAACTTAAGCACAGTTGGAAATGGCTTATTGCTATGTATCTCACAGAGAACAACAGATTTCTGGCTCGTAACCCTGCGTGCACAGACAGAGAGAGAGTGTGTTGAGATAATTGACAAAGTCCTTGGTGAAATGAAAAGCTGCGCACGCCGAAAGGAACATCAGTGTTTGCTCTCTGTCTGGCGAGAAGAATCACAGCGTTTTGATGTATTGCCTCGCCCCTACACACAAAGGCTTTTTTCTTTTGTCTGTGTGTGTGTGTGTATGTGTGTCAGGTGAATTCCTTCCCAATTTTCCAGGCAACAGCAGGAACATTTGCGAAAACTGGTTTGATCCATTACGCGTTGACATTTCCTGCGGAGGAATCAATCCGAATCTACCGGTAAGAAGGGCACAGGGAACGTGGGGGAATGAAACGGCTGAAATCAAAAGTTTTATGGGGAATGGTTTTCAGAATATTTGTCAAGTAAATGAGATATATCAGAGCATCACACAAATCACAGGAGAACTAATCAAGATGTGTTTTTTTTTTTCTAGCTCTGTTAGCGAGAGGAGGCACCCAGGGGAAATTATTATCATCTGCAAGGCTAGTTTTGTTTTGTGCTTCTTTGATGTGGAAAAAAACAACACAAATGTATTAACGTTGCAAATTGGAAATCCTATTTTGATTGATGGTATGTGACATTAAAAACACTTTTGTTGTCAGCGTGCAGGGTTTATGGTAAGTATGCTTTTTGCTTTTGAGGGCCTTCACCTTGTTTTCACATGTACAGCGACTGGAGAGTCATCTAAAATTAGCTGCACAGTTTGAGAAACAGCAGGTTGTGCACACTACTAATAGACTCTAGAGGTGAATTAGCCATTAACTGAAAAAGGCAAATTCACCTCTAAACCAGATGTCCTTTGTGAAAGTGCAAAAAGTGAAATTGTAAATGGAACACAGAAGTGCTGACAGGAAGAAAAAAGAAACTTGTTGATTGGCCCCGAAGTAAATGAGAAACCACGGTATGATTTTCCTCTTCTGAGAGGAGGTGATATATTTGCCAAGAAAATATCACGAATGTTTAAAATCCTAAAAAAGAAAAAGCAGGAAATGATTTCAAAGTTTAGGATTTGAAGTTCAGGTCATTGTTTCTAACTTTGCAGTTCTCTGTGAGCTTCTCACCTGGCACATCGCCCTCTCCTCCGCTGTGGTCTGGCATTGTCGCCCTGGCAGCTTTTGTTTTGACCAAAGAGGACATATTGAAATACTCTCTTTAGGGGGAGAGGTGCAAATGCCTCCTAATGGATCGGGCTTGGCACCTGTCAGGTCGGCAAACAGAGCCACGGTTAGCACACAGCACCACAACAAACTCTAATCACCCTGCTGTGGCCTGACAAGCTGTTCGTGAGGCACATCCTCAAAGTTTTCGACCGGCCGGGAAAAAAAACCACGAGTGCACTTTCAAATTCAGCTTTTAGAGAGTGAAAAGAAATCAGCAGCAGGCCGCAGTTCCACAGTGGAGAAGCTCGCTTGACCAAAAACACGATTATACAACTTGCACTGTGGATTCTCCGGGAGCCTCCATTAGCCTGAATGCATGTTTCCTTACATACCATCATTTATTCATATCAGTTTATTTTACTTTGATGTGGGCGAAGCTTGTAATTGCGTGTACCTCAGTCATCATGTTTCCTTGATGAAATTTTCATCTGCGTATGAATAATTCACCAGTTATGCATAATGCACTGATGGAATTTCACTTTTTCTCCAAAACAAAACTTATGAAAGTACATTTTTTTATTTTTCTTGTGGTGGTAACTTCCATTAATGTCTGACACTCGCGTTAAGCAAATTGGACACAAACATCATAATGTTCATATTTGCCAAACGCCAGCATTCAGAACGTTCAGACCTCTGTGTTAAATGTGTTGACCACAGTGTATTACTGCACCCACATGCATCACTCTGTTTAGGTTGAGATGTTTTACAGCAGCCTTTCAGCGGTTTGCAAAGAGTGTATTAGTCATTACTTTAAAAGCCTGAGGCAAGCAGCGCAGTTCTTAATACACTGAATTGGACGCCAGCCACTGGCTCCAGGAGGACGTGGTGAGTGCAGAGGTCTGCGAAGGAACAGGTACAGTAATGTTCTGTCGGGGAAAGTAAAGTTTATTTTTAAATATACAACACGAGATATGAGGAACACACATCAATATTTGGCTGAAGATGAATATTCTGCTAGTAGCCGGTACACGTTGGTGAGTTGAATTCAGGACCTGGTAATGGGTTCTTGTCCGATAATGGGAAGCGACTTGAAGGTTTGGTTTGGTCGCAAGAACCAGAAAGTAGCACTCACCACCGCGGCTCAGACCATAATTTCTTTCCCCTCCATTAGTCGGCTCAGTTGTACAATAAAGTATTTTCTCAAGGAAAGCTGGTGGCTGAACCTTTTCATACTTTGCTGCCGATGCCTCCATCTGCAGCCAGAACAACACTTTACGTTTTGTGTTTCAGTTTGTATTTTATTTTTCAGTGACAGCAGATTTGTGCAGCTCAGATGAGAGATTTTTTACGAAAATCAAAAAACATGGAGATTCAGACTTATTGGTTTTGGCTGGTGAACAATCTAAAATCAAAAAATCATGATTCTACCATCGTAGGAGGCGACAGAAACCAGAAGTTGTTTGTGTTCTTGAAGATGAAATCAGAGGATTTTTTGCCAAATTTTTGCACAAACAATTATGCAAAATGACTTTTTGTAATTTGTATTTATCTTTTTGTTGCAGCTTCATCATAATTTAAAAAAATATTTTCGAAACAACCACTTTCATTGGTTACCAAAAAGAAGACAAAAAAGACAAGTTTTTGTAATCCTGATATATGAAACATTGGACAGATTTCTTATGGTTGCTATTGGACTGTACGTCAACCAGATGCTAAGTCATAAGATCAGGATGAGTGACACAAATCAAACTATATATTCCAAACCGCCGTACTGATCAAGTCTTCTGTTTGCAGCTCTATTGTTCTTCAGACTGACTGGTGTGTGTGTGTGTGTGTGTGTGTGTGTGTGTGTGTGTGTGTGTGTGTCTCTGTGTGTGGCTGTGAGTGAGAGGAAGAAGGACAAGAGAAGGAGAGAGGGAGAATACGATATCAATACTAAGATTGGCTCAGTAGGGAGAGGCTGTCCAGGCAGAAGCTGGCACGCTCAGAAGATTGGCAGCAGGGAACAGATGGTCAGGAGGAGAAAGGAAACATGACCAGGATGTGTAGTTATGCAAAGATAAGCAAAGGAGGTGCAGAGAGTGCTGATGAGCTACGAGACGTCGGCATCATAATTCTGCGCGTAACTCCGCCGTCCAACTATCACAAAGTTCTGGAAGCGCTCGGCGTGTCACAGTGCCGAGGAAGTCGTGCAGTGGTTCTAAAGCTGGATGTGATGCGACGCCAGATGTGGCACTTTTTGATTGATTCCCATATTCAGATGCGGTGCATGAATATATTTGAAATATATATCGCGTCAGAATCATTTGGGTTTATGCTGCTTTATTTTCCTCCTCTATTTACATCGACAAATGCGACGCGGTGACCTTGATGCTTGAGTTGAGGCTTTGTTCCCCCGGTCGTCGTAAACTATCACAACAGATGCATCAGAGCCTGTTTCCTCACTTCACATGCAAATATTGAACAGCTCTATGATAATTAGGTTGTTTTTGTCAGAGCAGGTCAGCAACACAGACGAAGCAAAACTCGGACCAGGACAATGAGGATCCATAGAGGCTAATCTTTTGCCATGTGAAAGTGTTTCTGACCTGGATCAAAGATTATTCCTTTGATCTAACCCAAGATGACACATATGTCTTTTCCAAATGATTAATAGTCTCCAAAACCTTTCGATATCGATTTAAACATTTTCTGTTGATTGACTAACGGAGGAATCAAAGCTGCATGATGGGTGCACGACAGCAACAACAGCCAAACTGGGACCAGGGGACTAGGGATGTTGTCGTCTATCTTTAGCTCAAAGGGTTTCAGGCCCCAATAAGCAAAGAGGTAGAGAATCGAACCATCGGCTTACGTAAATTAAAGACTATTCCATTTAGGAGAACCCAAGATGACACTAGTTTCCCCTTTTGACTTATAACCGGTCCTAAACCCCCCAAATATAGATTTGGACATCATATAGTATATTTTAAATTATTATATGTATTTTTACATCATATATAAATATTATATATTGGTATTTGTAAAGCTGAAACCAGAGGAATTTGACATGTTTTCCTCCAAAAGTTTTGTAAAAAGTTGTTGCTGACGTCAGCAGCAAACGACAGCACTGAGACCAGAGACTGAGATCCCTTTCCCTCATCTTTTGCAAGTCCACATCAAAAGTGTTTCTGGCCCCGACAAGCGCGGAGTGAGAGGATCCACCACGGGCAGCTAAATCCTGAAACCAGCCCACTTTCCATGCAGTGGCCTGTGAGAACACCAGCTGCCGTGGGCCATGGTGGTGGACGTGAGCCCTAACACAAAGCACTTTACTCTGCACAACCAGGGCACCGGGCTGTGCTTGTGTCGGCCCGGAGGCTGAAGAGGCCGGAGAGGAGGAGAGCGGCGCGTCTGCCTGAATATGCCTCGGCTCTGGTCCCACGGGGGCGGAGTGTGCGTGTGTGCCCTTGGAAAAGATGCTTGGTTTGTAAAGTTAAGACAAAAGGCCAGTATTGATTGAATTATTACAGCTCCATGCTGCCAGAGCTGCGCGGTAATGATACGGTGATTACCATGCAGCTCCTCTGGCCCAGCGATGACTCATCTTTCAGTGGTACTTCCAGGAGAATCTGAGGTGTGTGTGTGTGTGTGTGTGGGGGGGGGGGTTTTCTGGTGGCCCCGTGTTTATTTAACATTTCATTTGCAATCAATGAGCCGTACGAAGGTGCTGCCCAGAAATCCTGTGATTTGAGTAATACAACAATGCCCCGTTGTACTACGCTGAGTATCCTTAGAAGCACTTCTACATTAAACGGAGCTGAAATGTTTTACTCGAGCGAAAAAGCAAAAAAGGAAAAACTCTCACTTCAGCCAAAACTCTAATATGTGTCAGGATGCTTGAAATCTGCAGGCAGTGTTGGATAAAGGGGCTTTCAGGGAATACCGTGTACCTGTTTGTGTGTTTTAAGAAAACTTTCATTATAGATTTAAACCCCTGTTCAAGGTTGTGTAGTTTGTGTTATATCTTGCATAATCTTGAGTGGCAGAGTGTGTTGTGGGTTAAATAGTTTGAAAGGAGAACATGGTTGTTTCCTGGCGTCTGTTACAACTCACAAACTCTGAAGATGAGATTTAAATCGGATGTGAGAGGGAGGTTCTCTGGAACATTCTCCCGTAATGGTCTTGACCACCAGTGACCTGCATTGACTCCCTTTATACCCAGCTGGCTCAGAGCTCCTACAAACTTTTGTGGGAAATTAATTATAGGTCAGTGGTGTTACAGTAAATTATTATTATATATTTAGAGCCATGGGTTTTGTGTAATATCTCAAACCGCTAATGGAACCAAAATAAATAAACCAGTTTTTTCGGGGGCTACACAAAGCAACACTGCAGCCGAATCAAACAAAATAGCTCCTGGCCCATGTTGCTCCATATGTGTATACATCATTCTGTCAACTCGTGCCCTTCACAAAAGAAATAAGACTTTTATTGTTACTCATCATCCAGGAATATATTTTCATCCATGATCAAATGTTTGCAGGGGGGAAAGTTTAAATCCAATATATTTATTGACTGCCCGGGCCCGCTGCATCAGAACATATGCAGACCTACAACACCCACAGTTTACAGTTATATGAGTAATATGAGTTTTCCCCTCAGATTAGTGAACTCAAACGTGATCAAAGCATTATACACATTCTATTTTGTTTCCCCTCCAGGTGATGTCGAGCCACAGTTACTGTACCAAACGGGTTCTGCATGTGAAAGTGTTGAATCTGTAGGCGAGGGGGGGGGAAAAGATTTCTACAGTTTTCTGTTTTCTCATCGTGTTTGAAGAGGCTTGCGGTGGCTCGAGCGGAACACGTTGACCGAAGTGCATCAGCTGTGGGCAATTTATCTGCCCTCGTATGCAGCTAGCTGTTAATGGAGATGGGCCAAAATGTAGTCTGGGCCTAAAACAACTAGAAGAAGTATCACTGTTTGGAGAAATGTTTAACTTGTGTGACAAAGGAAACTCCTCAGACTGGAAACAGAGCACAGATAAATCTCTGTTGCCCTCAGAGGCCATTTGGTTGCCAGACAATAGCCAGGATTGCAGCAGGTAGTCCGGCTACAGGAATGTTGATAAAGACCGATGAGTAAACTTCTTTAACTTTGTCCAAAATCTAAATTCATTGATTGCAATTTATATGGTTTAATGTTTTCAAATATGAAAAAAACTTTGATGAAGTCTCAGGTTACTTCTCTCCCTGTGGTGTTGAACACAGATCTGCATCTCTTTGGATTTGATTGTGACTCGTCCAACCCACTGAGCGTGTGGCCAATACAAACAATGCATTCCCCAGGTTACGCAGCCGATGAGATAAGACGAACATATGTTTTCCATTTCTAAAAATGTTTATCAGAACCCGCATGCACAGCAATCATGAATCTGTATATTTATGTATATTTATTTGATTTTGAAATTTAGATTAAACACTGTTGGGAATGGCTGTGGGGGTGCGTACATTTCCAGACGGCATATTTAAATGTTTATTTACATATGACAACAACCCGCTGGCTGCTGACTTGCATGTTCTTCGCCATTTTTAAATCTATAACGTTTTTTCGCAGTGTCCCATCAATAAGGCCATAAACAGATGGTGTTGTATTTCCCACCGAGCATCAATAGCTAATATTCCTCTAAGAAAATGCAGCGAGGACACAAAGCGCTGATTATAAAACACTGTTAAAGTTCAACCGTTGCAAGGGTTGAGAGAGCAGGTGTTAGTTCCCCCGTGGAGCACTGACAGGAAAAGAAAAACATGTGTCAGACGTTGGATTCAACAGAACCGGGCTCACGGAAGGAGTCGTATCCCCAGTGCAGCGCTGCTGAGCTCCAACGACACCTCGTGAGCTGCAGCCGCTTGTTAGCGTTCCTTCAAACTTTTAGTCAAACAATAAAAAGCTTTTTCGCATAGAGTCAAACTATAACTGTTTGTTATTATCTTGACACGGCGATGGACGATTTTCCCAATATGCAAGTTATAGCAGAAAGCTGAGAGAAATACGAATGGTTTAGAGGAACTGGTTTGAACTTCTAAGTGCTCCTCTTCATCTTTGTCTGCTAACGTCTCACACAGCTACATTTACTCACAGACGTGCTGCAGGATAATTAACCGTGACCTTAAAATATTAGTGTTTATCTCTCGATATGATAAAGTCTCTAAGTGCTAATTAAAATGTTCAATTGCTTCCCTAAGCATGCTGCTATTTGCACATTAGAGCTGCATAAGATCCCCAAATGATATGCAGGTACATATTAGACCTGAATACTCTTCGGCAGTTTATTGATATTTTGCAATAAATTGAGCAAAGCATGTACAAAGTGCTGACAGGAGCCCTTTCTAA
The DNA here is from genome assembly GCF_949316205.1 of Platichthys flesus. Taxonomy (NCBI): domain Eukaryota; kingdom Metazoa; phylum Chordata; class Actinopteri; order Pleuronectiformes; family Pleuronectidae; genus Platichthys; species Platichthys flesus. The sequence goes on along the minus strand of NC_084948.1, from coordinate 23,896,588 downwards.
ATAAAGTAAAAACTCTCAACAGAGGGAGAAAAGCGCCTGAAAAAGTGTCTGATGAAAAATGTGAGTAAATGTTGTAATCTCACTGACAACGTATGCAGTATTTATTTAATACAGAGGGAACAAGGGTTGTCGATGCCTTTGCGTTCGGTAACTTGTTGGCACACTCAGTCTTTGTCTTCTCAGTGTAAAACAGAATGTGTGATGTGTAACATGCGTAATACTCCCTGAATGGAAGAGGCAAACTGAAAATGCTTCTGTGACTGAAATTTGTATTATTTAATTAATTAAAACCGCTCCGGGAGCCCATTAGTATGAAAACAGAACATTTTAATCTCAGTTATATCTCTGAGTTAAAACAACACATCTCCTTCAAAGCCGGCGGATTGAAAGTGACCTTTTGTCAGGTTTTGTGTAACTGCTTTAATTAGTTTAATCTTCAACTTTTTTGTCACCAGGAAATAATATGTAGAGATTTGAGAAGTAAATTAATACTGGATTTTTCAGGGTAATCCCCATATCAATATTTGAGAGATAAATAACCACATCGGTCGTTATTTGAAAGGTTCAGTGTGGAGGATCTAGTGATCTCTAGACGTGAACTTGAAAATTGCAACCAGCTGAACAACCCTTATCCCAGAACGTGCAGTGTCCTTTATAAAAGAGGTGACAGTGCCTCTCTATAGCCAGTGTTGAGTTTGTCTACTCTGGGCTACTGTAGACAGATGGCGACACAAGAGGTGGAAGTGTTCCTGATGTCTTAATCACTGTGTCATCACCTGAAATTAAGAAACCTGTTGTCGTTACCTTAGAATATGCATCTATATCTACATTATATTCTGAATACATTATTCTCTTTCAATAAATGGAGTACAATTATTTATTCTGACTGATCCCCCCACTTATATAACGTTTTTCTTATCTTATACAAGCTACATTCACCTGTTTACTATACGTCCTTCTATAACATATAATCCACATATAATGGCAGAAGGTTTTGGAGGTTTATTGTCTTGCCTAAGGACACTTTCATATGCAGAATGGAGGAAACGGGAATCGAACCGTACACGAATCTAGTTCCTGAGCCACATTAATGCTGTGCTACCGCAGATATCTTAAATCACACGTTTAATATCTGTACTGTAATTTTTTGTTCACAATCAAAGCAGCATTTCTGCGAATCAGCCCGGTCTCTTAACAATATATTTTGTACTGTTTGAGTCGTGAGTTCTACTGAATGTGGATATGGTTTTAAATCCTGTTTATTCAAACCACACACAGAAGAACAAACCAAGACCTCGATCAGTCCAAGTTCAAAGCTCGTTTACACGTTGAGAGATTCCATTCTGCAAAAACACCCTGATGAAAATGGCGACATCAAATTTGGATTCACGTGCAGGATCATGTTGTGTTGTTCAGTATTTATTGCACGAGTGGCAAAAAGATGGAAGCAGCCGATGCGCCGATCCCATGAGCAGCACTTCATCTCTGGAAATGGACCATGTGAAGCATTCAGCCGACAACTGCTGTCACTCAGGCCCGTGCTGAAATGGATTGTGCACCGAGTGTGTCTGGATTAGTTGTCTTTCAATCAGTGCGGAGGATTAAATGCTATCAGTGACAGGTTAATGCATATTAATGTGGTTCAGCTTAGCCTAAACTTTTGTCTCCTGCTTTGTTTTGGATGGTGGCAGCTTTGAACCTCAGGATCTCTTGTTGTGTCGAGTTCCAGTGGAAACTGAACGTTTTCAATCCAAGATCCTCGGATGAAACCAGTGTGATGCAAAGCTGCTCTATATTGTTCTGTGTGCAGGTTGATTCTCAAGTGCAGCCGGTGACCTTGCTCTATCTGGCAACGCGAACACAGTCGGGCATTTTAAATGATACAAACACTCCCAGAGGTAAAAGAACAGAGTATCGTGCTCCTCTGGATTACAGATGTATGTCAGCACCCGTGCGCTTTTTCCACTGAACCCACATGGTCAATACATTCTCAGTGTTCAAAAGGCACACCAGAAGAGTTCAGCTCTCGAAGATCTAATGAAATGACTTGGAATTGACCTTCAGGACACATGGGATTGATTCTTTACCACCGTCCTCATGGTAATTAGGTTTGCATAGTCTTGCCCTGAATTATAAGTGAGCCGTATAGAGAATGTATGTCACACAAGAGCGATTAGTCCTTCAAGGTTTACAGTTCAGAAAGGCAACAATGGCTCCGCGGGGATTAGAGATGTGCACGGTTCCATGTTAAAAAGCTGAAACGCAGCATCAGCATCCAAACAGGAGGATGTGCACATCTTTTTTGAAAAAGGCACCGATTTGAACTGTTCTGATTAAAAGCTGAAATAGATTAGAACATGCAAACAACAACAATGCATTCAGTTCTTGTTTGGCAATGAAAATTAGTGATCTCACAGATTGCTTGTTTAGATAATGAATGTTGCAGGTTCACTTCCCATTTACATGTATCCCCTCTGAGAGGAGAGCCGACCCTTTAAAGAGCCTGGGATACATTTACATTTTTCTTAGCTCGGCAGCTCTTTCCTCAGGTGGTGCGGCCAGGTCAGCAGTCTGATTTGAAGTGGGAGTGGCGTGGTAGGCCACTGTGCAAAATTGAACCAAATTCCCCCAGCAGCATGTTAAACCAAGTGTAAAATCCTCCCGATGGGCTCAGAAAACGATCCCTGGCTGGAGCCGCCGCTCCCCCCCCCACCCCTGTCTTTAGGGACGGTCACACTCGCTTCCCTGCACCACTCACAGGGACCTTTGAAGGGAGAGGGATGTCTGGGAGCCCATTAACCTTCCCTGCGCCCGTGCACTGATACACAGACGCCAGGTCACAACCGGCTTTTTCCACACATTGGGCTCAGGTCTTTTTCTTTTTGTCACTGCACAGCCTGCTGCCGTCTCCATTGCATTTCCAATGAGTGCAAAGACGTTTTTTAGAAATGAACTCTGGAGGATGCTCGCAGAATTGGTTGCGGACATTCTCCGGAGGTTCTCGAACACATGAAGAACGGGAGATTCTCCACTCAGACATGTCAACAACAAACTTATGAATTCAGGTGTGGAGATCACGTGATTTCATATTTGGGCGTTTGATATTCTGCTGTGTTCTCACAACCTTTCTGTCGGACATTTTGTGGACTTTTCACTGCGGGTGCCCGTAGAAAGTCCACAGAAAGTCAGGAAGCTCTCACAGGGACAGTCCCCTCCAGTAAATATCCAGAGGATCTCCAGAGCTCAGTGCACGCCTGAAAGCAGCTCAAGCGAGACCCTCTGTGTGCATCGTGAATGTTTTTCCCATGTGATAATAAGTGTTTTTGCAGTGGCGCTCATTTGGAGTTGTGTGGTGTTGACTGCAGGCTTGTGTTTGTCTATTCACGGAGCTGTTGTGGCTCAGGGGCGGCTGTTCAGAACTGTTTAAAAGTGTTAAATTGACTCTGCTAGCTGTGGGCATATTTTAATACATTAAATCACTGGCATTGTGATGTTTGCACAAACAGGCGACTCACAGCGACAACAAACAAGGAGCAGACAGCTTCATTTAGAGCCTCATCGAATGGGAGGGGGGGCCCAATAACGGCCCCTACTGACCATGCAGATAATACATTATGATATTTTTATAAAGATGCATGAACTGTATTCATATCTGTGCAGAATGTGATCGTGTCTCAGGGTGTGATTGTCTGGACAGTTTAGCATGAGGTCAGTTTAGCATGAGGTCATATTTCTAAGTGTCCTTCATCGGGGAAATGTCTCCATATTCACATATTTTTGTAAACATGTGCATGGACTGTGATATTCCTGCAGAAGGTGGTCACCTTTATTGCTCAGGCTTTGATTGTTTGGACTGTTTAGCAGAGATCTCAACTCTCTCTTCATCAGCGAAGCGTTTCCATGTTTATTAAGCATGTGCATTGACTGTCACTATGTCCCTGCAGCATGTGATCCCCCTGACGTCCCAGGGTGTGATGTTGTGGACAGTTTAGCAGAGATCACAACTCTTTCTAGGGGTTCTCCATTGGCGAAGCGTCTTCATTAGTCAAGAAGCGTGGGCGGGACTCTTGCTCTCTGCAGCGAGTCAAAGAGAAAGGCAATAAAGGGAGGCAGGAGCTGCACTTTGCCGACGAGCATCTCTGCCGTCCTGTCTTCAGCGCCCCACAGTCCTCCCTGCTCCCCTCACCAGCCCGGATCTGCGACCGTAACACACACACACACACAAACACACGCACACACACAGGGACTCTGAGGAGGGAAACAGGCAGAGTTCATGAATGTAACTCCGGTCTGTCCACAACACTGCGCCGTTTAACCTGGATAAGTCCGTCCCGACGAGAGGAAGACAGCGGCTACCCGAGTGGAGTGTCGACGCACGCACGCGACTGGGAAGGAAGAACAGAGAAGAATATGATTGTCAAGCAGCACTTGGTCTTCATCCTTTACAGCCTCTGCGCAAGCGTCTTTAAAGGTGAGGGCTGCTGGATGGTGCTGGCCCGGAGACGGGCGTGGTGTGCGGGTTGGGGGGGTGGGGGGGGAGAGAGAGAGCGAAGGTGGTGGCTGCGTTAAAGTGGAAAAAAAAGAAGAAAAGATAAGAATGTGGCGATGTTGTGAGTTTAAGTGCGCAACGCAGATAAGAGTTGATGGTGTGTGTTTGTGTGTGTGTGTTGCGTGTGATGCGTGTTTGCGCAGCGGCTGTGGTCAGCTGTCTGCAGCCGGAGCTCATGCGTGCGCTGTGCCGGAATGCCTGGGAAGTTGAAATTGTGCGTGGACCAGAATGCGGCTGCACACAAGTTTTTGCGTGCGTGTCGGAGAACAACTTGCACGGTGCCCCCCCTTCCTTTTGTTCGAAGTGACAGATGAGGCGTGAGGCTGCGGATGAGTCGTGTGTATTTGCAGTGGTGGTGAGGGGGGGTCCACGGGAGGGTTTCCAGCGGCCGTGCGTATTGTCATGTTGCCGGAGAGCTGTGTCATTGAATGGATCGTTTCTGTAACTCGCACGGCCGCGTCCGTGTGCAGCCCCCGGTCTCACGCACGACTTTATCAAAAACCAGTGGTTCTGCGGAGATGACAAAGTGGCGGAGGAGGCGTCGGTGGCTGCGTTCCGCTCGCGCTTCTGTCCGTGGCGCACGGGGACGAGCTCTCCAAACAGGGTCGCTTTCACTGACCCCTGCGTGCCATCAGGTCGGCGCATTGAAAGTTGTGCTGCCGGGACACGGTGCTGTGAGTGATGCCTCCCTGCAGCCATGGAGCATCATCCTCGGTGTCTCCTCATGACACTGCCCCCCCCCCCCTTGACTCCCCACAGACCGTCCCGCTCCCGGACATACTTACGCAGCCACCGCCCCTGTAGGCGACCAGTGCGGAGATACATAACGCTTTCAACGGGGGAGGAGGAGGGGGTGAGGATGTGGGAGTTGTAAAATGAATAGATAAATAAATAAATAATCCTCACTCAGCCCAACTCAATAAGATCTTGTCTCACAACACATGAGCAGGAAGGTGTTTGGACTCAGTGGAAGTGAGCGTTGACCTCATCAGTGTTATTCTAGTAAAGGTATTTGTGCTTTAGGTCTCACAGATTGAACCAGTAGGAAAACTGAAGTCAGGGTCTCTGTAAGGCTGCACCTGTGATTTTCATTACAATCCCAAACTCATAATTCATCAATTATTTTCACACAAGACAACTCGCACAGTGTTGAACGTATTGGTTTCAAATATCACTGACCTGGACGTGTCTCTTTTAAAGCTCGGGTTGGTAATCTTTGAAAAGCTAGCAGGAGCAGGCTACACCTTGATCCCACCCCCTCTTGTGAAGCCACACCCCTGCATAACACATGAAGGAGCACAGACTGCTACAAGCCGGCTTCTCCATGACCTGCTTGCTATCTGCTGTCTATCGTCTCTGCCTCAGCTGGGGGAACAGGCAGGTCGCTCAGTCACAGACGAGGACCTTACCTCCAGACGACATTAGCTATTGATGACTATCGGGAAGATCTCAAAAAGTGAGAAGGTGTATCAAACAACTTTCAAACCTTATACCTTTTTTAAAGGTCTCAAAGTGAAAATGTTCTCATCTTTTCGCCTTGATGTGTGTTGTTTTCATCCGTCTCTCACTTAGGCGGTCCCCCCCCCCCCCCCCCCCCAGCCACATCTCACTGATCTGCCCATCCTGAGATGCCATCAAGTGGTGCACATCCAGCTGTGACCTGATGACACGTCCAGCCACATCCTCCTCACGTCATGGCCCTCATCCCCATCGATCTTTCCTTTTTTAGTCTCTAATCCTTCCTCTGAACAGTTTCTTTTTTAACTTCGGCATCAGAAAACTTTTCTTGGACGCTTCCGCAGGCTCTTGTCGGACTCTCCCTCCCTCTTCGCCTCCGGCAAACAAATCGTTGCTGGTTGACGTAAAAAAAAAAAATCGCTACCGCTGTGCAGTGCGTTAATGTCGCCACACACAACAGATTTAAAAGACTGTTACAGTGCGAGACACAGAGATATTTACCTGCTACTGACCGGATTAATCAGCTCTTTGTGAACATGTTTGGCAACAGCTTAAATACAACAGACATTCATATTTATGGAACAGTCCTGCAGTCCAGCTCTGAAGGTTTGTTGGTTGGCAACAGACCGATTGTTTTCATCACTACACATGTAGGTGAAGTTAAAATATTCAGAATATTGAATAGCTTATACAAACTAAATTGGCCCAATTGCATTGAGAGCACTCTTCCTGTTATAGCGTTATTAGCCCTGAATGAACTATAAATAAACAAGGAAAGCTAGTATTTAACCTGAAATGTGCACATCCTGGTATGTTCTTACTCAAAGCCTCAAGCGTTAAATACAATATTAACTGAGCGCAGTGACACAGACGGGTTAGCTCAGGGTTTATCGATGATGTGTCTTACTGATTGAACAGCTGTGATACGCAAACTGCAGCAACGCAGACGCCTTCACTGACGTGGTGTCAATTAGAAACTCTCAGTAAACTTCGATTAGGTTAGATGTGGAAAGTCTCCGTGAAAAGTTCAGTGTGTAGAATTTAGTGACATCTAGTGGTGAAGTTGCATGTTGCAGCTGAATACCCCTCACCTCACCCTCCCAGTCTGGGCTACTGTAAAAAAAACATTGCCGCCTCCGTAGAGAGGACACGCTCCTGATGTAAATATTCGAAAGTAAAAAAAATAAAGTATTTAAATACAAAAGGTCTATTCTATTGTAAAGAAAACAACAATTGGTACAATTTACATAAAACACACGTTCAAAATAATGGATTTATTCTACAGGACCGTTAATGTAACTCCTCTTTTCTTATGGATACAACACTTGTGGTTTGAACAGATCACACCTGCCAAGGTGAAGCGTAGGATTTTATTCCCAGCATCATCAGCTGACATAATGGTGGTGACCATAAAAGTGGACAGCAGCGAGCTCGCCTATTTTTGGAACAGATTTCTGGTCCATGACATCGTGCCAGAGCGAACAGGCCGCAGAGAGTTGTATCATCCCGTCCAAGAGCTCTGCTAAGATAGTGGCCACTTCAAGGGCAACTTTAAATATTTATGCCGTGTGGCTTAACTTCAAAAACACAATCTAGCCGTTCCCAGGACAGTGGCCCAAACGTCTGCATCTAAGAAACTACAGAGCACCTCCTCTGTAGAGGAGGTGAGCAGGTGAACAATGAATGAAACAAATAAAAACTAGGAATCATCCAGAGTGCACGCCTCTCCAGAAGGTCTGCACCAGCCTCCCAATTCGTTTTTACAATGTACGTTTATTTTTCCAATGTGCACTGAGATCAAGGTCTACTGCTTCATACACAAAGGCTGGCAATTATCAGATGCAAAATTCAAGTAAGAGCAGTAATTTTTGAAAAACATTCAGTTTTCGACCTTGCAATGTTAACAGGTCCTCTTTATAAAATGCAGATTAATCCGTTGCTTAAACATTCATCAGTTTTCGCGTCGCTAGCTGAGAGACAAACAAACACACAAAGAAGACCGACAACACAACCTCCTCTGCAGGAAAATAAGGTAAATGCATCTTCTGTGTGATCGCGGCCTAATCGACAGTTAAATCGCCGAGCGCCACATCACACTCTGCAGTTAAAGTTGCCGACGGGACTTCAGCCGGAGCAGCTTTCCTCGTGCTCCTTAATGCTGAGAGTCATTTCACGCCGGCTCATCCTTCTTAGAACAACTACATTATAGTATTTTGCTTTAATGCATTGTTGCACTCTTATCTGCAGGCGCAGTCCATGGAGCGGTACACTGCTTAAATGTTTAATGTGCTGTAGTGACCCAGTGGATTAATTCTAATGTGTAGTTTGCTGTACATCTATGGTCGTGTGTGTGTGTGTGTGTTTGTGTGTGTGTCTGTGTGCTCCTGCTCTGAATGTGAGGTCCCCGTTTTCCCTCATGTGCACCAGTGGGAACTTGTGTCACACTTTGAAGTGTTGTTGCATCACCAGACCTGAGTCAACACAACATATTCCACTAAACGCAGACACCTGACTCGCTTGTCAGAGCCAGTTAGCGGCTAAGGCGGCAGGCAGGCTAGTGATGCTAATTAGCCACGTGGTGCGGCTCTGCTCCACCGCTCTGCAGACCTCTGGGTTGTGTGAGAAACGTACGTTTTATGATCTGCACGTTTTTCTTTGTCGGCGTCACATTCCGTCCACTCAAGTGTTTCATCACCTTCCTCCTCGTAGAAACCCCCAAACAGCCCACGTACCACCAGGGGAACTTTTCTTTTGTTTGACCAAGGAGCCTTTCATCATTTCTGATCTTGTCAGACATCTTGGCCAGAACAACCTGCAGGTGACATAAGCAGCGGTGTGTGTTTGACCAAAACATGTGAGGTCAAGTAATGCAGTAATGAGGACAGAGCAGAGAATAAATGAAAGTGGCTTCTTCTACTTTCTTTTTTACAGCACACGTCAAAACTACAGACACGGGAGGTTGAGGATGAATAATTCCCTCATAATGTAAATGAAAAATGTCTTTCTTGATAAGGGAGGGAATTGAGGTTTGTCATTAATAATGCAAAATTATAACGTTTGATATTTCATTGAAGTATTAGCCTAAGACTGGACTCGTGCTGTGATCGTTGATCTGATATCGTGGACAAGTCGTTGACTGTATTACAGGATTCAACCAAACCGAATTGAAAAGTTGATCACAAACATACAAACATAACAATATTGATCTGTCTGCAGCAACTTTTAGGTGAATAGAAATTGTTTACTTTCTCATTGTGACATTTCTACAATATTCCAATTCCTCTATTTTCATCTTTTTGCATATGAACTGTAATCACATCCAAAAGTAATGTTATGCACAATGTACGCATGCATATTAACACATGCATCACATAATATAAAGTGCTTTAAATTATGTCAAATAAGCAGGATGAACTGAATGTATTTGAATTTGAATCTCGTTCTGTGTGCACATAGTCGGTACCAGATGCATAAAGACCAATATTCAATCAGCAGACAACAGAAAGATTCATTATATATATATATATAAAGATAAAAGGAAACACAGCAAAAGTTTGGAGGATCAGGATTAAAATCGAGGATCTGCGTGAGTCCTTTGAGCTTTAATGTGCAGCCGACAGTCGTCTGGGAAAGAACTCATGTGGCCCAGTATAGGATTCACTGTGGAGCCACAGTTTCTACCATTAAAACCCCTGATTCCTGCTGCAGCCTTCACAAAACCCAGTGAGTGGAGATCGATGTGAGTAACTATCCAACCTTGGGAGGGGATATATCATTTTGAGTTTAGTATAGGATGGTAGGAGGTTCCCCGCTTTGCATTTTCCATATATAAAAAATGGAGTTCTGTTTCACCTCGAATCTGGTTGTTTTGAAAATGTCTGAGAATGAATAGTAGAGACTGGGCTCGGGTGAAAGTGAACCCCCAAACTGTCACATAGTGTGAGACACAGGGAGCCTGGGAGACGTATGCATGGGCGCATCTCCTGTGGGTTGGAATAATCTGGCATGAGGAATAAGCTGGCTGAGCCGAAGGCAAGGTATGGCAGGAAGGTGGTTTACACTCAAGGATACCCATTCCCCTCTGCTGAGGGTGAGCTTATCCCTGCAGAACGTCTCCCAGCTGCCAAGTGCTGGCTCGGGAGTCGTGCTGCTGTGTACTATCGCAAATGAATAATCCAGTAAAGGGGACAAACGCTTTCCAAAAGAGCCTCTGCTGCCCTGCTTGCGTTTTTGTTGACAGATATACATCTGTAGGGATAAGCCTCAAGCCAGAGGCAAATGTGCTCAGACAAGTGGGGAATGGGCTTAAAGATTAGCTGCTCGCTGCCCCGGCTGCGCCACGTGCTGTCAGTCTCCCTTTGCGACGCTCTTTGTCAGAGCACTTCTACACACTATGCCCTCTCGGAGTGGGCATTAGCAATGAAGCTGATAGACTGTAAGGCCAATTACACCATTAAAGATTATTTTGACCCTATTTTCGGGCTGGGGAGAGATTTTTTCGACTTGCCAGGAAGCGCCGGCTCCAGATACTCCTGATAAGTCTTAATGCCACAATTGGTCACGCTGGAGAGTGGTTAAAGCGGCGCTCACCCCCGATCCCCGGCCTCCTGAAGAGCCACCTGCTGTTCACACGTTTAAAGTGGAACTCACGAGGCAGAATTTACATGATCCCACACGCTCGATTCAATATTTTCCAAACATTAGTGACTCGCCAGCGACGCCGACACCCGGAGAGCCGTAAGTATTTCATTTGTCATGTCATCAAGCAGCAGCGGAGCCTCCATTTACAACCCAGAGGAGAACTGCTGCACGTGTGGAGGCGCACACCTGCAGGAGACTGACTTCATTGTCGGGGCAGGATTTTTATATTATCGTTTGCAACCATATTGATCCAAACCCTCGGGGAACAGAGGCTGATTGTCGGAGTAAAATAATAACTGGAGATTTGTAATGCGGGGAACATATATCTCAGAGCACTGCAGTCTCACTTCCCTGTTGCTTCCTTTACTAAACAGTGGGGTGAAAATGGGAAAATAAACCTAATGGAGTAGAATCAATCAGGTTTGTTTTCTCAAATAATAATCATTACTTATACTTATAATGATAGATAAACATGATTTAACAATGACAAAGATGATATATTAGTCTCTGCTGAACATTGTGTATTAATCTTTACCTGCCTGGGTCAAATTAGAAGCAGCTCCTTAACGTTTAATTTGTTTGCCATATCAAACTGATCCTCAAACCTCTTGTCATTCAGGTTTATAAATGACAAAGATTAACTGTATGTTGCAAACCTTGCAAACATAACAGTGAATTATTGCAGTCATTCATCATCGTGCTCACAATGCAACACACTGCATTCTGCAATATAATAACACAAATGAAAAGAAGAGTTTTCCAAAGCTTGAGAATTATGCTTTTGAACACTACAGTCTTTTTGTACAATATTCAGTGGATTCAAGAGCTTCCTCTGAAGTGTTACTGTCTAAATACTGCAGTATTTTCACAGATTTTTATGATACAAATGTGATATGTAAATCCCCACTGAAGAGATAAAGGTCCTCAACATATGTAGATGTACACACATAAGGAAAAAAAATGGACTGAAACCTTTTTAGTGGAATCTACAGAGGAGGGAATAAAGTGCATTTCTCATTGAGGTTCAGATGAATGAGATTCAGCTGCGTTTTGTGTGTGTGTGTGTGTGTGTGTGTGTGTGTGTGTGTGAAACTGTCTGCTCTGTGAGTTTTATGCATTCCCTACATTTCAGTATTGCGCCCGAAATGAAGCCTATACTTCATTTTATGCCCGTTTGCAGTGTTGACCTTTACCAATCTCTCTTGGCCCTCATCTCTGCTGAAGTGGGCTTTGTGCCCGCCGCTGGATGAGCCTCTGAATCTCATTTAGCCCGTGTGATGATCTCCTGCTTCTCCTCTCGCTGGAGTCTACAGGAACAAAGTTAATATTTTTTCTGTTCAGATATGACACGATACACCGGAGCACGACCTGGCGGGTGATGTTTATTTTTGCGCAGGAAGATGTCGTATCATCCAGAAGTCCCCTCTGTTTTGTTGTTGTCTGTTTAAAAGCTTCTCCGATTAATACCACACGAGAGGAAGACGTCATCACAAAGGTAGTTTCTCGTTCTGCTGAGAAAATACCTCGGTGTGTTAATGCAACCAAGAGAGAGAGAGAGAGAGAGAGAGATGCTGAGTGCACCGTATTAACTGTGTCATACCGGGAGTGTCTTTGTGCGGTTGCCATAATAGATGCTCTTTTCTGTGTCTGCTGTGCATGTTTGGGAGGCTTCCAGAAAGAGTGATTGACTCTCTGAGGGTATCGCACTGCAACCAAACACCTGGCAGCCCGACCTGGAGCGGCCGCGCTTGTTTTGAGTTATGTCAGGATCTTCTGCCAAGGCACAAAAAAAAGCTGCAATATTGACAACAAACTGTGGAGCCTTTGTTCGGGGGGGCTGTGTGTGTTTTTCTTTTTCAGATGTGGCGATTGGCAGGCGTGTAAAGTTCTCACAACCTTCCTCGTCTTCCTCCTCTTTCATCTGCACAAAGCCTCGATATTCAGGGGAGCAGAGGTTCCAGATGAGCTTGTTGTTTGTTTGACTCCTTTCTTTGCTGCTGGGCTGCTCTCACAATAGTCCATTATCCTTTCAAATAAGACGTTTCTTAACAGTCTTCAGAGGTCCCTGCATATCGGAGAGCTAAATGATTCTGTTTGAGAGGTGAAGTGATTGTTGTGGTGATATTGGTTAGTTGTCAGCTTATCTTATGAACCGATATGTGTTATTGTTAATGAACTGTATTCATAAAATGTGCTTTGCACTGTCGGCACGTTAGAACAGCTGGATGACCCTCTCTCTATAGCTTTGCTTTCCATCATCTACTGGCACTGTGTGGGATTGTAGACCCCACACGTACATCGTAAGTGACTGAAAGTAGTATTTTGCCCATCACTTGACCACAAAGCCAGATCTTTGCAAATTTATGAAATTTTAATTTTGAATTTATTCTGCGAACATCCGAGAAGACACCTGAAGATGATGTTCACTGCTGCTTCCCCTCCAAATCGGATGAAGGAGGAAGGTTCAATCCAGCTGTGCAGAGCTTTCAGAGACTTGCCCGTGAAGGAGGAACTGAATTAAAGGTCTGAATACTACATCCAGTTGAAATAGCACATGTGAACACCTTGTTCTTTTGGGGTTATTGAGAGTAGATTGATGGATAACAGTGGAAATATGACCCATTTAGAATTAGAATCTGTCATAAAGGGTGCAAAGAGCATCTGTATTCCAAATGGCAACAAAACAGCAGCTGTAATTGCATTGGGAACGACTGTGTCCTGGCCTTTGAGGATTTAAACGTTCCCTCTTTTTATGCGTCAACACAGAAATTCCATCAGTCTCACACGGGGAACTGGATTCTGCATCAGTGTGCGTCTGTGCTCGTAAAGTCGAGGCGGTCGGGCGGGACATCTGAGCGCCAGATAAAGGACACTCTGTGGCTATCTTTGGAAATTTGATAGCTTGCTGGAATAAGTCATGCATTTCATTGACTTGTAAGCAGGAAATCATGGCCGGTGCAGTTTTTCATTCCAGGCTAATGTTTTTGTGTTTTAATGGCCTTGTGTTTTAATATTGCTTGTGCACAATAGACAATTAAAGACCCTGAAAAGAAAATGAATAGACAAACCTGCTAAGACCAATAACTATTTGTCAGGGCTCAAATTAAAACCATTTGTATTCTCCGCTCGCTGACCCCCCCTCTCCGGGTCTTGAGGAGCTGTGGATCCCAAGCATACATTTTGCAGAACCTGTCCATCACAGAGGCCATCGTGTACAGACATCGTGTCCTAAGGCGGTTTAATGTCTCCACTCTGGTCCTTTACAGTATTTCTCTACATTTTTGAGGAAAACCCACGGGAGCTCGTGGGGGGAAAATATGCCAACTTAAAGGGGAACACTCTGTAAAACGTAACAAAGACGAGGCTAATTAAAAATGTCTCCATGTCTTGCAGTATTTCATAGTATTTCAGGACATCTTCCCATGTGCCTTTGGTTTTTTGCTCCACTCCCCCAGTGTTGTTTTCGCTGCAATATTAGCAAAGCGACTGTTTATGCGCCTTAGAGCAAAAAAAAGAAAATTACTAACCTGTTCATTTTCCTACAGCAATTAAATTTGACAATTTTGCTGAGCAAACTTACTCGTAGTTATCAGTCGGCTAATTCCCAATGCATAGACGGTCTGAAGGCAACTTCTGCATCTTCATGTCTGTGTTAGAAAACAGCTCTCGACAGTTTTTAAGAAAAGTTCACTGCTGCATCAATATGCAATGTTTTGCATATTATTATCATTGGAAGCCACATATATAATAGTGTATGTTAAAGCCTATATTTTATACACACATTCATATCACACCATGTAGCCAATGTACGATAATAATATAGAAAATCAATAAGTTCTGTGGCAGAGTTTTGGATGAGTCTGCCCAATGAATAATGTCCACTATAAGTAAAGTATGTACTTTACACACACTTAGCAGTTCTGTGTTTGTAATGGATTACATTCATTCACTGATGGTATTTATATTCTAATCAGATCTGCTAGTAACAAGAGTTATGTGTTCGGAAAAATATATATTCAACAATTTATTGGAAAATGTTTTTTCTTCTTCGTGATAGTAAATTAATTCAGTTTCATTGCTGCAAACCAGGAGCAGAACATATTTTAAATTCAGCCTCTGCTTCAACATAACACCCGAGAAATCATTTTTTTGTTCTCCAGCCCTGCTTGAGCGGGGATGCCGTCCCGAAAATCGAACTTTGGAATAAAGACACAAAAAGCACAAAACTTAAGCTCATGCATGTTTATACCGTTTTTATTGACTTCCTCTTTAAAAGCTTCCCACGGGTCTATAAAGCTGAAGTGTAGATACTGAACGCAGGCATATTTGCCAGTGAAGGTGGGGGATAAAAGCATTGAAACTCATGTCCTCATAAAGAGGGATCAGCAGTCTGCACGGGAGCTGCATACCGATGCAAGAGATGCCAGAGCTCGGAGCCAGAGAGCATGCTTTGCTGAAAAGGAAAAAAAAAAAGAAGCCTTAAAGCCGCTAAGCTGAGAGCAAGACAGAGGAGAGCAAGAGAAGGTGTGAAGCAGGAAGCCACACAAACCCCCCCAAAAAAGAAGCAGGAGAGATTTGCCGTAGTGTAATGCAAGATACATCTGCCATTTCCTTCACCTGCTACAAGCGAGGATCGTAAAAGAGGTTAATGCAGTTTTAAAATAAAGGTTAAACCATTACATGTGGGACGGCGAAAAGCATTTCACAGATTTCTCCCTGATTCACTCGGCTCGCTGTGACTTCAGGGTTGAAGAGGAAAAATCTATTTCTCTTCACAGATTTATGTGAGAAAAGACGGCTCAGGATTTGTGAAGGAAATGAAACATAAATCCGAGTCTCCATGAGTTGCCTGTGTTCGATGGAGCATTACAATTAGCTCCTCTTTAAAGACTCTTTATGGGGAATGTTTCCACCGCCTGCTGCAGCGATCTGACTTTCTGAGGGCGTGTTCGCTCAGGTCATGTTCGGGAAAAGTTTATTCAAACCCTCGAGCGTTGTTATTATTTCAGTCAGGTTGACTTTGGCAGGCGTGAAGCTTCAGGTGTGCAAGTACAGTCACCACCCTGAGAAGGAAAATACTCATCATACAGATCTCACAGTTTGTATTCTTCAATTTGGCTTTAGCTTAGCAGTATGTGCTAGAACTAACTTAACATGTTGTCGATCGAGACGCGTCGATCGACAACATGTCTCCGCTTCCACCCACTCTCCTGAAATCAAGACGAAAATATTCTGGATATATGAATACTGCCATCTTGTGGCAATGACATCATTTGGCGCCAGAGTCTGCGAAGAAGCAATCGGGGGGGAACGATACACAGGCTCGACCAATCAGTCTCAGTCATGCTGCTCCAGCCCGTTTGTATGGCGTCAAATAACTAATTTAAATATGCATTTTTTATTTTTGTCCCTGCCCGTGTGCTTGCATGGAAGAGCCAGGGTTTATAACCTATACTGCAGCCAGCCACCAGGGGGCAACCAAGATATTTGGCTTCACTTTCAGGAGCCGTCATGTCTATCTGTATGTACAGGCTACGGGAAGACAAAATAATAAATCATATTACGCCATGTATACAGTGCGGCCCAGGATGTGATGACAGCACCAACAGTTAATAATATAAGAATGGAAAATATGGAAAACTTAGTGAGATGAAATAGATGTTCAGAGGTAAGAAAAGTAATTTCACAGCCTACAGACAACTAGAGATCTGCTCATTGAGTCTAAAAGGCTCCAAAGAGCTGAAAGTACAAATCAATCAGAATCTGTTTATAATGTCAAAATCTATAGGAGGATGGTGAATGTCCCAATTCCCTAAAAGCTCACTGCAGCAGAACTGTGAATTTGCTTGTCTATAATTGTGGCCACACAGGCAGAGAGAATTGAAACGTTCCTCGTCTTTAGGGAAAACTCGGCCCGAACATCAAACATTGTGCAAACGAGGGATTTAAACATACAGGAAAGACAATTGGGGGAAAAAACAAATGTCAACTTCGGGAGCCATTTAGACAACGGACATATGTGCACAGTGAAAAAATGACCTGCAGGTAGAATGGGGAAGCAGGAGGAGAGGGGAGGATTTCTGCATTATTTTTAGAATTGTATTTATGATTTCAGCTGAACTGATGGAACGCTAGAGTTTTACTCGCCTGTGCAGCGGCATTGATTTTCACCATGTGTACTAAAATAAAGAATCGAGGGTGTATGCGAGTTTCCCCTGTGGTCAGTTAATTGAACTCTCTCTCTGTGAGGGTTGGCGTATGTTAAGTAAATACCTGCTAAAGTTAAGATATGTTTTATCGTTTATTCTAAGAAGCCGAGATGTCGATGATGGTGAAGTTGATGCTGAAGAAAGAAATCTCCGCGGACCCAAACTTGCTTGTATAGTTTAAAGTTATTGTACACAAAAGTCTTAAAGGTCAGGACGGACTCTAGAAATCCGGAGACATCCACACGCCAGTGATGGAAGCCTGAATTTGCAGGAGTCCAGCCCACATCATATAGAGGGGTCGCGACCCAAGGCAAAAAACAACTTCCCAAATCCCGTGGATTAGCAGGACGTGACTGCATGTGTCTAACAATGTAAATGTAATGGTGTATTCATAAAGACATGCCTCGTGCTTACAGATGAAAACCCATGTTCTATACTCATCCATTAACACAGTGGTTCTCAAACTTTTTCTGTCATGCCCCACTTTGGGTGTAGAATATTTTTCATGCCCCACCTGCTCCCCCGCACCAACCAAATGGGCCAAGTTTAACGTGTGTATTAACATAACATACACATGAACATTAAATCCACATCACTTTCAGACATTTCTGAAGTGCAAATAAAAAATGCTTTTTGTGACTTTAAAAAAAAATATTGCAATAACTTAAATTCAACTTAATTGAAGTACTTTTGATGACATTTATCACTATATTCCTCCATCACTCTGTACTTTGTCAATAATAGAGAAAGAATGAATTCAATTATAATTATCAGTGATCATTCCCTAGGGGAGAGAAATAATCGAGAAATACATATCATGAGGGCCGCATGCTTAAACATGTGATTCTGGTTTCTATAAATACTTTAATCAAATGGCTGGAAAATATTGATGTGGAGTAATGTCTCGATTCAGCGGCTGCATCCTTGGAAGGACGCGTCCCAGCCGGCCCAAAGTGACCACCTCGTCCACCGTGAAGGCTGATCCCAGATCAGACGCTCTGGTCTACGGATGTTTTCTCTGTCACCAGCTCGTCCTGCCCTTATTGCTGTTTCCTAGCAACAGAGCTGAAGTTGAACCTGACGAGAAAGTTTTTAATGCCTTTTGTTTTTAGTTTTATTTATTTATTTATTTACATGTGAGCCGTCAGCTGTTCGGTGGAGATGAAGCGTGGCACTCGAGCATTGGACGTCTCTGTCGCTCGTCGGAGCCTTTACCTCTCTGAAAAAATGTTTCTGTCAATGAAGCGCAATGAATCCTGGGACATGTTGAGCTGGGAAGGATTCGCCCTTTTGTTTCTGAGGGATGGAAGGACGCGCTTGGCGGCTGCGTTTGGAGGCAGCCTCCGAAGGATGCAGCCTCTGAATCAAGACGCGGCTAATCCCTTTAATTCACTGACCTTGTTGTCGGAGCATCTAAATCAAAGCACCGCAGATGTTTCGCTGTTTCTTTCTCGTGCAGTTATACAATCAAAGTGAAGTGGGTTCGATACGTGGATTAAAGGAAACACACGGGTCGGACATGTTAACCCACGCGCTGTTGGATGATAAGAATCTCACTGTACACGTCTCCATGTCTCTGCAATGCAGTCAATTAGTTTATCTGTCATTTAAAGAAAATGATTTCACCTTTCAGTCGATCCACTCGTTCAACGTGTGACTCTCGATCTGAGCAGCTGACAGAGGTGTAGGCAGCAGTGAGGGAGACACCACAGACATGTCAGTGGTTTTTCTTCTGAGCTTTTTGAGACGACATAACAGAGATTGTTTGATCTGCATTTTTCTAATTAGTTAATTAATATTTAAGTTTAAGAGGTGACGAAGAAACGAGGACAAAACTCCCCAGAAACTCAGTTGAGGTTTTGTTTGCAGAGTTCCTGAACATCTATTAGTCGACTGATTGATTTATAGACTAATCGTTTAAGCTCCTGTGCAAACTGATTTGCCTTTTCTTGGAATATACAGAGATAATGACTCATTGAAAATGTCAGGCACACAGAGTTTATGAGGACTGTTTATGTGACATGGTTAAAATGCCAAATAATGATATTTGGTATTCTATTGAGTAATAAAGATAAAGTAGCTTTATTGTCAATTTCTTAACATGTTCAAAACATACAAGGAATCGATACGACGATTCCCACTCTCCCACAGTGAAACATATAAAGTGCACAGGCACAACAGATAACACAAGACATTTCCTAATACTACGTAAACATACAGATTATTAGTACAGCAGCATAAGGTTCTCTAAAGTATAAACGTAGTGATTAAAGTGATACAAGTGCAAACAGTACACAAGACAGTTTGTTGCCTAAGTAAACATGCAGATTTTTTAGTACAGCAGCATAAGGTTCTCTAAAGTGTAAAGTGTAATCCTTGTAATAAACAGACAAACAGATGCAGTTACTTGTCAAATCTGTGAAATAAAAGTAATCAGGACCAGGAATGGGTAACTGTAGAAACAGTGCAACCAGTAAGAGGAGCAGACACAATAGTTTTGCTCCCAGTATCAATCCTGAGCCCAGTAAGACTCCCACCTTCACCGGAGTCGCCGGTATCTTTATCTGTGAGAAAACAGCCACAGGAAGGATGCACTGTTTTGGATTGTGCTGCTAAAATAGCAGGATATAAAGCCAGGCCGGACCCTGCAATAAGCTCCTGTAATGGCCGGTCTGGATAGACCCGGCCTTTTGTGGGCTCTGAGATGATTACACATTTAGTATACTCCAGTACTGGAAGAGTGCGAGGACATCCGGTGCACCAGGCGACCTTAACTGCTGGAGCTGCAGCATCCCCCAGATAATGGCCACTCTGAACCCCAGGAGCAGGCCTCATCACCCCATAAATACAGGGACCGTATGGACTCTCGGTGAAAAGCTGCCGGCAGTCACTTTTCAAATGGACGCATACTTGTAGGAGGCTATTGTGCAGCGGGGGGGGGGAAATAGCCTTGGATGTTATTTCCACAGGTTCACAAGGACTGTGTTTTGTAGAAGCTTGAGTTCACTTACACTGGCCAAAGGGCAGATGTCTGTAAAAGTATAATGTTGTGTTTTTTCCCGGCTGCAGGTCTCCACTGGATGAAAGTGATCCGGTCAGATACTGTATACAAACTGAATTCACGGCTGTGTCAAAAATTGCCGGTCCGTGATGAAGTGCAGCTTTCGGGAGCAGATTCAGGGTCAGTTTGCAACAGATACTGTTGAATTTCTACTGAAAGTTTCAAAAGTCGGAGCCAATTGCAGTTTTAACACATTGTGTAGCGAAGCAGATGTTGTGTTGCACTTTCTCTCAGTTTGAGAGTCGGGGCTGCACAAATTCAGTCATTATCTGCTTTTACTGTCTGTTTGTGTTATTTTGACTTCAGTATTTTAATGATGAAGGTGGGATTCATCATCAAACTGTTTAAATGTTCTTGATCACAAATCAAATATATTGTATTTGTACAGTCACATTTTGCCTCATAGAACTTTACAAGGTACAGCATCTTCTTCCAGGTCCCCTCGACAACAGTGAGGAACTGTCATTGTTTAGAGTATTAACACAAAAGAAAAATGACGTGAAAATATGTAACCAATAATGGTAGTGGGTGTGTGTGTGTGTGTGTGTGTGTTTGTGTGTGTTTATGTGTGTTTGAGCGGGCATATGGTAAAATCTAAGCAATAGTTGAAATCATCAATCATGAATGCTATGAATTGGATTTAGCGGTAACGTGACCCGGGACTCGAACCTTCCTCCTGGTCTGCACGGACTTGCACTGTGCGCTGGCTCGAGGCCAATCAAACACATCAGAGGGAGGTTTCTGCTCAGGTGATTTCCATTAGGTGTTTTTTGCTCCTTTTGCCTTCGGACAGTCTGACTTCTCGTGTGGCCTTTTTAATTTTTGTCCCGAAGGCTGGAGAGTGGATTTACCAGCTGGGGGACGGGGGCAGCGGCTTGGTGCTCGGTGTACGTGTGGTTATCGACGGTGTTCAGTGTGAATCCCTTCACGTCGCCCTCGGTCTTCTGCTCTGTCGGAACGATGGAGGGGCCGTCAGACGTCCCTGCAACTGTTAAAAGAAATCAGTTAACGAGGGGGGAATATTTGCCTCCCGCTCGAAATGCGACAGCACTGCTGGGAGCACTGGAGTCACACTGGAGTCACACTGGAGTCACAATGGAGTCACACTGGAGTCACACTGGAGTCACACTCAGCGTATTGATGCTTGCTCACAACAGAGCACCACATGGTCCGTGAGAAGAGGGACGGGTGCTGGGGAGGGTTATTGAAGAAAATCATGTGGTTTCTTTGAAATCACAAATTGATCAATGTAAAACCATTAAGGATTTTCAAAGCTTAAAGACGATTAAATATTTAGGTCCTCTTCTTTCTTTAAAGCGTAGGACGATTTCCTGTTTTTATCATTTCAGTCTCTGTGTGTAGCAGCTTGTCTGATACAAACCAGTCTCTGTTTTAGTACGAGTCATATGAAAAGAAGTCAGTTTAACGGCATTTTGTTTAGATCTTAAACTTGCATTTGGTAATTAATCACCACATTTTATTACATGGTTTTCATCCACAAAAATACTTTGTACTGCGATAAAATTGGGAAAGAATCCTAAATGATACTTTTACTATAATATCATAAGCACCATAATATCATATTTTTTCATCCTTATTCCCATTTGAAGTCTTATATTCCGGTGTATTGTGTGTTGTGCAAGTGAGTTCCAAAAGAAAAATGATGCACTTAAACTTCAAACTCAGTAGAGCTCAATCTATTTATCTATTAAACAAATGTATTAATATATCTCATGTTCACAAATCACAATTGATCTTTTAAGGCTTAACAAGGTGCAACGGAAGGTAAGAAGCAGGTGGAATAACAAGGAAGTTGTTTAAGTCCCAGACAGTAGAGACTGTTCTGTAGAAATCATCCCAGTGAGCGACCTCCACCAGCGGCAGGAACACGGGAAATGATGCAACCATTACAAACCTCGTCACGTTGGAGTCCCGCTCCACTGAACCTCTGCCAAGGCCAAACAACCCTGCACAAGATTGTTTAGTTTGTATTGTAGAAATATATGAAAGAAAAAAAAAGCAAGGGGTCTTATATCCTAAATTATTTATTTGGCATAAAACATTGACTAAGAAAATGGGTTCTTCCCTCGCCCCCACACTGGAAATTGGTTTCTTGGCTTTGCAAACAAACACACAAACAAACACACAAACCAACAAGACACAGGTGAAAACAGAGGTGATGAGTATTTGAGTACGTTTTGTTTTTCAATGTAAATATCAACACAATTAATAACAGCATGTGGAATTCATCTGTGTGAATGAACTTGAGCTGGACAGAGGACACAGTGTGTGTGTGTGTGTGTGTGTGTGTGTGTGTGTGTGTGTGTGTGTGTGTTTGCACATGTGGATGATGGCTGCAGTGGCAGTTTGTTTACGTGTGTGTGTGTGTGTTTGTGTGTTTGTGTTTGTGTGTCCACATGTGAGCAACCTGGATAAACATCACAGCAACTGTAGTCCAGCTCACATTATGAGTTCCCTTGTGCTCAGGTGGACATGAGGCAACAACACCAGCTACAACATGCTACAGCTCAACTGTGTGTGTTTGTGGATCCTTGGGTGACATCTTCTCACAGCTCTCCGCCGCAGTGCTTTTGCTTATCCAGATTTTTACCCACAGTTTGGATGTGCAAAATAACGTAGGTGGAGCCAGATGATAGTAAAAAAAAAAAAAAGGTCCCAGGTCAAGTGAAGCAATATTTCTCCACCATGGGCTCTGCATATTTTTCCATTTCTGTATTAAAGGTTATCTGTATTATTTTGCAGGGTTTGCAGGAGATAGTTCGCTGTTCATTTCCTAAAAGTCTCCCCGATAACAGTATGTTGTGTGCATTTGCATAAACATGCATTTTGTTCCCCTACAAAGATGCTCAGACACAGATCAGATGATGATATCTGGAGTGAATGAGGTTTCTTTGTTGCCGGATATCAAGGTGCTGAGAGCGGAGACGGCTAATGTGGTTACCTGAGTCTCCTCAACAAACCCTCCAAACATTGAGTTAGTTCCACCAGGGAGAGGATGCTTTAATCAGGGTTGTCTGTTTGTTAGTTAGTCAGCATAATGGCACAACATTTACTCTACTGATTTTATTTAGAATATATGACCAACGGAGCAAATCTAGATAAACCAGGAATTTAGTTTCACTTTAATGCATTATATTGGGATACGGCAGTTACACAGGTATGAGGTGTTGGAGCCCACTTGTTGTTGGGTTGTTTGTTTACCTCAGCCATGGAGGTTATGCTTTAATTTGTATTTGTTTGTGTGTTTATATGTTTGTTTGTTTGTCTGGTAGTTATCAGCATTAAACAAAAACTGTTTAATGGAGGATCCAGGAAGTTCTTATCAATCTGTAACTTAAAACGATAAGTATTTTTCAACATTTTTGTTTATTTCAGATCTTGATTTTCAACAGTTTTGGGCTCAGACCAAGAAAAGTAAATAATTTTGTTTATTTGACCACTTTCCTCTTTTCTTTTACACTTCCATTATTAAAAGACAACCACATTGGATTAACTGTTATTCTAGTTTAGCTAAATTTTGTATTTCTTTCTCTGATGACGGTAATTGGCTTGATCAGGATTAAAGCTCTGTGGGCAGTTTCATGTCTGTTTGCATTACACGTCGTCTTTTCAATGCATCCAATGGAAGTGGGAAGTTTGTGCACTGGGCTTCATCAGATGAAAAAAGTAATAATGTGCACAGTGCAAGTTTAACGGATGATTCTTGTAATGGTGTCTGACTTCATACCGTTCTCTCTGCTCCACTTTTCCCGTAGTTTCAAAACACAATCAGTGAAACACAATCAGGGTATTTTTAGATATTCCTCCTGAACACTGCACAGGGCTGATCCTGAATTACTTACCCTTTTGCCAGTGGCAACGCAGGAGCAGTAATATGAAATATGGGTTTCCAAGGTATTCTTAGCTTCACAAAGGCTGTGTTAAATTTATCCCAGATTGACAAGATCCAGTGGGGATTTTCACGCTGAAACCAAAAACCCACTGTCGTTTCCTCGAGACCAGAGGGAACACGAAGAATGGTGTTAAGGTTGGTGCACATCGGATCAGGAGCATGTGCTTCACAGAGGGTCATGGGATTGCATTGCACCTTCTTTTTCTCCTTATGACTTTGGGTTGATGTCATTGGAAGAGTGAGCTACTAAGCTAATGGTTAATGCATTATTTAAATGAGATTAGTTCAGTTGCTTTGTTTGAATTATACAGTGATTATGGTCAAATGACTGGGACATGTTTCACTCTTTATGCTCAATTAAATCACTGCATATTTTTTAGATGCTTATTTTTACAAATAAAATTTGCCACTTAAATATTTAAACACACAGAATACAGTGTCATTATTATGCATATTTTAACTTCCTCCATGTCACTGGAATCATTAAACATTCAATTTGAAATGTTGGGAGTCATTAGAGAGCATGTTCGCAGGGCGTCTTTATCGCTGTACACGCTGAACAAATAAAACTTTGTGCATGGTTCAATCTCTGACTCTCATTAAACTTTTATTATCGTCTACCGCAAAGTAAAATATCTTCTTTCGCAGAGTGTCTAAAACTGCATCTCTGTAAAGTGGAAGTAGTTTTCTCATTGATTGTATTAAAAGTCCGGGGGAATGATTATGAAATTTCCCAGAGCAGAGAGTGAGCCTGAATGCAACATGGCAGCGTGGTGACATTGACCTCCCCCTGCCGCACAGAGAGCCCCCTGCTGTGTGATATACTGTTCCTGATGATGAGGTGACATTCACCGAGAGGACTTCACATTTACTGCATCAAAAGCAAATCGTTCTGACTCATAGTCTCAAGTAGCCAAGGTTGGGCGCTCTAAGGTTTTCATATTTTTGGCATTTGCAAATTATAAATAGCCCTCAAACCTTTTGCTTTAATAGGGAAAAAGGTTGATGCATTATTACTGTGAATTAACAGGAGCCATGGAAACAGCCCTTGTGATACGCTGTCAGGAAGTCAAAGAGCCCGGCTCTTAGAGTCCGCTCCAAAAATTGGCTTAATACTTCAACAAAATAACGCATCTCTCTAAAGAACAGGGAGCCGCCAGAGGCACGGTTCTGCTCGAAAACATGAATTATTCACTGTCCTGTTGTTTTTTATGTAATCTCTCTCACCATTATATAATACCTGCCCAATCCCTGAATAAATGGATGCAGTGTTTGTACATTGAATGTTGAGATTTAAAGTATTTGTGCACGGAGCTCTGAGGATTTCTGTAATTGAAGATGTGCTGTTAAAAAAAACAACCTTTAGACGGCTAATTTGCATTGAAATGAAATGTTCTTTGGAGTGAACCTCTAATGTTTGGGAGGTTTGAGTGTACAGTGTAAAGTAAATCCAGATGTTTGATATGATGAAGCGCTCCATACTTTAAATGTATGACATTAATGAAAGTGAAGGGAGTGGGAGACTTTAACAGCAAAAGTAATTAGATTGAATGATTATTTAATTGTCGCTTGCAATGTTTTTTTCATACCTCTGAAAAACAGCGATGTGTCTGGAGGCAACATTGACATTAAACCCTTTAAATATAAAAGCCACTGATTTCATTCATTGTGCTAATGTCAATGTAACTCATGTGGATTAATTTCTTTTAAGTACAGTATGGTCTTTTAATCTATACACCAGGTTGAATAAAGTGCAGCAGCAGTGGGTCTGCGCGGCGCTGGGTTGTGCATAATGATCCTGCACTCGATTAATCACAACCTGCCTCTGTGAATGTAGAGTCGAGCAGTCGACCCTTTCATTTCCTATCAAAACAATTCGTTTCACTGTATATGTGTTAATCAGGCTCAGGGGCCCTGCTGAGAGAAAAGAGCGATTTCAAGATGACATCATACAGGGGAAGAAGTAGGAAAAGCGAAGTTCCAATAAAGTATTTCTTGGAATGGACTGAGTGGAAAGGTCCGGAGTGACTGTTTTCGTACTTTCAGGGAACCCACTGACACACTTCAAGTTATTACTGATTGTAAAAGCCCAGAATATGTATTTTACACAACATGGGCCCTTTAAATCTACACATGAGGATTCATCCATTAAAATCTAAAGAAAATATAAGGGTTACTATTACAACCCCCAAAACAGGAACATTTAATGTGGACTATTAAATATTACACATTTTCATTCAATGAGCATAAATTCCTTTTGTTGTCATTGTTGTTATATTTGTTTCTGTTATTGGAGATGATAGCTCTAATAATAATAATGATTATCATGTATAGTTAAATTTAGTCTCATTTGTTGAAGCACAGGATGTTGGCAGAATGCAGCTCATAAATCAATGACCTGAATTTACAGTAGTTCTATTTAAAAGTCTTTCTCTTATCCTTCAACACACAAGCTGTTGATTATTTATATTATAACTTATATTGAAAAGTATCCCATCACATTGTAAGATAAGATAAGCTCAAACTTTCTCGATCCCACGGCAAACAAATTATTTTCCCATGGCAGCAGATCGTCACAAATGAATAAGAGATGAGAATGTGTAAATAAAAGTATAGATAGAATGCAAATAGGGAATAGAAATCAAAGATATGAGAATATAGAGACCATGAGGGGAGATTTCTTGATTCTTGCATTCAGACGAACTAGTCCTCTCCTTGAACCCCGATGGCACCAGTAAGAGGAGCAGCCTCCCTCGTTGCTGCTCACATTCTCCTTCATGTTACATTATGATCAAATCAAGCAGGTTTTTTACCTTTAGTATTTCCTTAAGGATATTGGCAGGAAGGATTTATTTGATGATGATTTGATATTTGACGATGTGATCGCATTACACCTCTCCCCTCCACCTCTCCTCCATGAGAAACTTTAAGGCTAAAATTGATTTACCGGGAAGCCAAGCTGCACGTTTGAAAAAAAATAAATACATTTACCGTAATGCACTTTCCCCCGTGACGGGCACATTTCTTTCATACATCTGTCACTGTGGAAGTGATTCAAAGAACATTGAGAACAATAAGGGCGTTTTCGTAAAATGGTAATGTTGAAACGTCTCGAAGCAGATGTGGAGATTCTTCCAGAATGACTCACTCTCCAGTACGCTGACCTCTCACATGATGCTCGAAGGAAATCTGGGTTTTCTGATTAGTTTGTTCGGGGGGAGAATCATCTCAGAGTTGATTGTGAAACCCAGAAAAAAACCAAACACGCTATTTCTTATTTATTGGAGCAAAGAAATTGTGATACTTAGCTCCCCACAATTTCGACATGATTCCTCAAAGCGGTTGCTGAAGTGCTTCTTGCTCCCGACTCGCTCCGTCTGAAACGCTGCACAGTAGCAGCCTTATGCGCCCGTCTTCGCTGAGCAGTTACGTAATTGGCCTGCATTCACAAGAGATTATAGTGGGGTGCCTGTTGCTCTGGGTTTTTCCCTGAGCCTCTATCAAAAATGTATGTCAGGGTATAACGATACTCATAATAAGAGTGATAATATTTCACGAGGTGCCCAGAGAGGTTCAGTCATCCATGAAGACGACGGTAATCAAGTTGCGTTTTTCCTTAATTGTATTTGAGACTGATATAAAGGTTCCTTGTGGGGATCATTATGAAACCTGGACATTGGTACTCATCACCTCTTAGCTGCTATATATATATGTGCTGGAATAATCAAAGTACTTAAGATCACATCCACACCATAGACTTTATATACAGATGGAAGACGGCTCCCCAAACGAGAAGCTAAATCTTCTTGATCGCCCCCTAATGACTGTTTGCAGTATAGGTCATAAACTCTCCAATTAGCTGATGGTATATGAACCAAACTCGAAAGTCAAGACAAACACATTCATTTAAACTTTTCTCAAATAAGTTTTCTGTCAGTTTAACTCGTTCTCATAACACAGATGTTTGTAATTTGTCTGGTTAGTTTGTTGTACAAGTTATTTGAGGACTTTAAAAATAGGGTTAAACCTTATGATTGACAGCTGAGACTGACACCTGACACCTTTCTGCTGAGACCTTCATGTTTGTCGAGACAATGCGAATATTATGCCATATTCTGCCTGCAGAGGACACTAACACATTTAAGGCTGTTTTAACAGACCAAAGACACAGTAAAGCCCATAGTTGTGCATAGTTGTGTGTGAGTCACACTGCAATTACACAACTTGTAATGGTAGAGTTTCAATGTTACCACATCTCTGGCATCTCTGTTCACTTCTGAACTGAGTGGATTGTGTGAAGAGCAATTACTGCAATGAAGAAAAGGAAGACGATCCTAAATGGTTTCTCTTTTAATAGTGCTATTCCAAGTAAAATTCAGCTTCTGGTAAAGCGGTGTCCACATCATCCCCCCCAAAAAGACTCCTGTTCATCCCAACACGTCAACATGGAGATCTAAACCAGCTCCTGTTTAACGCTGCACTGTGGCTCGGAGGATAGCTATGAGCAATACCCGTGTTTATGTGCTCATTATGGCCACTGCTCTGAGTTTCAAGAGGGTTCTTGTGCTTATCAAAGAGTGAATTATCAAGCATGACACAAACAGGCATAATTAGACCATCAATCAAGTAAATTAGTTATGGATTATCTCTCTGTAATTGACCCTTTTGTATCACGGGTTCAAAGTGAAATTTAGTCGAAGATTTTCAAAAGTGGGCCGGGAGGCTGTGATTTATGTTTTTCCCCCTTCTTCCTTCCCTCCTCTTATTAATATAGTGGAGGGAAGCCTTTTGTATATGCTCATCAAATCCCGGCAATTGCAATCTCTCGCTACGCCGCGGTTGTTTTGTCCCAGCTGTAACCGTGATGACAGATTCCCCTTGAAATGTGTCTGAAGGCTTAGAGGATCGCACGGGAAAGAGAATGGATGCAGGCTTCTTTTTTTTTCTCTATTCAAAAAATAAATTATTTGATCAAGAAATGCGGAAGGAGTCGGTTTTGAGTCATGAATCACAGGCTAATACTCAAAGACAAAACTTGGCCGTGAGCAGTCTATGCCAATGTGGCACTTTTGCAGAATCCTGGAATGTAAATGCTTTCTGGCCGGGCTTCTATGAGATCCTTAAATCAACCTGACGCACCGTATCAGAGGAGATAACAACAAAAGAGCTGCCAGTGTGCCGAGGTGATTTGCATTGAGGCGCTGCCGGGCCCCTCTGCTTTACCTGGGCCAGCTCTCAGACAGGTTTCCAGACACTCTCTGCTAAAGCAAGCAGCGAGCCGGCGATTGTGACGTCTGGAGATGTTTACTGCGGAGTGGGGGGCAGCTGTGTGTGTGTGTGTGTGTGTGTGTGTTTGTGTGTGTGTGTGTGTGAGAGTGTTTGTGTGTGTCTCATCCCCTGTATAGCCCCACAAGTGCGTGATTGTTGCTTGGAAAAAAAATCACTTGAGCAGAAAGTGGAGTACAAGCGGAGAGAGAGAGTTGAGTAAGCACTTTGGGATCTGGGCAGCGTGTATTCTAATCGCCCTGTGTTTTCTCCCAGACGCTGTGGCTGTGGGGGTTTCACTGTGTGGGCTCAGTTTGTGCAGCTTCAGGGCACAGGCGAGCTCAAGTTCAAAGACTGTAGGAGACAATTCATGCAGCGTTATGTGACACCGTCCACAGGCTTCTGAATGAATGCATTAAATCATCAACACACCAACGGGTTCCAGCTTCTCATATGTGAGGGTTTCCTGCCTTTCTCTGCTTTTTATTGTAAATAAAATATCTTAAACATATTTAGACTGTTGGTTTAACAAAAAAAGATATATTATCTTGTGCCATAGGTTTAATTATATATAATAATTGCATTTACCATTATGTGGTGTATACACACTCAGTTGTCAGTTTATTAGGTACACCTGTATGTCAAACGAATGCAGTTTAATGCAATAGTTCAATAATTCAATATCCCTACTGATGCTCTTAATGTTGACTTTGTAAAAGAGTCAGTAATGATATGTGGAGCTGTGGCACTGTATTGTACAATAAAAAAGGGATTGCTGTTATTAAGCCCTTATGGATTTAAATGGCTGGGATAAAATATTATGAACACCTGTCAATAAAAATAGGTGAATCTTTATCTGTACATTGTAATAACAGATTTACTGTGATTTTTCAGACTATTTCTGAATTCATGTGTAGACAGTTAACATTAAATCCATCTCTAGGGCTGTCGTTATTTATTCGAATCAGTCTTTTCTTCATCACCAGACCTACAACTACAAGTATTACAGTCGCTCTCCTGCCAAGTATGTCTGCCTCACAACTCCTGCACCAGCTACATGAATTTCATGTGTTAACTCCCATTTATCTGTGATGTGAAAATATCAGACGCACAAAGTGAAAGTGAAATATAATGTGTGAATGAATGTGAACTGGCCGAAAAATAATCGTTTAGCAACTTCAAAGGCAATTAATTAACTCTTAAGTCTTACTTAGTCGATCGGGAACCGTACAGTATAATTAAATTCAGACACCTGTAGCTCAAGCAATATTTGGCCCAAATATACTGCTCTTCTGAAATGAATATCTGGAGCAGAAATGGACACATGAGAAGACATGGCTTTATGTATTCAGAGTATAACTTCTGCAGCAAAAAAATAAGCAGAAAAAAACGACCAGCATCCCAGCTTTCAGGGAGATGCATCTTAAGGCACTTCCACATTAATTTCAACTTTCAGACGCGGTTTGCCAGCGCTCCAGGCTCAGCGTGGCATCTGTGGACCTTGGCAATTCGTCTTGTCCTTTCACGAACAGGAAAGCTTCCAAGCTTTTCTTTATTTTTGTTTTGACGGAGCTAATTTAACCAGATTTGTTGCATTTACGTCATTTATTTATTTTACCAAACACTCTGTGCCATTTCTTAATTTTTGCAGTGAGAGCGAAAAATTCAAAAACCAACACTGAACAACTTCCAGGTCTGTAAATGAAGATGTACGACATGACAGCAAGCCTAAAGTAAAGCCGAACCATAGTGATCGCCCCCTGGTGGATGGCTGCAGTACGGCTCATAAACCCTGCGTTCTCTATGTTAGTTAGTGGGACAAAGACCAAACTAGTGGGTACTACGAGTACAGGTTAAATACATTTTTTCTCAAAGATGGATTCTGTCATTAACGTGTGTTTAAAGTCTGTCATTAACATTAGATAAATTAAATTTTTGTACAACAGCAGGAAGTGCAGACGTGTCGTCCATCTTTATTAACAGTCATCTGTGGTTAAGACGGACTTGGATTATGACTACAAAGTCTGATGACGCTTGAACCAGGACACAACACCCTATCATTCCAGACTTGCTGGTTTGAAAGTGCTAATTTCATTGTTTGACCCATTTTCCATTTTAACATTGCATCTATTGTAGAACGAGGTAATGTGGAGCACCAGTGTCCTCTGTACTGGATATCTGCTTTTGTGTGTGTGTGTGTGTGAGTGTGGGTGTGTGTGTGTGTGCATGTGCGTGTGTGCGCAGGTGCGTGCTCAGGAGCCTGCAGCGAAAGCCCATACTGCGGATATCTGTCATTCCACTATTCCAAAGAGCTTATCACAGAGGGAACATTTTCTGCTTCACCAGTTATTTGAATTGAGAATCTTTTCTGTAAGTCTGAGTAATACCATTTTTTTTTTTTATAACAGGGTGAAATCGGCAGCGTTAATATGCAATATATTAAATACCAGATGTGCGGGAACATCAAACTGTTTTAAATTCCCCTCACATGGGTTAAAAGCATTAAATGGTGTCGGCGAACCCGGGCTGTCAGGAGTGTTTCTAATTTTACAGCACTGTGGATATGGAACTTTTCAAAGGTTACTGTACTCCGTGAGATAGATTAATTTTCACCTTCAGTGTAATTGTGTCACCGGGATGAGTGAAAGACTTTCCATGTGGCGGTGCGGTGTTCTCGCAGTAGGTGTTAATGTCAGAGCCGCGATGAGGCAGATGGCAGGGAGATGCCCCCAGTGGAAGGCCTTAAAGGCATCTGGTAATTGTTTTTTTTATTTTTTTTGAAGACGACTTGCTGCCGTCTGCAGGAGCTGTTACGGACATGTTTGATTTCGTCTTGGTATCAGATGACCACCGGTGCTTTCTGATCCAGGCAAGCACGAGCAGCTGCCACCGTCTCCTGTGCGTCTGTCGCAGCTTTGACTGGAAACTTCTGTTGCTCCTGATTTCTGAGAGCCTGACTGAATGTGTAGCAGCAAATGATATAATATGAATCACCCATTTTGTGAACAGGGTGAGAGATCCTGTGTACCTGCTGCACAGAGCGGTAACAGTTCACAGTAATTAAATATAAAGCACATTTCCAGAGCAGTAGTTTCATGAGTGTGATAATCTCATAATCTCCCATCGGCTGCTCCCACTTTGTCTTTATTCAAATTAACTAGTTATTCTCATAAATGATTACCTGCACCTATAGGAGCTTATGTTTTTATATGAATCATTGTTTGTTGGTTTAATTGTCAGTAGGATTAAGCAGAAAATACTTATTTGATCTCCACCAGATTGGTTGAAGGGGTGAGGTGTGGGAAGAAACCATTAAATGTTGGTGTGGATGCGGATTAACGAGGAGATCATAAATCAAAATATGACAAATAAACTCCAGGATCAGTTGCAGGAGAATTTACAGAACCACAGGAGACACTGCAACCGGTGTGTGGGGGGGGGTCTCAAGTCCCAAATAGCCTTCAGGAAATCCGGACGGGGATCGAACAGACCCGGTCTATAAAGGATGATACAATTATATAACATATAATATTTAGTGAAAGGAAAATATTAGCGAATGAAACAATTGTATTTCCAGAAACTCTTGCCACAGAAAGTGGATTTTAACATCTTTGAATTTAATTATTGAATCTTGAATTGAAAATATTTGAATCCTTCTGAGTGTATAAATACATCATGAGGTTAAATATGGAGGAAGTGTGAGTTTGCGTTAACACGAAACTAAATTAACAGCTTATTCAACTGGGACTATTGTGTCTATTGTAGCTTAATTCTTGTTTCCTGTGTTACTTCTCACAGTTTGTCTGTTGTCTCACAGATGATCAGAGGTCTGGTTAGTCTCTCTACAACTTCAAACACACTTGAAGTCATCTTAAAAATAAATCTGCTATATTCATGAGTTCCACAAAGTTTTCTCAGATGCATCTCGGAAATGAAATGAAGCGCCCACACAAACCAGCGCTCGACACCAACGCACCAAAGAGGCTAACTGGTGCTGATGTACAAAGTTCGCAGGGTCGGGACTTTTTGGGCGAAATGTCAGATTTAATGTCGGTCAATGCAGTGGCAACCCTGACTCGTGACTAAAAGTTGGGCAAATAACATAAAAGAAATGTCAAATAGCATCCTGACATTCATAATATTTGTATTTTACTTCCCACAGCTGCTTAAATTGCCAGCCACACATTGATTCGGCCCCCGTATGCACTGACAAGGCCCATACTAATTCCTGGAGTAAGATATTCAGCGATTGCCCTTTCTTAACAGCCCAAAGTTTCCCCACCAACTTCACAGTAATAACCAATCGGCCCTAGAGTCTGGTGGTGTGTTGTTGCCTGGAATTTATTTGTCCTCCCATAAATTATTCAGTATTTTGCATCGACTAACTGCCATACCTTTAAGGTTGTGGATCTGGGACCTTGGCACACCTTGCATGTTAATAAAGCCGCACTCACAAGGTGAGAGCCAGTCCCAAAATGACCAAGGCTTTAGTGGAGAGATCCTAAGTTTTGTCATGCCTCCTTATTGTTCCCTCATGCTCCGAGCTCTGAATCCAAACGGCTCAGCAGCAGCTTGTCAGTGCCGGCAGTTTGATCATTGTTCTGAGGGAAGCTCCTTTGTTGATAGGTCCGAAGTGGTGTGAGGTATCATGGCCTGTCTCCGTCAGGACGTCAAAGCAGATCCTCCGTCCATCTGTCTGAAGATATCTGGTGTGAGGGCTCGTCCCACTCGCTCTGACACTTCAGCCTGGAGCCGGGATGAAACGAGCTCCTGATGAACCACGTTGCTTACGTTCGATCCCAGCGTCCTGTCAGTAAATGATGTGGAGGTGGATCTATGATTTTAACATCCTTGAATAGCAGAATTAGGGAACTGATATCTGTGTGTTTTGAGTTTGAATTTTGTTTTTCCAAGTATTTTACTCAAACGTGTCTACAAATCTTCTGAGGATACTTCTAGTTGATTTTAAAGCTACAGGTGAATTCTCACAAATACTCCGGAGCATCTTAACTTGCAGATCCTCAAGATAAAACTCTTTTGTCTGTCTTACTAGTACTAGTGCCAAGGTGTGGTGAGACAGTGTGTATTTCAAATGAACTGATCCTGGTGGTCACCTCTGCACCTCGGAGCAGGAACACATCCCTTCCCAGACATATACATCCTTGAAATCTGACCTATTTGCTTAGAAGAGAAAAAGTATAGCAGCGGCTGTGAGGATGTTCGAGGAAAAGCTGGACACTTGAGCTAAAACATTTCACCATCATCATCTCTACTCCCACCATCCTCCTGAAAGAGTCCAGGTCAAAATGTTAAAAATGTATTTCCCAAGACTTAAACTTTAAAAAATTGAAAATGCCTATCTGCCGCGGCCACCCGGGGCTACCGGAGTGCGAAGCTTCCTCCTGCTGCTCTTACATGAGGTGCAGACCCACCGATCAGCATTTAGTAAGTACTTTGGAGGAGTGTTTGCACCTAAGCCTCAGCTGACAACGTCACTGGCGATTGAATAATTGTGTGTGTAGGTGTGTGTGTGTGTATGTGTGTGTCGTGGATGTGCTATAGGTGACGTGGTTTGACACCAGGAGTGTGAAAAAATCACACCCACTCCAGGTGTGACTTTGGCGTCGGGGGTCAGTGAGGTGACTCACGCTGCTCAGAACAGACAGCACGAGCATCAAGTTAACACAGTTATTTTGTATTTGAAATATGTTGCAGCCAAGGCTTGAGACGTGGAATCTGTGGTCCCCATCCCCGACTTCCAATATGTTTGATCACCTCCCGTCAAGAACAATACGAGTGTCAGACTTTGAACACAGTTTTTATATTTCATGTGTTGAGACAGCATCCTCCTGTTATGAGAACAAGCTCCAGAGGAAGTCTTGCTTGTTTTCTCAACCTGCCATTTGAGTCCAGGCAAGAAGCAGAAGAAAGAAAACTGAAATAATATCAATTAAACACTATTAAAGTAAATTGTTGAGATTCAGATGAAGAAAACATTGCGATAAGTAAATCATTTCCATTGCATTTCTTCAAACTTTTTTCCAAATGTCTCATGTTATGTTCAATAATGCAGGATGACTTATGGGAATAATTTCGCTACTGGTGGTTTTATTTGAGGGGAGATTGTGTTTCCAAAGTCTACAACAGCAACTCTGAACAAATACTTAAAACTCCTACACCAATTCTTTTCCACCTCGTTGCAAATCCAAAGTGACAGCACCTCTAATCGAAGCTGTAATTAGAGTTAGATTTTTGCTTTATATGCTGTTTTGGGCTTTGTCCCTGGTCCTCACTGCTCCGTACAATAATCAGAAACAAATCAGAGTTTCAGCCTCTACAAAGTAAAACTTATTTCACGCATGAGGACTCAGATTGTTCAGAACAGTAAATCTCCACTGGATGATTCATTGTTGTGTTGGATCAGTGGTGAAACTTTGTATTCATGTGTAAATGGTTTTGGTTTATATCTTCACACTTTTTAAGATCTTCATTCTATGTGAATACAAGCAGGTCTTATTGCAAAGTGCACAAGGGGTTCACACAGAGTCCACTGAGCTTCACAATAAAAGCATCCCGTGCTGCAGGTCGCTGTGTGAAGACGCTGCTGGAAATGGAAGCCGCTCACTTTGGGGGGGCGTCTGAATTGAACTATCGAGAGAGAGAGAGAGAAAGAGAGAGAGGGCGTCCGTCTGTCGTCTATTTGCTGACGACGGCCATCTCGCTCCCTTTAAATTGCCTCTTAGCTCAGCTACAGAAGAGTGCTGATGTGGTGGCTGAAAGCACACCGGCTTCTTCCTCGTCTAAATTTATTCAGGGTAGGATTGCACGGCCACAGATGCTCCACACCTCACATTCCAAACACACGCCCCACATGGGAGCTGCCCAGTACAACTAGAGTCTTATACCGCTGATCGCCGAGCAGCGGAAAGGTTACGTGCCTTGCTTAAGGGCAGCTTTAAGGCAATCATTAAACAGATCTTCCCAAATGATACATGGATTAGAACCAGTGACCTTCTGATCCCGAGTCTGCATTAGTTTGCTGCTGATGCTGCTGCAGGTTTAGATTCTTATATATTTGCTTTATTTGAACTACTTTTTAATCCTCATGATGGAAATTTAAAAACTATTGGATGTTTGAGATGAGTTCAAACAGTTTGTGACAACTTAATATCAGATGCTTTTAAATGCTTCTTGTTGTCCATAGTGCAGTCACAATGGTATAATGTATTTATGAAATGATAACGAGATAGTTATGAGTTTAGACAAATGGAGATGATGACTCAACGATGGCACTTTGAAAAGTCTTTCAGTTAGAATTCATCCTCAGGGGCACGCGAATATCTGCAGGAGAATTCTCGACAAATAAACTCAGAATATGTTTATTTATTTCACTAAAAACTTTCTGTCAGTGTCGCACATAAAAGAGAAATGGAACGTTTGCCATTAATTATCTAGGACTGACATTCTCTAGGTCATTATAAAGACATATTCTTCTACTTATCCATTGCAGTGATGAGCTGAGGCAAAGTACATCCATATTTAGATTTTAATAAACTTTTTTTGTTGATTATCTGGTGCTTTCCAAGTAAACAGACCTTGATTAAGTAAATGTAAACTTGCCTTGTCTTAATTAGTTATATACAACTAGATATAAGGGAACTTGTCTGTAAAACATCCACTTTGATGCTATAGAGATATTTTAAACAATAGTACATCATTACAAAAATATTTTATTTCAACCATCAAGCATTTCTGATTTACATGATATATTTTAAATCTGTTTTTTGGATATGCATCTTTTACTTTTCTGTATTCCCACAATACAGTGGAAGTGGATCTGAAGCACTAAACTCAACTACTGGCCTTTCCAGTAACAGTATCCTGGTTTTACTGGGTAATCCACAAAACCTCAATTCAACAGCTTTTTACCGAATAGCCTTTGAACCACAAATAGTCCAAAACTATGAGGAGCATTTGGATTATTCAGAATATTTACATGAGATGGCTTTTAATGTAACACAAACACATTTACTTTCAACCCCATTGGATTGATGTGGCAGCAGAGGTCTCAGTACAACAGAAAACATCTGGCTCTGAAGGGAGGATGTGTTTTTGCTGGTGCAGCCCGCTGACCCTTCCAGAGTTCTTATTTGTGCAGATTCATAAATCACTCGGGGGCCTGTATGTACATTCACACTCCACGATTCATGCATGTGTGTTTGCTCACCTCTGCGTGCCCTGCCAGCTCGTTAAATGCGCTAAACACGATAAGCAACAACATTTGCGAATAATCCCCAAGTGGCCCAAGAGCTCGGCAAGGGAGTGCACTGTGTCCGATAACAGGAAGAGCCAGAGGAGGATTATCCAATCCAGTCTGATGTCCCGCGCTCCGTCATTACAGAAATATGTTGCATGTGCACAGCGCTCTGTGAAGAATCACTTAAACTCAGAGAGATAATCATTCTTTCCCCGTCTGGGTGTCGAGGCTTTTCATGATTATGCAGTAAAATGTGACATTTTTCAGTAATTAGGAAAGTCGCAGCCGCCGTGAGGAACCTGAGCTCTGCTGCACGGCTGACAACTGAATGAGGGGTTTATACATTAAGATTAAAGGAGAATTCAGAGCACTTCACAGACAGCAACTCCTCTTTATACCTGCTCAACAAGTTCAGCGCTCATCCAAACATACTTACCCATGCAAGGTTAACAGCCTGATGGATTCAAACTCAGACAAATCGCTGCTTTTGTTCGGCTGCGAGTCTGCCTCCATTATGCCGCTTTTGCTCCGAGCTCGTGAGTCTGCTCAGGGAAATAACTGAAGGTTGCTCGAGCTGAGTGTCTTTTAATATTCACTGCGAAGGTCGTTTTTTTCAGAACAAACCAGACGGGTAATTATGTATTATGTGTCTTTGAGCTCAAACTCAACCTCAGACATATGGGGGCTGACGGGAGTCTGAAGTGTTAGTGCGCCTCCTGGTTTGACCCCCCAAAACCTGCTTAAGAATATCTTAAGTTGAATTTGATCAGACTTCTTTATTTTAATATTTTGTGAATCAACCAGGGAGAAATAGTTTACATTTGCAGTATTGGACCGGAACTTAGTAACTTTCTACTTTACTACATCTCAGAATGAATCGTTGTACTTTTCACTCCATTGCACATGTCTCCAGATGTTCTGATGTTAAATGTTCATGATAAACTGGAGGATGAACTTTTCCTTCATGTGTTGAGAAAATTCTAAAATGAAACGTTTTGCATTACCTGAAAAACTCATCATTCCAAAGCTCATGAAAAGTTTTTAAAGACATATGGCTTGTCACTTACAGATGAAGTAATCCAACAATATCAGATAGTAGAACATTTGATTTCGCTACAACTTTTACTTTTCATATATTAAGTGCATTCCGCTGATAATACTTAGATACTTTTACTACAAGGCAGAAAACAATGCATGATACAAGGTCTTCAATGTTTTGAATGCAGGAATTCTACTTAAAGTGGAGTACGTTTAAATTGAGGAAGTAGAACCCAAGTTAAGTCTCTAAATACTTCTTCCACCACTGAACATTTCTTGTTTTTCTTCATGTGTAAAACAGTTATACTGACAGAGCTGTCACTGACTTTTAGATTTTATCGTTTATCACTGGCTTAAATTATGAATGATATAAAAATGAAAGGACATAAATAGGAGTTATGAGTTAAAAAATGAATTTATTACCCAAACAGTGCGGGCCTGCCTTGCCACCGCCAAAAGAGGGTTTTAAAAGTCGGATCGTAAGATGGAGCTGCTCCTGTGTTTTCTAATTCTGAGCATTTATGGCTGAAAAGTGATGCAGTCATGAGAAATAAAATGTCTGGAGGGGAAGTGTTGGAAAGCAGCTGATGGTTTAAACCAGGGAGAGAGCGGGCACGTTGCTGTCAGACAAAGTGAGAACGACTGAATAATGTGTTCTTCAGGCGACGTGCAGAATGGAAAAACCAGCAGCTGATGCTACAGAGCAGCTGAAGGTTGTGTATTGCATCAAAGTCATTACACTGAATTTAACAGGTCGGTTCATCCAAGTGATCTAGAGCAACATATCCCTGCTCCTCTATTGGTGCCGAGGCTCTTTGATATCAGGGACGTGTCCTTTAGAGTCTTGCTGTTGCTCCAGTACAATAATCACAATATAAATATTTACATTTTCCACTAATACCTCCTAACCTGCTTGAGATTTTATTTTACTGAGAGTGCGTAAGGATCAGAGATCACTGTGGATTACTGTCCAGAAATTCAAAAATGCACAAAATACATTGCGCAGCCTCCTCCTCTGCAGCGTCAGCCTCCTCTCGGTGCCAGGTATCATTAGATGTGTGCTAAGGCAGTTAGCGCGTTCAAGGGTTAAAGCTCAACTTCTATTGGAAATCATTTTTCTGCCTCTGCGTGATGTCAAGCTAATGCTTCTTTCTTTTTCTTTTTATTGCATGAAAGCCCCGAGTGAGAGGTGCCGCTGCAGCTATTGACTGGATTGTCTTTGCGTCCCAGTAGGCTGTTTTAGTGAACTGCATCATGGGATCACCTCCGTGCAACGAGCGGCGCGACAGTCGATATGAATTACCTCTTCACGCTGGGAATAGATGGCGTTTCATTAGGGCCCACACAATAAAACCCACGTCATCATCAAATATTTAAAAGTCAGCTATTCTGTGAGGGCAAATGCACTTGTAAAGCCGGTTATACACACACACACATAGACACACACACATACACATTATACAGTTAGGGAGTCGATAGAAGACAGCTCATAAAAGCTTGGTTTTGATTTCCAGAGCGGGAGGAACGCTGCGGTTCAGACGTCTGATCTGGTGACAGGTTGGAGTTTGTCAGAATTGCTTAAAAATACGCTTCTGATGAGAGTAGCTCAGCAGGAGGTTCGTTAATCAATATATTCTCAAACCGTACGTGAGAGGAACTTTTAAAAACTGTGAGTTCATCTTAGTTATTTCCGAGGTAAAGCTTTTTGTTAAAGCATCTGAAGCAAAGATTCGCACTGTGAGTCTGAGCCGGAAACTCCGATGGGCTTTGTAATTGCTGTGCAATTAGGCCTCATTAGTATTAGCATTTTAATTTAATGTAAATAGGATTGTTTCTCCAGCTTCCCGGGCATTATGCATATTGTAATGTAATCAATATTGAAGTTCTGATGATGATTGACAACAGGGAAATAAGAAAAAGTTTGTTTATTTCTCTAAGGACTCTGATATGGTAGTTTAATAAACATTCAATCAATACTCGTTTATTGGAAATGTCAAAGAGAAGACTGTAAAGATGGACGACATGAAAGCTCCAAAAAGCGAAGCGTCTATAGCTCCCCCTGGTGGCTGGCAGCCGAATAGTTCGTAAACCCTGACTCCTCCATGTTAATAGACGGGAGTTGGACCCAAAAAGTTGTTTCTGTGGATTTAAAATCTTGATTAAAATTGAGGCCAGAACTGAAGGTTTTCTTGATACTGGGCCACAGATGAGTAGAGGTCATCTTCTCCATTTCAAGGTCGTCTGTCGGAAGGTTTGTCATAGTGACAAAATGGAAAACGGATACAAATAAAATGCTGAACAAATGTTTCAAATAACATAAAGCTACACACTAGATACATGTTAAAAGTTACAATATATTATCTGACCTCACATTACTCCAGCACAGTAAAAGTACACACGGAGGCTGGATGCATGTCAAGCTGCTGCATAGTCGAAAACTTGTTTTGCAACTGGAACAGAAAAATAAATTTTCTTCGCCCATTATTTTTATTGTACAGTTTCAGCAGAGATGATATGACACATCCTGCACCGTGAATCCAGCGTCTGCCACGGAGCCGGAGGAAAAAGTGCACAGGCGTGGTTTTGATTATACAACATTTTTTGTGGACTGACTCTGTGGGCTTTGGAGTTTCAGCAAGTGTATAAATCTTCAGCAAACTTTATTTGAGTTTTTTTAAACAAGGCTCTTTAATATTTAACAGTCATTTGCACTGGGAGTTTCGACAATTTCAAGTAAAACAAATCCTCCCCAGCAGGGAGTCGCACTATAACCACAAACCTATTTGAATACTTCGCTGGGAAACTGTCAGAAAACGTTGAGCTTACGTTGATAATCACAAGCGTTGTTATATAGGCTCAGATAAATCCTGTTTAAAGCAGCTGCTGAGGATCAATCTTTAATGTGTGTTACTGAAAAAGAAAAAAGAAAAACTTTGTTATGCTGAACGCACAAATATTGAAGATGCCACTTTGGATGCAAGTATCCACACCGAAGCCCCGCACTCGACCCCATTGAGCCAACAGATAATTGGTTTGTAAACTCACTGCTAATAAACAAGATATTACTTCAGTTCGTCTTTGAGCTAAAAGTCATCTCGACTGTCAGGAACCCACCAGCTCATTTCCATAGTGCTGCAGTTGTGTGACTCAAAATTAGCCTCTAATTAAATCTGAGGAATTCACACTCGAGTGGAAACTGTGTGTGTGTGTGTGTCTGTATGTTCACATGTCTCAGCGTGTGTTTGTTTGTGTGTGTGTCATTGGAATTCATTTCACCGCTCCTCACAGAGGAGGCAGGAAAATAATGGGTGATACACTCGAGCGAAAACATATCATTAAGAATCAAGTTTTTTCGTTTTAGCGAAAGTAAATGTTGTTTATGTCAGAAGCAGAGATGAGTTGGATTCGAGTGTGAACGAGACGGCTGGCGGGCGACTCACCGAAGCCGGTCGATTCCCCCGGAGCCGCCCGCGTCTGAATATGACTTTTACATATTTGTTACAGGTTTGTTGTCAAAAAAGCTTTTTAACAAGTCTGGCACAAAGAAACAGTGTAGCCTGGTTTTAGTTGCATCGATTGCGTTATCCATGTTTCTGCACCCCCGGCCTCTCAGATGTGGTTTTCCTCCACTTCTTCTTCTCATCCTGCCGGGCTGCACGCCGTCCAGCCTGAGAAGCCACGTATCGATAAGTGCTACGTGTTGTGTTGTGTTGCATTCTAACAATCAACAAACACGTGAAAGCAGGAAAGTGAAGCAGTAGTTGTGTTGTAATCGCATGTGTTATTATTTTACCTGGCTTTTGTTGTCTCTCTCTCTCTTCCCTGATTATCACTTCTTCATTTATGGTTATTGCGCTGTAAGCCCATCTAGGCAATTTGCTAATTTACTGCACAATGTAAGTGCGATCCTGTAAACTATTCATCTACTCGGGCTTTACTGAGGCAGATGGTTTCATTCGTATGTGGTCGTTAAACCACACATCCTCCGTGCTGATAGGTTATTTGAATTTGCATTTAAATGTGTTTGACCTTGAGACTCTGGTCACACCGCTTTCTCTCTTTTTTAGTTTTTCGCTTCACACCTTTAATTGGCTAATTATTTCGGGTTTTGTGCTCGGCCTGCTTCATTATGCCTGGTGTTTGCTTTTGCTTCCTCGTGTGTTGCTGGCGAGAGGTGATTAGGCAGGAGATTTGTAAGTGTCCGATTTTCCCTGTAATTTCGTTTTTTTAAGGGATTTCGATGAATTGGCTTGAAATCCGGCCAACGCTGGGTGGTGAACTGTAATTTGTGATAAGGGCTGCAGGGGCCATTTGTCCTGCCGTGCTGTTAAATCGTTGTTGGGGGTCATGAGGTCAGAAGATGACCAACAGGGAGAGCTGCACGTTGGTCTGTTGTTATGATGCAATTATGATAAACAGGGATTCAGTGCAGACGCAGTGCAG
Source organism: Platichthys flesus (assembly GCF_949316205.1). Lineage (NCBI taxonomy): Eukaryota > Metazoa > Chordata > Actinopteri > Pleuronectiformes > Pleuronectidae > Platichthys > Platichthys flesus. Next base: position 23,853,754 of record NC_084948.1, on the reverse strand, counting down.
GTGATAACAATGTGAGCCAGTATGAGGCTGCATGAAATCAAAGAAACCCCGGGAGTGTTGTGTTCTGTGTGTTATTAAAGACTCATGGAGCTGCAGAGGTGTTTCGCTTAATCATCGTCTTAATCATATTTTTTAATTCTCTGACGCGTTTGTCAAATGCATTCTTCACTTTGTGGTGGAAGCTCATCCATCGCTGACAGCTGATGACATTTGTCTCGTGCGTTGGTGACAAATCCTTCGGCAGGAGTTTTAACTGGACATTAAAACACTAAAGATCTGGGTGTGAAAGTGTGTGATGGTTCTTGACAGGTGTGGACATTATGTTTACTTCCAGATCACCCAGACTCACCTGTCCCCTGCCCTATCACGGGACTGGGAACGATTCATTTCACCAGCCTGCACGTCAGTTGGCAGATCAGTCAAGGTTGAATTCATACATGAGTTCTGGAAAATGTACAGATAATCGTCGGCCCTGTCTTTCCGAAGTGGACATCTTCAGCCTCCATGTGTGTGGCACCTCTTTTAGGATAACACCCCTTGAGATGCACCATAAATTACAAAATCAACAATAATAAGACAAACGCATATTAACATACATCCAGACTCCCTCCGCATCTCAAGCCGTATTTGTATTGTTTTGGTGTCTTCAGTTCTCAAGAGGGCTTACTCTGACATTTTCCAGAGTTTTCACTAAGGGGCTGGCGGGAGAAATGTCCTGATCGTGCCCTCAGCCACTGACTCTGTCATTTGTGTTCTCACATACAGAGTTCAGTGCATGTCTGCTAGCAGCCTCAGCAGGAACAGATGGGGGGGAAATCGTAAAGCTGGCAGAAGTCAATTTTTAGATATTGCACAATTTTGCAGAGAAAGGCATAAAATGTCTGTTAAGCTTAAAGCTCAGGAGTACAACACAACGTTCTGGGTAACAAAGATGAAGCTATTCTCAGGGCGAACAAAGGCAGAAGTTGTGTCTTTTTTTTTATCCTAGCCACAGGGACACTGCGCTGAATATCTAAGATTTACTTTGATAAAATCTTAAATCACATCTTCCAGGTTTATATGATTTTTTTGGTCAGGCTGGCTGGGTTGAACAAAGGATGAAACACCGAGGCCTGCCCAGCAATATCCCGGCAGGGGGACACACACAAAAACAGAAAGAAATCATGTCAGTGATTAGCTCGTTGATGCATCTCTGTCTTCCTCAACAAATTACATTTTAATTTGACATCGCACAAGGATTTGAAGTCACCTTGGAAGCGCTCCGGTCCTTCCCTTCAGGAGCATTAGCATGCAGCGATGATCCCTGCAGCCGCACAGGCTTAATGCCGAAGAGCTGTCGCTTCACAATAACAGTTTGTCATTTGGCTCAGCCGTCCACCTGGGCACAGAGCACCGGCACAATGAGGCAGTGTTTATGTCCCAGTAAGCCGATGACACTGATAGCCGAGCCCTTGTTTGATGAGGAGTCGCCGTGAGCTATTGAGTTCGTTTAAGGTTGCATAAATATTCTAAGCAGATGGAAATTGCCCCCTCGAGAATCAGTGATGAAAGTTGTTGCAATGGCTAAACTGCAGATTGGTCGGAACAGGTCTGTGTCAGATCGGATCCGTCTCTTTGTGTGGAGGAGATCTCAAACACAAGATTGCAGGAGGAACAGGCGTTTCAAGTTTCCCGGCTGCTTTTTATCGGGATAATTGTTACTTGATAGAAGGGAAAATACAAAACTCTACTTGGGATGCGTTTACTCTCCCCTGGAAATCCTGTGAATCTCTGCCCATGCACCAGTTCCTGCTCAGGTGTGAGCTGGGATGTTCTGGGGAGGGGGGAGGGGGGGGGGGGACAACAGAATCCAGATAAGGTGCTTACGTGCCACAGTTTTCCGAGAGTTGCCAACAAAAACAAAACAGCTTTTGGAATTCTGGGTTTACAATAAGCCGGACAGAAGCTTAGCCCTGCTCCTGTAAAGCGGATGTGCTTCTTCTGAAGTCGTCTTGTGTTGCGCACGTGGGTCGGACTTCAGTTCCCCTACAGTTTGCTGTGTTCTCTGCGTTTCATCCTGATCAGGAAACACATTGCTGCATTATCTTTTCTCGAGTTTTTCATGCAACACAGACCAAATCCTAAGGATCCCTCTGATAGATCGGCTGATGCATTCAGAGCGAGTCCCCTGGTTTTGTTTACTCTCCACGCGTCTCAGTTTTCAGTCGGCACGCAGGACCATCTGCCCGTGTGTCGGGAAGTGGAAACACTAACCGGCTTCCTTCTCTGCGACGCGGGTAGAGCTCCAGGAGAAAAGAACAAATAATTACAGCTTTCTGAAATGAGTTTTTTTCACAGACTGCAGACTATTTTCAAAAGTCTCCTAATTGCACCGAAGTTTTAATTGATGTTTGTACATCCTGGAATCCAATATTTGAGGTGCACGGCTTCCACGGCTGAGGTGCTGAGTCACAGTTACAGCGGCGCAGTGCAGATGGTGTTCAGAGGCTTTAACATTGAGCTCCTGAGATAATTAACAGTGAGTTCTCGCCACGTCAGGAATCAGGAACAATCAGATTCAACGCTCGACTTAAAAGGGTCTGGATTTGGTATTTTGTTCAGTGTTCATTATTGTCTTTATTTGAATACTTTTACCGGTGTTATGTCTCATTACTCTTACTGGGCCTCGCAGCTGCCATGTTTGATAATATCACAGGTAGTGAATTCCTCTCAAAACACATCAAATCAATTCGTTTTCTCAGATTTAGAACAAGCACTGGGAACGAAATGCAGTAACAGACGAGTGATAGATGTGGAAGACAAAGAAAACAGGTAATTCTGTCACATTTCCATATTTGGTTCTGCAGCAACACCCTGTTCCTCTCTCAGCGTCGAGTCACAGCAGAAAAACCCTCTAACTTCTCCCTGTCGCTAATTTCTCACGCTCTTATCTTTTTGATTTTGTTTGGTTCTTGTTTTTTTGCAACAGACGAAGGTGCAGTTCCATTTAACAGAACTGATGGAGAAGAGCGGGACCCTGTTTTCTAGGGGACAGATCAAACGCATGAAAAAATAATGAGTTCACACAGAGGTGATGGAGGATGAGGCCGGTGTGGATACTCCGGCTCTTTATGGCCACTGTCGCTCTTCTGCATCCCGTCTCCAGCGCTTCACTAAAACAACCGAGTGACCAGCAGCTCTACAAAGTAATGTGATATTATTACGTGTCCTCAGGGTCACAGGAAGGACTCCGGCTCGAGTTATGAACTGGTTGTGTTGTGTGTAACTGTTGAAATCCGGATCTCTGCAGTTTTGATCCATCCTGTGATGCATCTCATAAGTTTTTGTGTTTAGCTGGAAGTTGTTGACTGTGACGACAGAAAGTTTCCCTGAATGTTGAGCTGCTGCCCAGGTGTCAACATCTGGAGAAGAGCACTTTGAAGGCAGAGTTTAGGCTCTGTTTCACACATGCAGCACAGAGCGTGATGGAAGTTTCTCTGCTAGTTTGAACAAAAAATGCATTTATCATTTGACCCTTTCCAGCGGCAAATTCATTTAAAAGGCAAATGCTCTAATGCTCCATTGTTTGCCCATGGTGGTGTTGTGTTTGGGTCAGGGGGAAACTATTACTCCTGCACCATTCTATAGCCTATTTGTAGAGTTATTGTTGTCTTTGTTCCTCGCTGCATGTCTAGTTATTGATGAATTATATTTAACTGAGTCACATTCCTTGTATGTGTAGAAATACTTGCCAGTTTTGCAGATTCTGATTCCAGTCTTAGATGAGATGTTGTGAGGCAAATTAACAATTAGTGTATGGTTATCTTGAGTAAGCAGGAAGCTCTTCAGTGATTGACCAATAAAGTGTAAGTGCACATTATGCATTATATGTAGCATGCAACTATATATAATGTGCAACTAAATATACAGATGCACATTGGATGTACACATACAGGGAGGTAATGAAAGAAAGCATTTGTGTGACCACAGTGGAATCTCACTGTCTTTAGTCACTCTTCTATCTTTGAACGTGTGATTTTGATTTATTTCAAAAAATATTGCTAGAAGAACTGGACTTGAAATGTATCTGAATCAATGATAATGAAGAATCCTGCGGTTTAATGATTCTGACCAAGGACACCTTGAGCTAACTGTGTTTCACACTTGACTCCGTTGCTCATGCATTAGCGTTACTAGCCAATAAATCCAGTATGAGCGTTAAAAGGAATTTTATTGCATTTCAAATGTATTTAACAGGTTTTTATAAGGTAAAAGACACTGAAGATGTTCCTCCAAGTTCTCCTTGAGTGTCTTACAGCCTTATTAGCACGATCACTCAAAGAAATATGAATGACTTAATATATTGTAGTTCTATATACGTTATTACAGTCCAGTCCACCTTAAAACAAATAGAAAACCAATAACCAGCGTTCCCTGTTTTTCTGTTAATTGCTTTAAAGTTTTCTTTACACAGACGCTGCAGACGTCTCGGCCGGCCCCATACAAATGTGTCTGTATGAGCAGTGTCAGAGGTTGACTTCTCACCGAGTCAGAGCAGGTACCGACGTGTGCTGAGAACAATCTGTCGCAGCAAAATGAAAGATTACAGGAACAAAAGTCGAGTAAATTGTTCTTTTTTGTCATTTTTCTAAAAAAATACACTAAAGTGACCTTTTTTTGTCAAATGGCTCAAAGAGAGAAATGCCAGCCTCCGTCCTCCCTTGAATTATTCCCCCTGGACCAGCAGATATTTTTTGCACAACGCTTGCACGTAATTGTATCCTTACAGCTTTGATGGATGAGGCTGAAGAGTTAAAGTCTTATAGATTTTGTAGGTTTTTTTGTGCGGTGTTATTTTAGCAGTCTCTTCCGACTCTCCCTGTGTTTTTCTTTTTTGTGTGTGTTTTTTTTTTTGAGTAGACGGATGAAGGTAGGCATGGGCACAGGGAGGGCAATGGAGTGTGGCTTGCCTCAACCCTGTCACTTTGATAGAGTGAATACATTGTGAGAGATAATGGAAACTTTCTATTCAGCGAGGGCTGGAATAAAGAGAGCCTTCCTCCTCATTCATCAACATTGATTACTGTACAGCCCGTGGCCTGGAAGGAGCACGGGAGCACCACTTCTCACAAAGACTCTGCTGAGTTGCAGGTAGAGGGAATCAGACGACAACAAAAGTGCAATACTGGCCTTTTAAGAAACATCACCCCAATTTGTTTTAAGGTGAAGCCCGAGCGGCGGCTGAAACACCGAGCTTTAGGGTTACAGGGAAGGTTGCTCCTGTGCTTTTTGTGCTAATGGAATTGATAGGTGAAGAGGGTGCAGCAGCTAATGTTTTATGTAATGTACACCTGCAGCATAAAGGGCAAACGGTGCTGTTGCATTTCACATGAGGCAGGTACCGCTTTTAAAAGCACACTTATATCCTTTAGAGACAAAATCAGACGCGTGTGCTGCTCATGTATTATCTTACTATATACTGAGGCCCTGTTCTAATTCCCCTCCCTTGGCCTTACCCATAGAAATGATGTGCCCTTCACTGGGGCTAGACAATCTTCCCCCTAGGAACTGGGACACTACTTGTTACGTCATCAGCAGCCGACCAACGTTATTACAGTGACAATAATAACTCATTTATTATATTAACAAGCGTTTACATCCTTCTTTTGACGGCGTGAATAGTTATATTCCTGAAAAGCTTTTGTCACTTTCTTATTCGATCCTAGATTATAATACTATATTCAGCTGGATTAAAAACAAATCATGGTTATTGTGTACGATTTCATACTTCCTTTGTATTAAGGGAGGTCCTGAATACGCTATATGGTCAGCTAGATTTGGCCGCTACCTCTACATCCCATAGAGAAATCAGACAGTGCTACCCCTTCAGACAGTACTACCCCTACAGCCACATGAATAGGAACAGGGCATGAAGAGATCTTCTCCCATTTTCTCCACAACTTCTCATCCACCAGCATATGTTTATAATTTCCAGATTCCCTGCACTAGGTAGTATCCTACCATGGCAGCATGTTGTTGACTAACACTCCATAGCACAGAGATATCAAATTTACAATGACAGTTACAATCCTCACATTTGAGAAGTCGAGCCCGTGTGGCATTATAAATTAAGTTATGGATTTTTTCTCAGTCGATCAATTAAATTATCCCATCGGAGCTCCTGTGCTTTAGGGCCTGGTGTAAAGCCGCTCTTCACTTTCCCTGCACTTCCATTTTGGTCACTTCATCTTGACTCCTTTCAAGCCGGCTCAGTGAAGACGGCTATGTAGTCAACCTTCGAGCAGCGGCATGCGTGGAGAGTTTGCAGCCTGAGCTGCTGAATGTGAAGTACTTCAAGTGTTAAGTGACAATCAGAGCCGATCCTAAAACATTTTATTTTCTTCCGCTGCTTGATGATTGCAAAGCTGCGGCGATAATTGTTATTTTAATATGAGCTGCTCAGTTTGCTCCGACACACTCCAGTGTAGCTCGCTTGTCAATATTTACCTCCCCCCCCCTCCCCCCGCGTCCCCCGGGATGGCGCCTGTATATCGCTCTCCTACCGGGTTGAGCCCCGCGTATTCTGCACCTCAATTAGAATCCGGTCCCTCAGCACCGCGCCCGTGTCGTGTCACATCACGCTGCAGTTCGGCCTTCACCTCAACACCGTGTTAGCTAAACAGACCTCGTTTCCCTTTTCATTTGTTCGGGGGCCAAGAGTGAGTGTTGGCAAAGGCTGCAAATCAGTGGACTGGTTCCCCAACTCCCCCCGGATGATGATTTTCAGGCCATATCCTGTTTAAAGGAACTCCTGCAGCACAGTTTATGAACAGGTCGATTCAAATCTTGTCGATTTCAAATTATATCAGGTTATACTAAGCCTTTGCAGCTTTTCTCTCAGTGGCAGTTAACTTGATAACAAACCTGGCGTGTGTTAGCTGAGTATAATTTCACTACAGTTGTGTGGAGCACTGTGAGGACTCGGCTTTATGGCCGGAGAGGCCTGTGATGCATACTGATCAATTCAGAGAGCGCTGCTTTGGAAATTCAAACAGTGCTTTGAATTACAGGGAAATAACTGAAGGATATGAACCAGACATCACACAAGGAAAATATCATATGTACACATGGGCCTGTGTCGTATGCACTTACTCCACTTTGATGAAAACAAATTGTCATTCTAGTTAAAGGGATAGTTCACAGAAAATTGAAAACTCACTTAATGTCTACTCACCACTATGATGGAGACGGTGGGTGAAAAGTGTTTGAGTCGTCAAAACACATTTGGAGTCTCAGGGGAAAACAGTGTTGCAGCCAAATCCAATTCAATTGAAGTATCTGGTGACTCCTTCTTCAGACGTAAGAAAACAACAACCACAAAAAAAAGATAACATTCCTCCAAACTGATCCTGTGGTGTCATCCAAGTGTCTGCTTGAAATTAGGTTATTTACCCCACGTTTCCATTTTTCGGTGAACTATCCCTTTAATTCTTACAGCTGTAGGCTTTTCTCTGCTCACTTGGACAAAGTGAGCTACGCTTCTTGTCTTGTCGGGACGTAAAGGCCTGTTTACTCTGGACGTACAGAACCGGGCTCGCCTCGTCAGACACCAGACACAGACGAGAAAGGATGAAAGTTATCAAATTACATTTCTCCGCACATGATTCATTGCGAGCAGCGGAACATTTCAAGGTTTCGGACTCTGCGAGGTGAAAGCGCTCTCCCCGTCTTGGCAGCAATGTGGCGACAATAGTGTGCGATCGTAACAATAAGAAATGTTGCTGAACAAGCTGTCGTGTTTTTCACTTGAGAGAAAGAACCGTCGGCTCGTCCTGTTCAGTAGAAAGCAAAACCCGTTGAAAAGCCTTTCACTTCCAGGCAGATCTTCTGAGGTGCCTTTGTCGGCTTTTCAGTTGATGGGTACAGACGTATCACAGCGGCGAGGTTATTAATGACAGAGGCAGATAGGTGGAGCAGAATCATTTTCCAGTTAGTTAATCATTTAAATAAACGGAATTAAACGATTTCCTCAGGTTTGTTTTCAGAATCTTTGACTGATTTCCTGGAGTAGAGGTGTCTGCACCGAGCTGGTCCCAGGTGCGATCCGGCAGCCACAGCCCTCAGCAGGAAGACAAAGATGTGAATATGAAAATGAAGAGTGATCCGTGTTGCAGCAGCTGGTACTTGTGTACAGTAACATGCGTCGGACTGATTTATTTAGCTGTTTAGCATAATGCAAGTTTTGCAAGGTGGTAATTCCTCCGGGGGAAATTGTTCCAGTGGAAGTGGCGCACAGATGTGTCCCGGGGAAGACAGTGCATATGCAAAGATCCAGAGTGTGGCTTCCTGCAAAGTTGGAGTCTGCTCATTTGCACAAGTGCTTCCACACGAGCTGCGGAATGGGAACAGAAACGCTGCACGAGAGCGAGCACAGAAACTGGCACGGGAAGGTTTTTAATCTTAAAGGTGTAAAATGTAATTTTTCCTCTAGCACGAAACGCAGCCTCGTGCCAGAAGTGGGTGGCGGGGATGGTCTCTTGTATTGGGCCCCGGCGATTGTAATGTTTGCGAGAGAAGAGGTTATAATACGACCTCTGAGCAGCTTTACTTTTAGTGCTGGATGAAGTCTAATGAATTTACTCATGACAATGTTAACATTTAGGATTGTGTCTATAAAGATGGTCAGTTGGTCCCTTCCTCCTCCTGCTATGCAGAATTAAAACCAGAGTATCCTGCATATAAACGCCATCTTGCACATTTGGAGCCAGAGTCTTTGCAGGAGGGGATTGGAGGAACGAGCCGAACCATCGACATTGTGTGCTCAATCCAGTGTGAGTCGGTCTCGACTGTCAATCATGATGTTGCTACTGTGGCAGAGGGAGCTGTATTTTTGCAAGTATACATATAAAAAAATATGTAAATAGTAAACATAAATTGTATATAAAAAGTATAAGAACACACAAAACGAGACAGTCTTGGGTCAAGATGGTGGAAGACGGAGGTTGTGTCAAAACACAATCTCCTGCAGCTTCTCATGTTTTACCTGGTGGTGAGCGTGAATATTGTTAATCTGGATTTAAAATGTCCATTGTGAGAAGAAGGGAAGTGTTTTCTCGAATCGTCTTCTCAGCAGTGCGTCACCTGAAATCTCCCTTCAGCACCTGAACGCTGGAGAGCAGGGGGGGGGGGGGGGGGGGGGTTGTATCCGTTGTGATGATGTTGTGATATGAAAACACGGGGGCCACACTGAGCTCTCCTTCCTCATTTAAATGGCTCATGCTGCGCTGAACTTAATGAGTCTCATCTGACTCCCCGGGACACAGAGATCCACTCGCAGACTCAGACGCGATGAGATGAAGAACTGGGTTTGACCTTGAAGCTGGAGGAATCTGTCTCGACGAGTCTTTTCAATATGAAACCGTTTTTATTCAGATAAGACCCTCACTGTATAGGACACATAGCAAACGTTGCCATTTTGTGATCCCCTTATTATTTTGAAAACCTGAAGCTTAGTTTTACCCCCGACAAGAATTATCACGTTAATCCTCTTACTGTATATCGTCTGTAACATGACGTGTCGTATGTCTGCACGGAAAGGACTCCTCGGGTTCTGCAGCGTGCAGCGTGTGAACGCACGTGCAGCAGTCACATGTCAGCAGGCTTCTGTGGGTTATTAAACGTGCTGGATACTGGGTGGGAAGACAAATATGTCCTTCACACAGAGGATTAGATATTATCAGCTTGTGTTTCCCCGCAGCCATCCCAGCCCACTCTGTGTAAACCTGAGGACTGCATAGTTAAACAAACACAGAGGCCTGGAGTCAGGCGTGGTCGCTGCCAGGAACAGGAGGATGTGTGGGAACTCTGGGAACCAGGTGGAGAAGGCTGGAGTTCATCTCTTAGAGTAGTGTGTCTCCATTTTGTACATGTGCTCAGGTCACAGAACTCTCAAAGCTGATTTTTGTCAATTAGCTTCACAGTCTTATTGTTCAACGTTATTTCTGTCAGTGTCCTTGTGCACATGTTGTTATCATGGTTTTCTGTTGTTGTTTCTCGTGCAAACATTCAAAGGAAAAGAAGCTCTAGTGTCCTCTTGTTGTATTCGTCCGCCCAACAGTGAAGTTTCAGTCTCCTCCAGATGTTCCAGAGACATCACATTCACACCAAGGTAACTATGACCTTCACCACTGAAATCGAATAAATTCATCTTTGAGTTTAAGTTTGTTAAAATTCGAGGACATTTCCTGAAAGGCAGACTTGAGATACGTTCAAGATGCCAAACACATGTTTTGTGGGGACACGTTGACCTTGACCCAAACCTCATCAAAATATCTGAGTCTAAATGAACCGTTTCCAGGTTTTTAAAGGATTCGCTGAAGGCAAACTGGCGATAATGTGTTTACATGATTAAAAAGTGTGATTTTTGTAACATCACAATGACCTTGACCAGCGAAATTCTTATCAGTTAATTTGAACACTCATACCAAATTTGAAAAGGATTCCCTGGAGCGGCTCTTAAGATGATGTGTTCACCAGGCAGAAAGTTTTTTGACACACCCAGCTTGACCAACAACATCTAATCATTTCATCCTCGGCTCGGAGGGACAGATGGACATCGGTATCTGGGAGGGTCTGGCAGCGTAGAGTCGTTAAAACCTTTTTACTGACAACATTACAAACTAAGGCCTGGTCTTATTGTCTCTGTGAGGTAGAATCTTTGGTTCAGTGGGATACTGGTGTTCACTCATGACTAGAATAGGAGTCTCTGAACAATGATGTGACACTAGTGATGACGAGGCTAAACTCTCGGCAGTAAACCAAAACTTCTCTTCTTAACAGACGGAGCACCGCGGCACTTTCCTCCTTTTCTAATTAAGTTTGTTTGTTGCGTTGGGATCGAGGGGCCGGCTCGTCACGGCCACCCACTGGAAATGAAACCACTCGCACTTTCCTCAATGCCAGAATTCACTTGATGAGGCGAGAACAAAAAAAACAGGAGGGGAATGAAAGTGTAAAAGATTTACTGAGATAAATCGGCCTGAACTCTTCCATTATGTGGCCGTTGGGATGCAGAGATGGAATCTGCTGTTGACTCGCTGGGTTATCAGCAGTCACATTGCCCTTGGCGAGGCCTCCCGGTGCTTTACTTGAGCCTGGCTTGTCGCCATGTTTACCCGTTTCTTTCTATTAATATTAGCCTTCATAATTGAGATGGGGAAAGTTGCCATCGTGTCCTTGATGTCGCACTCCGACGGGTAAATTAAGTCAATTTGCAGAATGCACGATTTTAGCCGTGAGCACTTGGCTCTCAATCTTTGTGGAAAAACAGATGATAATCACTTTTTTGTACATAGGAAAGGTTGAAGAAGCCAACAAGCTATTCATTTATGATCTTAATGGTAATGGGTTCATCAGTCGCTTGATGCCCTCACAGTTTGTCTTGTGTCAAGTCAACCTATACCTCATTCAGACTGCTCAAACAGTTAATAGGTAAATCAGGACACTGATGGATCTATTGCATCTCAGTAAAACTTGTCTTTTTACAAGTTCATGTTTTAAATTGGTCCTTTTTTCAACAGCTATTGTAATATCTATTCCAAAAATGATTGTCTCTGATTGGACTTTAACATTGATGGTAGTTGTCGGAGGCAGACGATGATATCTGTCTTACCTGATTGTGGGAGGCTTATATAAACGACCCCATTGCAATCAGGAAGATGGAAGAAAACTTTAGATTTCTATTAAAGCTGGAAGCTCTGTCTCTATCAAGTGCGCAGTGTGACCTGAAAATCACCCAAAATCACGCCTAAAGGGTCCTCACCAAATTCTGCATACCGCCTCGTGGAATTTAAAGAAGCCGGGTCCTCTACAGTTCAGGAGGAGCTGTCGATTTTTCACCGAGAGAAGTGAAACTAAAATCACTCGGTTCAAACCACCTACACTGCTTGATTTTTAATATTGTATAATACCTTAATTAAACTGAAAAGTATTTGATTACATTTAAATCAGATTGAATGTTTAAGCATTGTTGAGGAGTTTTTTAAAATTGTATCTCTAGTGAAAGATTGTGATTGACAGTGTGGGGTGGTATATTTCCCTTTGCGTGGTATCCATTGCTGATCAAAGGTAGTTTCTAGTTTGCAACTTTTGTCTTTTTGTTCACAGCGTTCCCTCGTGTCAAATATAATTGGTAAAACTTCACACTTCACATTTGGAAAGTATTCAGACCCTTAACTTTTTGGTAGATTTTCTATGTAGCAGTAATGAACCTACAATAACATACAATGAAAAAAAAGGCTTTATATTTGCGGATTTATTCGAAAGGATAAACTTAAAACCCACATTGACACATTTTCTATGGACCCTTTCCTGTGACACTTTTATTTACAGTAACACTATGGTTGTTTTTGCCAACGTTGTGTTATCAGGAGCTTTCTTTTCTCACAGTTTAATGTCCACCTGCCTGTGCTCAGTGTGGTCGAGCATTACTCACGTCGAGCAGTTACTTGCCAGTTTAATCCGACACAGCCCACACACACACACTTACTTTCATTTTCTGGATCCGAGTGATGCCAAAGCACCCTTGTTTTATGAGATGTCATCTGTCCCTCTTTCCAGCTTGCAGGTTTACAGCATCTGTATTTATATATTTGTGTGTGTGAGTGTCAGGATGTCAGTGTGTGTACTATACCTGTCAAATGTTTTATAACAGGCGGGTTCGTCAGGGCTTCATCCTACAACAAGACATTGACCCAAAACACACAAAAAAAGAACTTGACAGTGGCTTCACACAATGGACGAGCTGCACATTAAGCTGGTTTCAGTAGCAAATTACAAGTGCAACAAGTCCTGACTGTCAGAGAACGGAGGTGTAAAGTAATATGCAACATAATAAATGTCCTTATGAAATGTAAAGGTCCTGGGGCTTCGTGTTTAGTAAAAAAATGCCCTAATCTGCATTTGATGAGTTTTTGTTGTGCAGTTAAAATGTTAATAAAATAAATTTAAGACCTGTTATGCGTCTCAATATTTAAGATTGAGATGCAAATCGCCTTTAAAGATATCTTGATTTAGAAAGTGTAATGTTAATCCTATATACACAGAGTATTGGTTGCCCTGAAGCAGGAATAAACATGGCAGAGTAAATACTTTCATTTTCATTCAGTAACGGATCCTAAAAGATGAATAAACATATTGAAGAAGAACCTGTGGCAGTATGAACGGAGTCGAGGATATTTCACACTCAGCCTCTTGCAGACATTAATCATCTATTAAACCTGTTCTGGGTTGAGTCTGTTGTTCTTACATTCGATTTTAAAGTTGCTGCACCATTTACTGTCAGTCCAGGGGTAGAGCAGAAGGTTCAGAGATGACATCCCTCTGCAGAGCACCACTTTATATTCTGAATTGAGTTATCCCACTCTGACATTACCGAGGCAGCGGGTCCGGGCTGTAAGGCTGTGCTCTTTAAAAGGCTTTATTATCTGTTTTATCTATATTTTGCCAGTGTCTACAGCGGGAGCCAGAGACGGCATCTGCCTGGGCCGTTTCAGGTCCGCTGCCAGTGGCTGACAGTTTAGTTACAAGGGCACTAGAGCTGGCCGGAGTTTCACTGCAGTCCTTTTCAGACGAGACAGATGGATGTGAGTCATAAGCCAAAGATTACGCGAACCAGTGGTCGATAAAATGGCAGATGGCTAGGAACTTGTGAAGTATCCCATTAGCTGTGTGGTATAACTGTTATCTTCCTAATTACTTTTTGACTTTGGATCATTAGGACATGATGTCACCATTTTTAGCTGAATATGTTGAAGGGAGAGGGGGGAAATGAGTGACTGCTGGAATTAGCTCTATTCACCCTGATAATGGGAAGAAAAGAAATAATCATGGCCGTATTGTGTTCCTTTTGGCTGTATAACATAATGCGTCACACTTTCTATAAGGAGGCTCTTCAAATTAAATAAATAAATAGAATAACGCGGCTTGAACGCACAACTGATCAGCATTTCACTGATGTATGTTTAAAAAATCCTTCTGGATTTCACATTCAATTATAGCCGAGTTCTCGGAGGCCACGGGGAAATGATAGTCCACTGATGTTGAATAATTAGATTAGGACAATAATAGGATTCAATATATGTCTTTGTCCTCTGCGGCAGATATTTTAATAGGAGTTGAGACCCTACCAGGCCATTAGCCAGATGGGTCAGAGCAACTTAATCTCCAAACACAGTCTTCAATGGAGCTAATGACCTAATTAGCCTCGTAACACAGGACACACCATGCAGTCAGCGGCAAACGGAGAAATGGAATCGTACTTCTCCATATTTTGAATTTGAAGCGAAATCGACAGGCTGCAAGAAGCACAGTGACGAACCCCCCGGAATCAAACCGCTCTCAGTTCGGTGGAATATTCTAAGTCATGATTTCTGTTTTCTTTTTTCTTGTGACCCCCTGTTGACAACCCGAGAGATGGCTGAGGATGAAAGGCTCTGAAATAAAACCTTTTCTCTTAAATGTTCGGAGAGATTCCAGTTGAGGAGGCGATAACCTGCTCAGTTAACCTTCATTAACTATGCTAAGTGATTTTGAAAAGGGAGTCTTCTCCATAAAGCATCTTGAGACCCCCCGGGTGCCATCGCGGGGAACTGCTCGTCTGGCAAAGTAACACGGATCGTTTGTTTTGAGATACAATTGATTGGCTTTTATTTACTGGAATTGGGTTTGTTTTGACAAGCTGCTCCGCTGATTCAGGAAGTGCAGCGTAATGGGCCCCACACACGGTGGGCGCCAGAACATAAAGCCTGATGAAACACGCCGCCCCCATGTGACGGACTCGGCTGGTGATGAATGTGCGGCTGGAGCAGATCACGAGTTTGGTCAGTTTTTTTCCTTTCCTCTAGTTTATTATTTAGATTTATTTTTGTATACTGCAATCCAAGCAAATAGTCTGGCACGCCCACATTCCCTAGATACGCTTTAATTGGTTGACCAATCACAACAGAGAGAGCAAACTGGCCAATCGGAGCAGACTGGGCCTTAAGAGGCGGGAACTAAATCCCAAGTGTTTCAGACAGAGGCTGAAGAGAGGAGCTGAAGCGATGGTCAGTCTGAGGACAGTGATGTGTTTTCTGAACATATAAATAGAATGTGAAGCTTTAAAATAATAACTCAAATTAAAATTGTATATGAGGACCAGCAAGAATGTCTCCTTTACCTGATGGACCCTTTTTCTAGATTAGCAAGGGATTTAATAGTAGCTCAGTTGCAGGTTTCCAGGTACAACAACCGAGGGGCTGCTGTGTTTTGTGTAAATCTTGAACGCACACACACCTATAAAAAATAAAAACTGAGGAAGAGAAAGTGACGTTATATATAATCTGTGTGTGTGTGTGTGTGTGCATGTGTGTGACGTGCTCAGCT
Source organism: Platichthys flesus (assembly GCF_949316205.1). NCBI lineage: Eukaryota > Metazoa > Chordata > Actinopteri > Pleuronectiformes > Pleuronectidae > Platichthys > Platichthys flesus. The sequence goes on along the minus strand of NC_084948.1, from coordinate 23,838,352 downwards.
AATAAACCAGCAGAACACAATGCCTTTCTGACTGACAGTGGTTATCTGTCCCCTTTATGAGCACCGGGGGGATTGTGGGAATTACAAGTCCTCACAGCAACCCACCCACTGCCTTTTTGTTTAACACCACCTCATGTGGCGTTCCAGTTAGTTATGAATGAATTGTGTTTAACTGGGGAAATGGCAGCGTCATTTGCGGTGGCGACATTATAGGTGTAATTTCCAGATGAAGTGGCCATTAAAGGTGGTGTCATTGTTTCCATTCGGCTGCTTTTGTTGTTTTGCTCTCAGTTTCACTTTGGATGTAATCCGCAAAAAATACGTCTTATATATATCTACACATACACGATGTTATGAAAGATATTAAACGATAATTGTGCAGTAGAACTATTTATTGGCTCACTAGTCAGGTTTAGTGTGTCAGGCTTAGTTGTGTTTAAGTTAGACCTTTTGTTTTGATGTTTCATTCCGTGCAGAAAAAGTAAATCCTATCTGAGAATTAATAAATACATCCGAACCTGCACAAATCGATTATTCTTTTTGTTTCATAATGAATAACCTGCAGACAAGGTGAACCTCATGTCATGGTAATTCCATTCTGAAAGCACATGCAAGTCACATCCGTTGCCCTTAGGCATAAATGTAAGTGTGAATGATTGTCTGTTAAGGCTCCATGATTAACTGTTGAGCCGTCCGCCTTTTGCTCAGTGTCTGCCTGGATCGTCTCTGTGACCCTGAATAACAATAAGGAGGTGAATGAATTATTTATTTTATATTGTTCATTTTCACATCTGATTGAATCTGCTGTATGAACTACAGCACATTTTTTTGGATGAGATGCATCATCCTCCCAGTGAATGATGGGGCTCCTCTTTTAATCCCATTAGGCGGAGTCGACGTCTGAGTTGTTGGCACATAAGATCCTGGGCTTTTTCTTTTTTTGTTGTTGTTGTGAGTCCTTTGTCGTACTTCAGCTGTTGGATGCTTTGCCAGATCTGTTGTTGGTGTAAAATGAAACATGTCACTGCCGAGCCAGAAAACACGAGGAAGGACTGAGACGTCCCGACTGATCTTTTACTCTAGGCTGACGTTGATCAAGGTCATTTCTACGGTCCATTGATTTCCTTCAGAATGGTTTTTCACATATTTCTCATTTGAAAGGTGAATTCAGGTATGCATCTGACGCATCCTTAAAGGTTATATATTTTGCAGTTTGGGAAAATGCCATTAATTACTGTGTAAGCAGCTATTGATGAGTTGGAAAATTGCCACACTGGTGTCTGTTGAGATTCCACTGTTCTTTGTTAGTGTTTCCTTTTTTTGTCCATTTCATCTGTGGATCATAAGTTATTTTTATTTATTTTTATATCTTGAGATCCATTTGTTTTGACAGATGCTTGTTCTGGGGCTACAGCCAAAACTCAGCTTGATTTTCTGGATTGTCACGCAAGACTTGTGGTTTGCACTTTGTTGTCAGACAAACAAAATTGTTCATTTGGCACATCGGCGAATAATTTTCTCTCCTCAAAGAGATGTCATTGTTGAACTTGTTTTGTTTAGCGGGTGGAAAAATTCCGGCCATAGTTTCTTTTTTTGGGGTCTTGGAACTGTGCTCTGGCTTCTCCGTCCGTTTGGCTCTCACAGAAGAGTCCAGATGTATCTGCGGTGGATGTTTTAAAACATCTTGGAAGGCGACTGCAGAAAGATTAATTCAGGTTTGATTCCTGGGACGTTTAGCAGAATAACAGCAGACAGAGTTTTGACAAAGTGAGGAAGTCTTTGATTGCTTCGGGCGCTGCAAGGTTTAGTTTATGTGTCTGAGCTGGCGTTGTGTTTCCTGCAGAGGAATCACTTGTGGGAGATTCGGGCCGGCTGATCGGGAATCACTTGAGATTCGACAAGTCGTGCCCTTTATGCACTAGCTGTTAATTATGTGTTTAATCGTTTAGGATGTCTTTACTTTCAATCTTAATAACTCACCCTTTCCCCTCAAGCATTTAGCATGCGGTAGATTAACGGTTGATGTCTGAAGGTGTATCTTGGAAAAAGGTGGCGGCAATGTCATTTTTCATGGGGCATAAAAATCAGTGCCAGGCAGAGATTTTATGGGGGTTTAAATTGGAATAAAAATGCATGTGATTTACAAAAGCAGGGAGGAAAGTAGAAACATCTATTTACTGTTGCTGCGACAGCCCCAAGTGATCAGATGTAATCCTCCCAGGTAGCTAATAGGCTTTTATCACAGAGGAGGTTTGTTCCTGTCTTTGTGTGGGGATGGAGCTAATTTCAAGGCTCAGTCAAGCCTTGAAATTATACGATCTATTCCTAATAACACCTCGTTGACACCATTACTCTAATACATGATATTTCCTGGTTTCTCCAAATAAAGATATGCTCAATTTTAGTTAACACAAAAAATCAAATATCACCTCAGATAACATCCTGAGTCTCTCGCAGGCGCCACATTTGTTTTTCCTTTTCTTACTGTTTTTCTGGATTGAGTGGCTTCTCCGTCGTTCACGCTTTATTTCCCTCAGCTTTGATAACGTGGAATTGTAGCGCAATTTACAGCCACACAGATGTTGGCAGCAGCAATCAGCAGTTAACAGTTCACACAGCCCCGCGCCGGCAGCTGGCGTTACCTCTGAGGACCGGTTCAATCACTGGAGGCTTTCATGTGTCAGAGAATTTGAATAGTGACCTCTGTGACTCGGCGGTGCAGCCGGAGATGTGTTCCGCAGGTTGCAGCGCTAATCTTGGCTGAAGTCTAAACAGGGAATTTATTAGCTCTGCTGCGAACGTGCATAACAAATTCCCATCTCGGGCACATTTTAAAGGCTTTTGAGTATTCTGGAAGTGTCGGCAAGGATATTTGGAGGTGAGTTTAATTAGAGCGCAACTCCCTCTCTGCAGCGCTGGCAAAAGAATGCATAATGGCTCCAAGACACAAGAAAACTGCTTTATAAGCTTGTCATGCTGTTTTGATTTCTTTCTTTCCTTCCACTCAAAGTCTCCAATCTGTTTTTGTCTGCGGCAAATCAGCGCTATCATTTTACAAGCAAACAATATTGGTTTGTGCAGGATAATATGTTGCCCACATTGTGTCCTAGAGGTTGGGGTGCAGAAACTAAATAACTCTCTGTTATTGTATTATGGAGGACATTTAATAACCTTTATCAATTCGGATTTTGTGAAAAGTTAATTTCGAGGAAATGTTTATGTGTGTGTGTGTGTATGTGTGTGTATGCAAATGCTTTGTTCAAATATGGGCAAAAGCAATTGATTCCCCCCCCCTTCTCCTCTGGGAAGCAGCCAGCGAGAGGCTGCGGCATGACAATACAGAGGAAGGGTAATTATTGGTCATGTATGTCTTGGCCAAATGTTGGCTCCTCAAACATCACACCAAGCGATGGAAGCGAGCCAAAGAATAATTCATCATCATGTAGCCGAAGCCAAAGTCCTTCCAGCTACGACCTTTTATAATTATACAGAAACATTCACACTTCTCTTTGTATAAGGATTTAAATCATAGTGAAATAAATGGAAAATGTTAACGACCCAAACAAGGAAATTGCAGGATTAAAGAATTGGTTATGTCTCGGTTTACTTTGTGCAAGTGGGTTGATAAAAGATGATGGTGTGTCCCCGTAACACAAAGAGACCTCAAACAGCAGCGTTACACTTCACTTCACATTTAACATTATGACGATGAAGAAGATTCTCCTCGTTAACGAATCCTTATGGACTGAGGGAAATGGAGGACACCTATTGGGGACAGTTGACAGACATTTATCTGAGACTGTTCAGGAAGGACAGGCAGCAGCGAACTCTCCGTCAAAGCTCAGTTAAGAAGATGTCGGTTTCCATCGACCTCTTCTTCGAGATGCAGGGCGTCCTGATGTTGTTTATGATTTGTGGCTACTTTCCAGATTCAAATAATACATGTTTAAATATATTTGATTCTGTCAAGGATATAAGTTTAGTCACCACCCCTGTGTTAGAATATTAAAGGTGCAATAAGTACTATTTTTATTGTCCCCTGGCTCACAGTGGCCTTAATACTGTATATCTGCAGGGTAGTCCAATTTCTTCACAATGACTTTGCCAAAGTTTGGACTCGATTATCAAACCTCTCATTCTCAACTCACAAAATGCACTGAATTATATTATATTATATATCATCTCACATGTGATAAACAGTAGACGTATCATATTTAATATCCATGTTATTAATCTCTATTATCAACATGTGATATTATATTTGCCTTGAAAACATGTTTCTATAAGATTTTGTTTTTATCTTTATTGTATGTTTAGCACTTTGAGCTGCATTTCTATGAAATATAGAGATATTTATTATTATTATTGTTATTAAACATGCAGATGTTGGGTTCTGTGATTAATTCCCAACTCGGAGCATAAAATAATTATATTTCCAAACTTCTCCAATACAGTGAAGTTCAATTATTTAGATTGGTGGATACACTTAGTTCCGTGGCTCTACTTCAGACTACGGCAAAACATTAGTGTTTGAGAATCAAGTGTAACATTTAAAGGCTTTTAGCAGTAAAACCAAACATTCATTCATCTCCATTGTTTCTAAACTCAAAACCTTGAAACAAATATGTTGAATGTAATTGCTTCTCTGTGGCTGGAGCTCTAATGATTTATCTAACACTTTAACATTCCTTTGTTTCGAACATACAACATTCAAACTTGTCCGTTAGTCTAATGGATATTTGTTGGTTAGATTCAAGAGAGACCTTGTATGTCATCAGTGTGGATAATAATACGAATTTAATTTGAAAATTCCCTTTAGAAGCACAAGTGGTTTGTCACATGTCACGTTGTGACCTTGTTATGTCAGTAGGTGGTTGTAATTACATCGTAATTCACTAGGGAACATGAAAATTAGTTATTTAGTTCAGAGCCTTTGTGGCTCGTAAAGCAAATTAAAGCAGATAATTACAAATAACTTTTGACAACTTTATCCAGTTTATTAAAGAAACATAATCTTTTTTAACCTACATAAAACCTAAAATGTATAATTAGTTCAATGAGTGTTTTGTAATGATGTTAAATTGTTGGCTAGCTAGTCAGTAGATCACTGACACTGGTGGTTTTATCAGTATCGGGCATTAGGTATGTGATGTTGTGTCTCTTTTTGTTCAGAGTGTTTAAAACATGGCCACGACTTGTGTCTCAGTCTTGCAGATGTTTAAACCAATTTGTATTGGTTCAGAATCTGAGTTCGTAGAGCTGAGAAATGAGACACAAGGACCAAGCCTGGGTCGTAATGCATGAACTTTTAATGAGAGATTAACAACAACAACATTTCTGTATAAGCTAGCCCTCATTGTCCAGATGTGGACCAGTGGACTGTCCACATGAGACCAGTTCCAGGCCAGTCACAAACAAACAAGTTCATTTGAAACATCATTCTAGAATGAGGGAATCTTCCTTCACCAACCACCACAGTCCCTTTTCCATCCCAGGATTTCCTTTCCTTAATCCTTTTATAAGACTTTTGTTGTAACTACACGGTCACAGCTTGACTGACCTTAGTTTTCAAAATTCACTCACCTGCTGCCCTGGAAATTAAAAAGAAATGAAAAAGGAAACGTGGCCAGCACCCCGGCTACGTAGCCACACACAGTGAATATTTAATCTGAGGCCCCGGTACTCTCCTGTGTTTGCTCCAAGCCCTTTCCCCTGTTCCCTGGGTTTCTCCATTCTTTATTCTATACCTAACTCGTACAGAATCCTAAAGGGGAATTGAGCGTGCCGTTATTCTTTGCCGCGACCACTCAACATGGAGGCAAAGCAGAAGGGTGACCTCTCTCTCTCTCCCTCTCTCCTCTGATTTGGCGCTCAGGTATGAATCAGACAGCCAGCTGTGACGGCTGATCATGGAAGCTGTCAGCCGGGGGAACTTTCCAAGGCAGTCCAGGTTCATCGGCAACTGCTTCCAAGCAAGATTGATGCCGGGGCTGCGTTGAAGGATTGCTCTCTGGTGCAGTCGTTGGGCACGGAGATTGAGACTCACCCATGGCAGAGCGATGGTGACATGACTCATCACCGGAGAATTATATGGAGAGAAAGGAGATGGAAAACACGGCTCCTATTCAATCAATCCTGTTTACTGGAAATTCACAATGAGCGTCTAACGTGGGAGGAGGTGTGTGTGTGTGTGTGGGGGGGGGGGGGGGGGGTAGAGTACAGTAAAACAGGAAACCAGGAGCCGATTTGCTTTAAATGTGCAGCTCTGCCGTATTCGACAGTTGTGTTCCTTTTCTTTCTTCTTTTAACAGAACGTTGCTTGATGTGCTCAATAGCACAGCCTCCCAGAGGTTTCCCCGAATAAACCAGCAGAAAAAAATAATGGCTTAAACAAACAACAGCACCACCCGAACTCCCCCACTCCCCCGTGCGCCTCGCTGCTGTGTCCGCCGACACACGAGCAAACCTTCGTCTAATTGCGTAGACGGAGGAAAAAAAACAAGCAACGGGGTCTTAAAAGAAAAAGACGCATTTCAGCAGAAATTTGGCAGTTCTGCTCAAACACAATTCTGAACACAGCAGACTTCTTCACCAGTGCACGGTGCTGTACAGGGGATGCTGCAATGTCATTGTGTCCCGGTGTAATGTCAATGTAATGTTAATATTTGGCCATGATGCATCTGTAATGTGGCGGTTCGATAAGAGAAGGCATTTGTATTCTCATTCTGGGGCGTGGGAGTGTGTGGGGCGCATTTTACCCGATATCACTTTTTCACAAAAGATAAAAGCACTGTCATTCGGCACTGACATTGTTTAAATTATGGCGTTTACCCATATTTCTTGCTTCGTTTAGTTATTTTTCGCGGCGCCTCATCCATTACTTTCATCTCCTCGTCGTTTTGTTTGGCTCTGTGACTTGTGTCCGGTGGCTTTTTGTTTTGAAGTGCAAATGGGCTTTCCAGACAATTATCTTAGTGGAGTGAACGATTAGCTCTCCAAACAGATTCCTCTACCTGTTCCCACCAAGGAGGACTGAAGGTCATCCATCTGCCTGGCTCTATTTTATCCCAGCGCTTTGTTGTTGTGTTGCTTTTCCAATATGTGAGGAGAGTCATTCCGCTCAATACACCGCCTGCCCCGGCACTGCCGCTCGGCACAGTGATAAATCACAACACAGAGAAACAGAACTTTATTTGCATTCAGCTTCCGTCCACTTTTGAAGCCGCAGATCTGGAATTGAATTTTTTCTCCGCTCTCCACTCTCTCTATCTCTCCGGTAAGAGGCTATGATCTGGGAGCTCGGAGCTATCTACCTTGTTTTTCCGGGGACACCTGATTCAGCTCGCATCTGTTAAAGCACAGTGAACATTCGCATACCCATATAATGTCCTCGGCTCAATACCCGCTCCGTGCTGGGGACTATTAGTTCTAGAGCAGCAGTCTTTCAAACTCGAGGAAACGTTAGAAAGTGCCTGGTCATTTATGTCCCCATAAGTTATGGTGATTACGGTGAGAGCGCAGAGCGGCTGGGGCCGGCCCAGAGGAGTCGACCCGCCACCAGATTTTGGAAGATAAACAGTGGGGCAAGTGGCAGGATGTTGACCGGCTCCCTCCTGGCTATGCAGGCTGCAAAGGGAATCTATCACGTCAAAGAGGCCGTAGCCTCCAGCACACTCCAGATTGCTCCCTCTGCATACGTATAGACACGATCACACTAACAGACACACACAGGCTCAGAGAAGTGCGCCTGCTCAAGGGCCGGCCTCTTCCACCTGACCGCTCTCGGTGGCAGAGAGGGTTTACACTCAGCGTGACAATGGCACTCTCTTGTCCTCCTGGATACTGAGCTCGGCCCCTCCAACCTGCCTGGCTGCCGCGAGCCGCCCCCCGTCGACCCTTGTGTGCCGTGACCTTCATGTCCGACAAGCAGAGGTGAAAAGTGGAGCGGCCCTGGAACGACGCCTTCCACCCGGCCGCTGTGCGTTCCCGTATTTGCTCGTTCCGAACAAATTAGAGATTAATTTTGTGTTCATCTGTGAGTCAAATGAGTCCAGAGCGTCGCCCGGTGGGGAGCCGGGCTAATCTGCTTCTGCTCGATATGCTGTTTGAAAATGACTGACAGAGCGCTGATGAAGCCCAAACAAATCCAGAGCTCAGGCCACTGGTTAATCAGAAGATGCCAAAAGATTGTTCCCCGACGGACTGAGGGAACACAGGAAATCACTGTGACCCACCCACCCACCCACCCACCCTGCAGAAAAACACCCAACCTCGTTTATCTTGTTTTATTTATTTAAACTCTCTCCAGGGATTCACAATAAGTAAATGTCTTTTAAAATTGTAGCAGGCGATATTCCTGTCACAGTGAATATGAGCAAAATAAAACAATCGTATTCATTTTGCCAGAGGAGGTACATTTTAAAGAATTATGGAACTCAAATTGTATGATTATTTTATGTTCAACTACAGAAAATCGAATGTATAAATGAATGAGCGTGGATTCAAAATGATGCTGTGACAAAAGTTGATTTCTGCCTTCCCTGTAAAAGTTTTACCATTTGTAAGCTGCATAGGAAATTAAGGGATTTTTCCATATTCCCAAGAGATGTCAAGCTTCTGAAACTTCCCTGTTCTGTGGTCGGACGCTGCATTGTTGCTGCTGCTGCATGGATTTACATCAGATCACCATAATCAAGGAAAGAAGATTTAACTCAAACACCTTTTTCCCCCTTTTCAAGAATCAATTTTGGAAAGATTTTTTGTGAAGTTTGGGTTGAGGATTTATTTCACTATGGAAATGACGCAAGAGGAAGTCTGCTAGGCAACGATGTCTTGATTTAACCTTTCTTTTTGCTAAATTCAGTACTTGGGAATAAAAAGGTTCTTAAAGGGATATCACCGAGAAACATGGGATTAACCCCTCACCGCAGGAAGTGCTCCTGTTGCTGTTAAAGCCGTGGTAATTGATGCTGTTTCTAAAAAGTAACAAGACACTGAAAACTTTCCTGGTGAGATCATTCTGTCTCAGCACAGCCCCTGCGGCTGTAGGATTCCCTTAGTTACTTAAGGGATTAACCGTCAGCACCTTCACATACATGTTTTTTCATGCACTGCCAGAACTAAACGGCACTACACACATCACGCGGGTCATGATTAGATGTTGAGTGAAGCCATTATGTGAGGAATTGATTTGTTCCTTTAAATAATCATTCTGGCCCTCCTTAAATAAAGTCAATACAGCGGGCAGTAATGAGTAGCATGCAGGATTGCATTTGAGGTCCTTCGACGTTTCCCTGGATCCCAGATTGCTCTGGGCGCAGACATCCCTCCTCGCTGGGCCTAATGAAGCACCATGCTTTCCCGTGGCAGCCCACTTCATCTCCCCACCACGGCTGCATTGTTTGAGAAGAAACCCCGCGTTGGGAGGTTGGGGGTGCAATCCCATCTGCTCAGGTGTTACATCGGGGGGGGGTTCAGGCAGAGTTGATAACCTTTTGCATGTGGTTGCTTCAGCGTTTTTTCGACTTTAAGCGTTGATATAAATGAAGATGTGCACGTAGGTGCTTGTCAAACTAGTGCAGCAGCAGCATCTGTAAAATGTGCAGCTTTGCACTCAGTTGCCTTCTCTGTTAATTGGCAGCATTACATAAAAACGGATTTCCATGAAACCTGGTGGAAGGATGTGGTATGACTCACTGAGAGTGATCTTTATTCAGACACTGTAGCGTACAGTAACAAATCCTTGTTTCACATATATAAGAGAATGGATATTTTGCCTGTTTTATAAGGAAAACTTCTGCATGTGTCTGATCTCAAAACATAATATGACAATAACATGGCCACTCAGCCCTGGCGGAAGTGTGTGGTCCCTGAGGGCCCTCCTTTTTTTACTGGGAAGCATTGATGGCACGAAATGATAGAACTACATAAAAAAAGTTTGTACACAGTGTTTTCGGATTGCGTCTGTGGAGTTTCTCATCATCTAGGTCATAAGGAGATTGACAAGAACAAAGTCAAAGACAAATGACAACTTTTTACAATGAATAATTCTGTTTTGCCTCGTAGCCCCCCCCCCCCCCCCCTTCTGATGAATCTGATTCATGGTGTTGACGGACAAAACAACCGTTTACTTCTCTCTAATCTAGTCTTCTGTTCCCAGCACTGTTCGGATTAATCACCCGCAGCATAGATACAGCAGAGAAGGAATGTGTGTTGGTGGCTATCACAGCGTGTTGGATCCACTCACTTGTCACTGTTTGCCACACTGGAAGCCAGCAGCCGGCATTCAGAGAAGAAAAAGTTTGACAGCCCCCTTTTGTTTCTGAAAGTGCGGCGGCCCTGACACCGCCTGGCTTCCCTTCTTATTGATTATAGAGTCGGCGGGTGCTCCACCAGATGTCACCGCACCGTTCTGTTTATATTGGCATGTTGAGGGGGCGAAACACTGTTATAGAAATGCATTACCACCCTTCATTAAACTGAGACCAATCGTAGGCAGGATTATGTAAATGAGCCCTGATATGAGGATCGGTATGCCCAGGACAGAGAGCCGGCGGTGCCAAGAAGAGCTGGCCAGGAAGCTCTCGCTCTGAGCCAAGAGTCTCTGGCTCCAGCAGTGGAGAACATGTGTTGGTCTCGATGTTGGAGTTACTTTGCATTTTCGCTGCTGACAGTCTTCATCATCCGTCTGGAAATCCTGAAGGTAATTGAGGAATGTGTCAGCACTGGGATAAAAAGGTAGTCATTAACTCCTCCTGGAGGACGCTTTCTTTTCCTCATTGTTCCCCAAATTCTGTGTAATGGTCCATTTTTTAAGCACAATCACAATGAGAATCAATCAAGTAATGACCGTCGCCATCTGCGTATCTCCCAGTTCTTCCACAACATCTGACTGGCTTGCTCCGATCTGGCAGGCGCACATAGGCCCACGCGTAGGGAAGTCATTAGCAGCAGCTTTTTGAGAGAAATCGCCTCGGTTCTGTTTCTGGAGCTGTTGCAATTAATCTACACTGCTTGTTATTTCACAAAGAAATCGGAGCCTCCCTGATAAGTTGGCTGCACGCGGCGTAGAAACAAAAGGGAGGGATAAGTTAACACATGCTTTGAGGCGCGGTGGCATCAGACAGTCCAAACCGTCTAATTCAGCGTTTCACCACAACGTTAAGTGCTCTCCGAGAAGTGAGTGTAATCCCGCCAGCTCGGGGACAGAGCAGCACCTGCACATTAGCTTCAAGTGCTCGCTCACATCCCCGCACAATAAAGACGCACATCTCCCAGAGCGGGCACCACCGGGCTCATTTTTTAATATTCCTGCCACAAGCAAGAGCCTTCACGAGGGGCATCAGCTTGTCTGAGTGAGTGGCTGTCCGGGGAAGTGACGCTCCGTAGAGCTGAAGGTTACGGCCACATCGCCTGCAGCTCTACCAGGGGAGGGATGAGCGGCGCCGCAGGCCACTGTCAGGAGAGGAGGGCTGATCGCGGTGTTTGTCACGGCTCCGGTGAAAGAACCATTTTGAGATCACGGCCCCGGCAGAGAGCTTCTCCAAAGTATCGGTGGAGGAATATCCTGCTGATATTAAAGCGCGGCCGCAACAAAACCTCTGATGTCCTCTCCGTGAAGCGATGATTCGATGACAGCAGCTCCTTTCTGAAAATTAGACGCCATCAATTATTCACAGATTCACCTGGCTCCTTCGCTCACTTCCTGTCACCGAGCTCCTGTGTGACGCCGGTAGTCAGATCTCCAAGGGATGCTTGTGGTGTGGCGGAGGCGGCTTGTGCGGATGACTGTGTAAAACAAGGACAACATTAAGTTTGACTGATGTCACGCGAATCTGTAATTAAACCCAACATCATCCCCAGGGCTGGATATATATATAAGACAAGATGAGTCAGGCAACGGGCCCCAGGAACAGCATGAAATAACGCCCCTGGCTGTAAGCACTTCGTCATGGAGCCACAGCCCCCCCACGGCACCGCGGCCCACCGCTGGGCACTGGACATTATTACTGAATGGCCGGTGGTTCTGATGTGATTGAGTGTTTACCCCGAGGATGTGCTTGCACAGACAAAAGAGCAATTTTTTTCTTTTATGGTCAGTTTGTCAGTGATGTATTGTACATAATTCAAAACGAGTGGAAATGTGTGTGGCTTTCTTCAGTAGCCTTTAGCACCGCACAGTGCCGACTGTTGGTTTACTGATGTCTTTTTAAGTGCGTGGGCCCTTTCAGCTTCTTTCATACCAAATTGTGTGTTTGCGGGAATGCGATGAAAGCCAAGATGGATCACAGCACATTTCGAGCCTCTTTTTTTTTTTCTTCTCTAGCTGTAATGACAGCACGCTTTATGTTTAATGTATTTAGGTCGTTTTCCAGGTAGCCTTTACAGTCTCTCGTAGCGGGGGGGGGGGGGGCAAACACCTTGCCTATGGAATTAGAGAGCGGTAGAAGTGATATAGACGGACTTATCACTGAGGGCTCCGGCGGACTCTCTGAGCTCTCAGTGAAGGATTAAACTGAGGTTTGTGTAAGAGGCGTCTCTCACTCCTGCAAAGCACTTGAGAACACCGGGGCAAATGTTGAGAGATAGTTTAGGTGCAAGTGCAATAACAGGAATGTTGTTAAAGTTTCCAATTCTTTTCCTATATTGAATATGAAGTATTTTTCTTTTGTACTCTCAATCCGTTTTTGCACTTTTCTGTTTTGGACTACTCTCATCCTATCCACCCTGTGACTTATGTCTGCATACTACGTGTATACCCTGCAGTATTGTGTACTACATTTTGTGTACTTTGTGTATCTCTACTTAACACCAGAGATCAGAGAGAAACTACATTTCAATCCCCTCTATGTCCTGTATACATATGGCAGAATTGAAAATATAGTTGACTCTGACTTATTAGTGTTTGCATCGCTGCTCATCAGTTTTACAGAACCGCTTCTCATTGCAGTAGTAAAATACAAATGTAACACGTTCAAAAAACCCCATGGGATCTACCATTTATAGATATCTCTTCCCATGCATAATCAGCTGACAGAGGCATTTGGCATCGAGAACGGCAGCTAAATCTAAGGTCAAAGAGAAGACGAAGGAGAAGCTGGGAATCCGGTGCTGATACTCAAAGCAAAAATATTGTGGCGGCTCTGGTTGCTCTTTCTGGAAGCCTCCCGGGTCCCGCCCTCCCCCACCCCACCTCCGGGTGCAGAGACACGATCAGATTTATAGGGCAACAGCTGCCACCCCGCTAAGTTCAAGCAACTTGGCTGGAAGGAGATTTGTTAGTATTCACTCTCATCACTGATAATCTGAGTCTGTTTCTGACAGAGCGGCGTAATGATGATGATTCTTAAGAGTGTCGGCTTATCCCTGACTGCTTCAGTAGATCAGTTAATTTAAGAGTGTGGCTTCTCACCCTCACACAATGGAGACGGTGGCGTTGTGTGAGCGGCCGTATGGATGTTTTTTCGAGGCAGCCAGAGAATTGGGAGTATCGGGAGGTGTTGAAGTTCGGGTCAAGCGCTGTAACCGTCCTGATGCGAACATCGACCTGTTCATTGACAGGGACAATCTGCGGGTTTTCAAACGTCACGTGTGTCGTGGACTCGGTTGATCCTGGGGGGGGCGGGGGGAGGGGTGTTTTGTTTCAGTGAATCCATACACGCTGATGTTCTGTGTTTTTTCCTGTGAAAGATGAGCAGACATTTTCCATTTGGCTTTGGGACGACTTGCTGGAGCCTGTCAAATCCTGAAATGCCACTTCAAAAAAATCTTTTAGTCTTAAAATGTGTCCCACTCCTGTTTGTAACAGGTTTGTGTGTATTAAGACATTCTGTCCATCCTGCCACTCGTCCGTCATTCCTTTAAACCATTAACTTGCTGCTTTCATGTTTACGAAGCTTAAGATATTTTCTGTTTCCCTCATTAGTTGTAGTAAATGTGATGGGTATTCAGTATAAATATACAAAATATATATTGAAGGGAAAATATGCAACATAGATACAGTTTTCTTTCGGTGTCGCTATGCCACCATCAGAGTCATAAGACAGAACTCGCTCTTAAAGATTTCATACTCAAGTATCATGCAGGAGCCTTTGTTTCACTCAGTGGTCAATCTAATAATCAGTCTGTGGTCTGATGAGTCAATATCTTTCATTTTGAGCTAATCTGCCTGATGATGAAAAAGAAAAGAAAAAGAATCAGTGGGTGCTGATTACCTGTGGATGTGTCTGAATACTCTTTAATTTAAAACATGTCCATCTGCAGTAAATATCTACTCAACAGAGACAATGTTCATGATAACATCGGTGTAAATTTGTCTCATTATTTTATTTTTACACAACTATATGTTATCAGTTGAATAAACAACAATAAACAACATCATGATATCTATGTTATACATGTGCCATCAGGTGGCCTTACCCCTTAAAATTGGTTCACCATTATCTGTAATGGATTATTTTCTACATTGTCATATTTAAACTTCTCTTTTGAACTTAAATCACTTGCTCTCATGCTTTTTTAATCATGGCCCTTAAAAGCAAACAGAACTTATGTCATGTTGCAAGCGATCATTTAAAGATGAATATATATACGTCTGAAGAATAGTTTAATCTTCAAACACATAGATTTACTATCAACCATTTGGAGATATAACGATAAATCTGACCTCAAGATCTAACCCCAAGGTTGAAAAACAGGAGACTTAAGTAAAAGTTTTCCGTGTTTTTCCCACACTTGTGGTTAAAGTCTGTGTTTTTGTCCGACTGGAGGAAATGAGTGCTGGGTAGATAGAGGAGGAGGCTGGAGGGTGGTGCCTCTCTGGCCCCGCGGTGTAATGTGAGTGAGCAGAGTCTTTTGCTGGAGAATTGGAGGAGCTGCAGTAGTGAGTCGCAGCCGTGAGTCCCGGGGAAGCCAGGGCTCGATAGTTCCGGTGAAAGAGAACGTTCATGCTGAGCAGATGATACAGTCTACTGGAACTCTAGAGATTTCTCCGCCTCTGTCTTCAGCCTCTGTGCTTCCTCCCCAAAATTGGATACCGTCCTCCTGTCATGAGTCGTTGGTTCCTTTCAGAGATGTGAAACCTGTTCAGTCTGGCTCCGTCTTGTGTGCCGATGAAATTGAATGAACAGAACGCTTGTAAAAACAGAATAATTTGCTGCTATTCATGAAGGAACACCGTTTTTTGTCTAAGTGATTCTGTAGCCGTACCCCAAGTCACAAATCTTTTTAGCTTTTGCAAACAGAGAGGTGCACCAGACAAATGTGATTAGGCAAAAGTGGCTGGTTGATTCTTGAAAAACAGGTCGTCGAGGCGGCACACACAGCCGTTCACCCTATTTGACCCCCCCCTCCCACCCACCCACACACACAAACACACAAAGGAGACGTGATCGGGTGTTTCCCCCGGTGCAGTCGTCTACCTTCAGCATCAATGAGACGCTCATTAGTTCTCCTCCTCGCTGCCGATCGTGGCCCAGATGCTTATGCTGCAGTGGTTCTGTCAGGCCAGGCTGCCGGTGTCAGAAATAATGGTTCTGTAGGTGTACGGCTGAGGAAAGTGCGATGAGTGCAGTTTCCCTTCTCTCTCCACAAAAGAGGAATAATGAAGTACATGGTCCGTGGTTCCCGTGGGGGGGGTGTAATTTCGTTTGCACACCTGACAGTCTTGTGATGTGCGTTCCTTTCTTGGGGCGGGGGGGGCAAAGAACATGATTTATTTGCTCTGCTATTTTTGTCTGACCTAATTGGACATTATTCACATCACACCAATGACAGGTGTAAATGTACGCGAGCAATATCAAAGTTAAATTTTATTCCCCAAAGGCAAAAAAAAAATAGTATAGAGGTGTCTAGTACTTTATACCTGCTGACCTCTGTTTGTGCTATATTTCCAAACCCTGTCAGATCATCCTTGCATCACAAATTACCTGGGGGGGGGATGCAAGCAGGAAAGTATTGGGACGAATGCAGACCCATCTTTACACCCATGTTGAGCTGGAATACATTTATCATTGCACCCTTTACTGTGAAGGTAACTGGATGTTCTGTCACCTGTGTCGACCAATCACTATTAACTTTCATTGGTTCTGATGCTGCCAACATTTCTCTTTCACTGTTATTCATGTGTAAACATCTGCAGAGCCGGAGAGCCCCCACCGCTCCAGATGTTTACATGCATGAGTCTTTGAACCACAATTTTCTACCTAAATGCAAAACCAGGAGATACAACCTCAATGTGACGATAGAATTAAAATAATCGATATTAATGTCAATTTTTCTTGTCTTCTACTAAAAGTTTGTGGATATATTTCAATCAATATAAACACTTATTAAGTTAAAACAGCCATATGCCTATAAACATCAATATGTAAGAGTGTATGTGCATGAGTATTATATAAGTTATACTGATATTGTGTGTTTTTCAAAAGAAACTAACTTGAAGAGCTTTCGTTTGACCTTCCTTTGGGCACAGCCATGGAAATCTGAGTGGAGACACAGAGTGCTGCTTGAAGCTGTTCACTATTATGCCACCATCGTATTTATTTCTCTATCATGGAGTGCTTGAATTCATTTCAGGGCTGGATGATGTGCTAACTAGCTGTTCAGTTTCCTTCTCTTAGGGGCTCTGGAACTGGTGCATGTGTAGGTCTAACACAGTGGCAGGGGCTCTGCTGCTCCTCAGGTCGATGAAATTGTGGTCGGGCTGCACTCCACAGACCAATATCTGCTTCCCTGTAAAACCAGAGCAATCTCTGCCTGTGCGCCTCCGTTATGGGATGTTCATCTCACAACAGATGTGTCAGTAATGTGGCCCAGATACTGGAGCAGGCTGGTGTAAACTGAGGCCTTGTAAGTCATGCTGAAGTACATCATCTGTGATGAGACCATCCTGCAATGAAGATTCAGTTCCACAAAGAGAGAGGAAAAAGGCAGATGTATCATTGAATCCAATTTTAAAAACCCTTATTATCCAAAAAATTAAAAAAATAAATCAACATCTGCAATTGAATTTGTCGACTGTCAGTTTTTTAAAATGTCAGTATAAATTATCAAAAGTGTTAATACAACGTGTTCACTTTGACATTGCAATTTGAACAAATTTAATTAATATGTGTCTTACCAGTATTTTACCAGTAGTAGTGATACGTTTTTGACAATAATTATTTTTTAGTGTAAATTAAAACAGTAATACATTATATATTAAACATTTCCTCTTGTTCTAAAAGTTAATATATCTTTTAAGTTGTCATTGTGTTGGTGTGGTCATTCCATCAATCCTTTAAATCTATCTGGTTGTGTGAATTAAAAAAGTAGGCAGTGGCTAACTTCCCTTTAACTTCACTTTGTAGTGCGTTAGCCATGATAACCCAAACTTCCCTGTTACCCTGCACACAAACTCTACATTTTAATCTATCACAACTTCCCCGGACGCAGATGAAACCTTACAGTCCCCAACTCGCAAGGTTAATCTCTGCCGACAGCCGACCGGGGGGCAATCAATCTCCGTGGAGGAAGAGTATTCTCTCCGTCCGTTTTTGTGAGGAGCGTGATGGAGGGCTCAGTCAGGGACATCACTTAGCTAACACCCCACCACGGCTCTGCCCTCTCCCCAGGGGCTGGAATGAAACCTTCGGCAGCCGTGTGTGAACGGCCCCCTTTTCACACAGCGCATCCATCACCGCGGAAAACGTAGCACATCCAGACACATTAGTCCAAGGTGATTTTGTTTTAATTGCAGAGATGTTGCTCGGAGGGTGATATAATAACTGTGGGATAAACATCCTGAATTCCATTTTCTTTTTTTTTGACATGTATTAAACAAACGCGCGAATAAGAGCGCTCCGTGGTCAAGGGCGTTCAATGTGGCTCGGCTGCTGAACTGACAACTCTGATCAAATGTAAGGTCTTGTTTCTCCATCATCGTGGGGACATGAGCAAATCCGATGATTGCTAGTCTATGAAGGAACTATCAGCGAGACTGAACAGATATCGGTTATGACACGTGTAATTACACATTGCTCGGGAGGCAGAGGCGCGTGTGAAGGATTCACTTGTTTCTGGACACGGGGGCTGAGATCAGAACCTGCTGAAGACGTTAGCTAGCCGCGGCCAGTCAATAGTTATGTCTCTCCCATTTCCCCGAGAGAAGAAGAGCAAAGCCATGAATACATAATCGAGCAAAGGGCGAAACAGCCCCGGCGTAAACAACAGCCCCTGCAAGCTCCATTAGTGTTAGCTGCTTGAGCTAAACAAAACCCTCATTCCACTTTCTCTCCGATGCTGATGCACGAGGGAGCGAGAGCCGGTGCCAGCCCCAAACGCTCGCGGAGTGAAACGCTGTCGTTAACACACAACGCCTCAAATTCCGCAGCTTCCGTGTGATTGCGGTGATGAACGTACCCCGGCCTTATCTTGAAGTGGCGTCTTCGCCCTTAGACCTCGGCGACTGGTGGATTAGAGAGCTGTAATTATCGAACGCAGGGAGGAGAAAATGGTATTTATTGGCATTATCTCAGTTCATGATGTCAGCCCGACTCGATTAACTCCTCCAGTGAAGAGTGAATGAGGTTATGGGCCTTATCAGGTGGAACTGTGCCTGTGAGCTGTTTGCCTGTTTTCCTGTTTGCCTTTGTCAGTCATGAAGACCTTCTTATTGATGACTGGGGTCCGCGAGGCTAAACCGATATTGCAGTGTTTTTAATGGCTGCCGTGCGGATACTGTGCTCCTCTGTACAGCGCGGTGAAAAAAAAAACCCTTTTGTTCTTCCTGCCTCCGAGCAGAACACGGCCTTTAATCAACTCCGGGTCCTCGTGCAGGAGAGGAGCTTTTGGAGATATGTTAACGAAGGCGCCGGAGAAGCACACGCTCCGGGTCCACGCAGGCGAGGGCCGACGGTTCGGTGCACCGCGAAAAGCTATTTGCAAAAAGCTATCATCCTAACAACTCGTGTCTCATCGTGCACTCTTGGCTCCGACTCAGCCCATCATCGGCGTCATCTGAGGTGGGCTCACCACAGAACTGGGAGGACGTGGGCCTGATGACAGATGAGGTGTTTGTTCGTAAGCCGTAGATATCTGCGGCATTGTGGGTAAAAACAACAGATTACACTTGATGGATGAACAGTGTTGACTGCCACTTTGAGTGCAGACTCGCAAAGAAAAAATGAAAAAGTGTAATAAGTAGAATCCTGACACCCATTCCACGAGGATTCGGTAAATTGCATCTTATCACAGGGGTGATACGGTTTTATGAAAAACCATAACACACTGAATGTTCCTTTTTATTGCAGTGATGCCACGACAAACACCAAACAGGCATAATGCAAAGTCACGCTTATTGTCATGCATATGTTTTTTTCTTTTAACTGCTTCTGTGGACGTTGCTCGTTTGAATCCTTGTCGGCTGCTCCTGCGCTGAGATGAGACAGAGTTAAAGTATGCGTGTTAAATACAATCAATCCCCTTCCTCTCCTTATTTCCTACACTTACTTGTTGTTCAGAAGTAGCTGCAGAGACAGTTTCTTCTCCAGTCTCAAGGTGAGCGTGTGAGTCGTTTCTCCTTCCATCCTGTGCGACACGCTGCAGAACGCGCCGATGCCCTCGGAGCACAACTTTGATGATGGCTTGTGATGGCCTGCCCAGGTGCGAGAATAACATTAGACCTGCTGGACAGGTGGCAATGCAGAGAGAGGAGGGCTGGGAGGCTCAATAATGAGGGGGGTGCAGCCAGACCCCCATCTGTTGCCGGTGCACACAACTCTGATCCATTAAATTGCAGCACACCCAAGTTTTGTCACACATGAGGAGCCGTGGACTCCTTGAGGCCGTTTCAGGTCACCTGTTAGAGGACGGACTCTAAAGGGGCCGGCTTCCGTCGTCTTGCTGAACGTTGTTTGACGGAGTTTGTCCTCGTGGATATCATCCTACATTTACTCTTTGAGTCACTTGACCTTTTATTTATCCCCGGGAATAATGTTACTTGTCTGGTTAAAAAAAATATTTTTGTTTGTAGACAGTTGACAGCAAATAGAATCAACAAATACAATCAATTATTGAATCCGTGGAAATTTGTGGCTATGCAAAAAAATATATATATATTTATGAGTGACTCATTTTATTATTGTGATGATGGTTTACAGCTACATGGGAGGAAATAGTGGCATCGGCAAAATAAATAGCCACAAAATAAAAATGATGTGTGAGAGCATTTTCTCCATCCATTCAGTGATAATTGAGGGGCTGGAAATAAAGATCCGATTGTGCATGTGTGCTAGTTTCCACTATGATGGACATTTATATAAGCACAGTTGCTCCCAAACTTAATTTCTCTTTATAACTTCCTCTTCTCATTGCTTTCCCTCACATGTTAAACTTATAAAGAAAATCTGATTTCCTCTATCTATTATGTACATTTTAAAACATTTCAACTAGCTCAAAATAGCTTAAAACCTGTCACTGGGAATTATCGACATATATAATAGTATATGAGAGTTAGCTAAATGATCTTATACAATGACATCATCATAAATTATGGTCTGTGTTGTTAAATTGAGCCTATAGGTTGTAAAGTACTTACCGAAGAACAAATGTCTCTGTGGTAATTGGCTCTTTCAGTTTGTGCTGAATAGCACCGGCACATAATGCTTATTGTATCCTGGCTGCTGCCAAAGCTCAACTCACAAAAACAAAGCAATAAAAAAGCAATAAAATACAGGAAATGAGCATAAAAATTATCTGCCGGCTGAACAGGAACATGTCGCCTCTCAAACATTTTTAAATCAAGTAAAGAATGAACTTGAAACCAGTGGAATCCTCAAACAAACAGAAAAACAGGCACAGGTTCTCTTGATTTAAGATGTTTCATCTTTCCCATGTCGTCCTGCTCAGATTTCAGATTCCGCGGTGTACCTGCTCTCCCTCTCTTATCTCCACCCTCACCTTCTCTCTCTTCTTTTTTCTCCTTGCAACGTCTCCGTCTCCTCATCTTGTCCCGAATCTCCTCCCTCGCCGAGAGCCGCGCTCTGATTGATGCACTCTTTTCATTTTCGTCAGTGAAGAAAGTAAACACAGGGTCAATTGATATTTATATGCAAATGCTGCCGCCCTTCACAGAGATAATCTTGCGGAGGAAAATAAAAATAAATCATTTTAACATGCCTCACAACCAATGAAGGTTCATCCGTCTGACATTGGACGGTTGGAATTAATATAAACTAGCTGCTTGATTAACTAACTACGGTAGTTATTTATCACATGATGTCTGGGGTTTGAACTAAAGGCTGAAATCTGCTCCTGTGTCGGGCGTCGGCAGCTTCAGTCAAACCTGCCTGGTTTGTTGACATAATCAATAATCACCCACACACGAGCAGTAATGATCTTGATGTCCCACAGTATCTCCGTAGCTCAGTTTCATTGTTTACACATCGGGAAGATAAATTCAAGGTCGGCATAGGCCACACGTGACATAACGTGACGACTGGAGCGAAACCAATATGGATTTGTGGGGTCGATGTGGACACTGATATTAGGGAGTAAGAAAATTCCAACACTGACAACGTCGGCTGATATATGTTTTGGGATAAATGGCAATGATTCCTAAGATGTCGATATGAAAAACTTAATGGAGAAGAAAGGTTACTGAGGCTTAACAGATAAATATAAATAAAAAAGAAGACACAAATGCAACTAAATATTTACAGCTGAAATAAATATATAATAAAAGGCTGAAATTGGCCAATTTTGGGAATCATTTTTTTATTCTGACTTTTTACCTGTCCTGTGGAAAATGCCAGTTTCAGATGCCCTACAAAAGAAAATCCACCTTTCCTGGACAAGCGGACACAACTCAATGTCGAGCCCTTGTGTTATATTCTCCCACCTTCACTGTACTTACTCTGTGCCTCTGCGTGTTAATGTGCTGGGAAGCTATTTATAAACAGCCCCTCGGCCGGTGTGCTCACTAATTAGAATATGAGGCAGAGCTTGGAGGAGAATGCCTCACAGGCAGCGAGATGCAGCGAAGCCGTGAGATAAGAAGCCTTTAAAAAACAATCAATAAAAGATTCTTATTCTCAAACCTTTTTCTGTACTCAAAGGGTCAATTCAGCCAAATTATATAGATTATTTAAAGTTTTTTGGCCATCTCTGGTATCCAGTTCAGGGATTTGTGTCGCCCCAGTAAGTCAGGTGAGAGGGATTACATTCATTCAACAGTTTTTATACAAGGATGGTTATAAGGAAGTGTGTATATTAGTCGAATTCAAAGGTGTTGTATCTGGAAAGGCACAATATTGTTGATATAAATGGTATAATATGCAAAAATTCTTTATTAAACCATCTAAATGCAACTAGTTGGCTTCCACGTCTGGAAACTAACTTCAAATTACATATGACGAAGGAAAAACTCTGCGAGCCAGTTAGCAAGTCGGCTGTGTTTGTTCCTTCCAGACAACAGCTCCCATGATCCCATGCGGCTTCATGATGCCATCAAACACAAAGAACTCAACTTCAACTGTCGGCAGCCGGCGAGAAACAGAAAATCTTATTTGCCTTTCGGGCGGCTTCCATAGGGACAGAGCAGAAATCGAACAAATATTCCAACCCTCAGCAGACTGTGGTTGAACAAACCCTCAGAAATATGATCCGCTCAGAAGGAGCTATAGAAATCCGGTCTTCACCTGAAATGCTGTATATACCTGGGAAGGCACGGAGTGACGTGTCCAGGTCACGCTGGGAGATTTGGTGCGTTAGAGCAAATAGATCCGTGTGTGTGTGTGTTTGTGTGTGTGTGTGTCTTCCTTCTCTGCCTCTTCCTTGTGTCACTTTGTAAATCTGCTTTGACGATTACACAGTGGAAGTGTCATGAATAATCCACCCCATCCATAGGAATGAATGTGGATACGTGTTACCTTGTTTGAACCCAAACAGTCTCTTGGTTGAGCCGTCTGGCTTTCGGTGCCATTATCTCTCTTTCTCTCTCTCTCTCTCTCTCTCTCTCTCTCTCTCTCTCTCTCTCTCGCTCTCTCGCTCTCTCACTCTCCCCTCTCTCGATCCTTTATTGTAATAAATACAACAATAATCATAACAGGCATTCTAATGCTAACCACGAGGGGGATGTGTTTTCCTTTTTCTCTTCTCGTGGCCCTGCTTGGATACTATGGATTATTTTTAGAAGCGAGGGAGAGGCAGAAACGAGAAAGTCTTCTAGGGATTAAGAGTAAGTGATGGCGCTGGGGACCGAGCTGCTGGGAACCACCCTGTCGACGGGGATGTTTGCAAGGTGAGCACTTTACTGGGAGATCCCGTTGTCGGCCAAGTGGGTGCTGTGCTGCCAGAGCCCGCGGTGGTGCCGGTCTCATCCACAGCCGGCAGGTCCCTGGTTGTCTTTGCTTCCTCTCGTCTCATCCAAGCCCACACTGTGGTCGACTTATCAGCGAGGAGCGGACTTGAATGCTCTGGGAATGGGATGGGGGGTGTGGGGGGGGGGTGCATTTGCTCAGCTGGTTATCAAAACAGTGACATTATGTCATCATCCCACTCAAGTATTGATCATGCTGCTGGATAATGAGCCAGTTAGAATGAATGAAGCGTGGTCCTCACACTCCTGAGGCTACAGTCGCACTGAGGGTGACACCGAGGGGAGAGGAACAAATACAGTCAGCGGCTCCTGTTTCTTACACAAATTGCTTTTTGTTTGCCTCTAAAACTGCTTCAAACACTGTAAATTGCCCCCCCCCCCCCCCTTTACTGTATAATTACTGTGTTAAATAAATACTGTAATTAGTTTGTATTCCGTGATTGCTTTTCACACTTTCCACAGAACGGTTGATATTTTACAACCTGCTTATTTGTAGTCATAAAAAGAGGGAGAAGGTGAGAGCTAAATAATGGAGCCTAAAGGAAAGACAATAAAATAAAAAGAATCAACCGGAATAATAACAAAAAGGGCTTTACGCTAACTGGATGAAATTGGTTTTACACCCCCCGTTAAATACGAGACAGCAGCCGAATGCCCCAAATCTCATTAACGTTCTTTTTACTGCACAGATCTGAGCAGCGCCTGAATCCTGCCACGAGGGAAGAACCAAATAAAAGCTCAGTTTGGTCCTTCTGATACACTTTTATCAGTTATTGATTACATGTCCCTAAAAGTGACCAGCAGGAGGTAATCTGATATAAATCAAAAGTTAAAAATCAGGGTGTCAACAAGCGTAAATACCTGAGAACCACGCCCTCTAGCTAAAACACTTACCACCTCTTCTTAATTAATTGAAACGTTTCAAATGCTCTTGAGTGCAATAGTTCAGGGGAGGACAATTTAGCTCACTGTGCTTTTATTGTTATGTGTTATTAACCAATAGCTTATGTAAATAATTATAATAATATCAACAAAGATAGTTGCACCGTTAGCATGCCTAATGGGTTTTAGACTCGGGCCACAGTATCTGTTAATAGCATTACTTGCTGAAAACCACTGACATGAACCAAGCTATTAGTTTCATTAGGTTAATTGGTTGTGATGGTGTTGAGCAGCAAACACAGTTTATTAGAAACGTTTTCATTTAGAGACACAGCAGCAGTAGATGAACCACAGCTCATGACATGGAGGCCGCCGACCAATGGGAAGCAGGGCATCGTTTGTTTCCCGAACATCAAACATCCATCCATCCATTATCTACGATCTATACAGCTCATCCTCTGAGGGTCGCAGGGGGCGGAGCCAATCCCAGCTGACATTGGGCAAGAGGCTGGGTCCAAACGTGGATGATACAACCTTTCAAAATTAATTCAAAACCTATTATTGCCTTTTATCAGTCATGCATATGACCTTATTCAGAAAAGAGACAATAGCTGTGTCTCGATTAAGGGGCATCTCTCTGGAAGATGAGTTCATAAACCAGTAACATCACAACGGCGTGACTAGACCCCCCCCCCCCCACACACACACACACACACACAACTTGAAGGCTCCTCCTAATGTCTCTTGCAGAATGCCACCTATAAGGACAAGCAGTAAAGCTATGAATGCATCTCTTGCAAACTGCCGTCTCGTTGGTTGGTTGGTACAATGCATAAACTGTAGGTGATTGTAAACAGCCAATAGACATAATCCAAATTGTATTCCCATGCTCGTAAAAAACATTTGATATCAACACAGATAATGTTTTAATTGGAAAATGCTAATATCCAAAGTATGCCGTTTATATGACCCTTGTGAAATTCAAGATATTGTCCTATTTGAAATAATAGTGAAATATTAGTGTGCCTGTAAATATGCTGTGTGATTTATTTTTCTACTAAAAGCTCAATCACACCATAAAACTTTCATGGCTTTATTGGCTTTATAAAAAAAATAAAAACGGAGCCAAGAAGCCTTTAATTCTGAAGAAGCTGTAAACAAAGCCTCTGATGTTTTTCTTCCACATCTTCTCTTTACGCAATTGTGTATTTGTGCTCCTCTTGATTGTAAGCGCGGCATTGTAAGATGTGTCAGGCAAAGAAAGGCTTCAAGACTTTGCTGTGGAAAACATCTGGAGATGACCTTGACTTCACACAAACACCATCACAGTGTGGAGTCAGGAGAACTGTGCGGTGACAAGTGATCAGCTTTGATAAAAAAAACACAGCTTTAAACAATAGGACACTGGCATTGAAATCAAAACATTCACTGAAACGGGAAGAAAAAAGTTTGTTAGTCATTTATGTTGTGAATTGTGTCTTTTTAATAACAGGCTTTTAATATTTCCCCCCAAATTACCCTGCAGTCCAATTCATGCTTCAATATCAATACCCTTCACAGAACCCTAAACCGTACCCTGATGTGCACCTCCCCAAAAACTTTAACTACACGTCCAGATGAGAAAAAGTAATTTTATGATAAGTAACGGCCTTGGATCCGAAGTAAACAGGATTAATCCTCAGAAAAAGTCTCATCATGACTCTTCTAAGGGCTCCGTAACATGTTGTAGTATGAATCGAAAACTTTCCTTCCATTCAGATCGCAGCCCTCTCAGCATCAGGGGGCGAATTAACTCCCTTTAATCTGACTTCCGTCATGTTGCTCTGAGGAAGAGACAGATAACTAGCACCGGCTTGGACCCCGACTCTGTTCCTGCTGCCACGGTCCCCTGGGCAGCTCCTGCGCAGCCCGGCTGCAGCTGAGTGTGGCTTCGGCCAGGTGAGACCAGGTAACAGGTGCTGTGGATCCAACTCGCCCCTTAATTTCCTCCAGCTGCAGCTTCTGAAGGCCGGGTGGAGGGACGCCGGGCGGGCACGAGATGAGGCGTGGAGACGGAGCGTTTGCCAGGAGGAGCCTGGTGCCAGAACTTAAACTGTTTTGACCATAAGAGAAAGTGATGGGAAGTCAAGCTGAAGATTCAACAACTTCCCTTTTTACTGAAGTTGCCTTAAAAACACAGATTGGGTAGTAAAATTCCCCTGTGCTCATTTTGTGCTTGAGCAGATGTGTGGATGTTTTTCAGTTTTGTTTAGTCTCTGGCCTCACATCCTCTGTGACTCTGCCTGCTCCAATGGGAGGAGAGTTTATTCATACTAAAGTAAGGCAAGTGTTTTTATCAATAGATACGGAAAATTGTATATTTTACCTCAAATAAAGTAGGATTTTAAAAACCGCTTCAGACACTTCAGCTCAGAGATATTAGAAGAAAAGCTCATCCATCACCTCTGACCGCTCATTTATAATCACATGTAGAAAAATAATCCGAACTCGATCTCAATTTATGATTTGAAGCTGCAGCTGCAGGTGAAGAAAATACATTGAGATTTGATTTATGATTTGGATTAATACTCCATCCACGGACATGGAGATAATAAGTATTTATATCAGGCAGGATGATTGTTTGTTACCTTTATCATTGATAAGAAATTGTTGTGATTTGCTATCTGACAATAACTGTTTAGGTTTTTGATCGCACAAACACACACACACACACACACAAACAGGATGTGGGGAACGAGGAGCTGAGAAAAGAGCTCAGGGATAAGAAATTAATGAAGCCTGATAAACCGTTTCCTCTAAGTGAGTTTTATATCCACTGCTGTAAAATAAAACAAATACAAGAAATGTGATAATAATAAAAAATGTGGAATTGCTCTGTTATGATGGCGCCTGATCCATAAACGGACGTTTGGGTGGAGAAGGTCAGGCTGGAGCAAATTGTGGGGGATATTATTTTTAGTTTGGTGAGATTGGTCCGTTTCCCTCTCCCAGCATCTGCCTGGTGGTTCTGGTACCACCCGCCTTGCCAAACTCCTCTCCCGGAGGAGTGTAACTCGGAAAGGCTCTTTCAATAAAAAAGCATTTTTTTAAAAAGCGTTATGATCCCCAAGGTGGCGGAACTCACAAAGCAGTGGGGCCTTGGAAGCTGGAGTTAAAAGTGAAACCTCCAGAGGAAGGTCTTTTGTTACCGATGAGTGGGTCCCAGCCCTGGAGCTAAGTGTGGGTGGTTAAATTCCCAGGTACTCCGGTGTCCAAAGCCACAGTGAGTCACTCAACTCGCCACAGGAAGCAGTGGTTTGCATCTACATCGCCCGGGATGGAGAGGCTTGTATTTATCAGCAGGTTATTGAGCTTGAAAGCTTTTTCCTTTTAGAAGAGGCATTAGGGAAGAAATGACTACATACTATATGGTTACTGTCAACGCTATTCATCAGTATTTTCATGGGGCTCATTTTTAAAACCTGGCGACCTCACAAGCAACGATTTCTGTGAGGAGGAAGGTTGTCGGTTCAATCCTGCTGCCGTGTAGAAGGCGGAACATGTGATGAACGTCAGAGAGAATCGTACACATTGATGATCCTTCCTCGTTATGTTGAAAATACAGAAGTCACTTTACAGGTGAGCCCAAGAGAAAAACTACAGGATAAGAATCATCAAGAAAATGATAAGATGACTATCACTGAAGAAATGAAAAGAATAAATCTAAAGTGAATTAGAATTGCATGCTGGGAAACTAAGCATACACCAAAAAATTGTCATCTGAAAAGCTTTTAAATTTTTGATTTTAATGCCACCGCTCTGTTGTCTCATTTTAAATAATGCAATCTACGCCAAACAACACATCACCATTAGGCTGCTGTGTTTAAATTTTCTTCTGAACGCCAGTGTTAAGCACCGTTCATCGTTTCATCTCCGACACTTCATGCTGTCGTCCTCAACAGCTTCTCACTTCAGGTTGAGGAGCCCAGGAGTGTTTGCCAGCCCAGGTGATTTATGAAACATCTATTTCATATCGAGGTGGAAGTCGACACTCGGGGAATGTGAACAGATTCATCAAAGTGGATTATCTCTGCTGCCGAGACTCCTCTCCAGACGCTGACCTTCTTTACAATTCCATCACTGGGACAAAAGAACACAGCTGTGAGTGTGGTTTTGAAAGATAAGACGCTGATCTCACATGTTGTTTACATGACGCCCCAGAACATCTGTATGGATTACGCTTGGGTGAAGGGTGTTTCACCGTTGCTCATTCCCACTTTCCTGTAATGACCTTGAGAAAGTCATCTCCTCCTCATCCTCCGTTTTCCCAGGAGAGGGGACACGACAGACCAGGGCTTGACCCAACAGTTCATTTATTACAAACGTCAACCCAACGTGTGTTTCCCATAGACGGCGTCAAAACTAGTTCCTACTCGGGCGAGAGACACTTAATTCCTGTAGATGTGACACGTGTTTGCTCGGAGTTGAGCGGCCTTATCTGTCTTTCACAGCTTGAAATCCTGTTTGCAGAGAACAAGGGCAGAGGCTCTGTTTTACCTATTTAAAACGTTTCCCCACGACAACACATTCCATGGCAAATATATCTGAAAAAAAAAACAAACTGGCAGTGGGCCTCAGATAACTACCAGGCGTCACGCAGGGTTGTAACTTCATGTAAATACCTGCAAATACATCCCACACTGAAGTCCCATTCCCATCAAGAGAAGTGTAAACACTCAATTTTTGTGTTATTCTTTTATTCCCCTGCACAGCACACAGTGATGGGAGGATGTAATACGGCAAGATGAATCGTTTTTAAGTGTCACTTCCCCCCCGCCCGCCCCCTGCGGTTCATCAAATCTCTCTTAAGATTGCTTTCCTAAACATCGCGTTACATTCTGAATATATAAATGAAAGCAATTCCTGACACTGCACCCTTTGCTGCCTGAACATGCCGGTGGAGAGTCATCTCTGGAACATTAATGCCTTGTGCTTGTGCTCATACGGCGAGTATTGCTCAATTCATACTGCATTAACTCACGCAAACCTGTGTATACCAATTTTGCACAGCTTTAGTTGAGGTATAAATTGGGTGCTTAGTGTACAGGGAACGGGGGGGAGGGGAGGGGGGATGGTAGGGAATTCTCATCCCAGAAATGATTGGACTGGTATCGTCTTATCAAATCAAATGGGAGAAAAATGTCAGCATAATATGTAGGTATTTCTCATTTAAACTCTTGATAAATCCCGTTCTCTACATTATTGTTCAACGCTGATTGAAAAAAATGGGTTTTGGGAATTATGCATTTCCCTTGTGTGCTGCATGAAGATATGAAGTGTGACAGTGTCACCACCACGAGAGGCTGGAGCCAGAGGAGCGGAGTGGGCCGTGTGCCGGGTTCGACCATTATCCTGCTGGTTGGCAGATAAAGACTTAGGAGGTTTGAGTCCTGGATTGCCTTAAGCGGGGTGAGGGGTGGGGTGGGACCCTCATCTGCATGCACAGGGCTTTTGGTGCAGCCACATAGGGTAAAGCAATTTTCTGTAATACAAGGAAATTAGATTTTTAGTCCAGCGGGGAGTAAAGATAGACACTTCAGAAATCACTTTGAGACATCTTGGTTTGTGTTGAATACAGCTCGGCTGGACTGAAGCGTGTCCTCATGGTGCGCACATCCAAAACCACTAAAACCCAATGCTGGAACTGCTGGCACTGTGTGGGTCTTTACTGTTGTGTGTTTCTTTTATCATGACTGCCTTGGAAGCAGGTTTCTGTTGTATAATACACCTCTACAATTAAACTCAGTATTTTGGTCTATTTCAAAGATCTCTGCGCCTCACAATGACTTGTTTGGAGAGTTCGAGCTGTAGTCGACAGAGGAAGGAAAGCGTGTGTCTTTTCATATTAAATTGCAGGTCTGAATCTCTCATTTCTCTGTATTGAAAACGTCTTATTACAACCTGCCGTCAACAAGGCAATTTGCTGCCGAACAGGCCATTGAAATGGTAAATCTTAAAGAGGTTGTGCCTGAAGCAAAAAAAGATAAAAAAAAGATTTGATACAAGCAACATGGTAAAGTTGAAGGCGGCTGTGGAAACAATGGGAAAGAGGCAAACAAAAGAATCTGTCACAACTACTGTTCTTAGAAAGCATTAATAGCCGTGGAAGAGGATACTACTTCAAAATAATGTGCCTGAATTACACTAAGGGCTGGTTTTAAACCTCAGCTACTGGTTTGAACTTCTTTGACCAGTGATCCAATCACTAGGCTCCATGTTTAAGGTGTTCTATATACTGGCATGAACGCAACACAACAAAGATCCATGGACGAGGCATTTAAGATCCAAATGCGTCCTGGGCTTCATCTCAGCTGACAACCTCTGGACGGCTACAATTTCATAACGAGCCAAAAATATTTGTACACATATCAGTTCTTCCCCTTACATTGATTTACTTGTGGCCACTGCTACTCTCTCATCATTGATATTGATCCAAAGCCTCGGTCCCCCTACGCACACGCACGAAAAAACATTCCAAACTTTAGAAACTGGGAAAGCGTCACATCCTGATTTATTCTCTTTACACTGCAAGCAATTTTTTTGAATATTTGTATTCAGAGGAATCGATAAGCGACTTCTTTGTGTTACCGTTTTTTTTTTAAATTGCACTGCTGTGACGCCAGGAAACAAGTTGAAAAGAAAAATGAGCGTCCGTATGGATTTCGCTGCAGTTTAGGTTTTACTGAAGTCCTCCATCACCGTGTATTTTTTTACAAACACCAGTGGGACATGTCACAGATAAGTTGGTCATATATATATCACACGGGGGCTTTAGCTTGACATGACACAGCCGTGTGTATCAAGTTTTCTTAATTACTCCGGCCCGTGCTCGTGTTGCTCTAACCGGAGAGACACTCAGGTTTTCTTTACATGAAGCGCTCCGATTGAAACACAGCACAGACAAGGTGACAAAATTGAAGAAGGAATTGCCCCCCCGGGTATCATCAGGAGATACAACATGTGTGTGTGTCTGTAATGCTGCCATACCCCGTAGTGCTCTGGAAGTGTGTTTAAATTGTAGTGTTTTTATTGGCTCAGCCGCGGAGATGTGATCCTCTGCAGCCAGGAGAGTGGGGAACATGCCTGTGTGGCTCTAAAGGGAGTCGCTGCTGTTTATATAGAAGCTGGTGGTCTTAATCTGGTAATTCATTCAGTGTTATCGCTGTAAAAAGCTGGAGGCGCCGACCATTTCTTCCAGCTCAACCTCATCAATAATCTAATAAAACACTAAATAATTCCCCAAAACTCCGGACGCAGGTGAGAGGATATTAAGGCTGTTGAACTTCCCCAGCTGTGTCACCTCATGCTCAGTAGATTGCACCTTCAAACTCTCTGCTTGTCTGCTCGCCCTTCCCCCCCACCCCCCCTGCACCCGGCCTTATCTTGATCTGCTGTAACTGGCTGAAAGATGTACAGCAAATACCCCCCCCCCCCCCTCACACACACACACACACACGTACACAAAGCTCTAGTTTTTAACAGTCAAGAACTGAATCTGTATCATAACCTAAATCTACAACGTTACTTTAGATGAGACGCCACATTCTCCATATTTTGTTAATTACTCAACTGATTAGTTGATTTTATGGTATTATATTATTCTTAACAAACATTCAGACGTGTTGGGTTCTTATACTGAACATTTATTTAGTAAGTTGTATTCAGTGGGATTCTAAATGATATCATGATGTCCGGAGAAACAGCTATTTTAATTTTTGAAAGATTAACACGTGAAATAATTAGATTTTTCTACTCACTCCTCTCTCATACAACCTTCTCTTGGATTTTTTAGATTAATCTGGATTTTTTCCTATGAATGCATTAATTACCATCTGTGTGTTCCCCTTTATATTTAGCAGTAGACATTATCCGTCCTTATTACTTGACCTCAGATTTGATTCTCCATCAGCTGCAAACTCTCACCGGAGACTCGATAAATCATTACTGTCTGATGATGAGCTCTGCACTTCAATAATACAACCAATTGAAGAATTAATATGCTTTAACCATCCGACAAGACTAATTTCTCAGTACATCGGGGAAACCCAGCTGCTGCTCTCCCACTCCACTTACCACAATAGCACAGAGGACATAATTAATAAAATACCAGACACTGATAGGAAATGATTTGATGAATCCTTCTCTAGATCTGAACCAGAGACATTTGATATCTCACCCACGGTAAAGGAAAAGCGAATTATACTGATGTTAAGTGGGACACCAGGGATCTTGGGACTGGTCAAAGTCCAGTCAAACACCAGTCTGCATCTACATACCTCCCTTAGACTGACGACCCATGAAACCAGCACAGTGACGTAAAGCCACTGTTGAATCATTGTCCTCTTAACCTCACACAACTTTCATAACTTTATAAATCTCCAAAAGGAACAAATAATGGCAAAATACCAGGAACAGATGGTTTTACCTTGGATTTTCCAAAGCAATTAGTCCCCAATACTAGATAATTATTCTCTGTCCTTGGCAAATAATGATTATGATTCAACATGCTGCCTTCGAATGGAACTTGAACCAAACCACATACACACAACCTCTCATGTCGTAACCACAAGCTGGAGTGGCTCAGTCATGAGAACTCTGCTACTAGACGACAGCAGCATGGATGCTAATGTTTCTATGACATGAATTACAAGACTTAAAAGCACCAGCCAACAAAACATGACGTGGATTTCTGAAAACATCTGCTCGACACAGCACAACTTGTGACCTCTGAGCTTCGGGGAAATTTTGTAAGAGTTCCAATATCGTTCAAATATAGTTGACTATTAATCATTTACTTCAGATCTTTCAATTATTTTTTTTCAACTTTATTTTTGGTTTTCCTTTTTTTCATTTGTATTTTTGTTAGTCCTTTTAGTTTTACACGATTTGTTTTGTTCCATCAAATGCTTTTTGTAAATAGAAAGAATAAAACTAATTTGTTCACTGATTTATTGAAAATAAAATTTCATCTCAGAAGATTCCAACGTCCAGCGATTCAGTAAGCTGCCGTTTCAAGGCCAATAACAAGGGCAGCCGCCTGCAGCCGCCATTAAAACTGCCCCCCCCCCCTGCTTCCACTTGTGAACGTGTGTGTGTGAGCTGGATATGATGAAGAGCTTCCCTGTCACTGGGTTACTTACAGCCGCGTTGTCCCAGGAGAGTTTGTGGCGTGACACCGGCAGCGGGAGAGCAGTGACCCCGGCGATGGCCGACTGAGTGACAGAGGCCAGCTCTCACTGCGCTGGAGGACAAACCTCTCAGTGGTCGGTTAAACTAATCACCACGGGGACCCGGCGGCTCGACTCTCCTCACCGGCCTGTGTCGCCCACTTCAGGAAGAATCGTGACAGTCAAATGAACGGTCTTCATGCGCCTGCACTTTGAGCCAAGATGCAAAATGAGCCAAGAATCAGGCCGACTGCTCCAGATTTATACCGCCGCCGGCCAAACTAGCCAAAGTCCCATCTCTCTGCCTCGTTGTCCTTCTCATTGCTTCCTTATCGCATCGCCATCGATATGCTATGAGGCATTTTATTTATTATTATTTCATTTTTAGTGTTCCATCGCTTATACCATTTATCTGTCTGGTGGGGCGTCTCTTTCCCTGTTTAGTCTGCACAGTGTCCTCAGTGTCTGTTCTCTCCTGTTGGCTTCTCTGAGATAATCAGGTAATAATAATAAATAGATCTTGAATAGTGTTCGGTTCTAGCAAAGTAATTGTAGGCTTGTGTTATTTGTGTTATTGTGTCATTACAACTATTTGAAGATACAGTATAGAGGGTTTTAGTCTCGTGTCGCGTCGTCTTTCCAAGTTGACGTGAACATCTTGTGATATTTGTATTGTTTCTGTATTTCCAGTTTAGCATCCATCACTAGGACAGGATATTTCATAGTTTTTATTTTTTTTTGGGGGGGGGGGGGCTCCTAAGAGAAGCTCTGGAGAATGTCTGCAGCAACTGACAAACAAACCCTCTGGATAATTTCAGGAGATTGTCCAGAGTTCAGTTTGTGTCTGAGCAAAAACTGCTACTCCGTTTGTCTGAGAGCGTTGATTGTGTTAAAGTCTAAGAAAAACCTTTAAGGCTGTAACTTATTCTGGTCATGCAGTTATGAATAATAAAACCAGGTTGGTGTTTGCAGAGTTTGCAGTTTTTCCTACATACATAGTGTCTGATTTAATAAATGCACTCATGCATTTACTCACGCGATAAACTTGTTAAACACATTGGCATTCCCACCGAGATGTGTGTGTCGTTACGCGGCCCCTCTATTGATTTCCAGCGAAAGTCCTCTTAGGAATGTCAAAGTGTTATACTCTTTTTCCAGATGGAATCTATTGATATGCTCGCCCTGTGCTTGTAAACATTTCCAGTTCACGGCAAGTAGAATCTTATCACTGTGTCTGACTTTGTCAACACCATTACATTTTAGAGTGAGTCTGAGATTAATAACTTCCAGAGAACAGGGAGAGGTGCAGGCGTGGGAGTTTACAGAAAGATTAATGAGTGTAAAAAACATTGCATTTTCCATTAGATTGCAGAATGGCATATGTTTCTTGGACGGTCTTCCCTGGGTCCTCGTCCGATAAGCGCTTGTTCAAGGCTAACCGAGAAATGACCTATTTTACAGATAAACATTTTGTCCTTTCTGCAGACTTCAGATTAACACTGACCTATTTTTAAGACAGAAATAGTACCTTTTTTTAGTTTCTCCACCCAGGCTTCATTCCTCCCTCCGCTATAGGTATTGTAATGAGCAAAATGGAGACGATTTTTTATTAAACATTTGGCCTGGCTGTAAAGGGAAATTCAAAGAAAAGTGCTGTGCAGTTATTTACAAAATTGGCCTCGTGGAGGTCGGGAAATGTCTACTGGACTTGCTCAACGTACTTTAGTGTCTGTACCAAATATTAAAGAGACTGACAACACACACACACACAGACACAGACACACACACACACACACACACACACACTTACTCACAAATTGCCTCCTCCGCAAACATGTCATTACCGTTATGATGGATGTGCGGCATTTTTCTTAAATCAGCAATGAGGAAACCCACGAATGCTGCACATTTAAACACATGTTGAATACTGACGGATGACAAGAAGCCAAAAGGTGTTGTTTCGAGCACAACACAAAATAAACAACTCCAGCTGGACAGAAAACAGTCGGCTGTTAGATCTCTGCTGTAATAGACAGGTTGAGTCAGCACACGATGCGTTGGACCAGACTAAGAGGGGAAGGAGAGGTAGATCCTACAAGAGGAGCTGATTTCCAGAGGAGCTCCGAAGTGTTCTTGGGTCTGTGTCCTTAAGAAACTCTGTGTGACCCAGTCAGAGCAGATCTGTCCTCCCTCACCTACGTCTCCTGTGAATCATCCCACGTGGTGAATGAAGGACTTGCAGGAAACATGAGGAAAATGTCTGCGTTGTTAATAACAGTAATTTAGAGAAATCTGTATATTTGTATTGTTTTAGATTTTTGTTTGTTTTCGTCTATCCTGGAATAGATTTTTAAAAAACTCAATATCATGAGCAAAGAAATTGTCATTCTGATCTTATACCTAATACAGCACATATAGTTTCTTCAGGGATAGTCGTTAGTCGTGTTAGTTCTAGCTCATAGTTTTCCCAGGTGGAATTTATTCACTTTAAGAAAAAGTCAGTGGCAGTTGATGTGATAATGACGGTAATGGTATGTTTTAATTGCCCAGTAACATGTGATTTAGAAAAGTTGTTGGATGATTAAACTCCACTTAAACGTCGGCTCATGCAGACGAAGTCGAGAAACCAGATGAGATGTGTAAATTAACAACCTCCACAGGCGGACTGTGAGAAGCTCCCTCTTACTGGAGGACCATCAGGAGTTAAAACCTTCAGAGTTGTGTTCCTCGTCTCGATTTCCTGTTTGGCTGCTGTGTGCTGGGAGTTTTGCAACATCTGGGCCAAATGTTTGCTCTGAATAACTTGCAGGCTCCAAAGTCTGCAGTGCTTCTCTGATCATTCTGTGCGTGTAAACTTCTCAACTTTATAATGACTGGTGACCTTTTGTAACCTCCTCCCCCTCTTTAGTTTTCTGGGAAAATCCAAATGGGATGTTTGGAAATTAGGACGTGGATTTATGGAGATTGTGTTTTGATCTGTTTTTGGTTTTGTTTGATTGTTGTTAAGTAGGATCACACAAAAAATACTCAACTTATTATTATGCAATGACATGAAGGTGTTGGGAGTGACCAAAGAAAGAACCTATAAACTGTTTGTACAGATCCAAATTAGTAGGCAGATCAAGGAACTATTTTTCACCTTCTTAGCAATTATATTATTATTTATAATATATATAGAAAATCTGGATGAAGTGGATTTAAATGTGCTGTAGAGTTGTGTGCCGCTGTAATGGTCACAAATGGTTCTAGAAACCTGTAACTACAATCAATGTGCAGCCGAGACACATAATGTGGCTTCTTTTAATTTAAGTGGACAGTTGCATGGGCCTTGGTGGAGGTTTGCACTCTTTGTGTAATACCACTCAATTTCTCTTTGGTACAGTTTATGTAACCAACATATGATGTGTAGGCAAGTAGAGGTGAGTTGGAGTGAGAGTTGGGAATGTTACATGAAGTCAGCAGTCAGTCGACAGAACAGTCACACTCTAATCTCCCCTGCGGCTAAACTGGTTTACTGGTTCCTGGTGTGAACAAAAGCCCAAAACACCTCTCAGCGTACTTAAGCTTTTTTTGGGAAAATGTTTTGCACTTTAGAAAACCAGTGCTCCATTCTGTCTCCTCAAAGGCGCTTCAAGCACTCAGTTGTGTAGTGGATCCGTTTGGAGGCTGCTAACATGTCCGGTTGTGCTTTGTATTATTTGGGCAGTGCTGATTTTGCGGTTTGTGTAACGGGTTCTTCTCGAAACCTGACACCAGCGTTAATCTGTCCTCATTACGCTTGACTAAGTGTCTCCACCAGCAGAGAGACAAAGCGCCCGCCTCTGTGGTGACGATGAAAGGAAACTGTTTACCAGTCTGCTGTGCCGCTCTGAGCAGCGTGTCATTTTCACAGAGGGTGAAAGTTAAAGTCGTTGACGGGAGTTCTTCCCCGGCTCTGTCAGAACAGATTAGAAGGATTTGCTAATTTGGTTGTAATTAGCCATTTTACAGCGATTAACGCTTTGGATTATTTGCAATAGGCCGTGATCCTTTGGCTTTATGCAAAAGTACATAATTGCCCGTGACTCTGTAATCTCATACAGAGCAAAGACAACAAAACTCAGAAATACAGAGAATCCCACTGTGGGGAAAATGAGTTTAAAAGTCTTTGTGTATTTGAATCACAATCAGCGTCACTGCAGAAGATTGTTGCAGTTGCTGTTTACCCTCGAGGCCTCAAAGAGATGATCCTGCTGTTCACCTGGCGTTTGAAGAGAAATCCAACCTCAACATTTACAAACCAAGAATTGCAAACCACAAGTCAACTGGGAAAACTGAGAGGCATAGTTGGTGCATTGTTAGTTGGTCTTATAAATGTCTGGTTAGCTGTGAGTTCCCATCCCTCTCTTAACCCTAACCAGCTAAAAATGCTTAATTAGGGGGAATGTTGACTATGATGCCAGTTGTTTGAAACTGAAAACATTTGAATCATTTAATTGCACAGCTTAAAATCCATTGTGACTATAAAGAGAGGCTGTGGCTCAATTTCCCCAGTAGAGTTTAGTGAGGCGCCATTTTGGCTCAGGAGGTAGAACGGGTCGTCCACTGACCAGACAGTGGGGGGTTTGATCCATTCCATGTGCCAAAGTGACCTTTGGAAAGATACTGAACCTCATAATTGCCCCTGATGGCTGAGCGTGGCTGCGTGTGGTAGAGAAAGTGAATATATAGAAAGTAGATGCAGGGTATGAGTGTGTGTGGGTGAATAGCAACTGTAAAGTAAGAGACTATAAAATCCCAATATGTATAAATACAGACCTGCAGATTCAAAATTAGTTATTATGACCAATAAGCAAGATTTTACATTTTAACAACAAATTCGTCAAAAACTCCCCAAAGGAAATATCTGTTGTATTTAACTCTCTGGATCAGTTCTCAAACTGTAGAGACTTCGAGTCATTCAGGTCATATCAGAAAGAAAAAAGTGGATTTGTCTCGATTGGCGCTTTGAGAGTTTTTCTCACAGAGCTGTGAACAATTCTTCTGTGACGGTCGGCAACAGGTGCCGGTGGCGAAGCTGTCAAATAAATAATGATGTGAATAACTTGTCAGATGCTTTAATTAGATGAAGCCCTGATATTTCTATTGATGTGTTTCCTCTTCTTGTTTTTATAAATGTGTATCGTTGTTATTCTAACAGCTGACATGTCACCAGGCAGGGTTTGGTAGATATTAATACTTTTGCTCATATTCACCATATTCACCATATTTAATATTATAACTCCTGTCATCATGGCACGGCAAATAATCGCCGCTCCGTCACACTGCCTATCTAACCTGCTGTTTTCTCACTTTACCCCTTCATGCTTTCAGTGGCTGGGACAAAAAGCAAAGCGAAAGGTGAGTTATTGCCTCCATTTTCTCCACGCATGATTTATGTCGCACACAGATCCCCAATAAACAGTGTTTGGATCGTGCCTTTATCTCCCCCAAGGGCTCAGGAAGCATTAGCATACGCCGCGTGCCGCAAGGCTTTCTGGGTGTTTGGTGTAATCTGCCATTCCCTGTAGGAGAGGCTTGCTGAACATGCTCGCTCTTCCCCCGGATACAACCTGCTCCACATATGTATAGATTCACACGTTCACACCAGGGAGCTGGGCCGGCCTCACCCGGTCCTGCTTTTTCCTATATTTGACCACTGTGCAGCTCCACTGGAGCAGCTGGGGGGGGTTCAAGGACACATCTCTGGTATTGGAGGGAGCGCTCCTCATCTGCTCCCCCCTTTCCTAGAGTTTCCCAGACATGCTGTGTATTAAAAGCAGAGACCTCCTGGTAACAGCAGAGACTTCTCGTTCTCTTTATTTCCACACGACCTTCACTGGTCCATGCTTTGTCCTGATGCTGTGTTGGTGAAGATGCTCATTGCCGCTGATGGCAGCCGAATCAATCCTCATTTTCAGATTGGTTTGGCACCGAGCTGGGGGAAATCCAGCAGATATTTGGTAACTTATCGGGTTTATAGTTCCTGCTGCTCACCTACAAGATTCGTCTACCTTTGAGGAATTGTTTTCGATCAGTTACAAAGCCTTTCTCTACATGTTTATATTTGTTTAAATTGTCTGTGATTGCTCATGTCTGTACTTGTCTATAGAATCTGAACATTAAAGCCCCCGTGTCTTAAAGGTTCAGTCTGTGGTATTTAAGTGAAAGGATCTATTGGCAGAAACTGAATATGAAATAATAGTAGTGATGTTTTCACTAGTTTCATGTAACTTGTATGAATTGCTGTTTTCTTTAGCCTAGAATGAGCTTTTTATATTTAAATACTTTATTTTTACCTCAGGAGCGGTTCCTCTCTACCGAGGTCGCCATTTTTTATTACAGTAGCCCAAACGGGACAAACCAAACACTTTTTGACTTTTTATGACAAAAGAAGTCCACAGGGTCTCGAAGGGGAGGGTGAGATGAGGGGTATTCAGCTGCAATATGCAACTCCACCACAAGAAGTCACTAAATTCTACACACTGAACCTTTAAGCCATTTTCAGGCATGGCAGGCAAACTCCGGAGAAAGTCCGAACCCAAAGGTGCGGATCTTTTTGTTCATCAATCCATTTGTTCACATCTCGGTCGGTGTCTTCTTTGGCCCTGCTTGTTCATCCTGAGATTTTAGCTTTCGTTATTTTAGCTTAAAGTCTTTTCCTTGTCAGAAACTCACTCAGAAACCTCCCACACAGCCCCTCCGGAGGATGACAGATTATCCGGAGTTCAGTGCAGCTCTAGTGACTCTGCCTCTCGGGTTCTGAATCCCACTGTTGTTTCTGTTACTGACGGATCCTGTAGAAAATCCTCTCTGGGTTGCTCAGAGCCTCCAGTCGACCAATTTGAAATCTGAGAATCCTGCTAATGTTTTGCATTGAAATGAAATCTTGCTTCTAACAAGCCTTATTAACGATCATGTACTGAAGCCTTACTCAAGTCAGTGTTTTTTATGTTTTGCTTTTATTTTAACCGAACCTCTGATTTATGCTGTTAATGTCGGTGAACGAATGCTCTGGGCTTCCTCCCTTGTTTTCACTCATTTTTGAAAATGCAGTGTTTTCTAATTACAGAAGTAATTAGAGGGCTAGTTTTTAATTAACAGAAGATACACATTCAGCATACGTACCTCTAGAATCTAGTTCAACGCTGGGAAGCCTCTTCTTTTTTTTTCTCTAGCACTTTCAGGGCCCTAATTACAGCTAATAACTTTTACCAATAATGATGAAGATAATGAATATAACCACATGAATCGTGTTGAATATTGATTAATGGATTTTGTCAGCTCTCCTGTTGCATGCTAATGTTAGAGATAATCAACAGGATAATAGATCATTATGGCAGTTGTCAAATATAATGGAAACCAGGCCTCAGATATTTTACCTCACAAGAAGTTGTATTTGCTCTGTTCGGACTCAGCTGAGTGAAGCAGAGATTTATTTATTTATCAATCTGTGAAAACACAGCCACCTTACTTTTCATAAAGGCAGAGTTTGAGACAGGACACTTATCACAGGTTGCTTTTATAGTCGTGTTGTAAAGAGCACGTTCAGGGGGGATGTGAAGGGGTCGTGTTGCATTCAGGGGCGAGGATCCTCTTTTTACTGAACAACTAAAAGAGCGACCAGTCACCACATTGTTGTTCAGCGGGCTGTGTGGAAACCAAAGTGAAAACATGTATCCAGAGTAGACTCATAGAAACGACTGTCGTGTGCGACTAACTTGCACGAGCAAATACAGTTTTTTGTTGGAAACATAATTGCCGGCCGGATTATATTCAGAGGAAAATGTAATTTTTGAACGAATGAATCGCTCCAGTGGAGTCGGAGCTGTGATTTTTGAGCTATAGATTAAATATGTTTTTTTGTTTGATTAAATCCATTTCTTCTGGTTTCAATATTATATTTATTGTAAAATTTATTTAAAAGAATATCTATTTATGGGTTGATGTGGTTTATTGCGCCACCTAGTGTTACAAACCATCATGGATTTTGCAGGACTAATGTGTAAGTAGAGTCGACCACTAAATAAGAGGACAGGCGGCACCAGTGACCATTTGTGATTGGGAATCTGGAAACTTAACCCTTAAACCACCACATCCTCTACATTCAGAGACGTCCCTCATCCTTTCCTGCACTTTCCTGCGTTTGATCGTTAGCGGTTTGAATCGCCTGTGCCACCAATTCACAGCACTTCACTCAGTCAAGACTAATGGACAAAGTCAGAAGATTATGGAACCACCATGGTTTTGGATGAATCTGAATAAACACGTCTATATTACGTTAGCAGTTCCTCATTTGTTATTTTTGTGATTTCTTGGAAATAGGACTTGACATTCAAACCAATCACCGGCTCTAGTGTCGAGTCTAATCAGTGAAGATCTCTCAGAACAGTGTTCGTGACGTTTAAGAGCATTTGATTATAACTGTTCTCCTTCATTCCCACCTCATGGCTCCTAAACTTTTTAAAGGAAATCAATACTCGAGGGGCGCTGAGAAAATTGTGCTACATAATTCACAATCAGGTGCATGTTCCACTTAATTCTCTATAATTTAAGTGTTTATTGGTCTGTTAGCGTCTCTCTAGAGTTGGAGGAGCTTTTTTTCCCTTGCTGGTCGCTTATTTAGACTTTCAACTCCTAATTTACTCCCGGTTTATCACTTATATTTCTCAGTGTGACGCTCAATTTTGAATTTGACAAAACCACGTTATCCCAAAGTTCAGTAGCGGAGCGTCACGTGTGCAGTCGTGCAGCCGTGCACGCTCGAACAAACAATTTCCTGCTCCACCTGGAGACTGTACAGTATATCTGACCCACTTTCTGAAGCTGATGCATGGCCACTTTCCTCTTTCTTTTCTTCGCCTCCTGCACAGCAAGAACAAAAAAAAACAACACTGCTAAGAGTTTCCCCCAGCAGGGATATTTATTGCCAGTTCTTTAGATCGTCCACCCCCTCCCTCCCTCGCCCCACTGCCTTCCCCACTGTGGAAGATCACGGGGGGGGGGGGGGGGGGGGGCGGCACTCACTACCACCTCTGAGGGGAGTGAGTTTCTCTCTTGCTCAGGTGCCACTCAGTAACAGGCACCAACTGTCCTTTTTGATGGAGGATAAACCTGACAGACGGCCAAGCTCACTCCGTCGTGGTTGCTTCCTTCGACTGACTGCATCATTTAAGATCACGATATCGGTGCCCGAGCTGTAAATACAATTGGGGGGCTGACGTTGTGCAGTCAGCAGTCAATTGGTGGGTCATCACAGCGTTGTCGTGCATCCTGGCACTTGTGTCAAACCGCTCTTGTTTTACAGCACCGGCAGAAACCCGCCATAAATCCCCGTGCAGATAAAGGATGTACGCAGTCAAATGTGTCTCGATAACGTTCCACACAAACACATTTAATGCTCCTGGTTTGTTTTGCATGTGCACTTGTTTACGAGTGACCTGTATATATACGGCGTCATGTGCCCCTCCACCCTCCATCCTCCTCCTCTGCTCTATTGCTCTGGATGCAAATGGTTTTGAGAAAGTGAGTGACGTGGGGTACATTACTAATCCAGGGGAAAAGTAATCACAGCCTTTCCTCTTAGCATAATTACATATGGATTTTCTATGACTGAACGCGTTGCATATTTAAAGGCCTGTATGAAAAGATTTCAAAGCCCTACCCCCCCTCGATGTTAAACTGTGACATTATCAGGAGCTAACTGCGTTCCAAGCGGCGGCTGTTCGGTTTCTTCGGCGCATGCATCACTCTGGACAGGTAATTCACAGATTAGCTCCGGTTAATGGATCAGATCTAGATTTAGTGCTAATTAGTGGCCGCCCTTAAATAGTTGCTTAAATCTCCCCGATCAACGAGGGCTGATGGCTTTTAAAATGGCGCCGCGGTATCGAGTGCCTCAGATCAGCAGCTCTGGCTCGATCACAGGAGGCCGCTCTGTTGATGCCTTAAATCACACTGTCAATGTTAGTGATTGTTTCCGGTGACACACGTGACCTTTAAGTCATTATAGAAATAGATTACTTGAAGTGTATTTCTTCTCCCCTCCTTGTTTTCCTCCTACATCTGTTCAGAAAAGGTCACTGTAGGTGAAAGTGATCAGATATGATGAGGTCACTTCAGGGGCCATTTGATAAAAAGCAGGGCCTCTTATCTTCCCACACAACCGTTTACTTTCAGAGCAGATTTCTTTATTAGGTCAGATTCATCATGTTGGTTGCACCCCCCCCCCCTCCTGTAAATGTGCCTGTGTGCTAGATGATTGATTAACTGTTGTACGTTTTTAATAACTGTAGCTGCTCTCTGTGTCTTCTTCCCTTGACATATACATATATTTTCTTAAATATATCACAAAGCCGGTACAGAAAAATTCAAGACTCTTTTAAAATTGCAACAGACAGTAATACTCTTACTTTTTCCAGGGGCATTAATATTCAGGCTAAAACCGGCAGCAACTCGCCAGTGTTTTTCCGAGGTGGTCTCATTTGGACGCCGCTGAATGGAACATGTTGTTTACATGATATGCTTCAAAGAGAGTGTTGCTGCACTCCAGTCGCACACACCATAGAATAATAATGTGCCGAGAAACTCACTGTTTTACTATCAGCCTCCAACCGGCAGATAAGGTTCAGGCAGAGCTGCCATTAACAGCAGCAGCTGATATTATACAGTCATTATTGTTATCACAGTTATTTTATTAAAGGAATTTACATGTTTTAATAAGACGGGAATAAGACGTTAGTTTCCATGTTGTGCTTTAGGCTCATGAGTCACTTTTTAAAGGATGACTGAAGTGGATTTGAGTTATTTTATTGTGTTTCTTAAGCGTGTGTTAGGATGGATGGTTGTGTTGTTTCTCCGCAGTCCTCCACGGCAGGGTCAGCGTTCATCTAATCCACTTCACTCCCTTTGAGGAAGGGGTGCTGTTAGTTTTGTCAGGAAGACACATAAACGCCAGACTAAGGAATAATA
This sequence comes from Platichthys flesus, assembly GCF_949316205.1. NCBI lineage: Eukaryota > Metazoa > Chordata > Actinopteri > Pleuronectiformes > Pleuronectidae > Platichthys > Platichthys flesus. The sequence continues at coordinate 23,793,919 of NC_084948.1, read as the reverse complement.
TCAATAATACGGCTGAGAATCCTGTGACAGGCGGCCATTATGTGGACGGCCCCGAGACGGACACTCTCAGGACTGATTGCTGAGTCCTGAGCTGCCGAGTCCAGATACGTGTTTTAAAACTCACAGACTTTTAATCAATTTCTGATAAAATTTGTGTTTTATTTTTTTAACTTGCACTTCTGCAGGTTTTTTTTACCTCAAATGAATGACGCAGGTCTTTAGAGGGAATCACACAAATGACAATAAGTCATTCAGGTCCATCGCAGGCTGTAAAATAGTTTGATTTGAGATTACCTGTCAGACTCTGTGGTAAATACCCAGTTAAAGAGGATGAGTTCAGGTTTTTGGGCTCAGGGAATTTAGATTTGTCCATTTCTTAATTCCAGGTCAGTGAGATGTGAGTAATTATGGAGTTCAAAAGAACAAATGAGTGTTGTTGTGTAATAAAAAACACCGTTCAAATCAAGTGGTACAGTTTGTTCATCTTGTTTTCAGGTGAGCGAGTTTACTATTCATTTTAGAAAATCATAATCAAAATCAAAAGTTTAAATCTGTGTCTTATCATCACCTGCAGGTTCTAACATACAGATACAAAGGCTCTCTCTCACTCTCACTCACATCACCAGCAGCTTATGTGCTTCCATACCAATAAATAAAAAAAATATTTGTATACACAGTACGTGAACATATTTCAGAGCCGCACTGATTAGTTTGAAATCATTTGGGTATGTTTTCATTATGTTATTTAAATGGCTTTATTTTATATATTAATAGGAACTACTAAACAGTATAGTGTTAATACCTAAGCCAATTTGAAGTCCCTGATATATTTTATTACATAAAATGTAATAATAAAATACATATGAAATAGTATCAAGCACATTTTACAGGCAGCAATACTACAAAGTCAGTAATGAAGCTACAACTGTCGTGAGAAAAGATCAGATTTAAAATACTGAAGCTCTTAACTGTGGAAAGCTGTATTTGTTTTTATTCCACACAGAGAGACTTGTTATTATTTTTCATCTGCAGTCCCAAACCACCGCCAGCTTAAACCGAGCAAACGGCTCCACAGCTGCCGAAACACAAGGGATTTCTAATAAAAAAATTGCTATAACAGAGTTCGTTTTGATTGAATCAGATTCTCTCAGATGTTATTATACTTTTGGAATCCCATCGTTCGCAGCAGTGTGAGCGTAGAAAGGATTAATCCTGAAATGGGCCGGTAGGATGGTTATAAGTGGACAACTGAGCACAACCTGGAAGTAATTTATGCGCTGGCTTCACAGGTTAGAATTTGCGCCATGTAAAAAAAAAATCACATTTCCTCCTGCTCACTCTCCGGTGCCTCTTCAATCAGCCTGCTGGAGGAAGAAAAGATGAATTAATACATTAATAAGGAAGCATTTCCTTGTACACCCGCTGATACTCGTCTGTACAATATTTTTTTATACTGCAGTGTTAGATACTATTATAATATTAAATTCTAAATCTAGCTGATTAAGTTACCAACCGTGTTTTTATCTCTGCTGCAAACAGACGTACAAAATAGGTAAAAAAACATGAAATAACTTTGAACTTGAATTTGAAAAAGGTTATTTTTTTTGCCCTGAGGAGATTCCAGAGGTGATCTTAAAGGATGATGGTGCTTTGGCGGTCCGAGCCGGTCTGGCAGGAGATTTGACAGCCGAGGTGTCCTGGCAGTGGAGTCCAGTCATATTTCATCTGGAGTTCAGACTTTACCGACTGCCAGGAGCTCTGCCTGTGGTGCGAGAGCTGCAAAGCGACTCATCAGGGGCCAAGAGGTCAGAGACAGAGCTGAGGGCGAGGCCTCCACACGCCATAACAGTTATCAATAACATCTTGACATCAGCTTAGAAGAATGAATCGGATTCCAAAAAGGCTTCAATGTGACTCAGTCACTCGATCATGGTCAACAGCCTCGGTGGATAAATGAAGATATAAAAGCAGGAATGAAACTCTTATCGTGTCCTTCCCGCAGTAGAGTCTTGTTGAAGTCGATGTTTGAAGAGAGGAGACGCGGACCCAGTACTTACAAGTATAATGTTTATTACACAAGAGTATTACAGGTCAGGACGAGTTTCTAGAAAACTCGGAGATAACACACAGGCCGAATAGTGAAAATCCGCCTTGACGCTGCAAGGTAAGGCGTTTTATAGGGGAGTTGTTTACCACAAACCTAGAGATTTAATGACGTCACACAACCGGGCCTTTTGCCTAAATTTGGGAATGTGTGGTACCTTAAGACCTAAGGGACCCGCTGAAAACCATCTCTCCCCTTATTATTCCATAGGCAGTTCAAGGATAGTTCAGACAAAGAGAAACACACTGAACACATTTGGAGATAATACTTAAAGGTTTGAACTTAAGATTCAAGGCGCCTTAAGATATTAACATGTCATTATGATCTATACTTATGTTAGAGAAACTCAGAAGCTGAATATTAACTTACCATTTATGGTTTGTAACTGTGCTATGGATATCTATTAGCTAAAGGAATGCACTACACTCTGCATTAGAGGCAATTTAACCAATTTAATCGCCTGATTAGATACATACCCCCCCCCCCCTTGACCAATCACGAGTCTGTGTTAACTGTAGCATTGAAATAGCTTAATAAAACCAAGCTTACAGGGACAAGTGAATAGTTGAACATACATCAGTGTGATAAGAAATACTTAAAATGACAGAAAATGTATTGTCCTTTGACTTTTGGTCCATGTCCCATCTACCAACATGGATGAGGCAGGTTTTACGACCTACACAGCAGCCTGCCAGCAGGGGGCAGTTGAAATGTCGTGGCTTCACCTACAGGGAGCCGTCTTCTTTTCTTCTTTATATACAGCTCTAAAGGTTGACATGCAGGTGTAACGGGGGATATATGGTCGATATATTTATCACTGAGAGTAGCTGTGAAACAGTTTCCTCCGTGGTCATTCAGATGAAGACCAGTGAGTGTAAACGTCTTTAGTTTGTAAAGGAAGGTAAAAATCAAGGTCAGGTTTCTTCAGGCTACGTCGTACAAATGTGTAACACAACCATTAGCGCCACAAGTTATTTACAACAGAGGAAGCTGTAGGTGTTGTCACCTTTGTGAACCCCGGAGAATATAGTAGGTAAAGCGCTGAGTGCACCGGCGGACGTGTCAAACATGATCAAAGGTCTATAAGTTCTGGTGGAGGAAGTGACTGAGCGGAGAGAGGACAGTTTATTTACAGCAGAAAAAAAGAAACAGGAGCAACAGAGTCCAACAGGATGTTAAGACACGTTCATGCTCAAGTTCTACTTTCACTAAAGCTTCCCCGTGCTTTGGAACACAGAGCTGTCTGCGTCCGTCCCACACGGGAGACAGCAAGATCTGTTATTGCTTGTCCTCTCCACCGAGGACCGCACGCCACGAGAGGCCTCAACTTTTAATTAAACTGAATATTTATACACTGTTCAACTTCCTGTTCCCTCAAACACGCTGGCAAATAGGCCACACATTTTAGAGCCGGCCATTTAATTACAAATTTGACAAGTCACAGCATTTTTGTCGCGGTTAATTATCATTATTTTCTCGAGAGCATATCGCCTGTTTTAAATACCTCGTGGGTATTGATGCAAGGCGTTTGAGTTTCTTTTCCCTACTTTTAGTTTTCAAAAACAAATTTGACTTTTAATGAATTTATTATCTGTCACTTTACTTTTTTAGCCACCATGGAAATAATAAAATATTTGATTTACTGACTTTTTTAAGATTCAAGGTACAATTAAATCTTCCGCCAAAAGATGAAAACTTATTTTTGTGTCTGTAAAACACAGAATTCGATTTGCTTTGTGCTTACAAATTACAATTCATGCTGGCTCGGTGCTAAGAATATCTCATTTTACAAACACAAGGAGTGAGAAGAAAAAATGAAATAATAAGAAAGAACGTTACATACAGGTTTGATATACTTGTGTTAATTATGTTTGTTGTACAATACGAAATCACACACCCAAACCGCCCCACAAAACCGTAAATGTAGAGCAGCCACACGACAGAGAGAAAGAAAAAGTTTGTACATTTTTACACTTAATCGTTTAACATAGATTAAGTTTGGCTACTTGGGAAATACCTTGATGTACTTGCACTTAAAACAATTAAACAAGAATCAGGTCTATCTTTTAGTAGCAGAATTCAAATTAACCTTTTGATTTTTCAACAGTCTCAACTATATTTTCCTGTATTCAAAGATACAAATAATTGTGAGTGTAATTCATTAGATTAATAAAAGAGTTACAGGCTACAGTTTGCAATATCGGGGAATGCATGCCCTGGCTTCATCCATAAGTACAGCTACATGTGATATGTGATATGTTTTTATATGATGTTGATGCCGGAGTGTATTTAGCATTTCCTCAACATATAAATGAAGCTGCCGCCACTAATTCTCAGCACCTCCAACATCCCTCCTTTCAAAGAAGCTCACGTAGGACCAATCCCCAGCTGTGAATTCATCCCACATGAAGGTTGATAATCGTTATTATTCCCTAATGAACGGAGGCGTCGCTTTATTTCTTCAACTGGTTCCTGAGTTATTTGTTTTCTTTTCATCCCGCCTGCAGTTTACAGTTCATGCTGCAGTGGTATGCTCCACTGCTCTCCAGCCATTCATCATGGCCCTGCTTTCCATTATTTGGTGCAGTCAGCTGAAACTGAGAAAGGCTTTTCTTTTTTTTGGGGGGGGGGGGTGGCTCAGTCTTTCTCCAGCAGCTCTGCGTTCTCCTCGACAGAGACGTGCGTTGCATTTTATCACCTCGTGATCAGTGGTCATCAGACGAGTCGGTGAAATCTCATATCTCTAATGATCCATCAGACCTGGTTTCCTGGCGGGCGGTGGTATCACGTCAAAACGGGACCAAAAACATTTCCCCGCGTCATCAATAATGGTAAAGCACCACATTTCTGCTATCTCCCTTTAAGTAGAGGCATAAAGATTCTCAGTTTTTTAGATTACCCACCCACGCTGCAAGGCTCTCAAAATCAATAACCCCGAATATCATATTCTACGGCTTCTAATATCGCCCGACTCGGATTCACCAGGGCGCCGCCTGAGATGCGTTCTGATAGCAGCGTGAGGCGAGGCGGCTTGGGACGAGATGAAACAGTTTATCCTTAACGCACACTCAGCAGCCAGCGAGTGTGAACATCTGCATTCATGTTTAAACTCCACCCACCTGTTGTAACGAGACGTCACCCCCCCCCCCCCCCCCCCCCACCACACACACACACCCGCTAAGACGAGGGGCGGCCATGTTGTTGCAAAAGCGTCCTTCTGGCTCGTCTCAGCAGGGCAGGTAAATATTTGATTCATGAGAAGCTGTGTCACCTGATTCCGTATGAAAGTGAATGTCAGCGCGGGGAGATGTGTCAGCAGCGTTCTGTGTGAAGCTCGGCAAACAACGTGACTAATCTGGTGTGTGCTGACATCGTGACTGATGATCCCGGTGCCGGTGGCCCAACCTGAATGTGCAACCATAATCTCCCGGCTCAGGGGGGGGATGTTGCCGTTTTTTTTCCAAAGTAGAAAATAATAATAAAAAAAAAACAGCGGCTCTGCGATCCATGTGGCGGTCGTAAAAAAAAGATGGTGAAATCACGGCCGAGGGACCAATAAAAAAAAAAGCTGGGATTTGAGTTCTAATGCGATATTTCAACTCAAGGTTAATTTCAAGTTTTTTAGTCTGAACCTCGTTTTCTGCAGGATTGGAAAGAGGGGGGGGGGGGGGGACAGAAACATCAGTGTGAGTTATTTCATATTGATTTTTTATTTTTTATTTTACTATAGCACTTTTAGATATTCACAGAGTAAAAGAATAGAATGGCCAGAGTGGAGAAAAAAAAGGCAAATGGTAGTGGTCATCATGTTTTTAGACGGAGGCAGTTACACTTTCATCATCAAGACTTCTCAGGTTGTTTAATCCTCAACTCACCTCTTCACTGGCAGGTTGTTCCAATCTACTGTAAACAGGTGGTTAACACTGCTGGTGGCCTTGACTGATAAATAAGGAGCTCGTTCTGATTCCAGTGCTATTTTCTCACGAAGTTTGGTTTTATCTTGGTCATTTAATGCTACAATTATCATGATTGACAGCTGAGACTGACAAGTGATTGGCGGGACCTCCACACCACAGCTCCACTCCACCAGACGCTGGCTCTAAATGATGTCAGCCGCTCAAGATGGCAGCACCCTTATCACGTGATGTTCCGGTTTCATTTGGAGGAAGTGGAACAACTTTAAGAACAATTAAAAATCATAATTAAAAAGCTCGGATTTGATTTTAACTTCAGTTCAATGATTATTTCATGTTTTTTCATCTTGACCTCCACTGAGAACCTGAGGGAGACAGAAAAATCAGTGGGACTTATCACATATTGATTTTTTTTCTTCTCTCACTATATCACTTCATGATATTCATGGTATAAAGGAGTCGACAGAGTGGAGGACAAAAAGAGAAATGCTAATGGTTTTCATGTTTTTAGAGATTGGCCAGTTATACTTTCATCAAGATTTCTCAGGTCGCTCAAACCTGGACTCACCTCTTCCCTGTCATGGCGGCCAGGTTGTCAGCCGTCTACTGTAAACACTGTGCTCACCGTTGCTTGTGGCCTTGACGGAAAAATAAGCAGCTCGCCTCGGATTTAGTCAAATTCATCTAAGTGCTGCAAAAAGGGTCCAGCAGGGGCCCTGTATGGAAATCCTCCAGCCTGTGGAGCTGATATATTTGTGTTTAAAGGCATGGTTTGTCCGGGCATATTGCAAAAGTGCAGTTTTATTCTTCATTTCATCGCTGCACTCCACTGAGTCGTCTTGGATCATCTGTGGAGCAGACAACCTTCATACCTCTTATTACTTCTCTCAGAACTGTTGGTTCCCTTTCACCGGGTTTTGCTTTTATGGGAAAATACAGACATGGCGAAGCTTAATCTTCTCTAACTTGCCTTCACCTACAGAAGCTTTTATTGTAGCCGTCATATCCAGAGCAGTGTTGTGTTGTGGTTGAAGGACTGATCAATTGTTAGAGAGCCTGAACCCACACATAGGTTTTTAGTTAAGTAAACTTGTTTATATGCTCAGGTTGAAGATTTATAAGCCGTTGTGTGTTATGATGGTGTTTTGTGATGTGTTGTAATTCACTCAATTAGTTTAAAAAATAATTTAACCATAATTTTGACACAGGTAATACTGATGACAGGAACAAGGAAATTAAATCAAATTCAGCCATCATTCATTGGCCTATACAGGCCTAAAACGATAGACCTCAATTTTCATGAGACATTTAAAAAAAGGTCTAATGAAAAAAAAATAAAAAAAAGTTGTGGCTATACAATAGATGTGCTAGGCCGTTAAACCATAAGCACCGTAGACTGTACGGTATATAAAGATAATTTGACCTCTCAAAAGTGAAACCATTACATCCTGATTACCCCCTAGTGGCTGGCTGCAGTATAGGTCATAAACCCCACCTCCTCCATGTTGTCAGATAGAACAAAGCATGTGTCAGATAGTGTTTTTTCCAAAGATAGTTTCTGCCACTTTAGTGAAGTCTTTTATCTCACTGACATATACTCAAGTTTTGATTTCTCAGTAATTTTGGTTTTGATTGGTTTTTCAATGCAGTAAAAAAAGTGGGTTAAACTTTGTGATTGACTGACTCACAATTGGTGGAACTCGTATTACAGCTGCACCTTGATGCTGCGGCGCCACTTCACTAGACTCTGTCTCAAAAATAACATTACGAGCAGAAGATGGAATCTCTGTCACGTAGAGAGATGTCATCCATCTTTATATACAGCCTGTGACCTTTAATGACAGGTTCCACCATGTGTATCACGTTAGACCATGTTGTCTGGTTGTGACCATGGTAATTGTCAAGGTTCTATTGCAGTGTTAGCGTGTTCACTACAAGACATGAACCCTTCGTTACCCTCTTTACAAGTTTTAAAGTGCTACCACGTGTTTTTCTACAAAAGTTATATCACGTAGTGGAATACCCCCCCCCCCCCCCCCCCTTCTCTAAAGCGAGGTCGGTGCAGAGGGTCACGCAGCGCAGCGGTGTCCTTGGAGCGGTTTGTGGTTCAGTAACTTTCTCCAATATTGTTTGGTATTGTACTGTAAAAGTAAAGCCAGCTGCCCCCCCCCCCCCCATCACCATCTTAAAGAAAAAAAAAGCAGTGTGTATTTGGCACTGGGGATTACGTCTCCTCAGAAAGGAGTGCATTCGCTCCACTCTACACTGCCACAGAATGTCAAGCCAGTGGAATTTCATGAATGCATTAGGTGAAGCCCAGCTAGCTGCAGTGCCCCCAGCCCCTGCACTCGCAAAACAACACCCACGACATGGCCATACTTCTGATTAAGTGCAAAGCCTTTATTGGCCTCGCAGGTATAATTAAAGCAAATGTCAGCCACAGGTTGTGGTGTTTTTTTATTTTTTGGCCAAAGCAATCCTACGCTCCCCCCGAACCGCAGAGAGTTATATTCATTACTGTTTGGATTTTTACATTCGTCCCATAGCATTTCTGTGAATAGTGAGGGGTATACACTGGAGAGACGGTGGTGCTGGATGAAAGTTGAAAACTGGCAGATACTGACAATAACTCCTCCTTGTGGTTTCCCCCCCGCACACAATGCATCCACTTCCTTTTTTAATGTAATGAAATATGGGTTTGTTTGTCCACCTGCTGACACCTGGGCTCCATCCGAATTGTTGTAATGATGATGTGATGAAATGGTGGCATATTTATTATTATGGTGTGGCGTGATTGGATGCAATGAGCAGGTAAGTAATGTGCACCGTTTGAATCCGCCTCCCATTACTATTTATAGTCGGCCTCACCTTCACCTTCCGGCTGACGATGGTCTCCATCAGGACAATCGGGGTCAAGGAAGGTGCACGGACCTTTAACTGTCCCGGCCTCCTCTTCTCCCCCGTGTGAGCCCGACTAATGAGGCAGGCAGCTGCTCCCTTAGCTGAAATATCCCTGCGGTGAACTGTACCTGGGAGAGGCAGAGGCAATGTCACCTTCGAAAATTCCGGCACATTACAAGTTAGAAACCAAAGCAGACGAGTGAAATCAAGAGAAATATAAGTTTCAAAGATTAGCTTGAGGACAGCCAATCGCTCAGAGGCAAATAAAAGGACTTTCAGCTTGAAGCGTGAACTCCAGCACGGAGCTCTCCGAGGGGCCGGTGTGGTCTGGCTCATATTAGCCTCAAAACATTGTTTTCTAACACAATCCCCTGCAAAGGAGTGTTGGTTTTAGGACAGCCAGTCCCTGAAGCTTGGCAAAGTTCAATAAAACACGGGCAGGATAAAAAAGCTTCTGCGGTGTAATTAGGAGACTTTGCTGAGGAGACTTTGCTGAGACGACAAGTACAAATGTGGAATAAGAAGGTAAAATCCAGCGAGGCCGGGTGATTAGGCCTCATTTGGATGTCTCCTGCACACTGTGACGAGCGGCTGTTTGGGGGCACGGCAGTCGCTCGGATCGAAGGCCCACAGTGTCTCGGATTATGTGTCAATTTACCACCCAGCTGCAGCTCTAGACTCTCCAGCAGAACATGACTACCTCTAATTAGGCCATGCTACCAATTAGAGCCCTGCAATAAGGCAGCGTGAGGAAGCCACTCTGGGAGAGTAAAACCCACCATTTTTTCCACCGTAAAGAAAAAGACCCACGGTTTCCTGCCTACAACAGATGTCGCCGGCTGGAGTCCGTGTCAGCCGGGCTCCCATTAAGCTATCTTTGGTTTACTGTGATGTAATGAAGACATTAATGTAACTGGGCGATGATGATGACAGAACATTAAAACTGAGAGGTGTCAAGTCGGAATGGTGCACTGATGTGACTCGATGAGAAGACGGCAGCAACCGGCCCCGGAGCGGGCGACGCGCTGTTCGATGCCGTGACCTCAAACTGTGTCTCTCTCTCCCCACAGGTAGCCAAGGTCAGTTCCCCATCACTCAGAATGTGACGGTGGTGGAGGGGGCCGCAGCCAACATGACCTGTCGTGTGGATTACAATGATAACACTTCCCTCCAGTGGTCGAACCCTGCACAACAGACCCTGTTCTTCGGGGACAAGAAAGGTGAGTGATGTTCCCGGGGATAATGGCCGTAATGATAAAAGTGATGAGATGTGATAAAGATGTCTGAGCCAGATTAGATTACCACTGGAGTCCTCTTCATTAAATCTTCACATTTTTAATGCACAAAAACTGTCCCTGCCCGCCCCCCCCGCCTGCGAGAGCTTCACCGAGTCTCAGGGAGAAGACGAGGGAACAAAAGGAAGTGTACCCCCCCCCCCTATTGTCGAAGCAGAGTTTTTAATGAATTCATGTCTCCGCCACAGACGAGGCAGAGAGAGGCTGTTTTTGAATTGAACTTCTGTAATCACACAACACTGACAGCACTGTTTACAACACAGCAACGCCTGTGGATTGCGAGATGATTTGGGTTTAATTAGCGTTTGGGCTGCCCTACATTTATGTGGCTGTTTGCGTGTCACTCCGAAGAGGAGGCGCTCACTGTTGCAACCTCGTGAAACAAGGGCCCGAGCACCGGATGAATTATAATGCGCTCCCGCCAGCCAAATCCAATTTAAAGGTGACAAAGTCTGGAGTTGATAAATTGGAATTGGGGTGAAAGGGGGTGTAGCGGTGGACCGGTCGTGTAAGGGTTGGACGGGGGCGGCGGGGGGAGGGCGTTCATCTTTCAGTGTTTCTCACAGCATATTACCCATTTCATTTATGCTGTAGCTGCTAATACAATATCATTGGTTCAGTGATTGAAGATGAACTTTCCCTTTGAATAACAATTGATGGATAGAGAGAGAGAGAGTGAAGGAGAGAGTGAGGGAGAGAGAGAGACGCCAGAGTGAACCAGCAGAGTGAGAGGCTCGGTCTGGTTTGAAGAAATACCTTATCCCTCACAAGTGATTGGATTTAGCAATGAGGTCTAAGGTGTTTTATGAGATGAAATTACTTCCAAATACAATTAAACAAAAGTTGCCTGAATCTTAAATAGATACTCTGGTGTGAGTGTAGCCCCGACAATCTAAACTCACTCAAAATCCATTGAGCCAAAGCTTTTTATTATACTGTATTTTTCTGTATTCTCTGGTGAATAAGAGATGTAGTCTTTTAATATTTTACTTTGCAGAACCTCTGAAAGTCACCAGATTCTATCAGATGAAACAAAAAAATCATCTTCACTTATTTTGTACTCGTTGAAAAGATAGAAACAGACAAGATTAATCACTTTTAAATCTTTGCTTTTTCATTCATTTCATTCGGATTAAATGAAGCCAGTCAATTGCAGGGTTTTTTTTCTTCACATTTGTCATCCGCTGTGAATTTAGAGCCCCTATCTACCTGTAAATCTACGGTGTCACCGGGTTAGGAGAGCCGGGGCGAGCACAATATGCATGAGCCGCCATGCCCTTCTCCAGCAGCCATTTATATTGCATGACAGAATCCTTTTTCCCGAGCAATGCGGATGACAAAATGAATGTAGTCCACTCGGCAGAGGTTGCCAGGGCTAAGTGTGGGAACACTTCCTCTCCATCTCCTCTTAAACAGCCAAATGAAAAGCTTCATTGGCACGACTAATTCGATGCCTGCGAGGCCATCAGGAGAAACGGGAGGCGTGGAGCAACACGGGCTCCATGCGAGGAAGAGGGTGGGACACCTGGGAAGAAACCTCCGCTGTGCCAAATCACCAGTTAATTGCTTGGCAGAGGGCTGCAACTGTCCTTCTTCTCCGGGTTTTTGCGGTGCCTTCTTGTCGGGGGCCAATGAGAAATGTTAGATTCAACCTTAGGCTCTCTTTCAGTCCGACTGCCGGCTGGCCGAGCGGGAGGCAGGCTGTTCTCTCCCTCTGATGAACAGCTGGTCGGAGACTGTCACCGAGTCTAGCAGCTTTTCTTTTTTGTGTGTTTTCTGCTTCTCACTGTCGAGATTGTTTTGTTTTGTCTGTAGATAAAATCTGCCCGGTGCTTCTCGAACACGTCCACTCCCGCTCTCTGCTCACGAGAATCCCCCTGGGTGACCATAACAGCCAAGGCTGTATGTTAGCATCTGATGCACATGCAAGTTTCCCCCCCGCTCTTTCTTCACAAAGGTAGTTTGTCATTGTGCCCGTGTGAGCCCAAGGAAATTCAGCTTTTACAGCGTGTATGTGTGATAAAAATACATCTGACGGTCCGTCCTAAATTAGACGAAACACTCTGTGAGGCACTTTTGGAAATCTACTCTCGCTCCTTTCCTCGAGCTCTGTATTGAAGATAAGGGCATTTGTCTGGATGTGTTTGGAGTTTGATATAAAGTAGCGTGGCAGAAAAAAGGATATTAAAATGACCTTTTAAATCCTTTTGAGCAGCGACGCCAGAGTAGAGAGAAACATCTTTAAAAACACACACAGACACACACAGACACACACACAAAAGCCGAATTTCTGTTTTATATCAATTGGGTTTGACAGCTGCCGGGTAAAGTAAGACAAAAATCTGATCTTTGCTCCAACTATAATTTGTTCCATTTTAATTCAGGTCTGGCAAATGAGTATATATGGGGGGGGGGGGGGGGAAGCCCCAAAGATTCGCTAATACATCCAAGGAGAAAAGGGATTTCTGTGTCTTTCTGAAGACCATTAATCTACTTTAACAAAGCAGCAAGAAAAGCTAAGCGTGTGTAGGTCTTTTGCATCAAACACGATTCTTACACAAGTGCCAGAAATGGAATTCCTGACAGAATAATCATTAAAATAAATGAGGTTATTGGTTAGTGCTTACCAACGCTCTCACCTCTAAAGTAGCATTTTCTTTAAGTTTAGTTTTCACACATGAGCGTCTGGATCCTCATATCTAAGCTTTGTAGTTTGTAGTTTTGGTTTCTTAATGTAGGGAGTGCACCAAAGACTTTTCTAACATACGTATGTTCTGTCTTCATTGGGCTACGTCTACATCTTTGTAAATGGGCGTCTGTCAGACATCAACGTATTGTGAATTTCTGCTGCTGTATTCACAAACTTTGAATAAAGTATTAGTCGTTATTTTTGAATGGAGAAAATGAACGACTTGATTTTGTTGCCAATTTAATATCATTACGATGACAAGGCCAAAACACTTGATGACTGCAGGTATGTCCCTAACATCTGGCGGTGGTCGCTAACACCTGCTAACATCTACTGGTGTTTGGTAATTGAAATTGTGAAGAGGACCTTCAAACATACAACTTATATTCACCATCTTGTCCTATAATCAAAAAATGTTTATCTCTACCAGATAAATGAATCTCCTTGTCGTTCAAACATTATAATGTCTAAAATAAATCCTGCGAAACACTCTCCTGGTGTCTCAACTTCTGCAATTTTTCAGAAAATTCAAAATATAAAAAATACATAATGTTGTTACACTGCAAACAAACCAATAATCTTAAAAAATCTATGATTAAAAGAAGCAGACACTTTGCACACCTGACGTTTGACCCCAGTATCCTCCATAAGAGAATTTGCATCGCTATAATATCAAAGTGTTTGACTTGAACTCAAAACCCAGAAACACTGGTCATGTGAATCATTTGCAACAGTTACCATGAATGACAAGACTACTCCAATCAACCAGCAGCAGAATATGGATAATAACTGTGCATTATTATTCTATAAACCTACAGGACATGACCCTGGCAGTGCGTCCTGCACGTCGTGCTCCACAATCTGTCCATACTGAAATGTCGTTTCTCATCAAAGGCGTGGAGGGAGGATAAGAGATGTGGATGCAGGTGCAAGTCAGCAGGTCACGGCTCAGCAGCTCAATGCATCATAGGTGATAGTGTAAACAATAAAAAAGGGCCTCTGTCTCATCCTCTCCCATTACATGCTCAGTCAAACCTCGTGCAGCTCCAGGAGAGTGTTAACCTTGCAGGAATCCCAAAGCCGATCCATATGGGTTGGACTGTCTCTGCACATTTGTCTACAGCGAGGTACAGCCCTCCTCTTATATCATGCCAGCTGGCTCCCTGGCACGCTCCCCCTCATCCATTATGTATATCCGGGTCCTGGTTGGTGTTGCCTCCTCCTAGGCCTCAGTCTACCTGAGCACTATACAGCCACAGACCTGGGACAACGGAGACAGATTGCATTAATAACCGGGCCAACACATCATTCATACATTAGGCCAATTAATGGGGACGTGTTGGGCGGGGGGGAGCAGCTCTGTGGTGGGCGTCCCCAATGAAGAAATCAATTTGGACCATATGTCTTTTGTAGAATTATCCCTTTTATAAGTTGCCGGGGTTATGAATTATTGTTATTAGGGAGCAGGACAATTCGAGGACAGAGCCGTCTATTGCTGTATTTATAATGATTTACTTCACTTTCTGGTTTCTGTGGGAAAAGGATAAAAACCAACGTAGGGATGCTGCAGAGAATGGTAATGACATTTTTAGGAGGAGCGCGGGATGGAAGCAGAATCTTTTGTCAGATACGGCGAATATGAATAATGCAATTAATGGGAAGTTACAGCAGGTAGCATGTCAAAGGCGGATAACAAATAGTTCATTTGATCTGCAGTTTGTGCTGGTGGGGGGGGGCCATATTGCATATACACGCACGCTGTGCCAAATTATACTTCCCTTTCCCCTCGTCTCAATTTCATCTCTCAGAAGTTTGCGGTTCATCATTCATGACATTTAATTGGGGCATTCAGCCCGGATCATAAAGGTCACAGAGCAAAATTGATCTTAAGTGGCTTGTAGTAATCAAAATGCTGTTATGTGCTAAACGAATGCTCTGATGTGAGCATTGAAACATTCATTAGCTTCAGAGAATGAAGGATAATTACAAAGGATGCAATTACTGGAGTGAGCGCAGTTGAAGCACATTGAAAACATCCAGTCGGGTAAACACACAACATTTGACGGTGGTTCTGTCGAGCAGAGTGGACGCCTATATCTCATATTCGGTAAATACTTAATAAAACCAGACAAATAAAGTTGTAACATTACACGAACAAAATTGTAATATCAATAAATAAATGTGTAATTTGTCACGAGTGAAGTTGTTCTATTATATGATGAGGAATTGTTCCCTGCTACTTTACTCTAGGCCTCACACATGGAGGGATACTTGAGAGTTTGTCTCATCAACATCACATTATCCTCAGTATCAGGACTTTGAAAAGGATGTTTAAGAAATGTCCGTTCCACAGCAACAACCACATAAACTTAGAGAAATTGCCTAATTAGTGGAGGACGGAATACTTGGTCACGGTTGACTATGTCATTGTTTACATCAGTGTTTGATTCTAAGTGGTTTTGTATTGTCCCGAGAAACAATAAAAAATAAATAAAATTCCTGCGTATTCCCTTTTTTTACTAAGTCTCATAATATGTTTTTGTCTAATAAGCTTTGGTTTTATTCTCTTTATAAACTTTTTTCATGTCATATTACAACTTTATTCTTGTAATATGATATCATATATATAGATATAGAGTGACTGCTCGGTGACAGAATGTAGAAAAGGTCTCATGGCCACAGCTAATGTCTCTCTTCAGGGACTAATGGAGTTTTAAGTGTACTGGTTACCTTCAGCTTCACTGCAATGTGAATCAGCCATTAAGGCACAATACGCTCAGATATGATCACTAATGGGAAGAGCTGCTCTTGTGCGATACTAAGCTCTGGGCTGCACTGCGCTATCATATATAATGTACATGCATTAGCTCTTTGGAATTATGAAGAATGTGTTGCATTAAAATCCTCCTGAAAAATTTGGCGACATTTTGTGCGGGGGGGCTACATCACTGTTATGTGTTGAACTGTGATATATCCTCACAAACCCTGAAGTGGGTAACAATGCATTATAAACCTATAGATTCAAGGAACCGCCCCACTGGCATTTGTTTTAATAAAAGATTAAATTTAGAGAATGTGAAAGGAAACAGACTTAAAGGAAGGAGGATAAATCCCACAGTGTACAATCAGGCTTATGTCAGGGGGCTGAAAAATGGATGGACAAAAATATATATTCAGTCTCATTATTTACCACTTGAAAAGAGGACATAGCGTGGCTGCTGGGTGAATTCCTTCTTCTATCCTTTCCTCCTTCAAGCGCTGAAAAAGAGTCCAATTTGAGGAGCATCTGCTCTGTGGGATCTCTGAGAGTGCGGGCAGTAACAATGGCCCCTCTGGAACAAGGCCCTTTCCTTCTCTTAATTGCAGCCACATGTGTGGTGGGAAAGAGCCCCCCCGCCTGCACCAGCAGCCCTGGAACACGGCCAGAATCGCCCACACAGCCACTGAGCGAGCACAGCCAGCAGCAAACACACTCTAATTGCAAAGAGTGGAGCCCATGGCTGGAGAGTGTGGGGGTGCGCCAGGGCCCTGTGTTCTCGCTGAAGGACAGCTAGTGCTTTCACATTCCAGGACTGGTTCAAAGTGGTTACAGGCCATACAGAAACTGGCCAAATGGCGACACTGGACGTAACACGGTTTGGCCGAACTCAACAGCCATCGGCCGGTTTCCAAGACTAATGGATAGATGTAAAATCTGCTTTTCTCTCTGGATTGTCGGGAGATACTTCATGGTTTTGCATCAGAAGTATCGGGTTAACATCTGCCTGCTGTTCGGTGGAGTGAGAAGGTGACTGCCATGTGATAAGGGCACTTCCAGTTCCCCCTGCTTCCAGTTCTATCTGTCCAGAGGAGCCTGAGCCACCGAGCAGACAGAACAATGCACCATATTGCAGAACATGTAAAAACGGCTGTTTTACGTGTTTAAAACAGGATCTCCGACATCTAACATTCAAATAACTTCTCAGCAAAATGGACCGAGGTTGTTAAAAACTGAATCTGATCAACGTCAGCCTTCTCAGGAGACCTCGAATAACTCTTTCACTGACATGGTCGGTCGAGCGGCGGACTATCAGGGAAACAAGGCTAACATTACTTTGCATCAAAGGGCCGTAGCAGCAGTATCCCTTGCCCTGAGGGGGAGCCGGGCGTCAGTTTTACTGATTTGAGACAGCCTTGGTAAGGCCTCCATCACGGGAGATGTACTGCGCATTAAGCTGCCACGCTGCAAGGCTGCAGCACACCCAAGGTCAGGGTGCAGATTTATGCCTCCTCCTAAGCAGCGTGAACCACACAGGACCTATCTAGGGTTTGGTGGGAAATGAACCTTTTCATCACATTGATTTCCTAAAGCACCTGGAAAGAAGCTTTGTCAGCCGCTGGCATTTGGGTCTGATTGTGACGGATCTGCTCACATTCTGGGCCTCTGGCGTGAATTGGATTCTGGTGCTCTGGTTTCCCCGGCCATGTTCTGTTAGAGTAATAGATAACAACTTGTCTTTGGGTTATTCAAACCTTTGTACATCTCGTTCTATCAATGTGTCATTGAACCATGCATCATTCAAGTCCATCTTTTGTTTAACTGTAAGTTGTTTCTCGGTCTATACTTCAAACTATTCCAATCTGTATGCAAGCCACTGAGTTTTATGGCGCTGGGATATTTTTTCAGTAGATAAAATGAGGTGCAGCCCCTTTAAATGTCACTGGAAGTTATTAGTGCTCCGTGGTGTTTGTGGCCACTGTTTGGTAATTAAAGTGATCCTCTACATCTATAGAGTATCAGACAGAGCTAAAGGATTTTTAACGCTGGTAATTCCTGTGAACAGTTGCTGCCTTCAGCTTTATTTCATGCTAGTTTGAATAGTATGTATCGGCTTTAAGCTTCAACAAAGAAATCAGAGAAACTTCTGCAGCATAATCCACTTGCCCAAGGTCCATCGATAAATATTGAACAGTGCTATCTCCCGTATTCAGAGCCAGAGTCTGTACAGTAGGGCAAGGGATCATGGGCCAATGTCGCTACAAGCAAACTTATCAGCAGCATGAAACAAAATCAGTGTGATATAAATTAGTTAAAATGGCAAAAAACAGTTCACTCTAACTGTTTTGTTTAGAGCAGTTTCAATCTGCGAACATGGAACAGGACAGATTTATGGCCTGTAATTCGGGCAGCTACCAGGGGGCGATTAGGATGCTTTAGATTCTCATGTGAACAGCTGTCATGTCGTCCATCTTGTAAAGTTTATGTCCAACAATAATATTTTTGTTGATATGTGATAATAAAATGCAAAACTTCAAAGTCAACACTGGAGGAAAATTTGAGATCATTTAAAAAGAAAATCAACTTTAAAAACAACTGCCTTATTTTATGCACACCGATTTTGGGTGAAATATCCCTTTAACCGAGAGATGTCAGTTTTCCTTGAACAGATCCTTTTTTTAGTAAACAGTCCTATCGTTGATCAGAATCTCAGAGATGTTTGTGACATCGGGGGGGGGGGGGGGGGGGGGGGGGGGGCTAATCCCGCTCGTCTTTGCTCAGCCCCGTAGCAGAGATAGAGGGATATGGGGGAAGTACAGTATGTCATCTTGTCCAAAGCTTTGATCCTCTCAGCCGGTGCTTTCATATCTTTTGAGTTCCTGTACAATGTTTGCTTAGACCCCATCACCTCCCCAATGCATCCATCCACCAAAGCGTTAGCTCGTCTCTACACTGAGCCTCTGGGCATTTGCAGGCTCCGTGGTGAGGATGCTTAACTACAAAGAACATCAGGCAGCTTTGTTTCAGGATGTGCTCTGCTACAGTACCACGACCAAATGTTTGTATTAAGCCCCATAGCAGATAATAAGCTGGAACTCCGAAGGCACAGCTTGTTATTAAATTTTAATTCTGGCTTTGACGATGGAATTTATGTACGCTCGAGTTTATTCTTGGATAACAAAGAGTCTATAAAAGGAAACTTCTCAGGGCCATCAATATCTTTATAGCCGATCTTTATTTTTTTTTCCCCTTTTCAGCACGTGTGTGATTATATGATAACGATCGTCAAATGTTATGGTGTAATTGTAGCTGAAGAACAACGTTGTTGGTAATGACCTCCGTCTGTGTAGATCTAATAACCATTTCAGCCAATCTAATTTAATTGTGTATCACATGGCTGCCGTGCACGTTTATCACCCAAATCAAACGGGAACGCGGCCGGTGATTAATGGTTTTCATGGAGTTGTCTCTTTATCGGCGAGGACGCCACTTTGCATTGACCACGTTAATTAAATCCTAACGTGCACCCACTCCTGCCGCGTTTTGCCAGATTTGCTTTGGTTGTACAATCCAATATAGTTCAAATTAGCTGAGATGAAAGAGTGTCCGGGGAGAGGGAGCCGGCCAGGCCTAACGGGACGAAGGATTAAGAGTGTGTAATTTACTCGATGAAGACTCCCCCCCCCCCCCCCCCGCCCTCCGTGGTGGCTCCGCTGGTAGGAGCAGGTGATTCTGAATTTCAAATTGTATAGGAGATGACAGGTGCAGGATGACCTTTCTCAGCCGGGGCTACATGGTCTTTCCCCAGGTTAATGAGGGAGAAGTCACATCTGAATGAGCAGCAGTGAAGGCGTCCGGTGTTATAGGAAAACAAAAGGTATTATTTCAAACTGTGTGTGTTTCAGAAATCTCACGGTGATGGTAAACGAGTTGCTGACCTTCGGAGTAGTTGTTGTATTTCCACTGTGTGTACTGTTAGTGTAGCAGCTATTTAAATAATGTAAAGACAATTAAGTATTGAATATTCGGTTGAAATTGTTCTCCACAAATAATCACACTAGTGTGTTCCATGGTTATGCGATAGTTTCTAAATATCACATTTCCAATCGGGTCGCAATACACTTTGCTTCAAATAACAATTGCTACGAGATAAATTTGTAAAACTGTAACACAATATGAGGGATGATTAATAAACACTGTATTGTTGCTCATCCCTTATCCTTTTCACTGTGACAGTGGGATATGTGGTTCTGTGTATGGCATGCAGAAGCTTGAGCCTTTCTGCAGCGGGGTCAGCTCTGTCCGTCCATCACTCATAACCTCGTTGAACTATGACTGAACATGCGAAGCTTCAAAGGTGCCACTCGAGGAAAAATCTTCCAAAACCATTATTTTGCAGAAGTTTAGGCAGAATTATTATGTGTTTCCCAACGTTAAATCAGTTTTCACACACAAATTAAAAAGTATTAAAGTTGCAGATAGATTTTAGACAAGATATCACTTGAGCCAAATGATATAAATTTAGAGGATTTTGTGTATGTGTGTGTGGGGGGGGGACCTTTTGCAGTGGCCGCAGGTTTGAATCCGACCTTGCCCTTTGCTGCTTGTCAGCCTCACTCTCTCTCTCCCTATTTCACGCTACCTTGTCCTATCCTAAATGTTGAAATGTCCCCAAAAAATATATATAAAAAAATCGTATCTCTGCATGTCCACGCCAAGGTTTCAGTATCAGTGTTCAGGGTGAGAAATGTCAGCGGCAGAAGCATTTGCTAAGAGTGTTTAAGTGAATGTAAATCAATGCCTGGGATGTGGAATGTACCCTAAATAAATATTGTAATCTAGGACTATAAGCTTTCTGTGCTGCCACGCTCCAGTGCGTCCCCGCCTGATACCTTCTGTATTCTCACTGACTGTGAATAAGACTGTCAGCCTGGAATGCAAATCTCAGGCGAACGTTTCATACCATTGGCCACGGTGTGTGTTTGCAGCATTTGACAAACAATTTGAAATAACTGAAGGCGTAGTCGACCTTGTTTGCGGTAAAGGTCATCTGAATTCCACATGGCACCGCTGAATCTGCCCCCGTTAATGAATTCCTTGTCTCTCTTTTTGTTTGTTTGTTTGTCTGTCTGTTTGTTTCCTGTGCTCTCTGTGATTCCCCCCCCGGTGCAGCTCTGAGAGACCACAGAATCGAGCTGGTGCGAGCCACGTCGCAGGAGCTCACCATCAAAATCGGTGACGTCAGCCTGTCGGACGAGGGCCAGTACACCTGCTCGCTCTTCACCATGCCTGTCAAGACCACCAAGGCCTTCCTCACTGTTCTGGGTGAGCACGTCCGTTTTGGCCCAGTCTCCACAGGCCAATTACTTGTGGCTAATTCCTCACATTCTTGACAGCGTGAATACCTGCACCCTTTTTTTTTTAAATGATAGCCCATTGCTTTCCTTCACCCTTGTTACTTTTTAGGAAAATAACATTTCTGCTTAACATTTTACCCTTTTCAACAAGAATAAACTTTGACAGTCAAGCCTGCAAGAAAGTAGTTTAACTCAGGACGACCACAAAAACTCAAATAGTGAGAATATGTTCACACCTTTGTAAGACAGGTGTGCTGGATGATAGTCAACACTCGTGTTTTACATTTCTTTGTCAAGCATCTCACAGGCTGACAGGAAGATAGCAACCGCAGTTATTTATTATTATCTGTATTTAATAAACATCCTTTTATTATTCTTATTTATTGTCAGCCATCATTTTTCTTTCAATAGAATTCATTTGGGGATTTTTGTTGTTGTTGTTTTTTTGTCCTACCTTCAAAAAATAAGTTTGTGAAAAAGCCTTCAGCAAATATTCAATTTGCTCTTGTCACCATGATAAGAAGGCATGGATAACAGAAAGTGAATTCTGTCATTCAGTGAATCATTCTGAGTTGTCTGAGGTAAACAGGATGTTATAGCTCACCGGGCTGTTTCCAATCTCTTGGGTACGTTCAGTATGTTGCTTATGATTATAGTTCCCTGCACCACAGGAGTACCGAGCCGGCCGGAGATCACAGGATTCACCAAGCCGGCCATGGAGGGCGACGTGATCACCCTGACGTGCACCACATCCGGCAGCAAACCAGCCGCCCACATCCGGTGGTTCCGAAACGACAAGGAGGTCCAAGGTAAGTGTCCGCTGTGGATTTCACTGGGAATCATCTCCTCTTGACACTGGTCCCCTGTTGGAGACCTCATTACTGTCAAGTCATTCCTTTGTGCTCATATTCATGCATTGCTCCACCGGCTGTGCTCAAACTGTGCCATGATTCACGTGGCTCACAGCCGGGCCGAGCTGTTGCTGTTGTTGTGTGGATTGTCCAAGTTCTCCTTGTGCCTCCAAGGGTTTTCTCTGGGTATTCCAGCTTCCTCCCACAGTCCGAAGACCTGCAGGTCCGCTTAATTGGAAACTCTGTGTTGCCCATAGGTGTGAATGGTTGTTTGTCTCGGTATGTCAGCCCTGTGATCCTCCATCTCTCGCCCCGATGTTAGCTGGGATTGGCTCCAGCCCCCCAGGGACCCTGGATGGACGGATGGATGGACGGATGGAAGTCTTGGTCTTATTCTTGTTTGTTAAATCTAATCTAATCTTTGTTTATATAACCCAATTCAAAATGAAATCAGACCAAGAAAAGTATCATATTATAACCTCCACCAAGGAAGTTAAGTTATTGCCTGTGTTTGTTTGATAGTTTTCAGGATTATGCAAAAACGACTCAACCAATTTCCATAACATTTTGTGGAGGCTTGAGGATGGACCCAAGATACATCCTCACATTCCTTACT
Source organism: Platichthys flesus (assembly GCF_949316205.1). NCBI lineage: Eukaryota > Metazoa > Chordata > Actinopteri > Pleuronectiformes > Pleuronectidae > Platichthys > Platichthys flesus. Next base: position 23,771,434 of record NC_084948.1, on the reverse strand, counting down.
TTCCTTAACATTTTGAGACTCTGATTGTTTCATTGATTTCTCAGATGATAATTCATGGATCTTGATTAAGAACAAATCATCAGAAATGTTTATGGGACTGATCTTTATGCAATTTGGTGCAGATCCAAATAAAAGCCATTCTAATTTAGATGATTGAACTTGATTATTATATTTTAATCGAGCAATAAACTCATGAACTGACAAATTATTAAATGCCAAGTTTGTCACGTAGGCCAATTCATATGCCGGGGAAATGTCATTTGAAGAATAAGAATAATAAAAATTGCATCCTTGCACTTTGAGTAAATGCCTTGTGCGTCACATTAGGTTCAAAAGACAACAGGTGATCATTAATCCTGTGGTTAGAGATGCTACGCAGCCCTCGACACAGTTTGCGTGTGATGAATCGATGTCGTCGGGCTTCCCGTCCGCTCTCGACAGCCGTGTAACCATCAATCCCTCGGCAGCTCCGTCTGAGTTATTCATCTTTTTACGCAGAGCAGCGATTAGATTAGTCACACGAGTGAAAGACGATACAAGAACGCACTGGAAAGGCAAACTCAGGGAGGCCAAGTAGTTTCACCCAGACGGTAAAAAATACCACGACAGGAAAAAAGGAATTATGCAGAAGATGCAGTTTAGCTTTCTGTACTTTCACTTTCTTATATACCTCATCTCCAAGTTCTTTTTATAGCTTGTATCACCATCTTATTTCCAGTGTAAAAAAAACAAAACACAGATAAGACAAAAAGAGAATGGAATGTTTTTTCTCAATGTGATGGCTGAGGTAAGCTGTGTGCAGCTCTTTAATGTAATGGAGCCTGCTGCGGAGACCGGCTGTGACAGTTGCTCTTTATTGAAGATTTGCACCAGAGAGCTTTTTCTTGGTGGTGCTGTCTGTGTCTGCCCAACATGGCACGATGATTGATGGGAGTGGGGCCGGGATATGAAGTTTTCTTGTTGAAATGACATGCACGTAGATTCCTGAAAGGCCAGTGGAGAGATGGCACACAGCATCTCAACCAGACACGCCGTCCATCTCGAGAGGCACTGAAATGATCCATTTCTCTGCCTTGATATAAATCTTTCAAACTTCAAAACTTTATTCTTAACATTTTGGAACATGTCCATTTAAGGTAAAAGGCCAAGATGAAATCCCACAAAGTTTAAGTGATGACAAAACAGTTCCGGGAGAGTTTGGGATCCTTAGATCCAAACTGATCCCCCTTCAAGAAGCACATGATAAACCACATCAGTCCAATCTTCCATTTTTTTTATCAATATAATAAATACTACTGTAAATATACACAAATCATAGTAAAGTAGTAAAGATAGAGTACAACCCTCTCCAGCTAAACCTTTAAAATTATGCTTTTGGTACAAAGCTAGCCTCCTCGATGTCGTTCAAGAAGAACTGAAGGGGGCTCTCACTAAAGAGCTATTTCTTTAAACTAACATTACAAGCTAGTTTGAGGGGCCCCCTCTCAACTCGGGGGGGCCACCCTGTTGCCACGGCCATGCACATACTTCCATTCACATCCAACTCCCATCTTCTGTAGATATCAATAAACATGTGATACCTCCATCCCACCGTCAGGTCAGCTAGAATCACAGGCCGAAAAACAAAAGCACGGTTCCCTGCAATTATATTTCACGCGTTAGACTGCATTGACATGTGATGTGTGAATTACACGTCTACCCCACGTCTGCCCTCAACTGCCGCCCTCGTATACAGATGTTCTTTCATTAGTTTTACTCGTGCACGGCGGGTTTTTATTAAGCCGCTTGGGCAAACAGCCCCGGTGTGATGCATCTCCGACTCAAAGAGAGAAGAAGAACAAAGGACAAGACTGGAAGGCTTCGACTTAAAAACTCCATTTCCATGTCAAAGTGTCAAACAGGAGGAAATGTCAATCAGTGCTGCAGATCCAAGGCTTTTGTAGGCGCCGCTTTAAAGCGCTGTGCAGCGGGAATGTGCTGGGAGCAGCATGTTTTGCCATGGGTTCTTGTGCGGTGGATCATTGCCGCCAGTGTCTGCTGTCACTCAAATCTATCCCCACCGGGGGACCAGTCTACAAAGCACCGCCACAACAGCAGGTGCGATAGCAAAAACATGTCATATTTATTTTATGCTCTGATGATTTGTTTTTTCAACAATTTGTGTTAGAAGCACACGGCATTACAAACCTCAAAATGCAACTGTCATCCGGCGTCAAGCAATTTGTTTGCAGAGTATAGAACCATACAAATTACTTGTGTCACTGAATGACAGCCAGGCGTCAAAATTGTAATCTATTGAGGAACAAAATCCACCCACTCTCCCTTTCTCTGCAAACACAAAACGGCCTATATATTTATAAGAGCCCGAGCTGCGGGGAACACGAGTGTCACAGGTAGATTTTCAAGAAAATAATATCTTTATTCACCCAAAGTGAAGAATATGAGACTTTTGCAAATTGTTCAACGAAGACTCGAGGCCATAAAAAAGTCAACTTAGCAGAACTACAGTCAGCCAAACTTAGAAGCATGTGACGGTAACTGAGCCGAGCTATCTGAGGCCAAAGTGCGTCACAGTGTCTCGTTTTAGTGAGGACGACAATGTGTCCCTGTGGCCTTTGTCTGCTGTGTAGAAAGTCCAAGTACACATTGAATACATTTTTGTGTTTCATTTATCTAAAGAGTTTGCTTTTGATTAGATATTTGATGCTATACAAACATAGTGAAACATCATGATTGACAGATAAGACACTTACCATTAGTTAAAAGCATGTATTTGTGGGACGTCGTTACAAAGGCTCCTCGCCACGATCACCACGGCACAGACAAATTATATTAGAAGAGCAAATTGACAGCATTTATTCTATTGTAGCTTCATTTTTGTACAATGTGGGGAAATGGAGATCTGTTGCATTTAGCTGCAGCTGTGGCTGTAAAGTGCTTTGAGTCGTCAAGACTAGAATGGTTTTAGTTTATTATAGCCCATTCACATCAGTCGATTTTTCCAGGTGTTTATTTTTCTATTTCATTCATTAATTGGTTTTACCATATTTCTCAGTTAACATATTTCTCATCAGCATCATAAACCAAGTGTCCCGGCTCCCATTCGTACACATGTTGCATTAAATACCTGTTTTTATATCAGCATAAAGAGTGAGAGATGTGCTGCTGCTCATATTTAAGCACAATTGCAATGTATTTATCTACCATCTGTTCACCTGTTAAAAACAACAACTCCCTGTATAATTTCCCTTTTCTATTTGTGTCTAATATATTTCGAGAGAATATCTGAGACTCGAGCCACATTACAAGAATATTCCAGCATATGCTGTCGACCTTTTAATAGTTTTTCTCACATTGATTCCTTAATTGCTGTGTTTTTGTTGTTGCTATTTTTAAACACCCACTTTTTCACATTAAATTCAACATTAGTTCTAGCTAATCTGTTTACCTCTTTATACATTAGATAAAAGTAATAAAAGTAATCAAACAAATAAAATTGAAGGAACCAGAAGCCGTGGGGAGAGGTTTATAGAGGACTTATGGGTGTGAGATAAAACCTTTCTGTGGCTTCTGCTTGTTTTTGTTACAATCCTACAAATCAAGACAATCAAAATTAAACCCTAAACTTTATTTAGCGAAATGAATTTAAAAACCAAATAAATGTTTATTTGCAAAACAAATGTGTGCAAACATACTTAGACCTTTTAAATTTTGCCGTCTGAGTATAAACTTTTCCAAAAACTGGGCATTGATCTTGTGCAGGTAATAATACAAATACATTAATAAGAACCTGAGCCCAGTGCACAACTCTTCTCTGATTATATTGGTCGGTTATTTCACCATTTTTCATACTATTCGCTGAGATTGAAAGTGACAACAACAGTTAGACTATTACACCAATGTGTGAAACATGTGACGGTCTAATAACTGAAAATATAATTGTGTGATAAACCTTTGAATTCACGATCAAAAGTTTTATGGAGTCAGAATAATTGTTTATAGGCTTCTCATTTAGAAGTTGAAGCTGAACAGTGGAATACTAATAAAATCCCGGGGAATAATACACTTTTTACACAGCTGATACCAGTTTATTCAAAATATTATTTATTAAATGTGATCAAAGCATAATGGATATCAATCAACATCATAAACAGTTACAATGAGTGGGTTAAAACAGCCTGTTAGCATTAATATATATAAGTGCATAAATATATAGTGTGTTAGTTAAAATAGTGTATTATTACAACTCAAGACCATGCACATTGTTTTAGGCTCGAAAATAAATTAGGATTGTCATGTTCATCTTTACACTATAAATATTGAAGTTTGATCAATAAGGATATGAAGTACCAATGTGCCATTAATAATTTTTTTTTTTTTAATATTTGAAAAAGCCTCTGATGCCTTCATACAATAAAAAAATGCTTTGATGAACTTGACTGGGACAGGTATGGCCCAGAAGTTCGTCCAGTAAGCAGAAGGTCGCTGGTTTGATCCCAGTCTCCCCCAAGTGTCCTCTGGGAAGACACTGAGCCTCAAAGCTGAACTGTAAAGATCTCTGGACGATCACCAGGAGGAGAAAAGCATCATATAAATACAGATATGATTCAACTACACCTGCACCAACTCTAGTATTGTTACACCTGCATGCAGATCTTTTTAAAAAAATACATCAAATCCTGCCACTGAGGCTTCAACTTGTTCAAACACTGAGGAGGAGATTCCCCCCTCCCCCCTCCCGCCATCAGATCTGCTCACATCTCAGGGATCTGGTTTTTAAAGCTGCGGCACCTGGGCGGATTCCCATTGCTCTGTGGCGACGCTCGCAGCCGCCTTGAAAGACTCACGGCTTCCCTGTGGTATCTCTAATGCTGCGGGCGACTTGACGAATGAGAGGAAGAGCTGGAGAGATTTGGTTCTGACGCCACAGAGTCGATTCCTACCCCCTCATGTACTGCAGGGCAAAACGCAAAGCCTCTGACTTCCCCTGTTCGCTCGGGAGATGTGTGATGTTTGATTTCTTCATTTTTTTCATATTCTCATATGAGAGGAATTAGTCAATAACAGTGAGGTGTCCTGGAGGTTGCTGTGTGTGACTGTGTGTGTGTGTGTGTGTCTGTGTGTGTGTGCGTCATGCATTCAAACACCACTGACTGTTATAAAATAAGCCAGAACCGAATAATAGTGCACCATTTCAAACTTTGGTAGAAAAGCGAAAAACACAATTTAACGAATTTACATAATCACATTTTCAAACTCTACAATACAAATTCCTGAATGACTAATTAAGTGATGTAATTGTAATTCACAGTGAAAGAGAATTAATCTTGAAGCTTAAATGAAAACTTCGTCTTCTCGTTTTCTAAGCTTTTGAGACAAAGTTTGGTTGTTTTCAGAGACCAACATCAAACAAACCATTCAAATGTTGATTATCTCTACTTTACAATACAAGCCGCGGTTTATTCTTCACACCCAGACTGAAAAAATATGAATTGATGTAGTTGCAGTAGCTGTGATAGTAAACATCGTTTTGTTATAATCCTCTTGACGTGACAAAATCACAGAGATTCAGTAGAGTGGAACAAATGGATCAGCCCTAAAAGATGATGATGATGATGATGATGATGATGATGATGATGACGTGGGTGATCTTTGTTTCATTGAAAGGGGCTTTTAGTGTTTAATAGACCAAGTGATTAAATGAGTAAATACATGTGCATTGACTGTATTGACTGATTGAGTCAGGGTTGCACTAGATCGTAAGAAACCACCAGGGAGAGGAAGAGGATTGAGGAGGTGTGAGGAGGGTAGAAAAAGTTGTTTGTCCTTTTTGCCTCCAGGGGGCGCAGCGAGCAGCCTTGTACAGATGTTTCTATAGCATTCAAACCACAAAGAAATGCTCCCAATTAAAAAGAGGCGTCTCTCAATGAGAACGAAATGACAGGGCCTTGGGAAAGAAGAGCAAGGTGTGACTACAAATATTAAAATCCATCCACTGCTGCCGGGGGTGTGTGTGTGTGTGTGTGTGTGTGTGTGTGTGTGTGTGTGTGTGCGTGTGTGTGTGTCTGTGTTGACCGGGATGTGTGAGAGATGGTCCTGGAGGAGCAAACACACCCGACCATCCGAGTCAATGCTCGCACACTCTCCGCTCGCCATTCACTCCACTTTGACTTGGCTTTCAAAAGGCCAAGGATTCTAATCCTCAAAGGGGATGCTGGGAAAAACAACAACAACAACAACAACAACACTGCAGCTTTCTTTGTCATGTTTCTCACGTTCCAGTTAACTTTCGTGCACATTTCAATTTTTTTCTGCGCTTCTTTTCAGAAAATTTTATTTCTCCGCATGAAGAACTCCCACAAACCTGTTTCTCCAGTTATATTCAAAGGAGTTCCCCCCCCTCTTGTTTATTTGTCCGCCTGCAGGAACCAAGGAGCTGAACGCCACAGGTAAATCTTTCACCGTCAGGAGCAGCCTCCAGTTGCAGGTGGACAAGCGGGACGACGGCGTGGCCTACACCTGCAGCGTGGAGCACGTGTCCCTGTCCAACCCCTACATGACCACCGAGGTTCTGGAGGTCCACTGTGAGTGCCGTCACACACACACACACACACACACACACACTCCCCACAAAGCTGGATTAGGTGCCAGATTAGTATTGAGAAGAAATACAAGGATTGAGATTACATTTATGTCTGCAGGTTTAGCTTTGCATTTGCTCAGGATTAGTGTAGGATTAGTTTGCAGGTAAGGGATTAGTAGCAAAGCAGAACAGGGATATGGGCTGGAGCTGCGAGTTGCCCGGTGGGTAAAGAGCTAACTACTGTTTTACTTTGTTGGTGTCAGAGTTAAACCCTCCATCACACACTGCTCTCATTGCAATGGATTTTCTCTTCTTTTTCTGCGTGTCTTTCCCACAGATGCTCCCCACCTGGACATCGCACACTCATTGCTCATTCCACAAGAAGGGCAATACTTCAAATTGGAGTGTGTGTCCATAGGCAACCCAATGTAAGTCATCAAAAGTTGTTGTAAAACTTCAATTTGGTGTTAATGGCATGAGAAGGGAAGGAAATTGAGTGTTAGCGGTGAGCGGCTCTGCTTCTGGAAATAAATTACTGATTCATTTTCTCCAATGACATTTCAGAAAATCCTTATGAAAAGCGGTTTAAGCCAGAGAACATTTGATTGGGAGCACAAAAAAAAGGGCAATGGTACAAGACTGTGTATGTCACATAAGAGTGAAGGAACTACACATCCCACAAGCCATTGCAAATTCTCCCTCTCCAACAACTTCCTTTGCTTTTCTGCCTGAATTTAACCTGTAGTGTTCCAATATACTGTAGTGTTTGTCTTTTGAGTAACATTTTTATTTTGTGTTGTCAACTGTAATCATGGGAAATCCTGGTTGCCATGTTTTAAACATCATATAATTCTGTAATCCAATTGTAGCCGACATGATTTTTTGAGTTTGTTGTAAACGGTGAACTCCCCCAATCAGAGACTCCAACACCTGAGGATTGTGGGTAGTTGTGGTCCATCTACTTTACTATACAACAAACTGTAGAACAGACTTTCATTATCTACTATAATAAGTCTGCCTTGGATGGTGGCAATATTATGGCTGATAATCAAAATGTCTATTCAGAAAATGAAGGGTATTTTTTACTTCCAGAACCAGAATGTGGGGCTCCATTGGTCTTCATCAGAGAAAATCATATTCTAAGATTTATCTTTAGCTTATTGGTTATTAACTGACATTAACCCTTCCCCCCAAAAAAAATAATTTCATATTTTCTGTTTTTCTTTCCCAGACCTGATTCGGTGTTGTGGTCCAAAGACGGAGGCGAGCTGCCCGACATCGAGCGCATGATCGTGGAGGGGAGAGAACTCACCATCACCACGCTCAACAAAACAGACAACGGCACATACCGCTGCGAGGCGAGCAACCACCTGGGGACCAGCAGCGCCGAGTACACACTGTTTGTCTACGGTGGGTACTTCAGTCGGGGTCTCGCTACGGATGATCAGTTCTGAGCGTATTATGTGTTCGCTCAAAGATGCTCGGCTTTCATATCAAAGATTCAAAGTCAGCGAGGGGGGGGGGGGGGCTTATCAGTCCTGCAACGTAATCTGAAGAGGTTATAGATGTCTAAATATATATATATATATATATATATATATATATAGGCCGCTGGTATATGTAAGGATAAAAAAAAAAAAGCAGGATAACAAAGCCTTAACATCAACCGTGAATATGAAAGGTCTTAACATCTCCTGGAAGTGACTGTTGTTTTAAAATCAATGAGTGTGGGAGACGTGTGTCTCAGGGAGCGTTACCGTATGCAGACGTACAACTGACAATCATTTACCCGTCATTAGGCGCCGTTCAGGAGCTGACAGCCTCCAGTCACCCGCAGCCTCCGTGAAGGAGAAACAGATAATGATAATGGATACGTGCGGAAATCTGCAAATATGTTTTAAATTAGATTTATCAAGTCGTTAACAATTTGTAACCTGAATAATGTTTATCGTTTAACCGGTTTGGTTTGGATGAATTAAAAAACAATAACACCTAGACCCTGCCAGTGTGTCTGCAAGGTTGAGCTGTAGATTTATTTTATTTGTTAACATTTCAAACAGCCATTGGTTGCCATAACTTTAAATTTATCAAGCTAATTCTTAAATCTGCACAGAGTGTGGTTACCAATATATTAGAACTGTGTAATTGTACTATGACAGGCTAACAAATGCAAATCTCACAAGATAATTAGCAACGCGATCATCGGGCTGCAAATTGAAGGAGCATTTTAACCTTAATACAATAATACATTTTATAACCACAGAAGGGTATAAACGATTTGTAGTCAATAGGATACAACATTTAAAAGTATTATAATATTACTTTGTATTTCTGATTAATTGGATAAGAAGAGTAAAACATGGCCAGCCACAGTATTTATCGAACACAAACAAAAGTGTGGTAAATTCAGAATCCGTTGTCATTCTATATGTTTTATTCAGATTGAGATTAATTGTATTTTAGGAGCAGAATTTGAGTCACGTGGCTAAATCATCCATCTTTCTTTCACACCAATTCCTCGAGTTTCATATATTTCTTGTCTCATCATCGCTCAGGGATATAAACCTGTTTACTTACGTGCACCACAACTATCACCACACCTATCACCACACCTATCACCACACCTATCACCACACCTATCACCACACCTATCACCACACCTATCACCACACCTATCCCCACACCTATCCCCACACCTATCACCACAACTATCACCACAACTATCACCACAACTATCACCACAACTATCACCACACCTATCACCACACCTATCACCACACCTATCACCACACCTATCACCACACCTATCAACACACCTATCAACACACCTATCACCACAACTATCACCACACCTATCACCACACCTATCAACACACCTATCACCACAACTATCACCACACCTATCACCACACCTATCACCACACCTATCACCACACCTATCACCACACAGGTTCAGCTCATGGACTCTCTCCCCTCTTAGGAAACGGGGAAAAGTGTCAAGGAAGCAGAATTGAGCTTCCAATGGCGCCTGGAGGAGAGATAAGTTAATCCGAGACAGTGGAGGGAAGAGAGACAGCAGGGTGTGGGTAACGGATCTTTAAGGCCTCTGCGGCAGGTGTTTGTAATGTTTATCAAATACAGCCAAGTCCCCCCAAAAGTTTTTTTGCCAATTAAACAGTCTCCGCAGGAGAGTGCAGTTTGCTTGGGAGTGACTTATCACAGCTCACAAGCGGCTACAGGATGCACGGCAGCTTCTTTTATTAAAATTTTAAAGAGCAGAGGGTTTTTGGGAGAGTAACACTAGAGGACACACTTTAGCTTTTGTTATCTCACTCGCTTCTGTCAGCGTGCTCGACGAACAGGGCGAGGCAGCGACGTCAGGCTCGTCCACATCATCCTGTCACATCTGGGAGCGCCATGTGCTGCCTTCTCATTCCTCATGTTTCACAAATTAATATAAATATATATAGAAATAATTCAAATTTGTTGTTAGAAATACAGGGTATATGTGCCGAGGAGCTGTTCCCCACTCTTTGGGAGATCAACCGAGGCAAAGATGCGGTTTACGAGGGACGGATGAGAGATGGAGTGAAGCAGGTAGAAGACGAGAGCGACGTCCTCGTTTCACCGATGACGACAGTCGTTCTCCAGCTCCTCTGTGTCTGGCTAAATACTTACCGGGTCTCTTTTGCGGGCGTCTCAGCCTCTTAGCCTAATTTACTAATGACAGCCGAGCCACGAAGCAATAAATGTTATCGCTCATCCGCAATTCATCATCTTCCCCCGATTATGCTCCATGATACACTGTATTAAATAAAGCAAGGAAATGCCACACATGATAATTACCCTGTCTGAGAAGCCGGGGGAGATGGTAACAGATAGCGGTTTGCTGAAACGCGGCCGAGCTCCACGCTCACATTTCCCTCGTTCATTGAACATTTTCACCTCGACGAGCGCGACACGTGCTGAGACTTTCACTCTCTGTGTGTGTGTGTGTGTGTGTGTGTGTGTGTGTGTGTCGCCTATTCACCAGCCAATCATCAGCTGCTGGGAAATAGAGAACAGATGCTGGAAATCAGAGTCCTTCACGTATGACTCATCCTCTGCCCCAAAGATGTGAAAGAATTGACTCATTCAGAGCTTGAGTCATTTGTGCAACTCTTGTATTTTCATCATCTGTGCATATTTGAGTTTGATGTTGCTTGGATTCACTGAGGTGAAAGGTCAGCAGCAGCAGCATCCACGTGCACTCATTGATTTGTGCTGTTTGGGTTCTTTTTCCTTGTGAGTTTTCTCATGTTGAGCCTTTTCCCTGTGGATAGGTTGTGTGTTTGTCTTTGCTCCACGTTGTTCCTGTTTTCATTTGGCAGACTTCATCACCATCTCCACCCCCCCCCCTCCCTCCTTCCCTCCCCTCCCTAGCCTCCGTTCTTCCAGTTCGATAATGCCGACATTCCCACACCAGGCACAGGCAGCTGTGTTCGCAGGTATGCTTGGACCCCCTCCTCCCCTCCCCCCCAAACGGCCTCGCCTCACCGCTCCGTGCACTCACGAACATGACACCGAACACACACTTGATGATTGATGAGCTAACAACCAGGGCTTTGAGATAGAAAATAACATTGTGTTTCTGGATGAATTCGATACTCTGTCTATTTTTTTTCCTCTTTCCATTTTCATACACAGCACTGGTTACTTCACCGCCAGCTGTCTATTTGTTATTTATAGCTGTTCTCTGATTAAAGTTATCACTGGATCAATAAGCGGACCTCTGAGAGTAAGTTATCGAATCGGGTTACAGCGGTTTGTAAACCACCAGGAGCAGAGAATAGAACATGTTTTATACTTTAGTTCTGAGGCGTAATGCTTTCCACTGTTTGAACCACGCCCGACAACACGTTTACACTCACGTTCAAACCACGTTAACCAGTGTGTTTACTTCGGTTCACGTCTCTTAATGTAATAAGCGTTGTAGTGTTTGTGTCTGACTTTGTCGTGTTGAGCCACAACCGCTCTCCGCAGGTAAAATATGCAAAGTAGCTGCTTTCACAGTCGGAGAAGCTTTTGATGTTGTGTGAGAAAACAGAGGTTAGCCAGATTCGGGACGTGCTTCATTTCGATAATCAACCTGCGGAAAGTTTTCTTTCAAACAAAAAGGAATTATGTTTGTATTCAGTTTCATTCCTTGAGGTGAAGCAAAAACATTTTGCCTGTATTATCTTCCTCCGTGGAATATTCGGAAAAACAAAATTGTTATAGAATAGCTGCAGGATCTTGTGTCTGTGCACGTGGAGCTTGTTGGTCTGTGCACAGTCCCAAACAAAACAGGACCCCACTCTTTAACACTTTGATCCAAAGCAGCACTGACGGTAAAACAAAAACACAGACAACAAACTCCACATGGGACCTTTAAACTCTAAGGGATTTGGCCTCTAGAAGCAGTGCTTTAAAATATGTGTCAAAAATATTTGTATACTCTGCCCGAGATTGTCTTTTTTATACTCAGGTGCAGGTGGATGACGTGTTACCAGTTAATGAAAAGTACCTGGGGGGGGGGGGGGGGGGGGGGGGGGGGGTTGCTAGGTCATATTTTCTCATTTACCTCTGGTTGTTGAAGAAACATATAAACTGTTGAATCCACATTACATCTGCAATCTACATTATATCTTATACCCCCCCCCCCTATGAAAGTACTTGTAAATTCAATAAATTCAGATTTTTATTTGGACCTGCACCAAATTGCATAAACTCATAGAGACCAGTCTCCTTAATATGCATGATTTTATTTTTGCATGAAGATCCAGAAATGATTTCCTGGGAAATTAGTGAAAATAGTGATAATGTTAAAGTTCTCTCTTAGCTCTTGACACATCTTCCACCAATTTTCATGGAAATCTGTTCTGTAATCTTGCTGAGAAACAAACAAACAAACAAACAAACAAACAAACAAACAAATAAACAAACAAAGCGGCAGGGGTTAAAACGAGACCCTCTGAAACACAGACTTGTTGCTCAGATGCAGCAAATACCAAACCTATCTGCATCTTGTTACAAACCACTGATATCTGGTGGACAGACCCATTAAGATCACATCAAGAAACTCACCAGTAAATGAAAATGTGTTCTTCATCTCGTCAATGACTCCTGTGTTCCTCTTCCCAGTCACAGTTTCCAGTGACACCAGTTAATCGTGTGTTTGAGACCTTCGCTTTCCGTCACTTCGGTCAAAGTGGAAAACAAAAATAAAAGCACCATGTTAACTTCTAGTGTTTCCTTTGAACCTTGTGTTCATCTTGTTTTATCACGGTGTTGTTCCCCTCATCTTCCCTTACTGCTGTCACTGTCTGCAACCCTGGCAACAGCCAAAGACTTCCCAGGGCCCACGACAGGTAAATATCCCACTGGACCATCATTGTTCAAATCAAGCCAGATGTCACAGTGTGTGATGCCGGATCTGGATCTGGGTCAGGACACATCACGGCCTTTGCCCAGCATGAGCCAAGCCATCACCATGCATGGACGCGCTCTCCACTGACGCCAGCCGCTTCCTCTCTAGCCGCGTGTCACAGGCTGTTATCACACCATAGGTCATTTGGGGGGGGGTTGCTTTGTCTCAGAACCATCTCTATATTCCATCGTGCACTCCGAGTGATGCTGGGCTGGGGATTGTGTCTGTGCCGCTGTGTAAATATTGGATTTTTAGATCGTGTGGGTACGGCAGCGAATGGAAAGGAACGGACCAAAATTTTTATTTCTATCGCTCACGTTTCTGATCACGTAAATAAAAATTATTATTACATTTATTTAGATGCACGTGTGGGTGGTGTGTTGTTTCTCCAAGGTTTAAAATAGCTGGGTTGGGTCGATTAGAGGCAGGATGAAAAGAAAATAGAAAGAGTTCAAGTTTCATTCATGTAAACTAAACTAAAGTGTTGTTGAAATCCTCTACCCCCGTATTGATTATACATCTGCAGCTTGTCCCGAGGATTTACGTGTGAATTACAGCTCAGTTGGACGAGGACAAATGCCGACTGGTCATTTACTCCCCCAGAGCTGCTCTGCTCGTCTCTGCAGTGTGATATGAAAACTTGCTTATGCTCCTTGTTGACAGTGGAACACCTGCACAGGTCATCACATCCATCGACATCCAACCAAAAACTCATCTAATTCAACGGTTGTAGCCGTTAACATTTGATTTGCTTTGGAAGTCTGAATCTCCTCCTGCCTGTGAGTCCCCGATAAAACAGTCGTGGTTCCATTCCGCATGGGGTTAAGCTGCATGTTCCACAATTTTCATATTTTCTTTATTTTGTGTGTGTGTGTGTGTGTGTGTGTGTGTGTGTGAGTGTGTCATTTGGAACGTGCCTCGCTCCCTGTGGATGTTGCTGGAGATGCCGCTTGCATTCTGTTAACAGAGGAGCGTAACGAGGTTTGGAGGAACATCCCCGTCGTCATCTCCCAGGGTCACTTTGCAAAAAAAAAAAGAACCCGAGCACAAGCCACAGCCATTCATCAGCTTGAGATAATGAGAGCGCACGAGGTGCACGGTGAAGACACAGCCACTTAGGGGGTTATTACACAACTGACACCAAGGCATGCTCCTGCCTCGGGAACCCTCAGCTCGCTCGCTGCCCCCCCCGGATGCCGAATGTTAAGTAACACTGACTTTTTTTTTTTGTTGTTGTTGGTTTTAAACTGATCCTCAGCAGAAGAATGTGGCAACAAGCAAAAAAACACACAATCAAACAAACAAGAGCTTTTTTTTTACAATTGTTCAGAGAGTTGTGTTTCCTATGATTACTCCTTTTAAACGTCGACTCAAGCTCTTCAGAGCAGCGACGTCAGGTTGCTCTAAATATGGCAGCCGCTCATTTGGGGGCTGTGGAGTCTTTGTTCGCTGAGGAAAAAAGCTGCATCGGGATAATTGAAGGAGCAAAATATTTTCAGTAAAATGTCTGCAGCTGCGTGAGACACCAGCTGAACGTCTTGCAGGTGTTAATATCATCTCTCCACATTTCCCCCCCCCCCCTCTCTCTCTCCCTCTCTCTGCCTCACTTCAGATCCTAATGCTCTGGGACAACACGGACCGGACCACGCTTTAATCGGCGGCGTCGTTGCAGTCGTGGTCTTCATCACCTTGTGCTTGATAATAGTTCTCGGGCGATATCTGGCCAGACATAAAGGTAAAGCAGGTCACCGGAGCTGCCTTGAATAGTAATTTACGTGCCTGGAGGGCAATGTGTGTGGATTAACTCGCTCTGTGGGTCCACAGGGACGTATCTAACGCACGAGGCCAAAGGAGCGGAGGACGCCCCCGACGCCGACACAGCCATCATCAACGCCGAGGGGAACCACGTGCACGCAGAGGAGAAGAAGGAGTACTTCATCTAGACTTCACTCTTCTCCCTCGTTTCATGACGACGTGTGACAGCAGACATGCAATTTGTACTTGCCTCAGCATCACTGTCTGTTTTTACTTAATTCCACATTCTTTTTTTTCCCCGTGCTCATGCTCTGATTTGCTGGTTTTGTAAGCATCCGCTGGTAATAATCGCCTTCTCCTTTTGTAAAGCACTGTGCCCCATGTGCAGTTGGATCATGTCCATTTCAGTTTTTGCGGTGCCTCATTGCTCTGTACACTTCTGGAAGGTTTTTCTTTATTTTGTAAAAATTCAGAAGCGACGAGAAATGTGCTTCAGTTCAACTTTGGAGTCAAGATTTAAATTTTCGGGCTGTTTTTGGCTTTCACAACAGATAATGTAAAGTTCATAGATTTATCAAACATTGACATCAGATGCTTCTTTTTAGGGATTGGATGTTCCCGGGTGTTGCCTGGAGTTTTTACCCCCTCCACAGCCATATACTACACATCTTTTTAAAACAACGTCACACAGCCGACCAGACACACAAACAAAAACGTAGAAGCACAATCCAGTGCGATTGTCTCCAGATGAAATCGACTCCCACTTCTCGCTGTCAATGATTTCTTTTCCAGCTTTTCTTTGTTTTGTTTTATTACTCATGCTGTTGATTATTGAGAACAAGTCAGAAAATTAAAGCACAAAGTCTGAGGACTAACACAGAGAAGGGAAAACACATCAACCGTCTCAGGATTCAATATGAGTCGAGTCGGGGGGGGGGGGGGGGGTCAGACACGCGATGAGGAACTTTAATTTCGGTCGGTGATTTGATGTAACATCCAAACCGAGCGAGTGGAACCTTGTGGGGGTTCATTATTTATGTTGAATTCTATTGAACAACTATGCTCAATGTGTGGATATTGCTGTAAAATACTTTGCCAGCGTGAATATTGGTGAACGATATTGTTGAAACTTGGGATCCCTGACACATTACAGTTTTGTATATTAGCATACACAGTAGTTAAAGTATTCCATGAGTCTCCGATCTTTTTCTTTCTCCACTCATCTAAACAAGAGGTTGTTTTGTCGTGAGGTTTGTAAATAATGTGTAAGTATTGGATTTCAGTGAAAGGAAACCACTCTGGTTATGGCTTTTCATTTCAGGTCATTTTGATGAGATTGTTTTTGTTTCTCGCACTTTTGAAGATTTCTTCAAACAGGGATTCTCATCGCTTAATTGCTTAAAATGTAAAAAGAAAAGAAAAAAATCTGGTCAGAATATATGTATTTATTATTATGATTGATTGACATTTATTATATAATGCTATATTGATTGATATTATTGCTGTTATTACTAAAGTAGTTGTCCGACATTAACTTTTCCATTTTTTAATTCTCAGACGTATCATGAAAAACAATACAAGGATCACCGTTATGGCCTTTGAGTTTGCTGCAAACAGTACTAATGACATGTTGAGGCATTGGTGAATCAGACATCCCCTCACTTGTATATAGTCACTGTATCTAAGACATTGAACCTCATCGCCAATGCTCATACATGTTATTTTGTTAGTTCAATATGATGCTATAAATAACTCATTTTGTACAAAGTTTTAATCGCTGTAATTAATTTGCTTTTTATGGGGGATGTGTGAGGTTTTTTGCTTTTTTCTCAGTATTGAGTATTCACTTTTCAACTATGCCACTGTAAAAAAAAAGAAAAAAGAAAAAGAGAGACAAAGTGTGGATTAAAATATGAACAACTTGAAACGTCTGTTGTCACCAGGTTTGTACTTTGAAATCCACTCATGACGCGGTTAAACCACATATCAGTCAAGAGAGCCGATGTTGATGGGCGGTGCATTGACCAAAACACAGCTGTAATGGTTATTGTTCCATGAATAGAGTATTTCTCAGCCTTTAGTATCAATAATACATGCATAACCTCTAACTCGTAGATGGATCAAAAAGCCAAGAAGCTCCTCGGGAGGATCGCCTCAGGCCCTCGGGCTCCGCTCATGATTTGTGCATTAATGCAGGGTGACACTCGGAAGACTCCGGTCTCCCAGAGTTCCTCCCGTCTCACCGGAGCGGAGTTCAATATGCTTGAAGTGTCTTTGTGAATCTTCCCCCAGATGTCGGGACAGCCGGCTGCTGCTGCCCCTTGTTTTAACAAACGACAGGGAGGAGGCTAGGTGAGGGAGTCTGCAGGCGAGCCGCTCCGTGCCACATGGTGAAGGATGTCGGGACGCAGCTGATCGCTTTAATTGGAAGATGAAACTTTATTAATCCCTGTGGGGAAATTAGATAAATGGAAAAGAAAAACAGCGATGGCATCTAACAAGGCGGAATGCAAATGGGAATGCATTTAGTTGAGAAGATAATAAAAATAAGCAATAAATGGAGAAGAGGATTGAAGAAGTAAAACAGTTGCTGGGGAAACTGCAGATGTTGCTTTTGCATCGGTGCAAATATATTAAAGACGAGTGGAAGATTGATTTACAGATGGGTGCAGGTGTTACCAGTGTGCTTAATTACTGCATCCAAACATGTACATGGGTATTAGAATTCAGAAAATCAAATAGTGTTTAAATATCATGGAAACATATGGAAACAATCTACATGCAAAGTGCAGATGTGTAAAAAAGGCTATCACTGTCTCTGAATAAGGACTTTAAGTATAACAGTCTTTGGATTTGCATTATAAACAATAAACCTGATTAGACTTCCATTTGAATAAAGGAAATGTTAATTATAATATCATACATACACAGTAGTGAGCTGGATACTATATATACAATGAGCCCTACCAATTAAGAGAAACCAAAAAAAAGGCCTTTTATGGCCCATTAGCATCACTTCAGTGACACAGATTAACTTTTGGATATTTCAGGATGGATATAATAGGCCTTTGCAGATTGCTGAGCTCATATTGAATATCTCCACATCCTTCGAGGGAGAGATCTCGTTCCAGGACACGGGGCCCGGGTCATTACCATCCTCCATTCTTCAGCTCCCATTGACCTTGAGCATAATGTTGCTTCCCAGCAGACTAATGCCGCCATTACCAGCGCACTGTCCGGCCAACCACCTGCCTCCTCTTGCACAATGCCTCGCTCCCCCCCCCTCACCTTGTCTCCTCCTCATCGCCGAGACGCCTCCCGCTGCTCACTTCATAATCATTACCACCAAAAGCTCAGCCAGTTCAAATAAACATCAGCTCCCACTATCGCGCTCCTCGGCGATATTAAAAGCTCAGTGCTTCGTTAAGCCATGTAAATTGAGATAGACTGTCTTGAGTAATGCCTGGCGGATAATAATGCTCCGTATCCATCATAATTTAGTAATTGGATATCAAAGGAGGGGGGGGGGGGGGGGGCGTTCATGGGAAGTTGTTAAAAAAAAGAAGGAGTTGGAAAATGGATTTTGTCTTTACCCTAGAAATGTGAGAACCGTACCCTGGGCAATGTAACAACCGCAGCATGACCTCTGAGGAGAACCTGTAAGTCTTACTAAACTGGAGAAACTGATCCCCCCCCCCCCCCAACCCCCCTCCCCTGCACCCTGTAGGCACCGTCCATATCAGTCCTCCAGCTCACAATAAACTCTTATCATGGCTGAACAGACGTTTCTGACAGAATCCTTCAGGGGGACAAACTGATGTCTTAAAAAAAAAAACATTATCACACTTTAACATATTAGGTCAAAAGCACAAAGGTGATTTTACAGTGATGAGCTAACAGTCCCTGCAGTTAGTACAATTACAAACAGTTTGTGCCGCTTCTTCAGTATTCGCCTGTTTTCTTTTGTCTCAGCAAAACTCGGGCAGAAGAAAAGTAAAGTTCCTTGACTGTTTTCAGCACAGTCTGGTTTTTTTCTGTCTTTTTCATCCCACTCCTCCGCTATAGATTAGTGACAACTGGAGGAGCCGTGGCTCAGACTGTGCGTGGAAAAGCCCTCCAACCCTGACACAAATAGCGGGCCCTCTCTTTTTGGATTAACAGCACCAAGTTTTTATGCAGAAATAACAGTAATTCCACTTGTTTTCACCATCCGAGCATGTAAATGGCCCAGTGTAATTCACTGGGCCATTTGCTGAGGAAGGAAAAGGATCAAAGGATTTCAAAGATGGAGTGGGATTGCGGAGAGAGGGAGAGTGCGGCGCCGTGCACGCTCGACACAAGTGATGAGGAGCTGTTTGTCGTCTGGATCATGGTTTTAATTGCAGATTTAATTGGATATCAGTGACACTGATAACAATAAGCACAATATCCTCTACTGGGAATTTTTTTTTCTTTCTTTTACTTTATTTATACTGGTGCAGGAGCCATATGGACTGTTTGTTTGGCCTGTGGTGATGCTGGTTGCAACCTTCGGAGTCCATTGACGTTAGTCTGATGATGAATTTATGTCTGGGGGCAATAACTGCAGATATCCTGGCCTCCATCTTCCACTCAGCGTACACAGTTCACAGTCTGAATAGTTAAAGTCCGGCTAGATAACGTATGTTATGATTTGGCGCGATACAAATAAAAAATGAAATGGAAGTTTTTAGAATTTAATGTCTTTACACACAAAACATAAACTTTCCTACTTTCTGCAGGTGGTTTGAGATTCAGATGACATTTGGGCTAATCTCTGTTACCAGCTGTTTGTCCCAGCCGACCGCTGCTGCAGAGCACTGGTGTCCTGTTTATTCAAAGTTTAATATTGAACCTATCATGTGTCCAAATCACATCAACATTCCAACTCTGCACGTCAGTGGGGCCTTAACAATACAAAGGTCAAGTGTGAGGTCGATAAGAGGAAGAGTTCTTGAGGTATGTCCTTCACATACAGACAGACTTTGAATATGTGCCCGTAGTTAAGTTATATGATAAATGTACACAGTTCAATGGCAGAGTGGAGCTGTCCCTGCAGGTTGATTTAATCGTGTTTGTTACTCATCATGTGAAGTGAACACATCTGTTCCTGGAGGTTATCTGAGGACGTAGACATGTTCTTGGTTCACAGACGCTGTCCCACATCCAAAACCTGCACAGAGACCAAGGGCATGTTTATCTATTTATTAGAATTGTATTAATATTGAAAGATCCCCTGGACAAATTGCACCAAATTCGACACTGTACTTCCTGGGGCCCCTTAACAACACAACTACCAAGTGTGAAGCTGATCAGATGGAACGGTTCGGAAGATATGCGAGTGGCATACAGACAGACAGACTAACAGAGACCTCTAGAAGTATTAGATTGTGTCTCTCTCATATTGCTTCCCCGGCCAGAACAAATATTTTTGGAAGAGTTCTCTTGTAATCATCGCTCTGCACCCACAGGCGAGGTGCAAGGAGCCGACAGTGGGAGATGAAATTCAAACATTTTCAATATCCTCCTTTTCATTTTCCGAACTTTGGGGGACTT
The DNA here is from genome assembly GCF_949316205.1 of Platichthys flesus. Taxonomy (NCBI): domain Eukaryota; kingdom Metazoa; phylum Chordata; class Actinopteri; order Pleuronectiformes; family Pleuronectidae; genus Platichthys; species Platichthys flesus. Next base: position 23,751,074 of record NC_084948.1, on the reverse strand, counting down.
GTTATTGTTGCCCTTAGAAGCCCGGGGGGGGGGCATTGTTTGTATAAATGGTTTTGTCCTTGATTGACAGTCGCTTCTAACGGTGAATTTGGCGGAATAATAATAACAGCGTGTTTACAACCTCTGCTGCTCCCACTTTTGGAAAGAAGAGTCTCTTCAGGAAAAGTAAAAGATCGTAGTGAGGCCGAGTGGCGTCGCAGGTACACTCCCAGACATTTGTCAAAAACACCCGAAAGCCGAGTGTATTCTCACTTTAATACTTTCCAACAGCAAATTTTCCAGTTGAGCTCAAAGAGGGGGAGCACAGCTGAGCTCTCCACTTGACTTATAGCGACAACATTCACGCCTCATCCGTATCACTGACGAATCCGAGGGGCTGCGGTGGATTTCGTCCTGAGAAGTGTTTTGCCTAATCATATTTGATGAGATTAAACAGATCACTCACACTTACACTGGTGACGGCGCCGGGTGGAAGTTAGGAGGAGTCAAATGATCTGGAACAAAGAACATGAGCTTGTGTATCCCCCTGGATGCATCACCATGCCATTAGTCTAGATGAATGTGTACAGTCAGATACAATTCCCTTGTTTGCTGCATGAGGGCTTCCACTCTGTGAGGCGGCGGCGGCTTCACCGTTCAAATCAGGCCACATGCAGGCCCGGTGGATTGATGACTGGAACAGGGCTACCCACTGTATTTTAGAGTCATTCATCCACACTGGCTCACATCCTCTGTGGTTCATCTTTAAAAAAAAAAGACCTGCCCTGGGATCGTCTGTCTGCCATTTGATTTATTCCATATCGTATTTTTAGATCTAATTAAAACAAACTTCCCTGCATTGTTTGGATGTATTTTGAACCGCGCAGGCCCAGGAGAATTCATAAAGGGGAGCCTTGTCTTGGGAAGTCATGTGGGGGGGGGGGGGGGGGGGGGGGTAGCGAGTACCTGTGGCATAAGGTATGCAATAAATAGCGTGCCATCTGTTTGGATTTGAGCACTTGAGATTCTTCCAAGGAAATCACCAGAGACTTAATTAAAGTTGGAATATTAGTGAGTGGGAGACTGATGTTCCTCCAATGAAATGATGGCCATAACAAATCATAGCACGGGTTTGATGACAGGGATTCAAATTTCTTTAGGGTGAAAAGACAGCGCTGCCTTTTCTATTAAAGTGCGTTTGTCCTCAGAGATCATCATAAGATACCAAATGATGCTTTTTTCAACTGTGTCTTTTTGTCGCCTTTCAGTTTATTAAAGTTCTGTGAGCTTTTTAAGTGTTAGTTTCCTTTCATGCTGGGGAGGACGCTGTTGGGGAAAGTTTTGCCTTCAGGGCTTCAGAAGGCCTCGTTGGCAGAAAGAGTTTTTGGCTTTTGTTATTTTTTCCGCCACAGATTTTGTTCAGTTTAGGCAACACAACTATTTGGTTAGGCCGGTTAAAATAGATCCTTTTACAACATGAAATGAGACTTTTGGGCAGAAAGCCTTGAACCCAGAATCAGTCATTTCCACAATGTGCACGTCTGTTGGAAACAGTGGAAATGATGGCTGCTCACACAGGAAATATGGTGAATGTTGAAGTGGGGTGTCAGTGGCCAAATGGACAATCAGCCAGTTACCAGAGGACAAAGAGCCACAGTTAGCGGACAGATGATGTGCCACTCGATTTTTTTCTCTCTCTCGAAAACAGGCTAAATTAAAGCTCCAAACACGACGATGCCTTTGTTGAAGGAAGTGTTGAAAGAACTTAATTAATCAAAGTTGTCATTTATTCTGAACGTTCAGACATTCGTAACCTCTGTCAGGAACCTGGCTTTCCTTCTTTTCTGGCTCCACTACTGTGGTAAAATAACATGTATTTTCTTGTCAGTTACTATTAAATTCCACCTGACGGCATCACTGACAAGTGGAGGATTGCAAAGCACGGATGAATTTGTCTAAGCATCAAAAGCAAATGAGCTGGGTGATGTCTGGACACCATCAGTAATGAAGAAGGTCAAGTTTCTGTTTGTAGGATGATATATGAACAATTTCAACTCTATATCAAGTCATGTCCAAGTTCAAAAGCAAGTGTTAAACAACCAAACGTGACCAAGGTGCAGGCTTCACTGTTAAATAACAGAGGAAACATAGAAATATTTTTAAAATTTAAATATTGCACTATTGCAGTAGGAACAAGGTCTCAAACTCAACTCGAATTGAAAGCCAGAGAGGAAAAGGTGGGTTTTAATCAATAATTCAAATATTTCAGTACAAAATCCTAAAATGTCAGATCTTAAATAACAGGAATAAGATTTTAAATATACATACCTGACCATAATAACATGTTTTATCTTGTATATTCTATTATTGAAATACCCTTTTCCAGATAACACCCTCTAGAATGCAAACACTGACGCTTCATGCCTAAACATTGTATTAAACCGGCTCTAACAATCTGCTGCGGCTGCAGGATGTCAGATGTCTGGATGTGGGTGGACGTCAGGTGTTGGCATCAGCCTCATTATCGTCCAAGTGTCTTTTTTCCCAGAATGTATAATAATGGCAGAGGACGACATCAGGTTTAATTGCACCCCAGTTTGAAAATAGCACCGGCGCAACATATGCTTTGGCTCGATGTGTCTATCTGTCACCTCAGTAATCACACACACACATTTATATATCTGGTAAACACTTGATTTCGCTTGCTGTTGAGGCTCCTACTGTGTTTATACATTTAGGAATCTCAGTAGGTATCTATTATCACTTGAACTGCGCCGTGTGGAAGGCATCAGGAGCTCTGGAGGTTTTGAATGCTTCTCGGAGATCACACACCTGGGTGCTGAAATCAGAAATTTTTTCCGATGTCTATAAGTACATGGTGATTTCAAGCAGAAGCCTCTGATTGAAAAGTGCACCCATGGTTTTGTGTAGGAGTTGCAGCTGCACAGTTGATTTTTTTATCTCTCTCATCTAATGAATTTCTGATGCCTCGATGCCGCGCGACCTTTTGACCCCAGCAGTGTGTCATTACAAACTGTGGTTTTGGATCTACTCTATAAAAACACGCTTGTAAAAAAAACAATACAAACTTCGGTATTCATGATATTCTCCCTTTAAAGTGTTTTAAATGAAGGAAATGTCACGTAAAAACACATCTCCGCTCAGACACAAGGTCTTCCATTGAGTTTAATATAAATCTATACCTGTATTAAAGCACCTTACAAAGGAAAATCATCCTGAGGAGGTAGACAAGGTGAGACATGGCTTAATGCAAACAGGAGCTAGAAACAAAAGATGGCCTCTTGCTCGATACTCAGGGGAACTATCCCATCGTCTTGCCTTCAGGCAACAGAAAAACATATGCACAGCCTCTGTAGAGAAAGTAATGTCATATTATTTCCTAGGATAACTGCAGTGGCGCAGCTAAGGGAGGCCAGGTGAGGCCCCCTTGATACAGCAAAGGCTATAATCAGAGTTTTGTCCTTTAAAGAAATGTACTTTCTTGACTCTTGCTGTTCTTGGTTTTTACCCTCATGGTTGAATGCACTTATTGTAAGTCGCTCTGGATAAAAGCGTCAGCTGAATGAAATTAAATATAATGTAATGTAAAGCAGCACATAAGTCTAAACTGAATGAATGTCAAATCAGTGTGGAGAGCCCCGACCAGTAAGCAAAAACCGAGCCTGGTCAAGTTTAACCCCTGTCAGTTAAACTGAAAGAATAACGCTTGTTTGAGACTAAACTATTTAACTCCACCCAGCTTTATATAAAATAAAATAAAAAGCAGGAAATGTCTCGTTGTCAGTTTGCTCTGATGTCCCTGTGTCAGCGGTCATAAGCTCCTTTGCAATCTTCGTTTGGTGCAAAGGGGAAAGATTTATATTATCTGACAAGTTTCTACAAGAGAGGCTTTTTGACCTTCAACAGATCTATCATAAAACGTTCACCGTGTGCGGTTTACACTTGATGGCGTGGACCGCAATGCATGATTAGTGGGCGTGGTCATGCGCCGCGTGACGGACATGTTTATCCTTCCTCACACAACACTGAGCCGTGTCGCCTGACAGTGCTGCTCGTAGCCCTCGTTTTTATTCTATTCCCTCTTCTTTCTTTGTTTTGATGAATCTACTGGTTGTTGCAAACCTACACCTTTCTTTTGGTCTCGAATCACTTCAGCTCAGTGTGCAGAGTATTGTTGCAATTGTCCTCCTCATGTATTTCTCTGTAAATAAGGGAAACCTCAACTATTTTCAAGGCTCAAATACGTCTTTGTCTGAATGAATGAATGGAAAGGGAACTTATAGGGTTGTATTTGGTGAAGAGTTGATAGAAACGAGGTGAAGGACCAGTGGGGAAGCTGCGACTTGAATCCTTCCAGAGCCGTGTACCAGTTGTCTTTATAATGCCAGTCAGAGTGAGGGCGAGCCTCTGGGATTACTCCACACAGACAGCTCAGTAAGACAACTGATTAAATAGTATAGTGAGAAGAGAGAAAATGTTTAATTCAGCCATATTTAGTATTCATGGGATGGACAGCCATACAACAGTTCACCTTGAGGGGTCATCCTGAGAGAAGGTCCAGAATCCCAAAGAGCCGCCCGGCCAAGTTGCCGCCGAGCGCTCGGAAACACAACTGATTGTGTTTTTAATTGCTTTGATTATGGAGATATACACGGAGAATTAGCAGACTGATAAGCCGGGAAAGGGAAAGTCCTGTTGTGACATTTTGATGGATTTACCTTAAAAAATCAAAATTGGACTCCAAGCACTGGATATTTATACAGTAATTCATACATTCAATCCACTTTGTTACAGCTTTAATATGCTCGTGTGCATGTTTTGTGACAGTATCTCACAAAATAGAATGAAAGATTGTGCACATGACTAGCTGCATTGGGAGGTTATATTTTAATATAACCATAATGAACTGCTTGTCACCACCTCTAATGTCTCACATTACAGCCAATGCTGCAATTAACTGGAGGTGGAGTACTGTGCTACACGTCAGACACATTACCGCTCATCCAGGGGGTTTCTTCACAATTTGATTTGTGTTACATTTCTATTATATCAAACAATCACAGGAAATTACAAACATTCTTCATATTAACTACAGAGATATGTGGAATTAAGTGTCTGCATCTTTTTTTGGGACTGTGAAGCTTCCAAAGGATATTTAGTTTTGTCACCTCTCCATCGTAATGCTCTAAGAAAACTCTCCTGTTAAATGTTTGCAGCTTCGAGTCATTCAAAACAATACAATTCATATTAGCTTGGCTCTGCGACTGGGAGCTCGCTATAGGAACATGATGAAATCCCTGTGTTAAAATACTTCACCATGACGCTCAAAACTAATTCAATTATATGCATCACCAGTCCAATAGACCTACAAAATTGAGTTATTGTCTAAAATGATGAAAAAAAAGGACAGAAAAATACCAGTAAATCATGTGTGAATGAGGCTTAATGTGAAAATGATTTTCATGAGGAGTCGCCGAGAAACGAGGGGATAACAGATGATTTCTGCAGACATTATTTTCTAAGCTGTTTATTCTGCATTTTCTACAGATCCTATTTACTCTGTATCTTTAAGGTATTCCTATAATGGGGGGGATAACATGGTGAAGGACCAAGTAGGGCAAACAACAGAAAAGACTTTGAAAATATTTTCTCCCCTTTGAAGTCTCACCCATTTAGGCTGAGTGCAGCTATATAGCTCCTTGCATCATGCACTGCCCCCGAGAAAATACATATTCAAAAAAATAAGTACAGTATTTTGGATCGTGATACTGTACGGTCTTATTAATTCAAAGCTACACATGCGGCTTTTGATCGATACCTCATTGCATCAAACACGGGCTGTGAATTCATCTGCAGAACGTCAATATGGAAGATGAGCCTCCTAACGAGAAGCAGGAGAATCCAGAGATGTTGTCAGTGGGTGAAATTCTTCAACAGAAAACTTGTAATCTGATGGGGTTTTTTTAGATTGTGATTTAAACTCCTCTGGGTCACCTTCGGTAGAGAGCAACGTATGATGGTAATCCACGTCCGCTTGCCCACTTTCATTCACGTTACAATATGAAAATGTCACAGAACAATGAGGCAACGTGAAGCAGGTGAGAGGAGGTGAATTACTAAATAAATAAAAACTACACAACGTGCAGAACCTTGATCCTCAGAGTCGCCTCCTTGATGTCGAATCCAAACTCGCTTTGTGTCCAAGTGGGCAGAACGATCATCACACCCATCCAGAACTATCAGGGAGGCTGAAGGAGAGTGACGGTGACATTTTGCATTGTTTTGTTGTCTGCACTTCAAAAACTGAAATAATGACTCAGTGCTGTCTCTCAGCTTTTAGAGCATTAACGTCTGTTTTAGTGGAGGTCATCAAAACAAATATGAGAGACGATGAGTGATTTCTGCTCATATTCAGGTTCATCTTAGTAATTTCATTTTTCATGCTCTAAATGACTCTCCTCATCGCTGCAGCTCCTCTTTTCAGCCTCTGTCAGAAACACCTGGTTTTGGCTCCTGTCTCTTTTAAGCCAATTAAGCCCAGTCTGCTCTGATTGGCCAGCTGATCCGCTCTGTTGTTATTGGTCGACCACTTCCAGAGTGTGTAGAAGATGTCGGCCTCTGCTATTGCTTTACCTGGCGATGACATTTACATTATGCAAATAAGGTGCTTTGGGATGTCATGTGGTGTTTCAGTAGCTTCCGTGTTTCCTGAGGAGGAGACAAGCTTACTTAAGTGTGGACTTTGTCCTTTTTAACCTACACATACACAAAAAAAACAATATGACACACTAAAGGACAGGGAAAACTTAAAGGATAATCTGTTTTACACAAAGAATTAGCCACGAAAATATATGAAAATGCTTTTAAAGATCATTCTAGTTGCCAAAGTGTTATGGCATTACAAGAAAACAGAGTGAAGTCGCCCCCTGCTCTCTCTTTCACGGTCTCCCCTGTTACGGATGCAGAGAACAGACGCTGCAGGTCCGCGACAATAACAAAGAAGTTAATACGGCTGCTCAGAAGTGGTCCACACTTGACCTGTTATGGTGTATTGACCGGGAGAAGTGGTAATTACTTGCACCGCGGCTGCAGCTGCAGCGCAGGTCAATAACACTGCTTCATTGCTTAAAGATCTGTATTGTAAACAAGGGAGTTGTTTGGAACACATGTTGTGTTTCTAGTAGTGGTTTCATCTGGCAGGTAGGTACGAGTTTGGGTGCAGGGACCAGTTTGCTCAGAGTCAAATACGCAGCCATTTTCCACTTGGTGTTTCACAGTCACACCTCAAGGCAAAAATTCATTAGTTAGAATGTTAGTTTTGGACGTCGGAATCGAACCCCGGAACAACACAGGTGCTGCTCATCACTTAACTTACTGTGGAGACTGTTGGACAAGGACAGTCATGATAACATTAAATAAAAAGAGCAAAATAACATTTACTGGTGAGCCATAAATCAAATATTCCTTGCGCGCCCCTCTGTTTGTCCACTGCTGTATAGTTTCGGCGGTTGAGGAGTAAACAGATTCACCAGAAATAATGACGGAGAAAATCAATGAAGCGTCATGAAAGTCGTCTGTGCGTGGGATGAAACAAATTAAAGGTGCGGAGCGAATACGTTTCTGTCTCTGCTGAAAGAGCTTTTACAAGTGATTTATTCCAAACGTGGAAATTCATACTCCACTGGTCCTTGTTATAATAAAGCTATTATGAAACCAAGCAAGTCGTCTCATTAAATCAGGGCGGTGTGATATTTAGATTTAAAAAAACAGACCAGATTTCCAGACATCACAACAATACAGGAAAGACAGCTCTTGCATATTCTAACAGTTTATAAACAGTAAATTATCTGGGTGTATGAAGGGAGAACAATGAAGAGTCTGTCCACATTCATATCATATCTGACTTTTTAAAGGACAGAAGACTTTCTATATACGGCACATTTATGACGTGGGGATCTACTGACTGATTCAAGTTAAAGAATCTCCTCCAAAAAGATTCCTGTGATGAGTCCTTACCTTTAAGTCTACAGGCTAAATTCATGAGTTAAATATTTCCTGGAAATCACGATACTCACGTTTGATCAAGATAGCATGTGATTTGAAAAACCACAATCATTGTTGCCCTATATATTTTTCTAACAGAGGTCATTGAGGTCATGCCATGTGTTAGTTTTGAAATCACAGACAACTTTTCATACTTTCCAATTTTGGTAATATAATGCTGCCATCTGCTGGCAAATGTACACCAAGCAAGTTTGCAAGTAAATCGAATTAAATACCTGTAACATTTTTTAAATAAAAAGACTCTACATACAGGACAAGTCATACTGAAAAGTACGATATGCCTATTTCAATAGTTTGCCTAATTAATCTGTAACAAATGTACATCAAACCCCAGAGAAAAAAAAAGACATAAAAGTCAATATGGATTATTTATTTCTATTTCAGTCTTAAGGGTTTATCAATAAGAGTCATGTTCAATACCCAGATTTTTTTAATTGCTTGAGTGTAATCCACAACTCTGCACAATTCATCAGATAATCATTCCAAGAAAATTGGAGAAAGTCTTTCCGCGGTTGTTTTATCTATAATTCATAAGAAGAAAGAAAATCAACAGATTTCATAAACAGATACCAAGGATATTGTTGACTATGTTGTCCAATTATGAATGCGGTATCAGACCTGAAAATCCTGTTATAGCCTGGTAGCAATACACAGTGGTGCCATTTGAGGGGAGAAACACCTGGGGCAAGATGTGATCTGTGGCACATATGAGTATTAAAATTGCAAATTGAACTGAGGTCCTTGAGAAAATGCTCAGGTAAACATCTTTTTAATACTTATTTTTGAAAAATATGCCTATTAGTTGCAAAGAGCAAGAGCTGTGTGTCTCAGGGTTGCAGAGATGTTGTTTCTGTCTTTTATTCCAATGAGGTCCCCGGTGGAACAGCTGAGCAACTCTCCATAAAAAAGGTGGCTCGTTCATTTCAGTTTATCAGCCACATGTGACCACAGGCTCACGATTGCATTTGTGAGCATGTAACACACATAAAACTAAACGACCACTTGCAAATGCAAGGCTCCAAGTTTGACCCCTACCTCCCTTCAATGCCAAAATATATCTGAAAGACGTCACAACAGCCTTTCTCGCTTAAGAACTGGTAGAGTTGCCCGAGGTCCATGTGATTCCCTCGGTTCCCATGGGGGTCGAACATGGCCTCTTCAAAGCCTGTGAATTTGCGCAAGGATTCCACACTTTCCACTGTCCTGCTGTCCT